>NC_090930.1:338552598-339181808 GCF_040938575.1 Ambystoma mexicanum
ACATTGCATGTAGTGGCAGTCAAGCACAATACATCACACAGGCAAACCACACATGAGCTGGACATGCACGCAACAACACTCACTGGACGGGGCATCAAAGTCCTGCATCTCTCCCACTCCTTCAACCAATTCTTCTGGTATGAACTCTGCAACGAGTGCCTTGTGCGGAGTGAGGTCATCCTCCTCAGGTGGTGGCCCACCGCCAGTCACCAGAGTCATGCTGTAATTAGAGGCACGCTTGGCCTTAGCGCTGCGTTTGAGGTCATTCCAACGCTTCTTGCACTCGGCAGCTGTGCGCACTTCATGGCCGAATGCACTCACATTATCCGCGACATGCTTCCAGTGGGTATTCTGATGGGCAGCCGTAGTTTGACAATTCGGCCCCACTAGCATGTCACGTCTGTGAGCCTGCACGTAGTCCACAAGGCAGTCCAGTTCCTGCGCACAGAAAGGCTTCTTCCTTGACATGCAGGAGGCCGTGGCTGTGTCTGGGGTCCCAGCCTGTGCTGCAAATGCATCCTTCCTCCTCTTGGATAGTGGCGTGGAATGCCGCCCTGATCAGTATGGATAGTGGCACCGGAGGATTGAACCAAGGGAGTGGCAGGTGGAAGGACGAGCGAAGGCCTGACTTGCGCCAGTGGCTACTGGGTGCCCTGGAATGGACCCTGTGCAGCAACATCTGCTGTGCCAGGGTCATTGACCGCGACTGTCCTGGTTGGTAGACTCACACCTGGGTGTTGTTGGCTGAATCTGCCCCTGCACTTGCCAACACCCAGCTGGTCGGGGCAGCAGATGACATCACTGCCCCAGGGACATGTGTCTCGGTCAGGGCAGCCCTGCGTGCACCTACGGTCTTCCTCCTGCCCTGCTGGAAATCCTCCATGGACTCTTCAAGTGCCAACGCAGCCTGCGCTGGCGGACCCTAAGCCTGGGTGGTGGTGTCCACAGCTGCACATGAGCTACCACTACCCTTGGGCCCGTGGCAGTCGATGAAACGGACTGCTGGGTCACACGGGCACCAGTGCCAGATGCAAGAACTGCATTTACTGGAGCTGCAGGGGGTGGTGGCATGACTGCACCAACATGAGGCACAACATCGTCCCAAGCTGGTGCACCCCTGCCTCTTCCCCCTCTGCAGCCACCCTGGACACCCTGGAGTCCCCCTACTCCCTGGTCACCCCGGCCACGTCCCTGACCACGCCTGCCATGAGGAGAACGCCCAGCTGAGGCACCCCTCACCTTTGGCGGCCTCCCAACCATGGCACAGATGGAGTAGTGCCAGCACAAATGGAGAAGTGCCAATGGGAGGTGTACATGACAATTGTCCTGGGCAATTGGGGTGAACGGGGTGGGATACAAGATGTTATAAGCACCCCTGCACCTGCAAGGCTGTATGTGACCCTGGTGATGAAGTGACGGGTCACGCAACGCTCAGGCACCCCAAAACTGCAGTAAAACCGTGCACACACCCCGGTAGCCCACATGTGTGGAATTAACCTCCCGCAGTACGGGTGGCACCCAGGGACACAAAAAACACATACATGTGGGACACGCAGGCTACTATGACCTCGAAAATGGGTACACGATACACAGGGGCACCCGCAGTGGGAAAAATAGCATGCACGTCTCACCGTCAGATCAGCGTGATGATGAAAAACCTGTGTAGCCAATACCCCAGCCAAAAAGAAGAGACACGTCATTGATCCGCTGTGAAGTAGTGATGGTGCGAAACAACACGAAGTAGCAACACACACGTGCGCCGGGCATTGAGGCGGGCTGAGTGCCTCGAGGCAACTTGCAGAGAGTTGGAACAGGCCATGACTGTATCCATGCGAGACCTCGAGGCCAGGGCAGCGGCCCGCCTCTGGGACATCGACATGGAGCTCGATGATGCCTTGGCCCAGAACATCACAGAGTGAGCCGTAGGATTTGCCTGCCACCATTGTATATAGTTAGTTAGTGTTAGGTTTCCTTTCTGTTTTTATTTGTTTTGGGACGCTAGTTCTTCATTAGGTAGGGTTTTTTTGATAGGTTTAATTTCATTTGTTGGGCTCATGGACCCTGGAATCAATCTTTGTACATACTTTGGATTTATGACAAAAAATGTATTTAAAATCACCATGGATCAATGTATTTTAAAATGTATGTTTCATTTGGATTTGCTTTGGTGGACGGAGAGTTTGGACTAACTTTCTTTTCGATTACTTTGGATTGAGACTTCATTTATTTTTTTCATTTTTGGACATGCATTTCTTTTCTTGTTTAAAATATTTTTCATGTTTTCATTCCATTTACTTCATTTTGTGCAAAATACATTTTGATTTATTACTTCCAGGTGGTATTCGCTAATTGGTTTACTGCATTTCACAATGTGGGTTTACACCATCACTGGCACACAGTGTGTGTGTGTGAGACGGACATGTGTTGATGTACATAGTTGACTTTTGGTTTGTGTCATGAAATAGGCCTTTCAGTGTGGGGTGGATGGGAAACTTGATTGGGTCTCAAGACTGGGGTGGTGTGCAATGGTATTTTGGTGTATATGAGGCCCATGAATATGCATCTTTATGACATGTTGTGGGGGGACATGAGTCAGGGCCTGCTGGCAGGTGCCCGTCAATGCTGGATGGGTGGGGGTGCTGGGGAACATGAGTCGGGGCCTGCTGGCAGGTGCCCGTCAATGCTGGATGGGTGGGGGTGCTGGGGAACATGAGTCAGGGCCTGCTGGCAGGTGCCCGTCAATGCTGGATGGGTGGGGGTGCAGGGGGACATGAGTCGGGGCCTGCTACAGGTGCCCATCAATGCTGGATAGGTGGGGGGTGCTGGGGAACATGAGTCGGGGCCTGCTGGCAGGTGCCCGTCAATGCTGGATGGGTGGGGGTGCTGGGGAACATGAGTCGGGGCCTGCTGGCAGGTGCCCATCAATGCTGGATGGGTGGGGGTGCTGGGGAACATGAGTCGGGCCTGCTGGCAGGTGCCCGTCAATGCTGGATGGGTGGGGGTGATGGGGGACATGAGTCAGGGGCTGCTGGCAAGTGCCCATCAATGCTGGATGGGTGGGGGTGCTGGGGAACATGAGTCGGGCCTGCTGGCAGGTGCCCATCAATGCTGGATGGGTGGGGGTGATGGGGGACATGAGTCGGGGCCTGCTGGCAAGTGCCCATCAATGCTGGATGGGTGGGGGTGCTGGGGAACATGAGTCGGGGCCTGCTGGCAGGTGCCTGTCAATGCTGGATAGGTGGGTGTGCTGGGGGACATGTGTCAGTGCTCACTAGTGCATGGTGACATGTGGGCTGGCTGGGGGGCATGCCCAGGGTGGATGGGCTGCCTACAGGACATGACCAGAGGTGCAGGGTAGTCCCCTGTGGTGTGGGCTGCCTGCAGGGGCTGGGGAGGGGGTAGAGGGTACACCTGGGAGGACCCACACTGCCAATTCACGTGCGAAACTCCCAGCGCACCCCAGAGAATAGTCGTACCCCGCTCTGCAAGCGGAATCGCGTGTGATACTCCACGCGCAGCCCCGAAATACACGTACCACCCTTGCCCAGGCCCTAACGCATGTGAAAGTTCAAGCGCACCCCAGAAATACACGTACCCCACTCGCACAGGGCCTTTCGCGTGTGATTCTCCACGCGCACCCCTCAGAATACACATACCCCGCTCCCCAGGGCCGATCGCATGTGATTCTCCACGCGCACCCCTCAGAATACATGTACCCCGCTCCCCAAGACCTATCACGTGTGATTCTCCATGCACACCCCCGAAATACACATACCCCGTTCGCACAGGGCCTATCGCGTGTGAAACTTCATGCACACCCCAGAAATACACGTACCCCTCTCGCACAGGGCCTATCACGTGTGATTCTCCACGCGCACCCCTCAGAATACATGTACCCCGCTCCCCAAGGCCTATCGTGTGTGATTCTCCACCCGCACCCCTCAGAATACACGTACGCCGCTCCCCAAGACCTATCACGTGTGATTATCCACGTGCACCCCCGAAATACATGTACCCCACTCGCACACGGCCTATCGCGTGTGAAACTTCACGCGCACCCCAGATATACACATACCCCACTCGCACAGAGCCTATCACGTGTGATTCTCCATGCGCACCCCTCAGAATACACGTACCCCGCTCCCCAAGGCCTATCGCATGTGATTCTCCACACGCTCCCCCAAAATACATGTACCCCGCTCGCACAAGGCCTTTCGCGTGTGATTCTCCATGCGCACCCCTCAGAATATACGTACCCTGCTCCCCAAGGCCTATTGCGTGTGATTCTCCATGCGCACCCCTCATAATACACATACCCCGCTCCCCAAGGCCTATCAAATGTGATTCTCCACGCGCACCCCTCAGAATACACATACCCCGCTCCCCAAGGCCTATCGCGTGTGAAACTTCACGCGCACCCCAGAAATACACGTACCCCACACACACAGGGCCTATCGCGTGTGATTCTCCATGCGCACCCCTCACAATACACATACCCCGCTCCCCAAGGCCTATCGCGTGTGATTCTCCATGCGCACCCCTCAGAATACACGGACCCCGCTCCCCAAGGACTATCGCGTGTGTTTCTCCATGCGCACCCCTCAGAATACACATACCCTGCTCCCCAATGCCTATCGCGTGTGGTTCTCCACGCGCACATCCAAAATACATGTACCCCACTCGCACAAGGCCTTTCGCGTGTGATTCTCCACGCGCACCCCTCAGAATATACGTAACCCACTCCCCAAGGCCTATCGCGTGTGATTCTCCATGCGCACCCCTCAGAATACACATACCCCGCTCCCCAAGGCCTATCGCGTGTGATTCTCCACGCGCACCCCCAAAATACACGTACCCCGCTCCCCAAGGCCTATCGCGTGTGATTCTCCATGCGCACCCCTCAGAATACACGTACCCCGCTCCCCAAGGCCTATCGCGTGTGATTCTCCACACGCACCCCCAAAATACATGTACCCCACTCGCACAAGGCCTTTCGCATGTGATTCTCCACGCGCACCCCTCATAATTTACGTACCCCACTCCCCAAGGCATATCGCGTGTGATTCTCCATGCGCACCCCTCAGAATACACATACCCCGCTTCCCAAGGCCTATCACTTGTGATTCTCCACGTGCATCCCCAAAATACACGTACCCCGCTCGCACAAGGCCTTTCGCATGTGATTCTCCACACGCACCCATCAGAATACACGTACCCCGCTCCCCAAGGCCTATCGCGTTTGATTCTCCATGCACACCCCTGAAATACACGTACCCCACTCGCACAAGGCTTTTCGCATGTGAGTCTCCATGTGCACCCCTCAAAATACACGTGCCCCGCTCCCCAAGGACTATCGCGTGTGATTCTCCACGCGCACCCCTGAAATACACATACCCTGCTCGCAAAAGGCCTATCGCGTGTGATTCTCCACACGCACCCTCTAAATACACGTACCCCGCTCGCACATGGCCTATCGCGTGTGAAACTTCACGCGCACCCCAGAAATACACGTACCCCACTCGCACAAGGCCTTTCGTGTGTGATTCTCCCAGCGCACCCCTCAGAATACACGTACCCCGCTCCCCAAGGCCTATCGCGTGTGATTCTCCACCCGCACCCCCCCAAATACACGTACCCTGCTCGCACAGGGCCTACGTGTGTGATTCTCCATGCGCACCCCCGAAATACAAGTACCCCGCTCGCACGAGCCCTATCACGTGTGATAATTCCAGCGCACCCCAGAAATGTACGTTCCCTGCTCGCGTGATTGCAGTGTAGCGGACTTGTAAGCTGAATCCAAGTTTAGCGCGGCCCTTTGTGCTGCATTGGGGATTTCAATGGCTTTTCCTTGCGCAAGGGGTGTTCTTGGGGGCGTAACTGGCGCTGTGGGATGTTCTCTGCGCCAGCACTCATTATGGCTTGGGAATTCCATGAATACGCGGTGCGCCGGAATGCTGTTTAGCGTACACGGCTGGCACAATCCCTCTCTGCGCTGCTCGCGTGCGCTGCTTCTGCGCTGAAATCTATGAATTACCCTGTTGATCTCATGCCTTAAGTTGTGCATTCTTTGGTGTTTTGGCTTTCCATCCCCTTCCATGCATTCCCCTGATGGCGTTTGGACTTACATAACCACACACATCAATATAATGGCAACCACAAAGGAGAAAGAGAAATTAGTGGCTCCAGAACACCCGACTTAGTGGTAGCATAAATACAGTAAACAGGGAGTAATACAGAAAGTGAAAATAAAGAATATCAAGTCAATTGGCAGATGCAGGATCTTCAGCAATAGATGTGGTGGAACACGAAAGAATGAGGCATTAAGGTAACTGTACGAGAGATCACCTGCTGCAACTGCTTATTCTTTGATTACTTAATCTTCATTTCCCCAGTATTTACATCTTGAAGGTGATATGCTATCCCTACTTTCTTATAAGACAAAGGTTTGTATTTCTCTTCAAATATAGGTGTGTACAGATTACCTTCTCTAGACTCCTCTTGTAATTTCCTACACAAGCTTTAGGACTGACCTCTATGCTCGAGAGAGAGGTAGGACTATTTGTAATGAAGATTACTGGTAAGTAAACATACAGAGCATTGCACCCACATCACCCTTCATCAACCCATTCTTTACCATCTTGAAGTGTATCCCGAATAGACATTGCACCAGCCCAACAACCACACATAAAATAAACTGGCCCACTGAATGCTACACATGATTTTGAACTTGAATTTATAACGCACTATACATGTGCAGAGAATACATGTTTTCCCTAGCAAATACTGGACTGAAGGACAGCAGGGGTGATGTTCTGATCAGTGTGACTAGGAAGGTGAAAATGGTAGTGGTTGAAGAATGTCAGTGTTGTGGACCATGTCGGAGGCCTGAAATTAGACTGCCCTGCAGAGCACTTCTTTCCATACAAGCAAGCAGAACATGGCCGATGTCCTAGAGGGCTAAGGCATCTCTCTCCTCCTGAATCATCGAAGTCAGGGATAGAAGTGACAATATTTATTGTGAGAGAGAAGTGGAGAAATAAACTTCAATCTAGTTGCTGGACCACATCTCAGTTTGAACACCTCTAGAGATACCAACAGACAGAGAGGAGTACAAAAGAGAACTTCAATTAACTCCAGCCTACCAGATGAGGTAATGACTACAAGTAACACCATCTTTAGAGTGAGTTATTTATCCTCCTCAGATGATGATAGCTATTGAAGAAATGAAGATGGAGTGGATGACTTCTACACTTGTGCCTTTTTCGCATTTATATACACTTTGACTCTTGTTCTTCCCTCATAGTGGCCCTCATTACGACCCTTGCGGAAAGCGAAAAACGATGGCGGAAATGCAATACCGCCATCGAATAGCGCTCGGTGCGACTATGACCCGTCACCGTAAAGTACGATGCCATTAGCGACACCGTAGTGAACGCCAACGCTAACTGCACCAAGTACGCGCGCGCGCGCCATGCCAAACCGTAATTAGCACCATGGCGCAAGGGTACGCGAATTCCGACCCTAGCGGACATGTACTTAACACCAGCAAGCACGGCGGAAAGTACCATTCCGCCATGGTGAGAAGTACGGCATCGCGAATCAACCGTAAACGGCCCCACTGAGTGCCTGTACACCGCTCCCTGGCCACATAGTACAACTCCCCGTAGGTGCAACGAAGTCACAATGCAACCAGTGAAATGTACAAGTCACCCATGCATGCCAACGAACAAAAGAATCACAAGAGGGGCCAATGGGAGCTGCAGGGCACAGATGGCACGAACACAGAAGCTATTCCAATGGACATGACCTCAGACTCCCACCAAGAAACGCACGCAAACACAGGCACCTGTGACCAGCAATATTCCGATAATCACATCATTCCACCAATCCACCTGGCTGACCGGCATCTGTCACACAAAACCTAATCCCCCGCCCCTGAGCATGACATCATCCAAACAGTCATATTGGCAGCCCTCACCCCTGACCTCACTGGGCTTCGTAGGCAAACGCGCCCAGCACTGTACCACGCAACTATACTCCGAAGCTGGAACCCAATGCAGATCTCCTCACAATACATCGCTCCCCAAATAGGAATATGCCACATCACTTGCAAAGAAGAACTCTACACGGCCCATATCAGAATAGAAATTTAATGCACAACAAATTCACCAAGCCCATACAGCCATTAGGCCATGAACTCCAAAACACATTTCACCATTGTGGGCTGCATCCGCAAGAAATGACCAGCTACTTCTTGTGTGACGCCCTGTTCCTTCATGGTACACAGGGGCTACATTCCGTACGAAAAGGCAACATGGAAGCGCCTAGAACCGCAGGGCCGTCCCAATAGGGAGGCACTAGTCCAGCTGAAAGGCCGAAATGTTGCTCCGAGCCACTAGTACTGCGTAAGGGCATGTGGCCCATTGGCGATCGTCCCATAAGATCGTAATGCTGCTCCACTGATTAACACGAAGCAGCAGGTGTCGGGAGTAAAACCCATCTGCAGGAGTGGCATACAGATGGCAGTGGCAAAAGGGGAGGAGATACCTGTCAACCAAAAGAAAAGAAAAAGAAAAGAATGGCCATCAGAACTACATCCGAACAACTCACCTCAATGATCACACTAAATCCACAGCCATATGCATGCTAGCCCACTCCAAAGGATCATCACCACCCCAAAACCACTTGCGACTCATAACTATCCATATCGAGGTGAAAACACCATCACAAACGAGTGTACCTGTGCATGCGTCTGTGAAAACAGAATCAATCAGATGGGATTGGTAACGTGCATGGACACAAGTGTCTGAAGGCGCGTCGAGACAGGGAGGGCTCAACAAGGCCAGATAGACGATGGTCCCACTATGGCAGCCCTGCATCACATAGCGCAGGGGAGGCGGACAGATTCCAAGAAGCCCTGTACATGGCAAACACCGTATCAAATTATCTGCCCATGCATCCATTCATCATTCCCTCATCCCGTAATGAGAACGCCTGTTACCATACTCACATAACATGTGAGAATTCCATTGAGTCTGTGCGTTATGCAGCCTGCAAAATCCACTGTGCCCCAGCCCGTAATTCCAGTGTTGTGAAGTAACATGTATTTGGGAACGTCCGGCCTCATCATCCACTTCGCTATTGCGCATCCCAAACTATTCATATCAATCATTGCATCCTCGCCATGGCCCCTGTCCCAAGGACACTGAACAATAGAACGTTATATTTGCAGTCAGACCTGTGGGCATCTCCTCGCCGCTAGCTGAAGACCGAAAGCGCCGCCCTTCGAATTCCTCATTTGCAACATCACGTCGAAAAGGCATCTGTGGCCGCTTGAAATCACAAATTAATCCATCTAGTGCGGCTGTGTGTGAAAATGGCAACTGCCTTCACTCACAAATGGGAGGCCCCGCCCGTCGGTGAACCTCGGTACAGTGATGCATGAGGGTCCACCGTTACTCGAGTACTACGTTCCACTGACCCTTCACAAGTCTGTTCGCGACTGCAAAGAATGCATGTGAAACAATGGGACCATAGCCGAATGAACATATCAACCAATGTTACACGGCCATCGGGTACTAATACATGATTGTAATAGCAAGATGCCATTCCTCGAATTGCAGCGTTGTGTGCGGGACGTGCTCGCCCAAAGGGGAGAGCAGCTTGCACAGGTGGAATGAATCACCACAGGTGGAGGCCATACAGCCTGAAAACACATAAATTGCACGCCCAGTCTCCTCCCACAACCACTCCGAAATGCTACCGGCAGGACTCGCGATGTTGGCCCTGGGGGACCTGATAGCACTGCAAGTACTCCAACTCCAAGAAGAAGACGAACACCAACTACAACCGGCCGCACGGAGGAGACGCAGGAGGAGGAGGAGGGCAAGGCAGGGCCAGCAAGGGCTGCCAGCACAGCCACTACCACCACGCAGGCAGCCCGCAATCCCACGCCTCCGAGCACATCCGTTCAACCTCACTGCTGAGCAGATCCACACACTCTACCGTTTGGACCGGGACACCATAGCCGCCATTGTGGACATGACACAGGCTGACCTTGTCAGCATGATAGATAGCCCAACCGCCATCCCACCCCTACTGAAGGTGGTGTCTGTACTCCACTTCCTGGCCACAGGCACCTACCAGCACACAGTCGGACAGTTGCATGGCATTTCTCAGCCACTGTTCTCACGGACACTATTGCAAGTGCTCGATGCCCTCCTGCAGCACGCAGACGACTACATCTCTCTACCACGCTCGGAGCAGGAAATTACCAACACAAAAGTGGGATTCCATGCACTTGGCGGCATACCGGGTTGCATTGGTGCCATCGACTGCACCCATGTGGAATTGGTCGTCCCACATGCCATGGAGGCCCAGTACCGCAACCGAAAACAATTTCATTCACTGAATGTACAAATGGTGTGTGACTCCAACAGGATCATTACACATTGTTGTGCCCGATTCCCTGGATCAACCCATGATTCTATGGTCATGAGGAACTCTACAATACCACGCTACATGGAGCGACACGCAGGGAACAGATCCTGGCTACTCGGTGAGTCTCATTTCATGCATGATGATGTGGGGTATGTGATGCGGCAATGACCTGGCAGGAAGGGGGGGGGTGCGTACGTAGCAATGGCATTCCACATAATTCGTTTATCGTCCACATACAGGTGATGCCGGATATCCACTGAAGAGATGGCTCCTCACACCAGTCCGGAACCCACGGGACCAGCATGAGGAGGACTACAACCATGCCCACTCACGTACCCGTGTAGTCATTGAACAGGCATTCGGCCTACTGAAGACTCGTTTCCGGTGCCTCAGCAGGTCTGGCGGGGCACTCCTGTACCGCCATGAGAAGGTTGCAAAGATGGTGATGGCATGTGTCATGCTCCACAACATGTGCGTACGTAGAAATGTGCCCATGCCCCCTGACGCAGAACTGCAAGCACCTGAAGATGGTCATGATGAGGGTGGGGATGTGGAAGCACCTCAAGGAGTCTGCGAGGCACAGGAGGGCCGTGAAATTCGTCAGCATCTCATAGATGCATGCTTCTAGCACTCACGCCTGGTGGCTGATACATGGACACGGGACTCGTGGCACTGTGTGTGTCTGGTACATGCACAATATGGACTGTACGCCTATGATGGCCTAGTACACAAAGATCATTGTCCACACATCTCATTGTTTGATCGTGCATTGTTTATGGCATATGTGATATCATGTTGAACACCCTATCGACCCGCCACCCAAGTGAGCCCAACACACCCCCTCCACCCTCCTACCTCCCCCCCGAACACCAGTGTCCAAAGATGCTCATTGTCAGTGGGCAGTCGCTATTGCAAGCCCCCTCTGCGGGTATCAGGGGCACCCCTGCCTGTGGAGCGCAGGTTCCTCCCAGATCTACGTTGGGGGCTGCCCTGGACGGAACTTGCAACGGATGATGTCTCTGCCTGCTCACGTCCATGCATGTCCCTAAGGGTTTGTGAGAGCTCAGTGAGCACACGGCGCACTGCGGCAAGTTCGGCACATACGTCTTTGGACGTCGCATGCAGTTCCCCCCTGAGGCTCTCGGTGCTTCTCTCCATTTGGACTCTCAGGCTCTCGGTGCTACTCTCCATTTGGACTCTCAGGCTCTCGGTGCTACTCTCCATTTGGACTCTCAGGCTCTCGGTGCTACTCACCATTTGTGCCCTAAGTGTCTCAGTTGATGTTTCTATGTCTGCCTTAGTGCCCCCACATCCATTGGCATGGTCCTTGAGGAGTGTGGCCAGTTGCTGCTGTTGCACGATTAACTGGTCGAGGGACTGTTGCCTCTGCTGGGCCATGGCCATTTGCGGTGGTGTCACAGAGGGGCTGTTCGCCTCATGTTGCCCTGCCACAGGGCTTGTGGGGGATGGCCAGTCGTCGTCTTGTGGGTGCCCCTGCGTGGCATCCTCATGGTGTACGGGATGGAACAGACAGGGGGATTGGGACAGGTCATGGATGGATCTGACTTCGACATCCCCGTCTTCTGTGTCGGAGCATGCTGCCATTAATGGGGTGTCACCTATGGTGCTGCTGCCACCAGAGGCAGTACCTTCTGTGGCATCCATTGGGGGGACCTGTGGTGGTGCTGTTGTGGGCATGCTGGCTGCTGGGGTGCCTGTTGATGTTCCCTCCTGTGTGCTGCCACTTGATATGTGCTGCTCCCGTGTCTTGATGCGTGCAGCTGAGGTGGAGGGTCTTTGGCCGTCGGTCTTGGCCCTCTTTGCAGGTGTGCTGGTAGGGGTGTCCTGGAGCTCGTCGTTTGGATCGGACCCTGTGGTGGAGTAAAGGAGGGCGAGCGTTATTAATGGGTCTGTGGGAATTGGAATGGCAATGTATCACATGCATTGGGGTGGTACCTGAGGGTGATTTGGGTCGGGGCCTTGGAGGTGCTTTCATTTGTGTGTGGAGTGAGGGTGCAGTTGTTTGGCAGCCTGCAGTTAGGGTGTGCCTGCTGCACGTGTAGTGGGTGTTTTTGGGGTTTTTAATTATTTATGTATTTATTGTGGTTTTAAAGTGCGCTATCAGGCCAATGTGTGTGGACGTTCTCCTGGCCATGTGTTGCTGTTGCGCTATGTGGACACATGTGAGTCACATGATTGGACATTGTGGATTTGGCATGGTTTTATTTGGGCCACCTACCTGATTCTCCGGATGTCTGCACTCCTTTCTCCATCCCTCCGACTCCCTCTATGCTCTCCATTCCAATGGTGGAGGCACAGATTTCTTCCCAGGGGGTCAACTTGATGGGTGATTCCGACCCTCCCCCGTTGGCTGTGGCAATGTTGCGGTTGGCAGAAAGTATGCTACGGACGCGTATCCGCAGGTCGTCCCACCGCTTCCTGCATTGCTGTGGGTTGCGGGGTGCGGTCCCCACCGCACTTACCCGCTGTGCCACCAGGGCCCATATGGCCTTCTTGTTCGCTAGTGCCGTCCTGGTCATTTGCGTGGAGAAGACGGCGGCGGCATTCTCCTGGAGGGTCTCTGTTAGCACGGTGAGTTCCTCACGGGAGAAGTGGACCTGCCGCTTGCGGTCGCACGCTTTCTTCGCTACTTTTCCCATTTTTCTTGGTTTCACTAGGGTGGATGACGGGTTGGGATGTGTCTCAAGGTGGTGTTTTTAGTGGTTGTGTGTATTTTGTGGTTTTATAGGTGTACGGGGTGTTGTTTCCCGTTCCGGGCCCATGTTTTTACTTCCGTTTCCGTATATTTACGGTCGCCGTACTTTCCGGTTGGCGCTCACTGCGGTGTCCGCTATGATGGGTGGCGGTATTGCACCTAGGGCGCCGTACGGCGGCGGTGTGGGCCGTTTTGGGGTCATTTCCGCCATCGCGGACTTTGCACTTCCGCCATGGCGTGGTGCTCGTGCCCGATGGGTCGGAATGGGCCGCACTTTGCTCCATCGTGCAATGGCGGAAACGCTATTTACGCTGTGGTGGTCCGGTCAGTCGCTTTCCGCCAGGGTCGTAATGAGGGCCAGTGTCTTTGACAAGATCGTTAATCCATTAGTTAGATTTTAACCTTTTTTCTTCAGACATTTTAATTTGCACATGATGAGTTTGAAGTGCCAGAGGACAAGTCTTGGTTCATTTCTTAACGCTGCTTTTTCTCATTATGAAGCAGTTATTTAAAGACAACTTTTAAGATACTCAGTATGGAAGACCTCACTGCCATCCTAGAATCCCTGACGGCCTCATCACACACAAATATCATCCTTCCTGCCTCCATACTCAAGACCCTTCCGACTGAAGCTCTCCTGACTTAACTGATAATCATCAACATACCAGATTTTCATCGTGCATCTGAAGAAACCAGCACTGGACTCTGATTACCTCAGCAACTACCACTGCATCACCCATCTTCCCTTTCTTGATAAGGACGTAGTCACACAACTCATCCAACACATTGAAGCCAACAACCTCCTTCAGTCCTAACACTCTGGCTGCAGACCCAGATACAGCACAGAAATGGCTACCATCAAGTTTATTGATGATGCCCTTAAAATCTTTGAAGATGATCATCCTTGCCTCCTGGTTCATTACGACTGCTCCGCAGCATGCCACATAGTAGATCACTGACAATCTACATTGCTGCATGGGGATCAGTGTGATCATCCTCAGCTAGTTCAAATCATAGCTTGCTATTAGCCACCAGTTCATTTAAATGGATTCCTCAGGATTACCAACTGTACCAATCACATGTAGAGACCCACACATATCCATCCTCTGCTCCCTGATATTCAGTCTTTACATGGAGCTCTCTGAACCCTCCTCACTCGACAAAACATCCACACACACCAATACACAGATGACACACAGCTTTACCTCAAGATATCCTCCATCAAAGACATTCCAGGCTCAAGGATTTCCTCACATTGATCCAGTCATGAATTCCCAGTGCTTTCATGATGGTCAACCCCTCCAAGACTGAATTTCTACAGCTGACCAACAACACCAAACATCCTGACAACCAGACCTGGCTATGAACCTTGGGGGCTTCACAACTCAGCTGGTTACCTGTGCCAAGTCCCTTGGGTTCAACATTGATGGACAGATTCCCTTCAACAGCACATAGCAAGAAGGGCACATGGCTTGGTATAAGCGTTCTCCCATGTGAAAAATCAAGCCCTTCATCCCAGAAAAAACCTTCATATCTGCTGTCTAATACTTGGTCCTCTTGTAACGCTCACCTGACTCCCACGGAGGCGCTGGCCTGGTTCGCGCTGCTGTGACCTCTTCAAAGGTGATGCGCAGGGTTCGGAAGACGGAGTGGACCGGGCCCCCAAATCTGGCTTGTCTGGCTCACAGAAGTATCCTTCTGCAGGCGAAAATAGGGGATTAACTGTCTGCGGGGTAATGCAATCAGCCTCCCACCTTCCCCTCTCACCCTCCTCGAAACCCTTCTGTGATTCCTCGTAGCGTCTCACCTTAGGGTCTGGAAGGACAAGCTCTCCATCCTGCTTCTGATGCAGGGGCGCGTTGGTATCCAGTTACTTCACTGGATTTTCGGATTGGTGAGAACCAAACTTGCTTGGCTTCCAGGTAAGTTTTTTGATAAGAGGTTCCCCTTGTGTCCATGCATTAATGTACTAATGCTAGTGTCTTTTTCTCCATAGGGGCCGAGGTACGGAATGCCGGGGAACAGGCACCGACCTGAGATGAGAGATGAAATCCTTATAGAAATCAGGTAAGTCTTTAATGAGCGTTTTTTGGTAATGTCTTTTCATTCGCTCATTAACGCTGATGTCTCTTTTTCCCCTTAGGGGGCCGGGGTCCGGAAATGCCAGGATGCGGCGCGGACCCGAAATGAAGAGGGAATGAATCAACAGGTAAGTCTTAACATGGAGAATTAGCTTTCCTTATTCCCTTCTCTCTCTCACCTTTTGTTCTGGTCTTTTTGTCCCTAGGCGCTGGGGCGTGACTGCGAATCCGGATGATCGCTGCTGAACATGGAGGCGCCCTGTAAAGGTGAGTGGAATGCGGCGCAGCAGCGATCGACACGATGAGCTTTTAAATAAAAGTCTTCCTTTTCAGGATTGTCGGCGAGATGTCTCCGGGATGCGGATTTAGCAGGTAAGGACTTTTCCTTCTTCTGTTCTCTTCTTCTCTTCATTTGCAGGTGATTCAGGATGCTGGCAGGTGTGGCAGAAGTCAGGATGCAGGAGCAGACACGGTGAGCGTCCAGCTGCTAGATGCAGAACAACGCAAAGCACGTGTGGCTGTTCGGGTGGGGTTTAAATAGCCTTGGAAGAAGTTCCAGGTATGTATCCTTCCTCCAATCAGGTATGTATCCTTCCCCGACCATGCCCGGATGGTAAATTAGTCCCACAGGTAAAGTAGTTCCTTTCAGGCCTCAAGGAGGCCGGGATCCTGCAGCATGGTCTGCATCAGGTAAGTGCACCCAAGCACTTCCATAATGAGCCTGGCGCCTATGGCGCCAGGACTGATGTCTTTTATGAGCCTGACGTCATAGGCGCCAGGACACTGTCCAAAGGGCCCCTATATGGGGTTGCTGGGTCCTTCCTTGGGGACTGGATGTCCGCTTTCGGGGACGCAGGGCTTGAACCGGCTCCCCGGGAGCAGGCATCATGACACCTCTCTCATCTGGATAGTGGCAATGCCCTTTTGGAAGGCCTTTCAACAATAACCATGGCCACTTTGAGATGTGCCCTGCATGCTGCAGCACGTCTCATTAAAGGGCTCTGCAAATTTTACCACATCACCCCAACCCTCCAAATTGCACTGACACTTGATGCAAGCCCATATCGTCTTCAAATCCTTCTGAATCATCTACAAAGCTGTCACTTTGAAATTCCCAAGCTACATCACTGAGAAGGTCTACATCTCTAGAGGCATATGATCCACCAGAAGTAAGGACATGTGCAGACTTGAACTCCACCGCTGCACGAAGGAAAGAAACAGAAGACAGGCCTTTTCTATCAATGTCCTTAAACTCTGGATCCAACTTCCTATCAACATCAGACCCACCCCTTCGAGTCTAACATTTGGGAAGGAGCTCATGACCCTCATCTTAAATGAATAGGTCCACCCTAACACCTTGGGCTATGCACCATCCACTCTCCACCCTACCTGAAATTGGGTGATCTGCTCTCCACTGTATACTCCCCTGATTGCCTGTAGATTCCATGCTACCAAACTGCCCGTGCCCCCATCCTGTTAGCTCCCTGATTCCTTGTTTCTCTACTTCTCTCACCATTTTCTTCCCCCAATGCACTGCATTGCTTTCTGAAGCTAGGTCCATGCTCAATAAGTTCTCTAACAATAATAACAATAATAAAAATGTTAAATGTGTCGTCTGCATAGTTGTAGGCGGTCAGTCCATGGTTTTGAATGATTTTCATGAAGAGGAACATGTAGATGTTAAAGAGGCGATGGGTGAGGCTACAGCTTTGTGGCACTCCACACAAGCTATCTTTGGTGTTTGAGGTAAAAGACAGTAGGTAGGGTCTATCATAATGATAATAATGATATTGTCAAACTGGATATTAAATTATGCCTCCTATTGTAAACGATTATATGTATATTGGCCTACGCCAAGTCGCTTAAAACTGTACGCGAATACCTCTCTACGGCAAGGTCTTGACCTTAGAAATTGATGTAAGCCGCCATCTTGAATCAAACTGCCATTTTAGGTTCTCTTGTTGTGTAAAAGTCACCCTGTACATCAAAATGGTGGACGATGCCATTCCGAATAGAATCTAGGTTGTTTTGACCTCAGCTAATGTATAACTTGCATGCAGGCCACTTGTTAGGGTCGTGAACTGAGACCTTGTCCTTCTGTTGACCTGCATGTAAATGGATTACCTGTATCAATGGAACTGATCTATGCACATACTAATGAATAAATTAGAGTTGACCTGGCAGAGACCCTAGACCAGTTATACATTCAGGGGTTGGACAACAGGCTGGAAATGTATAAAAGCCTGAATGTCCCAATGTACAGTCTCTCACTGAATACATCGAACCCCGTTGAAGTTTGTTGTGTTGCACTGAGGGCCGATAGCTATCTGACCTGTCATTGACTTTGTCATTGTTTGACCTTAAAATAAAGTACTTTGTATGTTCCTTTGTAACCGGAGTTTGGTGTGTTTCCTTTGGGTTTCCCGGCCTCATATTATTTTCCTCTTTTCACAGTATGTTATTTATAACACACTTAATACCCAGAGGTTTCAAAGCACAGACACAGGATCAAATCTGTGTTGCTCCATGTCGTCTTGTTTCCAAGGCGAGCACGTTGCTGCTGAGCTATCCTCCCGAGAATAATAGTAGTGGAAATAAATTTCATTTTACATTCATAAATTCTCACACATGAACTCTCTAATGCCGCAATCTGCACCGCAGATGTGCATGGTTTCACATATTCTTACCTGATCTTATGTTTGATTGTGGGCCGTGTCACTGCTTTGATTCCCAAAGTCTTCGGCCTAAACCACTTGAATGCTGTTAGTTTGTTTTAGAAGGAGAAACCTTGCAAGCAAAGAGATTAGAATGTTTGCAGAATTATGGATGAGAAGAATGCAGTTCTTCCTTCAGTCGGTGGAGTCAATAATGGGCAAATAGCAGGGATGTTAATTCACTAAAATGCCTGGGGTAGCGGGAGTCATATCACATGAAATGTGACATCATTAGACATGAGGGCACACAACTTTTCAGCAAGTGTTGTCAAGACATTTGACCCTGTTAAGATCACAGGAAATAATGGAACAGATATGAAAAAAATACCATTCAGATGCATTTTAAATTATATCAAAACAATAACAATTCCTTACTTGGTCAAACAAGGAAGACTATTACAGTTACAGTACCAATCTTGATATCTACTTGATATGCCATAATTGTTTCATATTGAAGTAATGATCACTAAATGTGGCCAGCTAAATCTCTCTTATGACTAAAAAGCCATCTAACATTGGAATATGAATATATAGCACATTTGCAAAATGCTGGCGTAATAGGGAAAGTGTAGCCCCTATGTAAAGATGACATGTTATGTGTTTTATAACCTCACAGGCTACATATCATTTTAGTACACATAACAAATATCTTGAGCGCCTAGGTGCACAATTATATGACAAGTTCAGCTTCCAATTCCTCAGAACTGCCACATGATATCAGTTAATATATCTTATCCATTGAACAGTTCCAATAATGTACCTTGCTGCCTCACATGTGCTGTCATATTGTGATGTCCAGGTTCTGCCATCATAACCATTGTGCAGCTTCAAGTGAATTAGTATTCACCCCTGGGGAAGGGAGCTCCACCAATAAGGTGGTCTCAACAGCAGACGAGAATACACAATCCCCGCCCGCTGTTCCGGCCACCTAAGGCCTTTACCCAGGAGGAGCATTTTTTCATTTTCTGTTTTCTATCATGGGAGGCAACATGGAAGCTAGCCCTGTAGCCTCCTCATGTTAGGAAACCCCAATTCCCCTTCCCCAACCCCAACTTACATGCGGGACTGGAGCCTTGCACTCTTGTCCCCAATGCTCCTCCCATGTGGCTGCCAACATTGAAATAAATTAGGTCCCTTTTCCGATGACAGTGGCCATTTTGGAACATGTTTTCCATGGCCGTCACCCTCCAAAGCAGGAACTAGTCCATTTTCCATGTCAATGGTAGCAGACATTTTTTGCATTTATTTTTTTTCTCCAACGGGAGATGGGCTTGTGCAGCGCTCATCTACCGTAGGATGAAAAGAGATAAAAATGATCGGGGCCCCAGTAAATCCCAGAGTGTGAATAGCTTTCATGCCCAAGCTGGGGTGTGAAAGCTATAACATACCATCCAATGCCAATTAATGACTCACATGTATTGGACACAATACATAATCTATGTCACCCTAGTGCAGTTCAAAACATCATAGGCCTAGTCCAGCTTCAATGTCCCATATGCATGAAATACAGATACTGCCAACATAGGACACATTCAAATTCAAATGCTTAAGAAAATGGCATATATAGTATCATGTGTGTAGTACAATCACCATATGTGATCTGCATCCTTAGATTTGAAGGTCCCATCATCAATGGCTTGTAAGCCTAAAATGCTGCACTAATGCCTTCCAATGATGGTTATTGATTTGTGGATGATAGATGTGAGGTATCATATCAAGTGCAGGCTTGCATTTCCCATATAGAAGGTACAGCTTCATGTGTGGCTGATATGTATATAAACTGCACGAGCAGAGGTATGGAGCCATCAGAGTACAAATATCACAGGTGTGAATTGGCTCTTTGAAAAGTGGCTGTGTGTGCATTTTAAAGTTGTGCTTTTTGGTAAGGGTCACAGCCCCTTGCAACAAACATTGTTGTCCTGTGCCTATTTTAAAGAGCAACTAACTAGTATTGCTCATTTTCTGTTACATGGAAATGTGCAGATCCGCTTGCAGACAGCTAACTAGATTTTAGTTGCCTTAGGAAGCCTATGTATATATGTAAAAAATGGCATACATGATGAAATATCTTCTTCTCTAAAGGAGTATACAGATGAGTAGTGGCTAAGCCCCCCTAATCAGCATCTACACTTCTACAAACCAACAGTGACCCTAATCATAAAGGTAGAAAAGGCACAGCTAAGATATGCAAAAAGCAAGGGGGGTCCTGGGAGTCCGTCTGCCGGACATTAGACCTGGATACGAGAGCCTTACCCAGATTATTTAGCTCACTATCTTTCATAGAGGAGAAATATCCAAAACATGTCAGTCTTTGTCCTGCCATGGGGCAATCCAGCACTGAAATGCTAGACAATTCTCCTCTGAACAAGTGTATCAACAGCAACCCCAGACAGGTGTTTTGGTCTGGTAGGACCTTATCAGTAGGGACAAAGCTGTCCCTCTCTAAGAATAGTGGGTCCACATCTGGATTCTACTAGTAATTTAGGGTGAGGCACAAAGTTACTTACATTATGCAAAATACAAGGGGGGTCCTGGGAGTCCCTCTGCCAGACATTAGTCCCAGTTACGAGAGTCTTACCCAGATTCTTTTGTTCACTATCTTTCACAGCTAAGAGATATACCTTCTTTGCCTTTTGTTGTAACATGGCCAGAGGGAAGTCTATAAACTCTGAAGGGGTGGGCATGTGATCCTGTAACAACCCAAACAGCTAAGTATAACAGTCCAAACAAAATGTAATGTCCAAGGTTCTATGAAAAAAAAAAGAAATATATATATATATATATATATATATATATATATATATATATATATATATATATATATACTATATATATAGTTTATGGTTAAGTTGCACTAATAAAAACCTATGAAATTCAATGAAAAACCTTTGTTAAAGAGACATTATGGTTACAAGTAAAACTGAAAAACCTCAGACATTTGCGAGTTATGGTAAACTAAGCATCCATAACTCGCGCCACCACATGCACTGCTAAGACTAACACCAGGACATCAAAGATGACATCACAAATTGCATAATGGGAAAAAAATAAATTTTGGGACTTCCCTATAACTTTGCCCTTCCTTGACCAAACCTCACCAAACTTTGCAATAACATTCAGAGTGGACCATATACTTATTTTGCAAAGATTGGTGCGGATTCGTCCAAGGGGAGTGAAGTTATAAGCCGCCCAATAAGTGCTCTTCCTATGGGTTTAGAAACTTAAACATATATAGTATATATTTGCTAAGTTTGGTGAGGTTTGGTCCGGGGGGCAAAGTTATAGGGGGGTCCCAAAATGTATTTTTTTCCCATAGACTAAATGGAGAAAAAAAAATTTGCACATCTACTGCCCAAACCGCTGGACAGATTTTCACCAAATTTGCAGCAAAACGTGGGTCTAAAGAAATGTGTGATATCTATGTCCGCTCCGTAGACACACTTCCCTGTTCGCTTCGTCGACAGGACACCGATTGGCTAATTGGCTTGCATCATGTCTGTGGACACGTGACGTGTTAGCTGATTGGTTGGGGTAAAGCGTGAGGTGTGTCACATTGTTTCGATGCACCCGCCATATTGAATCCGCGGACAGTGCGGCGTGGAAGTGAGCATAAATCCAATTTTGGGGAGTGTGTTGGTGTGTTGTTGTGTAGGAGTGCTTGGAGGAGTAAGAGATGGGTCAAATGCTGTATTTGTTTAGGTGGGAGAATGCCTTGATGTGTTCGCGGAGTCCGTGGTCACCGCGGTTGTCCGCAGACATACTAAACACTGGACGTACTACTAGCTATTTTACTTTTAGTATGATATTGGTTTTGGGTCGTTAGTAGAGCATTGGGTGAAGAGGGTATGTATTGAAGAATCTGTGCATTGGTTGTAATTATATTTTAGAATGTTAATTGAAGTGGATAGGTTTTGAGGTGGATGTGTTATGTCTTTGGGTTGTAGTCATTTGGTAGGTGTTTGCGGCTATGGGTGTGTTATGCTGCGGTGGTTGTGGCCAGGGCTTTGAGTCTTGGGTGCATGGCCGAAGAGCCTTAGGCCTTCAGCCATGCACCCAAGCCTCTAGGCCCTGGCCAAAACCACCACAGCATAAGTCATCCATGCTACCAAACAGTTTGATAGTGGTATGTGGGCTGCTTAGGGGATATGTTTTCAAAAATGTGTGTACTGATTGGCAGTAGTGTAATAGAGTTTTTAGGATAGTGAGATGATGTATGTTAGTTTGTTTGTTGGATTGTGTTCAGAAAAACAAAAGAATGTTGTTATTGAAGACTCTAGGCATTTTGGGTTATTTATTGGTGAGGTGTTTGTTTGCATGGCTGTGTTATGTTGCGGTGTTTGTGAGTCTAATTATTATTACTTACTGTTTACTTTGTTGAGGCTGTATGTAGAGTTTTGGCCAAGCCATGTAGTCAAGATTGTAGGGTTTGGCAACAAGCACTGCAGCATAAGATACCCATGGAAGCAAACATTTTAGATTGTAGTCTATGGTCAGGTGTTTGCCTTAATGGGTGTGTTATGCTGTGGTGTTTGTGAGTCCAATCATTATATACTTACTGTTTGACTTTTTGTGGTTGTATGCAGTTTTTCCATGACATGGGTAATTGGAGCAAACATTCTTTTTCAATCTCTGTGATAAAAGAGTTTCTTGCTTCAGCTCCTTCCCCCCTTCATTGGAACTCCATTCCCCTCACTATCTGCTCCACTTCCACCAATTCTTCCTTACATTCCTCCTTGAAAGCACTCCTTCTTCGCTCCCCTCCCCTCCCTGACACCTTCCCTTCTCTCCCCTCCCTATCCTTTCTCTCTCCTCCCAATGCCCTCTTCCTTGCTCCTCTATCTTCCCTGTCTCCCCATGATCTCCATCCTCCCTACTTCTCCTGCTACTCACCACGCTCTCTCCCTTTTCTCCTCCCCTCCCCCTCTTTTTTTCTTCCTTCTCAAATGCAAATTGTTCCACATGCTGTTTTCCTGGTTTGAATCATGTATACTGTTATTGCTTCTATGTTCCTTATTTGTTGTTTCCGGGTTGTTAAACTGTAAAGTGCTTTGGATTAAAGTGCTATATAAACAATAATAAAATACAAAAATACAAATATGTTAGTGTAGGTAGTTCATAATGAGTTATTGCATTGCATAGTAGACATTTCTGTATTTTGTCGACCCTCATAGTTAGTACTTTTGAAGTACTCTAGTTAAAACCAGTGTACTGTGCAATTTGCTCAGTTCCTGTGTTTGTTTATTAAATCGTTGGTTCTGTGGGCAAAAATAAATCCATGCTGGATTAAGAAAAACCTTTCTATGTTGTGGTACAATATATTTTCATTGTTTTCAGTAGGAGGAATTGAATTGGTGTATGGTTTTTTATTTGGAAGTGGTGGTAGTATTGTTGCAATTAGATAGCAGTTGGTGTATTATATTTGTTTATTTTGTTTCCCATTTTAGTGGTATTCATCTATTTGTTGGCTTGTTTCAGATTTTTGGGGCAGTTAGATACCTGTTGGCGTATTCTAACTGTGTATTTCTTGTTTCATGGTATTCATCTATCTGTTGGCTTGTTTCAGATTTTTGGGGCAGTTAAATACCTGTTGGCGTATTCTAACTTTATATTTCTTGTTTGATTTTAGTGGTATTCATTTATCGGTTTGCATGTTGCAGTAATCTTAGGGCAGTTAGATACCTGTTGGCCTATTCTAACTGTTTATGTCTTGTTTCATTTTAGTGGTATTCCTTTATCCGTTTGCTTGTTGCAGAATCTAGCGGCAGTTAGATACCTGTTGGCGTATTCTAACAGTTCATAGGTTTGAAGTTTAAGTTTTGTTTATGTTCATACACAGATTAGTAATTAAATTTTGGTTTTAAGAATATTAAGTAAGTGTTCACAAGATTTTCTGGTAATCTCTGTTTTAGAGTAATGGTAGTATCATTACAATTGAACCATCCACAATTCTTTTTTATATATGCAGTGTAGTGACCTGCATTGGTTGTGGCTCCTGTGTGTGTCATGACCCTTGACCCAAAACCCCACTGCCATGGTCACATGCCAGGTAGGGTTAGGACTCAGAGTTCACTTGGGGCCCATAGGGCCTTGCATTATCATCATAGACTCTCCTGGAGTCAGTCCTGGCGCCTTTGGCGCCAGGCTCATGTTCAGATTGGGACATTGGGCCTCATTACACGGTAGGCGGTAGGGACATACCGTTACCGGTAAGGGATTACCGGTATCGGTAAATCCCCTCCCCAATCACGAAACGGACATACCGCTATTAGCGGCACCGCTAAGTACGGTGGCACTATTAGCGGCAAGTCCGTGAGAGCGCGCCCCCTCAGACCAGAAATAGCGGCATAGCGCTAATATCACGGCATCACGAGCCATGCGTACATGGCAATACCGGCATGTAGTAGACCCAAAGAACCCTTACCGGCAAGGCGCTAATACCGACATCGCGAACCACACGTTAAAAGAGCACAGCAGAGTTCCCACCTGCCACAGGTGGACAAAATCAGCACAGGTGGAGGCAATGGAGACTCGCAGCACAAAAGAGCACACCACACCCCTCCCCACACCCATTCCCACACCAAGATGGATGCAATACTAGCAGCATTACATGGGCTAGAGGACATGATTGCAGTGCAGCAGCTACAACAACAGGCAGCACAGAGGAGACGCAGGAGGAGGAGCAGGAGGAGGGCAAGACAGGCGCAGCAAGCACCACCAGTGCACCTAGTGATACCACAGAGGCAGCCACCAATTCCCAGGATCAGAGCCAGTCCAGTCAACCTAACCCCTGAGCAGATACACACCCTGTACCGTCTGGACTGGGATACCATCACCACCATAGTAGACATGATATACAACGACATTGTGAGTCTCATTGACATCCGTACTGCCATCCCCCCTCTACTGAAGGTAGTAACAGTGCTCCACTTCTTGGCCACAGGCACCTACCAGCATACGGTAGGTCAGATGCATGGCATATCACAACCAGTATTCTCACGCACACTGAACCAGGTGCTCGATGCCCTCCTGAAGCACACAAGTCAACACATATACATGCCACGGACTGCCCAGGAGATCTCCAACACCAAAGTTGGCTTCCATTCACTGGCAGGCATCCCAAGTTGCATCGGGGCCATCGACTGTACCCATGTAGAACTGGTGGTCCCACATGCCAATGAGGCAGTGTACCATAACAGAAAGCTATACCACTCCATCAACGTCCAAATGGTATGTGACTCCAACAAGATCATCACACATTGCTGTGCCCGATATCCCGGTTCAACCCATGATGCAATGGTCCTGCGGAACTCGACAATACCACGATACATGGAGCGACATGCTGGACAACGTTCGTGGCTACTTGGTGAGTAGCAGGCCGACCACATGTCAGTGTGATGTGGAATGTGAGTGGGGGGGGGAGATGCATACTCCAACTGGGCGTGAATGGGGGGGGGAGATGCATACTCCAACTGGGCGTGAATGGGGGGGGGAGATGCATACTCCAACTGGGCGTGAACTGGTGTCATGAGAAGAATGGACATACATATTTGCATCACTGTACAGTGAGGCAGCCCACAATGGACCAGAGACAAAACCACATGCTGGAAGTGAGTGCCACGACAAACATATCAATCCATTACGCCAAACAGGCCATTCCAAACAACATGCACACCGCACAACACAACATTCCCCCATTACACAAATCAGCAACATGCATATCAAAATCACAACTGAAATGTACGCTGAACAACATCAGAAATGGTCCGCGCACATGAGTGCATACAAATGGATCCCCTGTAGCCATTGTGGTGAGGCACACCCGTACCCCACCACTGAATTGCCATCAAACAGCATGGGGACATCAACTAAGGAATGGCAGTGTACTAGCAGTGTGGCACTAACGTTGCCAGGGCCAGGAAACACAAATCACTTAAACTCAGGCGGGACATGGCAATCCCTGCCGTATGCATGCATGGTGCATGTCCACTTTCAAGGACCACCTCATCTTCCCACATTGCAGTTACCCTGAATGCCATGCGTGCTTGGATCTGTGGATGTCGTTGAATATGCAATGTTTGTTTGTGTGATATGTGCACGCTCCACATTATGTAGACACTTACACATACCCATTGTTGCACCCATGCAGGTGATGCAGGTTATCCCCTGAAGAGGTGGCTCCTTACCCCTGTGCGGAACCCACAGAACAGGCACGAAGAGGACTACAATCATGCACACACCCGTACCCACGTGGTGATCGAGCAGACATTCGGCCTATTGAAGGAACGCTTCCGGTGCCTCAGCAGGTCGGGCGGGGCACTCCTGTACGGGCATGAGAAGGTGGCCAAGATCACCATGGCATGTGTCATGCTTCACAATATGTGTATCAGACGGAATGTGCCAATGCCCCCTGACATAGAACTGCGACCACCGTCTGAGGATGATGACGGGGATGAGGATGGAGGAGAGGGGGCTGCAGGTCATGCAGGTGGCGATGCCCATGAGGGACGTGCTGTGCGGCAGCACCTGATAGAACATTGTTTCTGATGAACATGGATTAGGAGGGTGCAATTGGTGTTCAGCTCAGGGCACGGGGTGTATGGAGGACATAAACACAGTGCACCCTTCAACAATAAAGCACACATACACAATGATCAATGTCCAGTCATGTGATTATCCATGCCATTACGTGTGTATTGAGCATTATGTCATTCAAACGTGCATGTACCCTCCACCCCAACAACCCTCACCCCCCTCCCCCCACAACTCCCCCAAACACCCTCACCCCCCTCCCCCCACAACTCCCCCAAACACCCTCACCCCCCTCCCCCCACAACTCCACCAAACACCCTCACCCCCCACAACTCCCCCAAACACCCTCACCCCCCTCCCCCCACAACTCCCCCAAACACCCTCACCCCCCTCCCCCCACAACTCCACCGAACATGGTGTGCACATCAGTGCTGCATTAGTTCCCAAGTGTCAACAGGGACAGGCTGGCCCTACTTCCCTCCTCCACTACCACCATTGGGGGGTTGTGAGTCTGACCGCCGCAAGGAGCGGCTGGACCTGCGCAGGATGGTTGTCTGACGAGGGGGTGGCTGGTTGATCTGCTCCCTGTGAGTGACGCATGCTCTCCATCGCCTCAGCAATGCGCGTTAGGACCTGCCTCACAGCGGCCATCTCGTCACATAGGCGTGTCGTGTTGCTGACCATGGCAGCTTTCATGTCCCTTGACAACACCCGGATCTCCTCCCTGGTCGAGGCAGCCTCGCTCACTTGCTGGGCAACCAGGGCATTGAGCTCCTCCTGGCGCTGGCGTATCAGGCTCATGGTGTCGTCTGCGGCCCTGCCCCTGTTACTCCTCGGCGCAGCTTGCTGCATGTGGCCGACATCAGGTGAGCTCGCCACGGGACTGAATGACCCATCCATTGAATCTCCGGCATGCACCTCATGGATGCTGCTATTGGATGTGTTGCATGGGCTGTGGAGTGGGGACAGCTGGGTGCTGGGTGTACGCTGCCCTTCCGGTGTCGGACATGGGTCGTCCACATCACTCATAGGTGCCGTGGCTGCTGCTTCCTCGACGGAGCTATTGGCTGCGGACTGCGTGCCTTCTGGCACTGGCTCCTGAGTAGTGGGGGTGGGTGGTGGGGGTGCTGCCACAGTGTCGGATGGCATTTCGACCCTTGGTGTGGTCGTTGCGTGTGTGGCTTTTGAACGCTGGGCCACTCCAGATATCCCAGTGCCCCTCGATGTACTGGGCCTGGTGCCTGCATCCTTTCCCTTGGCCTGCTTTTTGGGTGGTGGGGCCTGCGTTGCAGAGTCCAGCTCCTCACTGTCAGAATGTGACCCTGTGGGGGAGCAAGACAGGGATAGCATCAGTGATGGGTCAACGTGCATCATGCATATGGTGTTGTTGCTGCAGTTCTTTGGATTTGGACATCTAATTTGGGCCTGCAGGTTGTTGGCCAGATGGGTGGGTCATCCGGACATGTGTCAGGGTGACACGTGTGTGAGGTGCTGCATGCATGTGGTTGTGTGGGGATGTGCACGGCATATATGCAGGGTTGTGTACATGTGTGTGTGATGACCCCATCCATTAGCTATTTCCCATTTCACATTTGGGGGAGGGACTCATGCTTAGCATTGCTGTGTTTTGCGTGGTCACTCACCTCCGTCTGACGTTGTTGCCACACCACACTCCATACGGCCCACTCCCTCGATGGATTCTATGCCAATGGTGCTGGCACATGTCTCCTCCCACTCCTGCATCTTCATCGGGGATCCACCTCCGCCTCCTGTGCCCATGGCCAGATTCCTGTTGGCCGATAAAATGCTGCGTACACGGAGGCGCAGATCATCCTACCGCTTGCGCACGTCCTTTACGGTGCGGGGGGTGGAGCCCACCGCACTGACTTTCTGCGCCACCTCAGCCCAGATTTCCTTTTTTCTCAGGAGTGCAGGGTGCCGCATGTCGCTAGCGAACACTACGTCTGCATTTGCAGCCAGGGTGTCTGCCAGCATTTTCAATTCCTCGTTTGAGAAGCGTTCTTTGCGCTGGTGCGCATCGGCTTTCTTTAGGGCCTTGGGCATTGTTTGTTCTTGTGGGATGTGGTTTTGCCAGTCGTGGTGTTGCTGCAGGTCCTGAGTGCAGGGGATGGCAATGGATTGTGTTTTTAAAGATGGCCGCCGGGCTCTTTCCCGTTCCGGTGCGATGACGCTATTTCCGGTTCCGGTGTTTTACGGTGACCGCTAATAGCAGTTACCGCTAACAGCGGTGACCGCTAATAGCGTGCAGCATGAGGGCGGAGGTGCTATCAGCACTTTGGTCGGAGCCGGAAAGGTGCTTTTGCGCCATGGCGGTAGGGTCATTTACCGGCATGGCCCTATGCGCGTGTCCGCTAACTCGTAATGGAACGCTATTAGCGGTCTCCTACGATGGCGGACACGCTAATAGTGCCATGACGGTAAATCACATTTTTTACCGCCTACCGTGTAATGAGGCCCATTGTCTTGAAGGGACTACTTTTTCTGTGAAGGCCTGCAGCCAACATGGAGACACCCACACAGTCTAGTTCCTAAGAACCAGACTGTGTGGTGCAGTGTTTTAGGGTGTGGGAGCCCAAACTACTTTACCTGGACTACTTTACAGAGGGTTATATAAACCACACCCAAGCTACAGAACGTGCTTCGCGTTATTCTGCAGCCAGCAGCGTGACGCTCATTGTGTTCAGAGACCAGCACCCGGCGATCCCTGAATAGCGGACCTGCAGAGGAGACAAAAGAACATCATTAGCAGTCTCTGCTTATCTGCAACTTTCCATCCGCCGATTCCTACTTCTCGCGGTCTTCCATCCAGTCGGCAGCATCATCAGGACACCCCGCACGCACCGGAACGAAGCACCTGGAGGGAGAGAGAAAGAAGGACAACGTTAAAACAGGTTACTCACGGCATTCACGGCAGTAATCACAAAATCCTCACCTGGCTGGGCATTTCTTGACCCGTTCTGCTACGGAAATCTTGACACGACCAGAAAGACCATCACGATCTGAAAAGAAATAAAGAATACAGGTTAGCAAGAAAAGACATTACCGCGCCGCACTTCGCGCTTAACCTACCATCCATCATATGCTCCTGCGTCCATCATCCTGGCAGGAGCCTGATCCAAGTAGCGCATGCACCGAACCTCCGTGCACCTAAGGCGAAACAAACAAAGAAAAGACATTAATAGCAAGTAAGGAAAGCAAGGACATTTTAAGACTGCTATAACCAGACTTACCTCATTAAAGACACTTGAATGGGTTAGCACCGGTGAAGTTAACTCGGTCGCTTTAACCCGCAGAAAAATACACGCCCCTGCACAGAAGGCAGGACGGAGAGCACGCCAGACATAACAAGGTGAGGAGTGGGCCATAAGGTCAAGTCCAGGGGGCTGGTGGGAGGAAACGAAATCTGTTCCTAAGTCCATTCCTCCTGTGTTTTCAGGCCCGATCGCCATAGAAGGCATCGTCCAGAAACGGGAAGGTCCAGGGTGAATCCGGCAACCAGGGCATAAGGGCGTCCCCGTGGATACCAGGTGAGCGTAACAGAATGCGAAGCCTCATAACATTATCCACCTGGGCACCATGGAGACTTCAGAAATGGACCAACTGGCTCAGTTATTAGGACAATTACGCGCCGAAGCGCATTCGGCTAGGCAAGAGACTAATACCCTGCAAAGGGATCTTGTCATCACCAAGGATCGCACCGAAGAAATCAGCAGGTAATTACTGCAATCACAGGCCGGAGAAGCACCATTACCCGGGACAAATCCACCGGCACAGGCAACCACGTCATCTTTTGCTCCAGTACATATCAGCTTACCCGGAACAATACCGTTAGCACCGCCAGAAAGGTTTTCAGGTGACCCAAGGAGGTATGCTGCATTTATGAATCAATGTCGCCTTCACTTCCTCTGCAGACTGGGCACATTCCCTAACGATCAGGCACGAGTAGCATTTATTTTGTCATATCTGAGCAGTAGTGCAGCAGACTGGTTAGTGCCGCTTGTGAGCTATGATGATCCGTTACTACGTGACTTTGGGGGTTTCCAAAGACAAATGGAAAAGCTCTTTGCTAGACACACCCATGAACAAGCTGTACACAACAAACTCTTATCACTCCGGCAGGGGAATCAGGACTTACTAACATACATAGCAACCTTCAATAGGTTAGTGGCCGAAACCAGGTGGCCTGAAGACAAGAGAACCACATTGCTTCACTGAGGCCTTCGAGGGGAATTAAAGGACGTCTTAGCTCAGGTAGTTGATCCACCTAGAGACTGTAGTGAATTTATCAACCTGGTGGTGCAACTAGATCATCGACTACAAGATCGGAAAGCAGATTGGTCCAGATCAGATGCACGGGCCGTGTATCTACAAACCAAGGATGCTACTCCGCGCATGTCAGAGAATACCACAGAGCCAATGCAAATCGGAGGCATACGACCACCGTTAACAAAAGCTGAAAGAGACAAGAGAAGGCAACAGCAGTTATGTATGTTCTGTGGACAATCGTGGCACTTCCTAAAAGACTGTCCGGTAAAACCCCCCAAGCGAATTGTGGGAGCTACAGAAAAGGATGAGAGTAAGGAGTCGGAAAACTGCCTAGCTCGACAAAAGTAGAGGTCAGTTTGTCGAGTGAGAAGAATGAGCCACCGACCTCACATTTTGCAATACCAGTGATCCTAATCAATCACCAACAACCTTCAAGGATGCATTCCATTGAAGTTTACATAGACAGAAGAGTAGTTGGGAATTATATTGATCGAGATCTGGCCGTACAGATGGGGCTTCCCTTAAGTTTTAAGCCAAACACAGAAAAGGTAACCACAGTGGATGGGAATGAAATTGCTTCCAGACAAGTAACCCAACGTACAGCAGGAACAACCCTGCTGTGCCAGCATGGACACCGGGAATCAATTTCCTTTGATCACATTAAGGCACTCAGTTTCAGCTAATATTAGGGATGTCATGGTTAGTTGCTCATAACCGTCAGATAGATTGGCATGCAAGAAAATTGACTTTTCCTCATGATTGCGTTTCCACCTGTTATTTCCAAGAAAACAAATCCAGTTTCAAGGTTCCTGTGAGTCCTATAATCGGCATATCTACACATGGCGCAACTAGTACTCTCCCTGAAGAATATCAAGATTTCCAGGATGTGTTCCAGAAGGAACAAGCTAATACACTACCACCGCATAGGTCCTATGACTGTCAGATTGACCTCATACCTGGTGCACAGATCCCTTGTGGAAGAATCTATGCACTCACAGAACCAGAAAACCGGCATCTAAAGTCCTATCTGGACCAGTACTTGGCAAATGGGTTCATTCGCCCATCCAAATCACCGGCAACCAGTCCCCTATTCTTCGTACCAAAGAAGGAAGGGGACTTGAGAACCTGTATTGACTATCGCGCCCTGAACCCGATCACTGTGAAAAACCGTTACCCCCTGCCCCTTATTCCCGAGACACTGGATCAAGTCAAAGATGCCCAGATTTATACTAAATTAGACCTCAGAGGAGCGTACCACCTGGTTCGAGTTAAATAAGGAGATGAATGGAAAACGGCCTTCCCTACCAAATATGGGTTGTTTGAGTACCAGGTAATGCCTTTCGGGCTTTGGAATGCCCCGGCGGCGTTCCAATACTTTATGAATGACGTCCTAAGGTAATTGATCGATGTTTGCCCCCTGGTCTACATAGACAACATCCTAGTGTATTCAACCTCAAAACAAGACCATGTCAAGCATGTCCGCGCTGCCCTTGCCAAACTGCGCCAAGTCCACTATACGCAAAACTTGAAAAATGCTTTTTCCATGTAACCGAAGTAACATTTCTTGGTTTTGTTCTTACTCCGAAAGGCTTTCGAATGGATGCAGACAAGGCGGATGCCATTCTTAAATGGCCCTCTACGACCTCGTTAAAAGGGGTCCAGAGCATGCTGGGCTTTGCAAACTTCTATCGTCGGTTCATCCCAGACTTCTCTCAGATTGTACATCCGATCATATTACTTCTACGAAAAAAACAATAAAAAATTCATGTGGACATAAGACGCTGAAAAAGCCTTCCAAGAACTTAAGAAAAGGTTCACCTCAGCCCCGATTTTACGACACCCTCGTCTGGTTCTTCCTTACATCATGGAAACGGAGGCTTCCAGCATGGCTATGGGGGTGGTTCTTTCTCAGAAAGACCATGAAACTGGCCAATTGCACCCGTGGCTTTCTGGTCACGAAAATTCACACCCCCTGAACTCAATCATGCCATCACCGATAAGCAACTGCTTGCTATAAAATCCGCCTTCAAGGCATGGCGACATTAACTCTTGGGGGCCAGGTATACAGTCACTGTAAGCATAGATCATTGGAATTCCAATATTTAAAAACAGCAAAAGCACAATCCTCGCGCCAATTACAATGGGCCCTTTTCTTCGCGAAGTATGACTACGTAATCACTTATCGACCAGGCGTAAGAAACTGGAAAGCTGACGCACTATCTCGCATGGGCATCGATGAAAAAGAATATGCAACCCCAGATCCAGTGGCCATTATACCTGAGGACAAGCTTTTAGGCCTCACCACAGTTTTAACCCAAACTGAGCTTAGAAACGTGATCCAACATGAAATAACCCTGAGCGAGTTACTAGAATGGCGTACCAAAGGAAAACAATACACCGTTAAAAATCAACTGCCATATTTTGATGAACGCCTGTACGTGCCTAAAACCGAGCTACAACAACCAATCATTTCGGACTATCACGATTCTTTGATGGAGGGTCACCCCGGAATTGCCAAAACTCTAGCCAAAGTGAAATGCAATTATTGGTGGCCCACTTGGCGTCAGAACGTCATCCAATACGTTCAGTCATGTGGAGTGTGTACACAAAACAAGTCATTGAAGCAAAAACCAGCTGGCCTCCTGCAACCATTAGAAATACCTCCGGCACCATGGCACACACTTTCATTCGACTTCATTACCGATTTACCTCCCAGCCAAGGGTTCAATACCATTTTAGTAGTAGTAGACTTATTTTCTAAAATAGCACACTTTGTCCCTTTCAAAGGCCTTCCGGATGCATCCCATCTAGCAAACGTGTTTTTGGAAAACATTATCAAACTGCATGGATTCCCTTCAGTCCTGGTCTCTGATCGAGGCAGCCAATCGTATCTAACTTCTGGAAAAAGTGCTGTGCTATGGCTCACATCGACATCCGGCTATCCACCAGCCATCACCCCCAAACGGATGTTCAAACAGAGAGGACCAATCAGACTCTCGAACAATACCTACGGTGCATGCTGCACCAAGTCGAAGGAACCTGGAGACATCTATTGTGGATAGCCGAATATGCTTACAACAATTCATTGCATTCCAGTACTGGTCAAACACCTTTCTACACCCTCTACGGCAGACATCCACGTACTTCCGAACTAGACAGCCCTCCCATTCTAGAAATGCCGGCTGTAAAGACTCTTCATGCAAACATCACTCAGGCCTTTAAAAGGGCAACAGAACAGTTAATCCAAGCCAAGAACAAGCAAAAAAGGTTTGCTGAACAACATCGGAAAAAAGCCCCTGACTATCAGGTAGGAGACAGAGTTCAGCTAGCTGCAACATACATACCGCTAAAAGGAACCCAGACATTTCGCCCTCGCTATTTGGGACCTTATCCTGTTCAAGCCATCATCAACCCAGCAGCAGTTAAACTAGCATTACCAGCCAACATGCAAATTCACCCAGTATTCCACGTCTCACTGCTAAAACCAGTACAACCTGGTACACGAGTTAAACCACCACCTGAACCCATAATGATCGATGGAGAACCCGAATTTGAAGTGAAAGAAATCCTGGATTCCAAATATACCAGATTCAAACTATACTATCTAGTTGATTGAAAGGGTTACGGCCCTCAAGACAGATCTTGGGAACCTAGTGAGAACATTCATGCACTGCGTTTAATTAGAACGTTTCATTGAAACTTTCCAGACAAGCCTGGACCAGGCAGGAGAATCACCTTAGGAGGGGCCTTGGGGGGAGTGCTGTCACGACCGTGACCCAAAACCCCACTGGCATGGTCACATGCCAGGTAGGGTTAGGACTCAGGGTTCACATGGGGCCCCTAGGGCCTTGCATTATCATCATAGACTCTCCTGGAGTCAGTCCTGGCGCCTTTGGTGCCAGGCTCATGTTCAGATTTGGACATTGTCTTGAAGGGACTACATTTTCTGTGAAGGCCTGCAGCCAACATGGAGGCACCCACACAGTCTAGTTCCTAAGAACCAGACTGTGTGGTGCAGTGTTTTAGGGTGTGGTAGCCTGGACTACTTTACCTGGACTACTTTACAGAGGGCTATATAAACCACACCCAAGCTACAGAACGTGCTTCGCGTTATTCTGCAGCCAGCAGCGTGACGCTCATCATGTTCAGAGACCAGCAACCAGCGATCATTGAATAGCGGACCTGCAGAGGAGACAAAAGAACATCATTAGCAGTCTCTGCTTACCTGCAACTTTCCATCTGTTGATTCCTGCTGCTCGCAATCTTCCATCCAGTTTGGAGCATCATCAGGACACCACGCACGCACCCGAACGAAGCACCTGGAGGGAGAGAGAAAGAAGGGCAACATTAAAACAGGTTACTCACGGCATTCACAGCAGTAATCACAAAATCCTCACCTGGCTGGGCATTTCTTGACACGTTCTGCTCCGGAAATCTTCAAATGACCAGAAAGACCACCGCAATCTGAAAAGGAATAAAGAATGCAAGTTAGCAAGAAAAGACATTACCGCGCCGCACTTCGCTCTTAACCTACCATCCATCATACGCTCCTGCGTCCATCATCCTGTCAGGAGCCTGATCCAAGTAGCGCACCAACCGAACCTCCATGCACCGAAGGGGAAACAAACAAAGAAAAGACATTAATAGCAAGAAAGGAAAGCAAGGACATTTTAAGACTGCTATAACCAGATTTACCTCCTTAAAGACACTTGAATGGGTTAGTACCAGTGAAGTTAACTCGGTTGCTTCAACCCGCAGAAACTACACACCCCTGCACAGAAGGCAGGACGGAGCACGCCAGACATCATAACAAGGTGAGGAGTGGGCCATCAGGTTGAGTCCAGGGGGCTGGTGGGAGGAAACAAAATCTGTTCCTAAGTCCATTTCTCCTGTGTTTTCAGGCCCGACCGCCATAGAAGGCATCGTCCAGAATCGGGAAGGTCCACGGTGAATCCGGCAACCAGGGCATAAGGGCGTCCCCGTGGATACCAGGTGAGCGTAACAGTGTAGTAGATTATACCTATGGTTGTGAAGGTTTTCTTACGAAGTGATACTTGACCATGGGTGAATCCAGTCCGCTTGCAGTTGTTTCTGGTACCATCTGTATTGTAACGTAAAAGCATTACTATTGCATATTTGCTATGTGTCTGTATTTGTAAGGTGGAACGATTATCGGAATTGGAGGTAGGACATAATCTGCCTTGGTTTGCATTTTTTACAAGTTGCTGAAATGGAATGGATTCACAGTTAGGTATGGATACATACACGAAGCGTTCATTAGGAACTTCTTCTTGTGCTCATTAGGAACTTCTTCTTGTGCTACATGGCTGCAAAGAGTGTATGCATGTTTCCACATGTATGAAATCTTTAAGATTTCATTTATAGGTATGTTTTTTTTTCTAGTACTTGTAGTAAGTACATTAGATATTCTTGTGTGTTTATCGTGAATTTAACCATTCCAGCTTAGTAGTCCAATTCCTGCCTTATTCCAGAAACACTGTAGGTGTTGCCAGGGTTGTCGGTTGCAATTCTGTGAAGGACTAACATTTGCAAACACAATTGGTCTGCCCCGTGTACGTAAATGTTGTCAATAATTGGTGGCAATTGGAATATAATATTGATTGCTACATTTGCATAGCAATTCACATCAGTTGTATTTGAAAATGTGAATAAACCTGACAGTTCTGTGCCAAAATCATTTGTTCGGAGTGTGCATTGTTTCTTTGAAGAGATTGTTGAGTTAGTTTGAGCATTAGATTTTTATTTGGTTGTGGTCCTTGATGAAGTATTAGATTCTTTTACTGTCTTTGGAGGAATTGATGTGAGATCCTGCATAGTTTGAGTCTGAGGTAGTTTTCTTTTACAATGTTTTGCTTTTTGCGGAACAGGATAGATTTTTAGATGTGGGGTGTAGAGTGAACACAGTCTATTGTATTGTAGAATACAAATTTACTTTACTTGCATCAAAGTTGATTAGAAATAGTCCATCAAGTGTAAGTAAGCATGATAGTGCTACATAGGTCATGCCTTCCTTAAAGACTCTGCTACCAATATCTATCTATGCTTTATCTAGGGTAAGACCTTGTGATTTGTGAATGGTGACTGTGTATGCTAGAGTTAGAAAAAATTGTTCTCTGCGTACATACATGTCTTTGAAAAGAAGGAAGTGGGCTGTTGAGCATCCTATCCTTTAACTTCGGATAGTTTGTCAAAGAAAATATTGACAAACTGAATGTTGTTGTCACGTGGGTATGTTTGAAAGCCAACAACTATACCAAGTGCTAGTCCTTGGTCCACGTCAAAGTTACGTTTAAGCATTACTCTACAGTTTAAAGATAATTTTAATATTTTCTCCAAACCAGCTGTTTTAGAGATAGAGTTTTCTAAGGTCTTTAACCTTGTTGTGGCGTGTTGACACATGGGTAGTGTCATACCATGTATGTCCAGTTTGTCTATGGAGCAAATTTGAAGTATTGGTTGCATTTCTTTTTTTAACATTGTTTCGTTAAATTTTGAACAGCTTGCAAGAGTTGGCATCAAGGAGATACAAGTGACATTTGTGTGTGCTAATTGTTCCATGATATCAGTAGCACATGAGTTATGGCCATAGAGTGCATGGATGTGCTTGGTTTTTAATATAGATTGTGCTTCTTGAGATAGTACACCAACTCTAATACTTTTTAAAATGTTGGCGTATGTGAGGTCTGCAGACTGACATATATTTTCAGTTAAATCTCTGTATTGAAAATGTTAGCAAAGGTTGACATTTCCTGCGCTGCCAATAGCTTTACGGCATAATTTGTGCCCTAAGGTTTTAAAAATAGGTTCACCTTTAACTGGTGTTAATTGAAGAAGATCTCCAAAAACTATAATGTGTTTTCCTCCAAAGAGTTCTTTGTAGTCTGTTTTCAGTACCTCTTGTAATCTGAGGTGAATGAAGGCTAACATTGGAAACCATGCTTACCTCATCTATTAGCAGCATTTTAATTTGTTTGAAAACTCTGCGTAGTTCCATTGCAGCTTCCGGAGAAAGTTTGTAATAGTCTCATTTGTTTTGGTGTTCTACTGGAAGGAGTAGTAATCGGTGTTAAGTGATACCACCTATGTTTTAGGCAGCTAAACCTGTGGGGGCAGTTACAACAGCTGACAGTTTGTTGTTTGTCAATTGTTGGAGTAACTTGCTGATTATTTTGATTAATAACGTTTTGCCTGAACCAGCCTGACCACTCACATATAGCAGTATAGGTTTATAGTCTTGGCAGATACAATTTTTACTTTCATGTTGCACACCATGTTCAATGTGCTTTGTTACTTCTTGGAAAATGGTATACTGCTCACTGTTTAGTTGTGATTTTAGTACATCAAAGTCTTCTGCAGATAGCTCATACTGACGCATGGTGTTTTCACTTATGTCATGGCTAATTCTGCCTCATTTGCTATAGGTGGCTGTCCAAGTGGTACTTGGCTTCCTGTTACAGAAGGTTGACTACTGTCAGGAGTGTCCACATCTAGATGGGCCTGGAGTTCTTTCTCATGTTGCTGTTCATTGTGCAACATTGTTTTGTATTGTGTAAGGTTTATGTCTGTTATAGTGCTTCCATTTGCTTTAAAAGTGTCTTCATAGGAGTCATAGGTATCTAGTAAATCTTCTTCTTTTCTCCATGGTTTAAAAAGTTGTAGCAGGGACATGTAATACAGCTCTTTATGTTGATGAGTTTTAATGACAATTTGAGATGATTAATTAAGCTTCGTTTGGTAAGTTTCACCAAGCTGCCTTCACAATTTTCCACTCTGTATCTACCTTTCTATTCATCTGGTTTAATATTATTTTTATATGTGAAGTTTTGGGCTACGTGTATAGGCACATGGTTTTCAAAGTGGTACTTCTGTTTGGGTAGTATGTGTCTAGTAAATTGTTTTTCAAAATGTCTTGGCTGTTGGGATCATTTTTGGCTATTGTTTCTATGCCTTCATATGATTTGAGAAATCTTTTTCTAGATTTAGCTGGACCAAGACTTAGTCATACTATATTTTCAGATTTCCCATACAAGGATGTACCTGTTAAATGGTCTGCAGCTTCATAGCAGCCACATTCTCTATGGGAGAGCATTGTTATGCCTACGCTGTACAATTTCTGTGATAGTGTTTTGTCAGATGATATGTCATCCCAGAGGTCTTGAAGCTCTGTTTTATTTTTTGCTTTTGTTAAGTAGGCTGTGACATATCGTGCAACTGCAGTGGCATTGTCTGAAATGCACTATATTTGCATTCCATTGGAGGGCAATGATTGCATTGTAATCATTGATGTATTTTGATTCTTCTGTTCTTTTTATGTAATATGTGTTCTTAGGTGATTTACCTTTGACACTATGGGCCTCATTACAAGTATGGAGGCAGAAATGCCCTTAATAAGGGCATGGCTGCCTCTATACCGGGTTCCAGTACTGTGTTCTGTGAATGAGGAATTACCGGGTCATTCCAACCTTGGAGGACCCCGTAATTCCTCATGAAGAAAACCCATCCCCATTCCCATTTGGGCCCCCAAAGGGCTCAATGGGAATGGGGATGGGGCTAATAACAGGCCCATCATAACTGGCCCATTATTACCTCCTTGGTCACCTTGCGTGACCCAGAAAGGACATCTGGTTTTACCAGACGTCTGTTCCGGATCCCAATAGGGGACCTCATAATCAGGCATCCCCTAATGAACGGTGCCTGTCCCGTACTGGCACCCTTCATTACGGTAGTGCAAGCTACGTAATGAGGCCCTATGTCTAACTGAAGTTGTTTACTTGACCTGTTGTTGTGACGACAATACTTCCCACATTTGTGTCTTTGAAATTGTAAAATGTGTGCATGAAAGTCACTATTGTTTGTGAAGGGATATCACAAGCGACCTATTTTTGGATGAACTTTAAAACAGTGGCATCAGTGTCTTGACCAAATTTAGGAGCATCTTTAATCCACAAAAACATGTGGATATGTGGTGCTCCTCTGGCTTGGTATTCTTTTCTCCAAAAGAAGTGTTACAAATGAAGTGTAGCATAGCAATGAAGTGATGATGGAAATATCTTGATACATTTACAGGATCTAGAGAGCAGAGTTCTCCTGATGTTTTTATATCTATGTTTGTTTTGTTTTTGTTTGCTATGCATAGAAATGTGTGTAAATCTTCCCATGCATAATCTTCACAACTTAATGTCACAAACCAAGTGGGTGGGCCAAGTTTTCTTACCATACAGCGTACATATCTGTGAAGTCAGAGCCAGTATTCTTTTGTACCATGCATGTTTGCTAAAAGATTTGTAATGCTTGACTGTAAAACCCCATCTTTTTCTTGAACTTTTTGTAGTAATTGTGTAGTTGATATATTTTGAAAATGGGTACCTGATTTCAATGAATGTGCAACTCTCTAGCCTAGACTTGCTATTTCACTTTCAAAGAGAAGGTGGAATATGTATTCCATGTTTTGTCTGAATCTGGGGTCTTCAGAATACATTCGTGAAGAGCGGTATTCTGATGCTGTTGTTTGTGTGGTCTATCATCGTACCTTCCTCCTTTTCCAGTAGGAAAGAGCAGAGGAAAGGCACGTGCTTCTATACTTTTTTTACCCATATGCTGATTGTAGATACTTCGGCTTGTCGTATTTGGTACATTCTAGTGCATCATCTATGGTGACTTTAGAGTGTAATGGGTGAATTGTTTAATGGTCTAAAATATTGTATTCTGTAGCCATATCTAGAAGTTGAAATTGACCAGTTTCTGATGACTCTTGAATTATTTCAGTGGTTTCCCTCAGGTTTTCTTCAATATCAATTTCTTTGTAGTATTCATTGTCCTCTTTTAGATATTGCAGGGCTTGTCTGACTTTATGTAAGTCGAAGAGTTGTTGCCTATTTTTTTGTCTTTTTTAGGTACGCCATTTACGAAGATAATTAAAGATTGATCTATTGGGCGTTGCACTCCCAGAGTGTGTACATTTTCTTTGAGATCTAATGGCAAATAACCTACTTTGCCATGAATGCCTTTCACTAATTCAGAGGGAGGTAATTTTGCTCTTTTTGGTTGAATGCTTATTGCTTAAAATGGGTGCACTTTTTGAATTATGATGCTTTTATATAAGTTAAGTTGTTGCAGAAGTTTTGGTAGTGGGAATAATTCCAAGTTATTTGTGATAGCACATGAAGGTGTTTGGTTGTTGTCAAGTTTTGCAATGCAGTAACTGCAAAATATTAAGGGGTCAGTAATTTTGTATGTGTTGTCTGCTATAGGATAGAGAGCTAATTGGAACCATTTGGAATCTTCATTGTTTTCTATTTTGTACGCTAGTTCTGCAGTGTTTGTGCTATTTTTATAAAAAGTCCTGTGTCAACACACACACATGGTTTGGTACTTCAGCAGATGTTCTTTTAAACTTTAGTATTTCTTTTTTGTATGTGTGTAGTAGAAGGTTGCCATCTGTTGTTGTTAGTCTGTTGTGAAGCTATTGCATTTTGTAAGTGGCTTTCACTTCTGTGATGGAACATTTTTTGTAAAATAATTTTTTTGGTATGCTTACTTGTGGCTACATCAAGATTTATAGGTGCAGTGTTAGCACTAGTGGTAGCTGCAGTCTTGTTAATCACTTTCTGTTTCGTTTTATATTTTAAAAGAGGAGGCAAAGTTTCTGTACTGGAAGCTTGTTTTGGTTCGCTTAATAACTGTATTAGCGGTTTTGTTTGAACTTTTTGTATACATTCTACTTATTTTGGAGTCTTTTATTTTGATTTTGTTTACTTTTGCGTTGCTTTCTACGGAGTTGCTTTTTGGTAGGCATTCTTTGGGGTCTGTCAGAGAAAAAAAGAAAATGTGGTTTGGGATCTTGTGCAGTACACGTGTGCTTTGTGCATGAGTGTCTGAGTATGATGGTAAGGATGTATGTAGAGGTGTGTGATTGTGCAATGGACTGCTACTTCTGGTTGGGAAGGCTATTCTTGTATTGTGTATTACTATATTGGTGTTCAGATGACAATACAAAGTATGCAGCTGGTGAGGGGAAGCACTTATACTGAATCTAATGTTGCAGGGTTAATACAATTGTTTGTACTACAATACTAGAATTCTACAGTGTTTCTGTTTTGATGGAAAGAGTAGGTTTCTTCTGAGTTCTCATTCGGACTTCAGACGCTGCTGCTTTTCAGGAGAGTGCTCGTCACTGCAATTGTGAAAGAAAGAAGTTAGTAAATATGTTTGTTAATAGCACTGTTGTTAATGTAGACATGGATTTCTTTGTTTTTGTAGTATTAGTTTTTTCTGATAACTGTGCTTAGCATGTACATGCACTTTCCTTTGCCTATGTGCATTCTTTATATTTTACTTAGGATCTGTTAGTTGAACGTGCTTTAGAAATGATTACAATAGTAAGCGCACAGAGCAGACTTGGCTTCTTAAGGAGGTGTTATTGGATTTTAGGAGATAGAAGAAATAATCGTATGTTTTTTTTTTGTTGCTATTTTTACAGGGTAAATTGCAGGAACTGTAGGGAAAAACGTGCAATGTATGCATTTGTGAAGGTGTGGGAAATAAAGCAGAATAATTTGATGGGTTCAGCAGCTTATTACTCAGCAGGTGATTACCAAACTACTGGGTGATCCTGTGGTGCTTGGAGATGGGAGAGTCTGAAATAAAGTAAGGGTTGCAATGAAGGGTCTGGTGCTTGCGTTGCAGACTGAAGGGAAGTGGGGAGATGTTGTATGTATTGCTTTACAACACTGTACAGGAATGGGCAACCAGCTGGAATGATAGAGCTGTCTAGATTGGAAGAACAGTTGTAGAGGCAGTGGTGTTGTTTCAGGTGAAAGCCTTTAAAATGATATTGGCTATATGTGTGCATGAAAAAAGATGCATATGCTCAGCCTGGCTGTGTGTCATTTTATAACACACTAGAAAGCCTTCTTCTATAATTATACTGCTTTTTTTCCCATCTTTTAACATGAAATGACATTTTGTTAGATAGCTGTGTGTTGTGTCTGATTACTATTATAATAATTTGTAAAGGAAGTACACATAATAGAATGTATGTTAAATATGCAGAATGTATAGAAAGGATATTCTATATACATCCTATGCACTATAATGCATTAAATGCTTTTATGGTTGAGATGTCGATAAATAGGTGGCAGTGGTTACAGAAATGATGGAATGAATGAACAAAATAATAGTTTGAACATTACAGTTAGTAATATGTTTAAATAGAAATTTGGAGATCAGACAGGTTTGCAAGTGACACTTCATCATAGCAGATGGGGGAATGACAGTAAGCTTTTTTTTACAGGTTATACAGGGTAAGTGGCAGTTATTCTGTTTAAATGCATTTATACAAGAGCTGTGCATGTACTGTGCAGAAAATATTCATACCTGTAGTTTGTATTCATGCATGTGGATTTGCATGAATCTGCAACCAGAAGTGTTGGAGAGTTTTGTAGTAGTTGTTGTAGGTGCTTTGCAATCACAGCCAAATTGTACTCAGAGTGATCAACAGTACATCTAAAGTGCTGAACTGTGATGATGGAGTTCGATGCAGAGTTCAAGGATGTGATTGGTGGATGGTTGTGTGACTGCTTAACAGTAGCCAATGAGCGAATGGTGCAGAGAGAGAAGTGGAAAGGGTAGAATGGCTCCACGGGCACTGCGGCGGTTCGCAGACAGGGCGTGCCAAATCCAGGGTTTCTCAGCAAATCCAGCATGGAAAGGGGACAGTAGGGATTAACCAATCAGGTGTTGAGGTTCTGCTTTGTATTGAGAGAGGCTGTGTATAGTGAAGATGGCAGAGATGGAGAAAGTCAGGGTGATGGTGCTTGGAGATATGTTTGTGAATGGTTTGGAGTAATATGCTGAATGTAGGAATGTGCCTAACAATTTTGACGTAAAAGGAGAGGAGGTGGTGTGGAGCACTGTGCCTGGTTTAAATTTTCAGGCAACGCTAGACGTTTGTCAAGATATGGCTAGGGTTTACAGTCCACATGTGGTTGTCCTGCACTGTGGTGCTTTGCATTTGGGCTATGTCAGTGCCCCAGCTTTGTTGGAAGATCTGGAAAACTTGGTTCAGGCAGTAATGAAAGAACTTCCAAATGCCAAGGTTATTCTTTTGGTTGGTACCTAGGGTAATATGGGACAATAGTTCTGTTTTTTGTCCTCAGCAAAATGTTGCTAGGTATTTAATCAACCGAGGCATGTTTCCTTTTATGATTAGAGCTGGCATGTTCTTTTGCAACAATGACAACATTGATTCTGGTAATGTTGTGTACTTTAAAGCAAATGGCATGTCTTTATCTTTTATGGGAAATTCCATGCTGTTTTGTAACATAAGGATTGCTTTGGAGAAGCTAATGTGAAGATATTTGGAGGAAAATAAGGAAAAAAAACAAAGAAATGTACAAAATGAAAGGTGTTTCTGAAGCATCTGCAAATAAAAAGGCTCTTTTCAGAGACCACCTCAAAGGGGAAATGGGGCACACTATTTAAATGTTCATTCCCCACTCTCAGATTTTTCGATTTGTCTGCGGACACCATGGTTGTCCGTGGTCAGCGTGAATTACATACAGGGATTTTGAGGCTGAGAGGCATGCAAATGAGACTTAGCAGGGCAAGGGATTGATCAATAAGGTATACTGGGTGTGATGTGTAAGGAAAGACTTTGTCAGAAAGTCTTTTTCCTGAGAGGAGAGCAGATAGCTATGGCTGTGTCTTTCAGAAGACAGAATGTCTGGATTTTGGGAAACTCGTGGATAAATTGGTTGGAGGTGCAGGCAGATCGCTGTGGAGTGGCTGCACATCTTGAATTCCCTCATGTCGAAGTATACTGGCATGGAGTGCGTGGAATGAAGTGGCTGGATTTGGTACCTCTTTGTGCTACTTTGGTGACACAGCGTCATCCATACATTATTATTATTCATTGTGGAGGGAACAGTTTAGGACATGTCTCTGGAATTTCTTTGCAATTTGCAATGAAAGAAGGACTTGGGAAAGTCATGGACATGTTTCCAAAGTCCTGAGTAATTGTTCTCGCATTACGTATTAGACAAAATATTATATTTCTTAGTATACACACTTTTCGAAGAGATGGAGTACATCTTACTTATGCTGGCAATCAGATTTTTCTGTGAAATATCCAAAATGCATTGCAACCCTTTTTGGAATTACAGCAATCAATTTTTCAGTAGGTGTTAAACACTTGAAGTTTTTGAAACACAAAAAAACCACACAAAGGCTTGTTTCAGAGCCACCACTTCCTCCCACAGAAAAGTGCAATGGTTCTGATAGGGCAGCACTGCAAAAATGTTAAAGGTCCGCGGACAGTCCGCAGACTTCTAAAATTACACAGGGCCCTGCACTATTTATTTTCCACTTCTATTTTTAAACTGTGAAAGGCGGCTCTGAAAAGCTTTAGTTTAGTGGGCCAAAGTTATAGGGGGGACCCAACATGTCTCTTTTTTACCATAGATGCAATGGAAAAGAAATCTTGCTCACGCCTACATCCCACACTGCTGGACGGACTTTCACCATATTGGTGGCAGGAGCGGCAGCTTGGTCCCAAAATTATGCTTTTGTATATTCTGTGTAAATCCGTCCATTTGTTTTTTTTAAATGGGCAAAAAGTAAGTACCAAATAATAGTGAGATCAGGGTTCGGTCCATGGACTCACTTCCCTGTTAAGTCCATGAAGGGGCCTCCAATTGGCCCAGAGGGCAGTGTGATGTCTGCGGACATCAGACACGCCTGCTGATTGGATGGTGAAAAGCGTAAGGTGCATCATATTTTTTTTAAACGCCTGCCATGTCACATTCAGCCTGCACCTGTAGTCCATGAAAATTGAGCTAAAAACATATTAAAAACCACAATATTGCAATTATCAAACTAATGAAACTATGGGCCTCATTACACGGTAGGTGGTAGCCATGGCGGCTACCCCTTACCGCATTCCGGGTCCGTGTTCCCGGAATGGGGACTTACCAGGTCAATCCAACCCTGGCGGCACCGGTAAGTCCCCATTCTGGGAACCATTCCCCATTCCAATTTGAGCCCCTTAGGGCTCAATGGGAATGGGGAAGGAGCTAATAACGGGCCCGCTGTTAGCGGGCCCGTTATTAGCTCTGGAGTCACTCAACGGGTCCCTTCCTTAACGCCTGGTAAAAACCAGGCGTTAAGGAAGGGACCCGCTAAGGGACCTCGTAGTAGGGCGGTAAGGGATTACCGGCACTGGTGCCCTTACCGGTGCCATAATCCCTTACCGCATACCGTGTAATGAGGCACAATCTCTGGGGAGTTGAGGGGTGATGAGGATGGGTGGGATATGGCCATAAAAAGCCAAAAAACGGGAGGCTTGTCATCTCCAATGTCTGCCAACAGTTCAGGGACAACTCTGGGATGCTTGTGAACATCTCAGATGTTAGAGGGCATCCATACATATTTTTGCATTACGGGGTTGGTGAAAAGCACTTTTTGGATGGAGACTTTGGGAGCACTCATCGAAACTGTATGAAATTGTGTGATATCATTCTAGACGTGACCTTGAGCCACTCTGTGACGAGTCTGCTGATGCAGGTTCGAATCCCAGCATGCCAAATTCAGCCTTTCATCCTTCCGAGGTCGATAAATGAGCACCACACACTGTGGGTAATAATAAGCAGCGTTCAGATGTCTGAGGGTTTGGAGCACTATTTAAATTCTAAATTATTTTTATTATTCCACAAAGTTTGGTGCTGTTTTGCCAAGAGGGTACTAAATTAGAGGGGGGTCCTTGATTCTGATAATCTGGGTACGGGCCATGACCGCATTGCCAGTACCCAGGGCAATGGGGTTAAAGTGGGCATGGCCACCAGGGACTGGCTATGCGGTGAAGCTTTACAAAATCGGGATAGGTTTCAATGGAAAAATAAATTCTGCCCTTCGCTAAAATTCGGTCTGTGGCTACGACACAAAGTGCTGCACAGGATTGCATCAACAGTTCACTGTGACTATTGCTACATAGAGTCAGAGAAAATGCTAATCAGCAGATCATTACCAAGCATGCTGATCCAGGTACCCAGATGGTCATCAGGCCACTCCTTGAAATCATTACGCACCCTTTTTACGACCATAGTGGGACAAGCTATTGGGACTGGATGCTGGACTCATTTCCAAAACCTTGCAGCAATGACTGACCCACAATCCACATGCCTTGAAAAGACTGCAGAGAGTTGAATTACGTGTCAGCTGAGTTCTAACAATAAATATAACATCACGAACAGTTTTTAAGACTGCTTTATTACGACAACAGTTACTTATTGAATAACCCAATGCTGAGGTGAACAGGGCTCACTCTCCTATTCCAAACCTAACACTTGAAGAAGGAAGGGCACCTTAACAAAAGAAACCCATCACCAGAATCAGTGTAATCTGTTTAAAGTGCTTTATGAAGTGCTGAACGGGATAGCAGTGATCTACCCATTCTACTGCCCTGCAATTATTTGATAATCATGTACTCTGATTTGATTATTGGGGCATGCAGCATGGCCGAACTCTAGGTTTAAATGGAAGAAACAATTTGCTCGTGGCTACTGCCTGAAGTGCTGTACTGAATGACAACAGACTTCTGCGAGGAACACCAGCAAGGAGACGAACGTATGCTTTTGCAAATATGTCCTGTATTATTTTTTTTTAAGTGTGGAAATGCAAATACAAAAAAAAGTGAGATCATTTTTGTGCCATGGGCAGTGGCACAACAAATTGTGATATAAGTTTGGTGCATGGACAATGAGCCTGGCCCTCAGAAAGGACAAATGCATACGTTGATTTATTTATTGGGGCATGCAGCATGGCCAAAACTGTAAGTTTAAATGGGAAAAGAGTGGCTTGCGACTGCAGCCTGGTGTGCTGGTCAGGATTGCAGAAAAGTTGCGGGCATGCACCATGGCCGAAGCTGTAGGTTTAAATGGGAAAACTAAATCTGATTGCGGTTGCAGCCCAGAGTGCTGAACGGGATTGCAGAAAAGTTGTGTGAGGAGCATCTGCAAGGACCTGAAAGGATGCTTTTGGAAACCTGTCCTGTGTTTTACTTTTTTTTAATAAATTGTCAAAACGTAAGTACAGAAAATAACGATATAAGCTTTCAGCCGTGTTTGTTAAAGAAGGTTTATAGTTCTTTCATATATGTTAAAAGTGGAATTATTAATAACTTATATACAGTGATGTAACATTATGAAACATTTTCACTTATGAAAACGTATTCAGTTGAAAAACAATCTTTGTTAAGGGGATGTTACAGTTAAGATGTACCCTACCCTTGGGACTCCTCTGCCCAGCAGTTAGCTAGTGGTTTCCCAACTTGGGACACTTTGATACTTCCTTCCTGGGCTCCCATGAGCGCTTGTGCATCCTTACGGCCCCTTTTATTTATGCACTTCTGTCACCGCACAATGAATATGTGCATTTATATAAGCACTATGTACAATGTTTTGGTTTATGTATGGGAAATATAGATGCAAACGATTTGTAGAACATTATTAAATTGCAGTTGGTGGGTACAAGTTTAACATGCTGATAGACTATATGTAGAGTTTTTTTTAAGTGATTGGTGGATAAATGTGTAAATGGAATAAAGCAGGCAACGAGGGAGTGTTACAAACATAACAGTAAAAAGAGTATAAGGGCTGTTTTGTGTGATGATGTGCATGTGCAATTCAGGTTGTCTAATAAGGCATGGGCTAGACAGCAGAATGCGGAGACTGTGGATAGTTATAAATGGCAATGGATTATGGCCTTTATTGTATACTAGAGAGAAGAAATTCAGACAGAAATGTGTTTCTGTATTTTTTTTCTCTATTATACAATTGTCCATTATTCCCATTAGCATAGTAGAAAATGCACATGGGAATGTTGGAGCAGCGTACTAAATATAACTACTTTACTGAAGTAGATGGAGTCTATAGGCTTATTTTTTAATTCTATTTTTTAAGTGTGAAAGGTGGTTCCTAAAGGAAACATTTTTATTTATTTTCCTATTTTTCTTTTTTCTTTTTTTTGCAGGCGGACAGAAATGAAGGAGGAGGGAATCAGGAAATCGCACCAACCACACATATGGAGGTTTAGGTGGATAGGGGAAGATGTTGTGCATGTGTTAAATCTAAGGTAGAGGGCATTGTTTCTCATGCTCCTTGATTACAGCTTGATTACCTGATTACTTCAGATTTCTCCCCCTGCAGAGTGGTGTGTTGCAGTATATACAGAGTACTGTTGTTTTCGAGAAGCTATGGATCAACAGCCTCTTTTTTTGCTTGGAAGGTAGCTGGTGGGATTTTGTGTCCCACAGAAGTAGGCTATGTGGTTACAGCATTGGTTGAGGAAGATGAGGTAGAGGAAGTCAGCCTACTAGTTTCCAAGAAAGGAACAGCCTTTCTGAGAGCATTGAGGTGGTTGGCTTTGTTGTGGTGCTGCATGGAGGTGGTCCCGCAGGAGCACTGCCCAGGTTGTCCGTGACTGAGTATAACCTTCCACTCATTGCATTTCAGTTTGGTAGCTTTAGCATTTGGTACATTTCCAACAGTGGTACAGAACTGCCACACTAACGATTATCTTGGGTGTTAGAGGTAGGCAGTTTTTCCACCTCATCTTCCTGTTCTTCTTGACTGTCTTTTAAAATTTTGTGCTTCTTTCGTTGTGTAGGTCCTCCAGCTGGTGGTGGTCGTGGCTCTTGGGGAGGAGTGTTGTCAATAGATAAATAGCGTTTTTTCTAATATTCAACAAGTACTGTCTGCTTGATTGTTAATGTATAATGAGTAAGCATAGGTGAAGGAGCTGTGAAAGGGTAGATTGAGCTTCAAAGTTCCTAGGTGCGCTGAAAAATGCAGTTCCAAACTGTTCGCGATGCAGGGACCGCAAGCGCGTGATACTGCCCAAAAATGTTTGTCTGGTTTGCAGCCCACTCTTTCATTCTGAGATAGAATTACTTGCGCCATTTTACAATTAATAAGAAACCCTTCCCTTCACAGCTTGCTTTTACATTCAGAATAATAAAAACATTTCCTGTGGATGGTCGAAATTGTTTTGGAAGGTGGACTGAGGATAATAATTACACAGATGGAGTAGTAAGAATCAGTAAGAACAGACTCGACAATTATTATGATAATTAATTGTTCATACAATCCACACACATCATTGCGTATTTATTTCAAACATGTTAATGTTAATGTTAATGTTAAAGGATATTTGTAGCGCACACTATCACACCGGAGTGGTCCCCTGGCGCTCTGGCGGCGCTGAAAAGGGAATGAAGGGGGCGAGTTAGTGGGAGTAAGCTGGAAAAGTGCAAGAGAGCAGTGATGTGTTGTTGGCAGCCTCAGCCCAGTGGGTCCGTTGGCTGAGCTTGGGATGCTATCCGTTCGGTAGCTGTCGTGTACTGTTGTGCGAGTCTATGTGTGTTTTGTTTTGTTGTTGCATTGTAGTGAAGTTTGTGCGGTTTGTTGTGCTATAGAGTTGTGGTTGTGTTTGTTTAGAGTGTGAGAGGTGTATGCAGAGGAAAATATTGTTAGTGAGTTGGTTATTGTTTCATGATTGTACGTTTGGTCCAGGCTCGGCAGGTGAATCGCATGTCAATCATTGAATCACATTTCTATCTAGAAGTGGCGAAGACTAAACTTAAGAATTCCATCTAAGTTTGGCAAATGCCAACATCCACAATTCTATCCAGACGCAACGCAGACAAAATTTAAGAGTTCCATCTAAGTGTGGCACATGCTAACATTTACAATTCTATCTGGACGCGACACAGGCTAAACTTAAGGATTCCATCTAAGTGTGGCACATGCTAACATTTATAATTCTATCTGGACGCGACGCAGACTAAACTTAAGAAATTCTATTTAAGTGTGGCATATGCTAATAATCATATTTCTATCTAGATGTGACGCAGACTAAATGTAAGAAATTCCATTCAGTTGTGGCATATGGTAATAAACATATTTCTACCTAGATGCGACGCAGGCTAAACTTATGAATTCCATCTGAGTGTGGCACATGCTAACATTTACAATTCTATCTAGAAGTGCAGACTAAACTTAAGAATTCCATCTAAGTGTGGCTCGTGCTAACACTTACAATTCTATCTGGACACGACGCAGGCTAAACTTAAGAATTCCATCAAAAGTGTGGCACATGCTAACATCTACAATTCTATCTGGACATGACGCAGGCTAAACCTAGGAATTCCATCTAAGTGTGGCGCATGCTAACATTTACAATTCTATCTGGACGCGACAGAGACTAAACTTGAGAAATTCCATTTAAGTGCGGCATGTGCTAATAATCATATTTCTATCTAGATGGGATGCAGGCTAAACTTAAGAATTCCATCTGAGTGTGGCACATGCTAATATTTACAATTCTATCTAGAAGTGGAGCAGACTAAACTTAAGAAATTCCATTTAAGTGTGGCATATGCTAATAATCATATTTCTATCTGAACGCGATGCAGGCTAAACTTAAGAATTCCATCTAAGTGTGGCACATGCTAACATTTACAATTCTATTCTCTCTAAGAGTGCATGGTGTAAGTCTAGGTTATGTGAAGGTAAGTTAGAGTGGCAGGAGCTTTCTGGAGTAGAGTAATTGCCCTACTCCCCACCCATGCCACACTTACAGTTTTGTCGGTGTCTCTTGACTACTGGCTTCATTGGCTTCCCCTGTGGACACCTGCAGACAAGGCCTGGAGGTGCCAGTGTAGGAGCCACCCTTTGCTTTGGGGCCCTTAGCCACAGGGCTGCCCGGCAGGGGGATGCCCAGGTCTGGTCTAGGATAAAGTGTTTCTGGCCAAAAGCGGCCTGAGGGAGGTCTTGGGAGGCAGGACTAGGAGGGGAAGCGGCAAACTCGCCAGCGAGGGTCCCGCGGTACCAGGCTGCCCAAGGATGGTACAGGGGGGGTGCAGGGGGATCAAACACACGCCGCTCACCTGATGCCTGCTGGGGAAATGGCCCAGGGAGCGTGTGTACCAGGGGATAGGCCCTCTCCATGCACAGTGTTTCTGGGCAATAGCAGCCCGGGGGAGGTATTGGGAGGCGTGACTAGAAGGATAAGTGGCAAACTCGCCAGCGAGGGTCCCGCTTCACTAGGCGGGCCAAGGATGGTACAGGGGGGTCACAGGGGGTCCAAACACATGCCGCTCACCTAATTCCTGCTGGGGAAATGGCACAGGAAGCGCGCGTACCGAGGGATAGGCCCTCTCCATGTACAGTGTTTCTGGCCAATAGCGGCCCGGTGGAGGTCTTGGAAGGCGGGACTAGGCGGGGAAGCGGCAAATGCGCCAGCAAGGGTCCCGTGGCACCAGGCGGGCCAAGGATGGTACAGGGGGGGTGCAGGTGGTCCAAACACACGCCGCTCACCTGATGCCTGCTGGGGTAATGGAACAGGGAGCGTGCGTACCGAGGGATAGGCCCTCTCCATGTACAGTGTTTCTGGCCAATAGCGGCCCAGGGGAGGTCTTGGGAGGCGGGAAGCGGCAAACTCGCCAATGAGGGTCCCGCTCACCTGATGCCTGCTGGGGGAAATGGCCCAGGGAGCGTGTGTACCAGGGGATAGGCCCTCTCCATGCACAGTGTTTCTGGCAAATAGCGGCCCGGGGGAGGTCTTGGGAGGCGGGACTAGGCGGCGAAGCGGCAAATGAGCCAGCGAGATTCCCACAGCACTAGGCGGGCCAAGGATGGTACAGGGGGAGTGCAGGGGGTCCAAACACACGCCGCTCACCTGATGCCTGCTGGGGTAATGGAACAGGGAGCGCGCGTACCGAGGGATAGGACCTCTCCATGCACAGTGTTTCTTGCCAATAGCAGCCCGGGGAGGTCTTGGGAGGCGGGTCTAGGAGGGGAAGCAGCGAACTTGCCAGCAAGGTTCCCGCGGCACTAGGCGGCCCAAGCATGGTACAGGGGGGGTGCAGGGGTCCAAACACATGCCGCTCACCTGATGCTTGCTTGGGAAACGGCACAGGGAACGTGTGTACCGAGGGATAGGCCCTCTCCAAACATGGTGTTTCTGGCCAATAGCGGCCCAGGGGAGGTCTTGGGAGGCGGGACTAGGAGGGGAAGCGGCAAACTCGCCAGCGAGGGTTCCGTGGCACTAGGAGGGCCAAGGATGGTACAGGGGGGTGCAGGGGGTCCAAACACACGCCGCTCACCTGATGCCTGCTGGGGAAATGGCCCAGGGAGCGTGTGTACCAGAGGATAGGCCGTCTCCATGCACAGTGTTTCTGGCCAATAGCGGCCCGGGGGAGGTCTTGGGAGGCGGGACTAGGAGGGGAAGCAGCAAATGCGCCAGCGAGGGTCTCGAAGCACTAGGCGGGCCAAGGATGGTGCAGGGGGGGTGCAGGGGGTCGAAACACACGCCGCTCACTTGATGCCTGCTGGGGAAATGGCACAGGGAGCTCACGTACCGAGGGATAGGCCCTCTCCATGCACAGTGTTTCTTGCCAATAGCAGCCCGGGGAGTTCTTGGGAGGCGGGACTAGGAGGGGAAGCGGCGAACTCGCCAGTGAGGTTCCCGCGGCACTAGGCGGCCCAAGCATGGTACAGGGGGGTCCAGGGGCCCAAACACACGCCGCTCACCTGATGCCTGCTGGGAAAATGGCCCAGGGAACGTGTGTACCAGAGGATAGGCCGTCTCCATGCACAGTGTTTCTGGCCAATAGCGGCCCGGGGGAGGTCTTGGGAGGCGGGACTAGGAGGGGAAGCAGCAAATGCGCCAGCGAGGGTCTCGAAGCACTAGGCGGGCCAAGGATGGTGCAGGGGGGGTGCAGGGGGCCGAAACACACGCCGCTCACTTGATGCCTGCTGGGGAAATGGCACAGGGAGCTCACGTACCGAGGCCCTCTCCATGCACAGTGTTTCTTGCCAATAGCAGCCCGGGGAGTTCTTGGGAGGCGGGACTAGGAGGGGAAGCGGCGAACTCACCAGTGAGGTTCCCGCGGCACTAGGCGGCCCAAGCATGGTACAGGGGGGTCCAGGGGCCCAAACACACGCCGCTCACCTGATGCCTGCTGGGGAAATGGCCCAGGGAACGTGTGTACCAGAGGATAGGCCGTCTCCATGCACAGTGTTTCTGGCCAATAGCGGCCCGGGGGAGGTCTTGGGAGGCGTGACTAGGAGGGGAAGCCGCAAACTCACCAGCGAGGGTCCCACGGCACTAGGCGGCCCAAGCATGGTACAGGGGAGTGCAGGGGTTCCAAACACACGCCGCTCATCTGGTGCTTGTTTGGGAAATGGCACAGGGAGCGTGTGTACCGAGGGATAGGCCCTCTCCATACACAGTGTTTCTGGCCAATAGCGGCCCGGGGGAGGTCTTGGGAGACGGGACTTGGAGGGGAAGTGGTGAACTCGCCAGCGAGGGTCCTGCGGCACTAGGCGGCCCAAGGATGGTACAGGATGGTGCATGGTAGATACATGTGAAAGGCTTTACGCTGTGTCCACAAAGAGAGGACCCACAAACAGTCCTTCTATTCTCATGCACCCACCCTCTGAAACTCAATCCCGGTGTTTGGTCGGAATGCCCCCACAATTTTCCAATTTCAGAAATCTCTCAAAACATATCTCTTTCAACTACACCTGACCAAGGACTAATTCCAATGCATGCACATACCGACACACAGACCTCACAGTGCTGCACTACTGTTAAAAGATGGCAACCCAAATGCTTGCTACCCACACCGTACAGAGCTCTGGCTGCTCTCGAGCTAGATCCATGATGTAAGCAATAAAACTAAGGATTGGTGTTCACATTAAGAATGTAAAACAATCTGTCAATGGGCTGCATAGTGAAATGGGAGACATTACACATGCTTATCATGAGCCAGAGTTAGTGATTTTCTATTACATTTAAAGTAAGTCAATACTTCTGAAAGGTAGAAAAGGTGGTGCAGGGCGTTTGCCAAACAGATCATATAGGGCACATCACAAGTCATCACATTAGAGTGTGCCTATGATTGCAGGCTCAAGATGCCCCCCAGCAGAGGATATCTCCCAGTCCAAATATAGAGCTCCAGAAGCATCAGCAAGAAATAGGAGGAAGCCACTGAAGATGCAGTGTGGGTATTAGTATTCAGTGTCAGCTAATTCCTCAAATGTATGGTTCTGTAGCATGTGAAGATTAGCATGGCCTTCCCTCTGCACTTACCTGTTGCCAACATACCGCTCACCCTTGAAGTTTCACTCAAACGCATGGCAGAGGTGGCAAAAGATGACATAAGCATGGCTCTCATCAGAGAGTTTACATATGTACATTCATGTCACTTTGATCCCTGAAGTAGCTGGCTCAAAGGCAAAGATGAGGAATGCATGGGAGTCATCAGAGTAGCAGATGGTACACTTATTTCCAGTGATAGCACATGTAGAGGGTTTCCAAAAAACGTAAGTTCCTATAGGGAATTGTTGCTCTCACCTACAGAATGAAATGTAGGACGCTGTGCCCGCATCCATTTCAGTGCTTTGTTTGGAGACAATCTTTTCAGCTTTCCTAAAAAACAAACAATTCTGGTGCATTTTGACGTCTTTATATTTTGGCAGTTATATCCATTTACCAGAATGTTTTAATCGAAACACATTCATTGGATTGGATAAAAAAAAAAAAATTACATTTCATTGGATTTGATGAATATCTGTGGGTATCCTGGATTCACCATGTCAAAATAAGGGCCTCTTTAAATTAGCTGAAGATCCCATTGCAATTATCACATTCCTGCCATGTTTGATCCACTGATCTGGCGCATGACACGTGGCTCCCTTGTGGAAAAAGTCTGTAGAAATTTGAAAAACTGGACATATAGTAGCCCTCTTCCCTATGTTGGGAGATAATTAGCGTATAATATAGCATTTTGTTTTACAGAAAAAGATGAGAGTTTTTTGCCACATCCCGCCCAGATTCACAAATAACAACGCAGCGAAATGAGCCATAGAAAGGGAAAAAGGGAAAAGGGCAAGCACTCTGGCCCATGTTTCCTCCCAAGACTAGGTGAGGATATGCCCAGAGCAGTATAATGTGACTTTTCTGGCCAAAAAGGGTTGGGTTTGGGGTCACTGGCTTAATAGATCATGAGGCTTCAAAGTACTGCACAAATCTTGAAAAGAGCCATTTAGTTCTCTCTATATATTTATCAGTAATAACAATAACAAAACTTTAATACAGTACATAACTGGAAAAACATCGATGAGCCAACCAACATGGAAACAATAAGCTCTTAAAGCAACATTCGATGGCTATCGCTCTAAGACATGTATACCTTCTACATAATGATTTACTTTACAGCTTTCAAGATGTGACACTCTCACTGCACAGTTTATACAGGATATCATGAACCAACACTTAATCAGCAATGGACTTCATAAGATCAAATTGATTTGTGTCAGTCTCTAAGTGACTGTTTAAGCTGAATTGTAAATATGTTGTCATCAACATACAATGGGCCAACTCAAGAAGCCTCAACCGAGGAATATGAGAGGTTTGTCTCGTTTAGGTTGATATAACTACAAACCACAACTACATCAATGCACCTCAACTGCATAAAGCAAGGATAGAATGTTGCCAGCAGAGGCTAAAATCGAATAAATTCTGAACAAACCATCAAGAACCCTGGCTCTACCTCGCTGATCCATCCCTACACCATGACACTGCTCACACCCTCACCTCTCTGCAGCTGTCACTTCCAGAGCAATCAGACTCAGCACAAGGCAGCTTGATTCCTACCTATACACCACTCTCAAGGGCAACGCCACAACTAACTTTGCTAGCCCTGTCACACCTCCCCGCACCAGATGACATCCAGGTTCTCGCAGCATGGATCAAATCTACCTTCTGGATGAAACGGAAACCAAAGGTGTTTTGCCAAGTCACTGCCTACATGGAATCAGACCCTCATCCAGGATGGGGGGACTTCAGGTCGTCAAACATCAGTACTACAAGAACCCCCCTGCCCTTCCCTGTATCTCAATAACAACCCCACCCTGCCTATTTACTTGCAGAAACCCACTTAGCAGCCTTCCAGTATAGCACAGGTTAAGTTACTTGCCAAGTTGAAGTGTAGTAAATAACTACAAATGAAAGAAAAAAAGGTAAATTTCAAATTAAAATAATGGCAGAATTGTCACGTTAAATATATTTGTTTCCTGATAATGGTTTCCTGTATGTCAGGCATCGTTGGTGAATGGGAGAGAGTATATGTGTTTTGGATGGCATGCTTAGAAGGGCGGTAGCTCCCTTTACTTTGGAATCGTTGTCGTAGGATGTGATGGCATTTATAAAGTCATGAGAGGTCAGTAGGGCGGCATTAGGTTACACAGCATACTTTTCCGGGAAGTTTGCATTGTAGCCTGCGAGTACTTTTAACACAAGTTTATAATTGGAGTGCATATGTAGACACGAATTTTAAATATCCAGAGACGTATAAATATGCATGTATTATTATTTTATGCAAAGTGTGTGGTAATTAGTACTTTTCCTGCTTAAGGATGCAGTAAATGTTCTGAGCAGTTTATTTTGAGAAATGGTCTGTCATGTTACCCTGCCCTTCTGTGTGTAGGTAGCAGTTCACGATTAATTTATCTGTGCCAGAATCTTTACAGAACACCCTACATTTAAAATAGTGTACATGATTGCAGTGCTTCAATAGCTTAGTCGTGTGTGAATATCGTTCCTTAGTAGTTTGGTATCTCGTACAGCATCACTGTTGTGTGCCCGTTTATGCAATGCAATCCACTGCTCGCATAGTTCTCTTTTGCATAGACAAATATTTGCAAGTAAATAATACATTTCCAATGCAAATGAATGCAAGATCCTTATTATAGGGCTGACTGGCATGCTAATGCAATCTAGTAATGGTTTGCATATTATAATACGCTCTTGCAAATAATACCTATTTCACCCAGCTGCTACTCCTTGCGGAGCAAGTAGTGCAGTGGATGAAATCAGAAGGATTTTGTTTTCCTCGCCAAAAAATGCTTGGTTTGATTTAACTATGGGCCTAAAATGTGAGTGTCTGATATTGGAAAATGCACTAGTGATCACTAGAACATATGTTCTGTTTTTACCAATATAGTTAATTCACAAACAATGCATTTGAAAGTGGTTATTGTTCTGTGTACAACTATGATGTTAAGAACATTGCCTTTATCCTCAGGCTGTGAAAAATCACTCACCCAACTGAATGATCCACAAACGACACAGTATGATCCAGTGTTCTCTGTAAACAACTCAGCCACACCTAATACAGCCCATTTTATTCCAGTGTACCACATTTGTATGTCATGTTTTGCGTAAATTGTGCTCAGCATGAGAAGTCGCAGTATTTTCTTAGTTGCTTTGTATTATTTTTCTTCTATAGTGCTTTACACCAAAGCGATTTGCACGATTAAAGACCTGCCCGCACGTCTCTGCAGTCTGTAATATTTAAATGTACAATACGTTTGAATCATGTCATGGTGAGATGTCTGAGTGTGAGAGAAGAAGATGTATCCCCACAAACAAGCCGCAGAGTATCACCCTTACACTTGTAGATACACTGTATGAAAGACCACTGATGGACCCAATCCTGAACCACAACCTCCAGCAACTTCACTCAAATGCTGTAGACTCGTTGACACACCGTCGAGTAGCAGGCTTGGACAAACAATTCCGTAAACAACAGGTAATCAGATATTTTAGGCAGAACATCCTGACATTAAATGCTTAGATAAGAGACTATCAGAACAATCTACAGAATAATAGTCTCACTCTCTGACAACCCACGTTTATACAGCAATCAATACGGACAGAAACAGGGCATTCTTTTAGAATGCAATGTCTCACCAATAAGAACAGCACTGTAGTCCAAATAGAATGCAATCTCCTAAAATGAATCCTACTACTCATTCCAGTAGAAACCCATGAAATTCCAGTAGGGGGTTACAACAGTTTAAGGTTGAATTGTGCCAACACATTGTATGTAGGGTTTCCAACCAGCTAAGAAGTGTATACTGGCTACCAATGTGAACATACATGCCCTTCAAATCCTCTATCTAGTCTACACATGCAAGTGACACCACCTGAAGGTTACCTCTAAATACAAAAAACAAAAAAAAACAAACAGACTCAATTGCTCACACGGAAATGGAGAAAACCAATCAACGTACAGTTGTTACAATGAGAATTAGATGCAACCAAAGAGGGAATTGGCAGTTATCAGAATTAGCTCCATTTGCAGCACATGGTCACTACAAACGGAATGCTTACATAATCCCCTCTTAAACACAATCCAAAAAGGACTACCATGATATACCTCTGGACATCATTCAGATTTCTGCACATAATGGAAAACTATAACACTTCCCATTGCACCCTCAAAAACAGACATTCCTCAGTTGTTACATCCAAGAAGAGAGGTGAATGCTGTCCATTCTTTACAGTCCATTTATTTGCAGGGCACTCTACGGCTGCCATATTAGCAGGGGCACATCAATTATGTACCAAAAAGTATATAAGCCTCAATAATGAAAGGTCGGCAGTATGGCTCCTCAGACTCTCATTATTTTGATAAGAGCATAGACAGGCTGACTGACTGAAGACTGAGCTGTCATTTAGCATGCTCATGTTGCGTTGAAGGGGGATGGCCATGTGTTTCTGTGTGGGGGTGGCAGAGTTGTGGGAACTGAGGAGGGTGTGAGCAGGCAAGCAGGCACATTATGTATGTGTAGTATATTTGTATGTTTGTGTCTTGCATGTTTGTGTTTGTTTTTATGTATTCATGCAAGGAGCTGTCTGAATGTTAATGTGTGGGTGAATGGGAAGTGGGCCACTAAATGTAAGGGGAGGGGGACCCTCTGGCCACATGGATTTATTTACCCTTGTAAGTCTGAATATGCTTTCTTACTGTGGCATGGTATTTTCTACTGTGTATCAAGTTCTGGCCTACTATGGTGGTGCCACACTGACCATATATTTTTTTATTTGACATGGCATTTATTACTGTGAATCAAGGATAAAGCAAACTTCATAAGCGTTATTATGTGGCTGGGTTGCCCTATATTGGTTTCCACAGTATGCATTTACTTTCTTACTGTGGCATAACATTATTAACTGGGTATCAAGTGTAAAGCAAACATGATAAGTGTTATTAGACATTAGTATTGGCCTATATTGGTAGCACCAGTCTGCATATACTTTCTTTCTGTGGCATAGCATTTTTTGACATAGCATCAAGAGTAACACAAACATGATACCTTTTGAGCTCAGTTCTGGCTTATAGTGGGGTCACTCAGGAAGATTTTCTGCAAAGACCAGGGCACATTACCATTTTTTTGTTTAAGACCGATTGGGCTGAGACAATTGACTGCATCTCCTCCTATACCACCTACTGGAATATTCACATTTTTGCCGTGCTAGAGAGTGTATACCATTGTATCGCCAGCGTTTCCCTTGTCCTAATATTCGCATGAGTTATGTGCATTTTAGGCTCAACCAATTGCCTGTTCTTGAGAGGATCAAGTGTTGGAGGGATTCCCCAATGTTGCTTAGCAACAACATATCCGAGAACAAATGCAGGTTTTGTGGAGTCTTACTTAGAATCCTTTGAAACCCTGAGACACTTGGTTACTGTGTGTCCCCTACTTTGAGGATGAACATTGCAAATGTTTCAAGGAAAAACATGCTGCTGACTCTGAAGTGTCTAGGACTCTGTTTTGGTGCAGGTGCATGTGGGGTACATGTATTTCTTTGGTTTTAGCTTTAAATCTTTTTTTAACCTGTATTAATCTTGAACTGGATAAGAAAAACTTGGATAGTACATAATGGGCCTCATTACGAGAATCGCAGTAAAAACCAATCCTTACCGGCATGGAGGCAATACCTTGTCCGAGTAGCACTGACGCTGCTAACATCGGCCGATTATGAGAATGCGAGAATGCGTGCACGCGCGTAGCTGCATGCCGCTAATGTCTGTACCAGCATGCCGTTAATGACCCTTAAACTCCTGTTAGCGGCATCATGTAAAGTGCTGACACCTCTCCTGCCTCCGTCCACCCCTAAATAATGGGCACCGGCAATAACGGGTCCGGCACACCGGGTCCGGCAATACTGGAACCGGAAGTCATGTCATCATGCCGGAACGGAAATGTAATGCGGCCATCTTAAAAAACACAATCCATTGCAATCCTCCACACACAGGACCTGGATCCACAAACCACCACATACATCTCCACCAAAATGTCAAAGGCAATCAAGAAAGGTGCCTCTCATCAGCGCAAGGTGTGCTTTTTTGAGGATGAATTGAATATGCTGGCCGAGACTTTGACCAAGAATGCTGATGTGGTTTTTGCAGCAGACCTCAGCGACCAGCACAAATCAAGAAAAAGGAGATCTGGGAAGAAGTGGCCAGGAAGGTCAGTGCGGTCGGCAGCACCGCCCGCATGGTTAAAGACGTGAAAAAGCGGTGGGATGATCTACGCCTTTGTGTGAGGAACATAATATCCGTCAATCAGAGCGAGGGTCTAGCAACAGGTGGCGGGGTCCACTCCCCCATCAAGCTTGCCAGATGGGAGGAGACATGTGCCAGTACCATCAGCATGGAGGGTATAGAAGGAGTCGGAGATATGGAGCGTGGAGTACCGTCATCGGCAGATGGAGGTGAGTGGCCACACAAACCATAGGAAACCAAAACATGATGATGGCCTACAAATGTGATAGTGACATAAGGCAATGCATAGGCCATCACACATACATGGGCACATCCCTGTCCAGGTGCTGTCCCCAGCACTGTCACATCAACATGCATGCAGCCTGCCAATGCCATACCTGAAACACACCCCACAAACAGCTAAACAGCATGCTAAGCAGCATGTGTCACACTGCACGCAGTCCAGAACACAAAGCCAAATCACACCACATACACCATTTTACACATGTGAGAACCTGACTTATGCCTGAATAACCCCCCCATAAAGCAAGCAACCTTTATGCCTCAACTCCAAGATAGCAATTCATCACATGCGTACAACTGCACCAATACCAATGCATGCATGATGCATGTACAACCATCACTGATGCCGTGCCTCTCTTGGTCCACCACAGGCACAGATGCCGACAGCGATGGTGAGGATACTGCGGCACAGGTCCGGTCACCAGCAAAAAAGGCCAGGTCAGGGATCACCTATCTGTTGGGTTAGCCGCACCTCTCTCTTAACATTGTCTTTCACCTTCTGCATCCACCTTTTCAAAATCGTTAACCAAAGACTTGACTGCAGCTACAAGAACCTATTGCTCCTGGGCCCTTGCCCTGTACCACTAACTCTGGCACAGGCCTACTGACTCTGGATAAATTTGTTAGAACTGCCTTCTCTACATTGCTTCTCAACTAGAAATGTGTTGGTGCACTTATTTCTTGTAACCACCCTTTCCTGCCCACTTTTAAACCTTGTGAAATGCCATTTTGCTCAGTTTTCATTTAAGTATTTTCTATAATGATGCACTACCTTGCTTAAACGGGTTCACAAACTTATGGGAAGTGTTGCTAGGGTGTGTAAGAAGATATTTCTGTATAATTTGTGCTTTCCCTCCCTTGTGAGAAATTGCTAGAGTGCCATTTGTGTTTGGTGTGCACTGTGCCATTTTGTTCAGTTTTCACTCTTGCTCAAACTTGTCTACAATTTAACTAGGGAGTTGTGTATACTTTCTTACTATCTTTCTGTATACTAAATCTTTGTGGTACAGTCTGATACCAAAGGGGATTTATTGCTCTCACCTGTAGTCCTAATCTTCTGTAGTGCTCCCTACGGGAACTGCACAGGATTCTGCCTAACATTCAGCATGCGTGTTATACAGGGTTGTCATATGCAATGCAGCTGACCCACTGTGTGCTGATAGGTGCCTGTGGCCAGGAAATGGAGCACAGTTACTACCTTCATTGGAAGGGGGCTGGCGGTACTGGGTGTGGATCTGCACAGGGGTTTGGTTATAAGGACTAGCCCTGATGCGAGGAATTGGTGGATGCTTACATGGGACCAGTGGCTGCACTGGTGGTACTTGCTGGGCCTGTCTCACCCTCCTTCTCCTCCTGCGTCTCCTCTGATGTGCTGGTTGTAGTTGTTGGTCATGGAGTGGCAATTCAGGCATGTCCTCCAGCCACGAATTTGCTCCAACAAGTGTGATCATTTTGGTGTAGGGAGGGGTGTGGTGTGTGGGTGTGCTTCTTTTGGGCTTAGCCAGGCTCCATTGCCTCCACCTGTGCTGATTGTGTGCACATGTGGCATTTGGATACACAGCAGTTTGATTTTAATGTGTGCTCTGCGATGCCAGTGATGCCGGCATCGCGGTATCCCTAATTACTGCCTTCGAGATGCTGGTAGGTGCATGTCTGTGTGACTTGTAATGCCCTCCTGTGAGCAGCATCCTGATATTGCCAGGCCGAAGGGGCGCGTGCCCGCGCACATGCTGGTACGGAGGGGCACCGTCTCAGCGTTGGTGCTGATACTGAGATGTCTACTCGTAATAGGCCGTAGCGGTAAGCGGTGCCGGTATTCCCTTATGACCATCGTTTTTCCATTACCGCGAATCTCGTAATGAGGCCCAATGACTATATTGAGACAATAGAATTGTGGGAACTGTATTGAACTGAATGATCATTGCTTTTTCTATGAATATAGATTCTGATTTTTATTCTGTGTTTTTTTACGTGTGATCTTTGTCTAATTATGTTGTGTAAGGTTTCTTGTAAACTATATATGCGGAAAAAAAAAAGATACCTGTTGCATTTCTGGCTTGCATTGGTATGCCAGTCTGGATATCCTTTCTTAATGTGGCATGACATAATTTACTGGCTGGCAAAGCCAAATGGAGTGCATTCATATATGTAACCTGCATGAACATGTATGAGCAACAGCTAGCATGAACATATTTTGTACTGGCATAGATTGTGGAAAAAGACATCATAAAACGGTGTTGAAAATGTTCCTGTACAATTGGTGACTTGCATATGCTGGGCTTTTTCTTGTGCTACCATACAAAACCGGTTGCAAATTGTGTCACTTTTTACCCAATTTTTCATAGAACGTTTGCTGTAAAATGCACCATTTTAAAACAGCATGTTTGTACTTTCTCGTGGAGAGAACCCCACTGAATCCCCCTTGGTAGGATCAGGATCCATCACTATGCTTAGTAGATCACCCATAGCATTTTTTTCATGTAAGCCCCTTCAGTTCAATTCACCAACTTCTACTGGCCTGTCCACAGTCATTAAATGCCAATATAAGCATATTTTGCCTTGATGCTGGCACTAAATCTTAAAGGTGGCTCAATATGTCCAGAGATCGCCGTCATAATTCATGTTCTGCCTTCACATGCATTAATACTGTAATTACCTTCCCAGGGAACAGTTTCACATGCCAAATTAAACAATCACATGCCCAGGCATGCTCATTAAAACTACAGGATGTGGTGCCAAATTCCCTAGTACATAATTATTTGCCAACCGAATGTCACCATAGGTACAATTCTGACTCTAAGGGCCTCATCACGAGTTGGGCGGTAACGCCAGCGCTATTAGCGCCGGTGCTAATAGCCCTACTGCCAAACCCCCCCGGCGCTATTAGTGCCGGATCATGGGTTTGGTGGAAGGGTTATTACCCATTCCCCATTGGGCCCAATGGGGAAAATTTGCGCTATTACCACTGGCGGATTTCCTGCCGGCGGTAATTGCGCCGAAAATCTGCAATTTTGCTGCATATTTCCCCCCAGCTCAGAGCTGGGGGGAAATCCGCCAAAGCCATAATCTGGCGGAACCTTAAATGCGGCAGTAATAGCGCTACCGCCGCATTTAAGGGTTACCGCCAGACTCGTGATGAGGCCCTAAATGCCCAGAAAACTTGAGTTTCTGCTGAGGTGCATCTAGAATGCTAGACTGCCCTGCAGTATCTTTTCATGTTCAAAGTGTGCTTTTGTCTGTTCATGGAAATCTAGCTTAGGCCACTGAACATTCAGCATAAGGTGTGTGTTATTATGTTAACTTTGTTTCACGCTGAAGTAATGCCACCATATTTAAAGTTTTAAATACTATGGGCCTCATCACGACTTCGGTGGTAATGCAGCGGTTTTCCTTCCGGACGTAAATAGCGATAACGCCAATGCCCCCGGCAGACAATCTGCCAAATCACGAGTCATTGTGCACGCGCCCCGGTCCATGGCGTTATCGCAAATAGCACAAACCTTTAAATCCGGCGCACTGTGACCTACCGCCATATCATGCACATAGCGTGCGCTTTTAGCGCGCGGGAAACGCGTCACCGCCGGAACGGCAAACAAAGCGGTGGCCATCTTGGAAATCAAAATCCATCAGATATCACAGCCCCTGGAAGCCATCCACGCCATCCAACTCCAAAACATGTCTCAGGAGCGCACCAGGGGCAAGACTGCCCTGGACAGGGTGAGAAAGCCCAAATTCAGCGACCAGGAGCTAGCTGTACTGGTCGAGGAGGCCGAGACACACCATGAGGAGCTGCAGCAGCGCAAAACAAGTGGCCAGCGCAGAGCACAAATTTGACGCACCATCAGCCAAAGGGTCACCGTTGTGGGGTGCGTGCCCCGGGATGGGGAGGATTGCTGCGTCTGAATGACCTGCGCGTGCGAGTCCGCAGCATCCTGTCACAGCACCGGAGTGAAAGCAGGGACACTGGAGGAGGCCCACCACCACCCCCACCCGAACTCACACCTTGGGAGGAGAAAATGAGTGCCCTGATAGATGTTGGCACCATCGAGGGCATTGGTGGAGCAGAGGCAGGCACTGGCATTGATCCAACTGCAGGTGAGTCCCACCCCCGAATGCATGCAGCTAAAAGTACCACACATGCAGACCCTGAGTGAATGAATGCAAAGAAATGTGTGTGAGGAACTGCATACACCCATAAGTGAGGCCTACATCCATTGAACCATAGTGCAGCCTAGACGACCCTGCACGTGCAGTGCATGAATGACAGGGGCAGGGGATAGACATCCATAGCCATAGGACAGCTACATAGAGTTTGAGTGTGCATGAACACACCCCCAAAACCCTGAGCGCAGTGCACCCCAACCACGCATGCAATCTTGTCACTCTGACATTCCAATGCAGTGTACCTCCATACCCACTCACAACAAGCACCACATGAAGACAGAACAGAATGCAAGTTGAATGCGTGATTGATACTGTCTTCAATCCCACTTGTTGGCATGAACTGCATCACACAAATATATGTAGCATTGAACTCAAACCACACCCTATGTACCCCATAGGCACACGTCGATCCCAGCGGGATGAAGATGACGGATAGGAGGCCATATCAACACAGCGCCCACGGAAGCGCGCCTCCACCAGCACCACCACCCCACAAAGATGCCGCACGGAAGGGAGACGACCCAGGCCAACCCCCACTTCACCCCAACGCAGCACTACCAGACAGCAGCAGCAGCACATGCCCGCAGGGAGGCCACCGCCAGCTCGCCCCAAGCCACCAGTCACAGCCCCGATGCTGAGGGACTGAGCTGTGGATCAGAGCCCGATGTGGGAGCAACACCTCCACATGCCCATCATGCAGGAGGACAGCACTCTCCCGGAAGCAGTGACGCCAAAGGGATGGTCACACCCCAAGGAAGCCCAAGGCCAGGCACACAGCATGCACAAAGCCCATATGTGCCTGTGTGTCGTGTCCACACACCACAGCCGGATGAGGACACACCATCATATGGCAGACCAGAAGACCGGCACTCAGAGCCTGGCAGCCCAATCCAAGCCGGCGCCATGTCCCCATGCAGCCCCCCCCCCGAGAGCGCACAAGTCGCAGGCCAGCACATGACACACCAGGGGTGCCCTTCATCACAGGGGCAGCAGTGATGGGCCGACTCGACATTATTGAGGCCAAACAGGCCAGGGTGGAATCAATGGCCAAGGTGCAGAGCCGGCACATCAAGGCTGTCAGTGCATCTGTATGGCATAGATGCAAATACATAGCGCGTGACAATGCGCGCGTACGCAGAGTCATCAAACAATGTACCACTGCCCTGACAGGATTTGGACAGCGAGTGAGGGAGTTGAGCGAGGCAGTCTCAGCACTTGCTGAGCAAACAAGGGAGGGAAACAAACTCATGCGACAGCACATGCTGGCCACAAGTTCAGTCCCTTCAACATCAACCTCACCCACAAGGGTTCCCTCGAGCCATCTCCTAGGCGCCGGTCTATGCGCCACCTGAGGGCACACACACCAGAGGGGCCCAGAAAAGAAAAGCACCCCCCGACCATCCTAGTGGTGCATGGCATTGTTGTTGGTGCCCTGATAAGACATATGCGCCTATCTGCACAGTTGAGGGTAATTCACTGGGGGTAGGGGGATTGTGTGCTGGGGGTTCACTGGGGGGAGGGGGATTGTGTGCTGGGGGTTCACTAGGGGAGGGAGGATTGTGTGCTGGGTGTTCACTGGGGGTAGGGGGGATTGTGTGCTGGGGGTTCACTGGGGGAGGGGGGATTGTGTGCTGGGGGTTCACTGGGGGGCGGGGGGTTTGTTGGACTGAAAATAAATCACGTTTGAAAAATCACAAAGCATGGACAGTAGTGATTGTTGACAAATCCAATTTAATGTTGAAGTGACATCTGTTCAATTTACCCATCACCCGTGTTAGAAAAATGCATCAATCAATCCCTGTCTGGCCAACCTCCCCTCCCTCAACCCAAACCTTTGTGCATGTGCAACACCTTCTGGCACGTCATCACCCTCACTCCCATCCTCAGGTGGCTGCACATGAGCATCAGGGGGTAGTGGCACATTTCTGAGACAGCAGATGTTGGGCAGCATGGCACATGTCAGTACAATTTTGCCAACTTTTTCTGGTGCATACATCATTTCCCCTCCCGTGCGGTCGAGGCACCGGAAGTGTGCCTTCAGCAGTCCAAATGCCCTCTCCACACAGATCCGTGTACGAGCATGGGCAAGGTTGTATGCCCGCTCCGCTGCCGTGTGTGGATGACGCACAGGGGTCATGAGCCACATGTACTGGGGATATCCAGAATCACCTGCAGTGGAGAGAAAGCCAGTATGGGGACAAGGTAAGTCCAGTGGGTGTACAGAGCTCTGTCATCAGTGTCAGTTTGCCATACTTGTCATTAGGCCTACAACATTGTGGAGTGTGCTGTTCTACGGGTACAATTGAATCAATGAGGTACTCTCAACTTGGTACGCCTATGTTTCTGGATGTAACAGTACTCATTCACTTGTCGCTGGGTAAGGGGGCCCTTCCATCTATTTCTGCATGACAGAAGTGGCTGCCTCATGTGTCATTGCAATTCCATTTGGCTGCAGTTGCATTTGCTAGTTGTCACTATTCTGTACTGTTCTCCATGCATTTGCTTGTCCATTCTGGGGACAGTGTTAGTGGGATGTACATTGCCATTACTTAGGCTACTTATGTGTGGTGCATTTGTGCATGTGCCAACTTATGGGCTGGAATTTCATTACAGGCGGGTGGACAGGGTTTGATTTCTGTACTGTGTCAGTGTTGGGAGCCATGGTGCTACTCACAAAGGAGGCTTTATGGTGGTAGGACTTCCATATGTCACTGTGCTGCCACATGTCTTTTGCATCCTGCATGGGTGTGTTCTGCTGTGTTGGACATGTCCAAGGTTTGTCGTGCAAGCTGCTTGAATGTGAATGCTGCAGTAATGGTGCTGGCTATTGGGAATCATGGATTACGTGACAGGCACCTTCAGTTGTGGATTGACATGCATTATGGTATACATTTGTACTCACCCAGCAGCCATGTGTTTTTGGCCTCGGTGTCTTTCCATGTACGCCGGCAGGGTACTGTTGCACAGGACCATGGAGTCGTGGGTGGATCCTGGGTAGCGGGCACAACAGTGGCTGAAGGTGAGGTCAGGACCACATGTCATCTGCACATTGAGGGAATGGTACTGTTTCCGGTTTTTGTAGACTGCCTCATGTGCCTGGGGTGGTACGAGTGCCACATGTGTGCAGTCCAGGGCTGCTATTACATTCAGGACTTGGGCAATGGCATAGAATTGACCCTTCAGCTGGTGCACCTGTGCCTGTGTGGCTGGCAATGCAATGTGCTCATTCACATGATTCAACAGTGCATCAAGCACCTGTCCCAGCATGTCACTGAATGTGGACTGGGCCATTCCATGCATCATGGCAACGGTATGTTGGTAGCTGCCAGTCCCAAGGAATTGTAGCACAGACACATGCTTTACTAGGGAAGGTACTGCTGTGCTGGTGGCGATGCGGCTGCCGATGTCGCCCTGGATTGTGTCCAGCAACTGGGTAATGGCTGCCCTGTCCAGCCGATATTCCATCACCAACTGGCCATCAGTCAGGGCCCAGAGTGTTGGCCTGACCCTGGGGATGGCTGGCCGCCTTGCTGGTAGTGCTCTCCTCCTCCTTCTCCTCATCCCCACTGCCCCCTGCACACCCAGGGCCATGGCCTGGTTGGCTGGCCTCTGTAGCTCCAGGCACAGCAGGTAGAAGTCAACATCAAGGCTCCCGGCTCCAAATGGCAGCGTGGTGTTGGGGAGGGTGTGTCGTGCATGGGTGGGTCCTTTGTAGGACTCTGATTTGCATTGGTTTCAGCTGGGCCCTTATTGCTGTCTGTGTTCTGTTACCTCCAGCTTTTTGCTGGAGGTATTTTCGGCGGATTATCTGCCGCTTTTCTGGCGCTAATTGCACCTACGCTGAACTCGTGATTGCTGATGTTTTAGCGCGAATGGTTACTGGCGCTTTTACAGCCGACGCTTGTACAGCCGGCTGTACTTGCGCCTGATGTAATGGCACCGGCGGTATTGGGACTCGTGATCCGACGGACCCTTAAATCCGGCGGTAATAGCGCCACCGCCGGATTTAAGGGTTACCGCCAAAGTCGTGATGAGGCCCTATATGTTAAGCCGCTGTTAGCAGGTGTCTAATTCATGACGTTTTACCAAATGATGGTTCACATTTATCCAAGAATAACCTTATTAAGCCCAACACCTGCTTGTATCGTGTGACCTGACAATCCTAGAGACTGTTCCCTTCTTCATATGGGAAAATACTGATATTACGTTCCAGCAAAATGCCACAGTGTGCCTCATTCCGAGTATGGCGGTAGGGGGTTAATGGCACCGGTAAGGATGGTGGTGCTGTTAACCACCTACGCCACATTCCGAGGTCCCTTAGCGGGTCCCACCAGAAATGGCTGGTCTGACCAGCCGTTCTTAGCGGGACCCGTTAAGGGACCTTGGAGCTAATAAAGGGCCGGCAATTAGCTCCTTCCCCATTCCCATCGGGCTCAAATGGGAATGGGGAATGGTTTTCTTAATGGAGACTTACCGGGTCCTGCAAGGTTGGAATGACCCGGTAAGTCCTCATTCAGAGACATCGGACCCGGACACGGGTTTGGAGGGAGCCATGGTGCTAATACCACCATGGCTACCTCCAAACTCGGAATGACCCCCAGTGTGGCTAATTACTCCAATGCCACTAACCAGAACACAGCATGGCACACAGCTGTGACACCTATGTGCCAGTCGGAGACCAAGTCCTGGAAGCATTGAGCAAAACCAAAAAGTCCACCAAATTCCTAAAAAACAAATGTAATACGCTTAACAAATGATCAATCATGCTTGGGGACGGTGGGTGGAGGACCTAACTCAATGGAGGCAAAGATGCAGGAGATGAAGAGGCAGCATAGACGAGCAAACCCTGAGCTGAACTACTGATGGAAAATAGGGTAGCTGTGGCTGAAAAAAAGGCACTATCATTGCAGAACATGTAAAACATATGCCATTTCGTGTCTCCTTCTTCTAAGTTAAGGGGGACATAGGAATAGATTTTTTCGGCCAGACAAAAGGGGAGAACTGTGAAAAAACTGTAGCATGTGTGTTCCTAGAAGGGTGAGAGAGTAATGATTCAAGTTTGTAGCAGCCTGCATTGATCCAAGTGTGTGGACATGTTATCTTCTGAATTCATTGGTGAGAACATTTCCAGCCTCTGCATTTAAGTCCAAATAAGTGAAAAGAACAATATTGTTAGAAAGATTACAACCATGCATGTTTCAGATATTAAAGTTGACATACAGGAAACTATGAGGGATGTGCTATGTTTAAGATCCTATAAATCTACATATGTTGCTTAGGACTTCTAATTATAAGTCCTTATTTTCTTGTATGATATATTATAAACATGCACATGCATTATGTACACAAATATGGAATGCATCGAAGCGGGCCAAATTTCTCATATAACAAAATCATATTAGGGCAGGCTGTCATTACATGTCTTGTGGTTTCAAAAACAGATGGATCATTGCATACCCAACATGTACGAGATTCGTTGGGGATACCTTGCTGAGGGCCTAGAGTAGTCAAATAGGCAACTCATCCAATCCAAGCAAAAGGTCAAATCTGCAAATAGAGACTGCACGACACTTCAGTAAATGATGCTGGCGAGTCTGAAATGTATAATTCAGTTCATAATGGTACTGATATCTCCTCAGCCTTTCCAAATGGGAGAAAATGACAATCCAATTTCAAATCTTGACCTTGACGGAAAACTCCTCTTTCAACTTAAAAAATGTAAAGACCAGTCCAGGACCCAGTCTATATTATTGAACAATTCCAAGATAACTTCCCCCATTCCCCGTTCGTAAAACTCCTTACTTTTATCCCTGCTACGCATGGCCTGATGCAATAAATTCACCATGGATCTTTCCAATCCCTTCTTCTCAATAACTGACAACATAGAGTCAAAATCCCTAGTTCAAGGTGGATCCATTCAATTGGAACGGAACGTGGGAGGCCCAGAATGGTACACCAAAACCTGCCCGCAATGCTCTTTAACCTTTTGAGGTCCCTCATATTGTTAGGGGAGTTTTCCTGAAGTCCCACTTGAAGGTAAGAGTAAGCGATCCCAGTTGTTTGTAGATCCCCAACTCTTAATATCAGTCTGTACTAGTCAGAGACCTTTGTAGAGTGGCAGAGCAGTCAGGCTTATCTGAAGAGAAAGATGTGAGCTGTAGGTAAGTACACTGAACCCAGTCAGTAATGCACATCAAATAAACACACATAAACGTATATTCAAATATAGATTCATTATATTTACACAAGAGTCACTTTTTCAATCAACACACATACGTATACTGTTCAATACTTTCAAAGGGTCACTTCTTAGTTGGTAGTTGCTGAGCGCATACATGTGATACAGGAGTTAGACAGTACTACCGGTAATAACGCGCTCCCACAAAGTGATCCGCTAATTGCATTTAGTCAGCATACATATATAAGATACTGATATTTGGGAAGGAAAACGGTTGGTTATTGTTATACTAGGAGAGACTCAGGTTCTAGCGGCAGTTTCGCAGAACAGCAAGTCTTTTGAGGTCCAAAACACAGTCCTAGCTGTACAGCAGTTCGTAGAGGCTTAAACTCTTGAAGAGCAGCCAAAGTCAAAGGTTCCTGTGGATACTTTCTAGTCTCTAGGAATTAAGATGCAAGAAGACTTAACCAACATTGGAGACCTTGAGAAATGACTTGCTAAAGGGACACACGCAGCAGCTTGAGTCAGAGGTAAGATGGGGGTTGCCCTGGACACCACTACATGTACTCCAACAATGTGGAGTGACTTAATGCAATAAGGTAAGCAATACCCTTTTCCCCACAGAACATTAGGTTTAAAAAAAACGTTTGTGGTGGATGATCCGCAATGTTGAAATCTGGACCCGTGAACTCCGTATTCCTTGGTCTGATGGCAGGACAATGGACAGGATCTCTCAACAGCAGTCTCAAGGGAAGACTTCTGGCACAGGTTTCATCAACTTCTTTGGTGGTCACTCTGCAGTTTTCGTGCCTTTTCTGCAGCACCAACAAAAGACGTGATTTTGCCCGGTCAATCTTCTTTTCTTCCTGCAGTTCTACACTCTGATGAGGGGGTCTGGGTGAGTTGGATTGGATCACTGGAGTGTCCTTGAGGGCTCAGCAAAGACGTGCATGGATTTGGTTTTTCTGCGACGATGCACTCAAAATGGGAAACAGTTCTCCTGGTATTGAGGTTCCACAGCTCTGGAAACTCACAGTACCTTGGGAGATGGCTCAAATCAAAGTTTGACTTGGGACTGGTTGTTCGTACCAGTCAAAGGGAAGCAGTTGTCCTCTAGGGAGTTCCTCTGTTGCACAGATACGGGTTAAGGACAGCAGTGGTCGCTTCACAGTGTTGCAAAGGATCTGCAGAAGTCTCTGGTTGTCTTTTCCTTTGGTTACTTCAGCTTCCAATGGTCGAGTTCCTTTTCACTCCAGGGCCCTCATCTTTTATACAGTTCCAGCACACACTCTTCTGCAATCCCACTCAGCAATATATAGAAAGGAGCATTTGGCTCTCCAATCAGGACAGCCAGACCCCCAGTGAGAGCTGGTTCTCTTCAGACACTTTGGCAGACAAAGGATAGGGGTTTGGAAAACTCCTCCCTCACTTCCTGCCTGCCTCTACACACTGGAGCCTAGGCGGGAACACCCAAGGGTTCCTGCCAAAGGCAAATCACACACACAGGCCTCCCCATCCCAAAATGGTAGAAAAAGGGCTAACAAAGAACAACCGTGCTAGAAATGGTGAAAAACGAGGGGAGGCCCAATTTGTTAGGTGGGTGCCCCTATTGTGCACTACAGAGGCTATAGACATAGCCTGCGGTAGGAAAATCACACAGTAGTCGGTTAGTCACGTCCACTGCCACCAGCCATAACCAGGAGATTGTCTATGTGACTAGATAGTCACAGGAGCAGAGAGAAGGGTGATACTGGTTATTCTTTAGGCACTGGGTTCCATTCTCTTAGACTATCATGTTTTAGGAGAGAGTCTAAGTATCTCTCCATCCTTAAGAACTGCAGTTACTCTAGGATTAAGAAAATAATCGCAAATGAGGACCCTAAGGGTCCCCAGCAACACTGCCCATAAGGAGCTCAGTGCTGCAATATTAAAATACAGATGCCTTTAAGAGTTATGGAGGGAAAATAGACTCCATTGGACATATATAATACAAAGAATAGAGTTTCGAAAGACAGAACCCATAAGAGTGAATGAGTGGAAAAAGGCTCCATTCATTCATGATTTAAAAAAAGGTCCAGAAGTCCAGCAAAAAGTGCTGGGGGTCTAACTAGGAGAGGGGATGAAGCATACAATTGTAACACTCCCTAACACATATGTAATCTCCAGGCCATAAAGTAAGGCCAGGCAAAAGCTCTGCTTATAGAGCTTAATAATACCTGCGTAAATGTATGCAACCGTGTTATTAGCACATTTTATTATGAGAATGTTTTGAATAGCAGCTTTATGTATTTTTTCTGCTTTGATAGTTCTATAATTCCATTTATCGATTTCAAGACCCAGGTATCTACAAACAACAGCTCGTTCAATCACACCCTCAGATGTTTGTATCCTATCCATTCTACAACCCTTACCATAACAAATGGATTGAGTTTGTTCTAAATTGATCACTAGACCATTGAGCTCGGTATAACTCCTGTGTCCCTCGACTGCCATACACAGACCAACAAAAGTGTTGATCAAAGATCGTAATGTCGTCCGCATAGGAAAGCCGCGCTATATGAACTCCGCCTATTCTAGGGGGACAGAAATGTATCATTGCATGTGATAGAAAGATCCTAGATACATTGAAAAGTAGTGGGGCCAGCACAAATCCCTTCTTTACCCTACATGAAGTGAGGATAGGCCGGGTGCATGCTCCACCACCATCCAACTGCACGTGAACAATAGTATGTTAATGGAGCTGTGGAATGGCCACCAAAAGCCAAATCGGTATGCCCCTTGTACTGAGTTTAAACCATGTCAAGTGCAGCACGTAGATCTACAACCAATAGATACAATGGAGGTGCATTTACCATCACTGCCTTTGTGATGAATGTATCAATTAGTAGAGCATTGTGTATGGTTGACGACCCAGGTCTAAAACCAGTCTGGAATGTTCCCAGCATCTTTTGTGCATTGGCCCATTCATTTAAAGTGTTTAATAGTAGTAAACCAAACATTTAAATAGTTGCATCCAACATAGATTTTAATCGATAGTTGGCTGGTGTGTTTTATGCACCAGTATTTGAATCGAGGAACACAAAGACCGGGGAATCATCCCCTTAACACAAACCTTATTGCATACAATCATCAATTATTATGCCCAATATTCAGGGTTATTTTTAAGGACAATATTTGAGAGGTAATTAGGGCCGGGTGCGGGCGAGCACTTCAATTTACAGATTAAGATACCTAGGACCTGTTCATCAAAGATTAATTCAAGAGGAATAATAGTATGTCTCAATTGTGCTTTTGTCAGAGTCACTTCATTAATTAAGGTATTTTTCAACTGAGGGAACCCATTTAATCGCTAGTATCAGATTCATACTACTCTTCTTAGAGTTGCCTTTTTATGCACCCAAGGCTTATCCCAAATTTGTTTGATTTTCCTACCCACAAGTGTTTTAAATAATATTTGCCATTGACTATTTTGTAAAGATGGATTATGTCATCTAAGCAATTGGTATATTGATTTTCGGCACTGCGTATTAATTTATGACGCTGAACAAGATTAACAGTTGTAAGAAATATGCATTTCATTCTAAATCTTAGGATACACTTAGCATTTATAATTATTATGTCAAACTGTTGTCCTGATTTTAAATGTTTAGAATTAAATGCCAATGTAATTTTAACACTTGCCATTTGAGAGGTCAGTTCTGTAATCCAAGTTTCAATCTCATTAGGGCTGTTCTCTAGAAGAGTTTTAATCTCAGGTACTCCCGCTCCCTGGATATAATTACTCATACAAATGATGTTACACTTAGACCAACCTCTCTTATTCTTCCCATTGTTAATCATAGCCCCAGCACAGTATGTCTTGTTGATTTTTTCATAAGACAGTTGCAATTGAAGTATAACTGGACGATGGTCACTATTCAATGGGAGCAATATACATAGTCTATTGCAGCATTTTTAGTCCAGCAAGACCAGGTAAAACCCCTGAGAGTATCTACAACAACTCAATCATTGAGCATGATCATATCACATTCATGCATAAATGACAACCAACGCTGACCCTCACGGTTACATTGGGCTGCAGTAATACTGAATCGGGTTTAACCCACTTTCTTGCCTCCAGTTTCCTGGTATCTTTACAATAGGCATTTAAATCACCTCTATTATAACTTTATCAGTAACTGAGCATGATCAAGTCAGAATATGAGGAGAAAATATAATCAGTAAATGAGAAGGATTCTGTGTGCAGTACCGTGCTCGTTGAAACGTAGTTCAACTGAAAGAATATTTTTTTCAGTACTAGGTACACTAATTTTCACTGCAGTGAGATCTTGGCTGACACCAATAATCAATCCTCAACAGAGTCCCTTCAAGGAAACCCTCTCTGCTTTGTTTAGAATGTTGCATTCCTCTCAATTATTAAGGCACCCATCGTCCAACATTCCTGCAACTTAAACATTTTAACAGATTGCAGTCAAGTTAGTGAACCGTTAATGTCCAGCAAATGTTTGTATCCACGAGTATTCCAGCTTAACCGATCAGTTCACTCATTGTTTAATATGGCTCTAGGTACACATTTTGCAAGCCACTTCCATCCATGGAGATCATCCATCAGTGTTCTCTGGTCCTCACATAAATTGGATTTGATTATATTTTTCTTACGTGCCGACTTCTTTGATAATGTCCAATTTGTCCATACTTTTCAGTTTGATGTACTGTATTATTAAGCCCAAATTCGAAAATGTAGCCTCCTGGGCTCTTTTAAGGTCAGCGGCAACCAATGAGGAACAATGAATGAGAGTGGTATTTATCTTTTTTCCCTCTAAAATCTCTACAAAATCTAAATCAATAGCGCTTAGCACTCTAAGGGTAAAAATTTGTTTTAAGAGATTGAGAAGGACAGATTGATTAATATGCTTGTTTTTGCGGGTTGAGTAGAGGCCAGATATTGACAGTCTGGTAGGTTCATTAGACACATTTTTCGGGAGTACATTAGGTGTACTCGCAGATCGATATGATCATGGTTTTGGCGACGTAGCCCCATAGAGTCTGTGTAAAACAGAGATGTAGTGCTTAATCTTATAGGTGGCCCATCAGATGAAACAACAGATTGTATAATATTTAATTCCTTGGTAATGATTGGTGTGATAAGATTAATGATAGTTGGTGGTATCACCTGTGCTACTAAATCCAATTGCAACGAGTAGCATAAATTGAGTACTGAATATTTGTCAATATCAAGGAGATGACCAAATCCTGTATACCTGTAGTTTCTGCACCGTTTGGTTTCACAGATAAAGGAGGATTCATCTTTATTCATATCGGTTGTGAAATATGAGGTGATTTTATCCCCTCTCATCACGTGCGTTGTCGGTTCCTGATCAACCTAGACCTGACCCTCAGTCAAGCGAGTAACACTCACTTCATTAGGTCCATTATGGGCTGTTAGATTATTTTGTTTCTTATTTGCCTGTAAATTGTATACCTTTTTCCTTACTTTTGCTTTTTTTTACCATAATGTATTGACCCACTCTTATTTAGACACGTACACAAACCATTCACAATTCTTTCACAGTTTGTGAAGAGTATGTGTTGAAATATATTAAGAACATAAGATCAAAATTCATTGAGAACACTACGTGTTTTATGGTAATTGTAAGAAAAAAGCTTAAACCAACATGCCAGGTTGCCTCACCCCCAGACACCCAAATGGATTTCCAGTAATTGTAGCCTTGTAGTATAGACTGCCCTTGACACACATTACCATAAAAAGCAAAGTCGGTAGCTCTCTCAGCTGTGCCTCTTTTACCTTTATGATTGTGTTGGCTTTTGAAAAAGAAAAATATAACAAATAAACTATTTTAATACAGATTTATTTCTGTCTTCGTCATTCTATATTCACGCTGAGGGCACTCAAATCTCCAAAACTTGAAGTTTATTGATTTTTTTTTTACATATAAGAATTTTTCCCCAGAGCTTTTAGGTTCCCAGGAGCAAGCTGAGCTGAAAAGCTTATGAGCCATGTACGTTGTGACAAATTTGTTTTTCTGAACTCTGAGTCATGTTTTCAGCAATTGATTTTCTCAACAATGTCGCTGTGTCATTCATGTCACATTTTTTGTTGCTGAATTTGGGGCAAGTTAACGCCCTTTTGATTATGTGTTCTGAAAATAGATGACGTAAGATACTGTGGAAGGGTCAGGGCTCAAGTCGAGAGTACACAGTCCACGCACTTTTTTCACAGGGTGGACTCAGTCCCCCCCAGCTAAAATGAGAACCACTGAATGTCCTCTTTGAATTTATGAATAAAATTGGACCTCAGGGATTGAACCACAGTCGTCAGGTTTGCAGGCCAGACCCTTCACCACTGCACTGTATAACCTGTAGAAAAACTGCAAACAACTTAAGTTGAAATGTCCCATTTCGGTACTGCAAGTTCCAGGGAAAACATTTGTATTTGTTCTTAGAGTTTAAAACACGAACACCTTTTAACGTTTTCAAAAAAACTATTAGAAGAAAATATCCTCTCTTGGTTTTATGTGTGTGTGTTGATTTTATGAAAGCCAAATGCCATTTGTCCTGTGCAATGTGAGTGGTTAAGCAAAGCCAATTTAATGAAATGTCCATTTTTCTTCTTGATATGCTCCTTTCTGGTAACGTCACATCCCATTGCGTTTGTTGAGTCACCCCACTTTAATTTTTAGGACTTGAGCCCTGGGAAGGGTGCATGTGCCTGGAAGCATAATCCCATTTGACAGAGGAAAAAAAAAAAACATCGACCAGGATTTTATTTTAGTAGTCAAAAAGTGAGTTCAATTAAAACGGGCGTTTGCAGATTTACCTGGAGTACGATCATCCGTAGCAGGTCTCTCTCCCCTTAAGCTATTTATGCACGTGCTGCTCCCACATAATCCCACCCTTTCCCGTTGCATGAGTGAGAGTGGTGAAAGCCGTGTTAGATTGATCTGTCGCCCTTCTCATAAATGACACACTTGCAAACCTTGAATACATGGTTCCTGTCACATTCTCGCCACCAAAACTCCATCATTGCTAGTTGTTCACACCTAACAAAACCGTGATATCCTTCACTGTGAAGTCCATAATGTGGTACCTTAAACTAAAGGAGACGTGGGGAGGGTCCGTTAGTGGGTACTAGAATGTCCCCTTTCTGCACACAATAGCCCGTTCACATGTAGTTAACCTCTAATGTGCAAGCACGCTGTAGTACCTACCATTATCCCTTCCCAAAGTATGATGGCCCTGCTCAAACCGATGCATCCCAAGAAGGCAGGAACCTTCAGAGCTGGTTGGACGAAGACGAGGCTGCCTACAAGAACTACTTCAGTACAGCGGGGGTGGAGATGTCAGGCCACACAGGTGAGATCACGTTGACTGCCAGCGGAGGACAAACATCGTCTAAGTCGACTGGGGTAGATTTCCACCGTGGACAGCTCAGAAGCATCCTCAGTTTGAACAGTGAGTGAACTATGCGTGAGGTGCAGGCCACACGAGCAGAAAGAACGCATTCAGCACGCTCTAGCACAAACTTCAAGATATGCATAGCACAGGGAGAAAAGGATGGACAAATAACCCAAATATGTACATGGTCGGACTGGGCAATATAATTGTCTTGGGCACCATGAAAAAGTCTCCTACAGTTGTAAATGGCTATTCATTTATCTTGTGACATTGAATAGTACCCAAAGGGAAGTTTTTTTGATAGAATGTGATGCATATTGCGCATTTTAAAGAATATTTATTCAGCAGCACGTGTTAAAACTACTAGGTGCATACTGAAGTAACTCATCAAACTGGCCTAGGTTGGCCAAAAAAGTGGCCCACTTTAACTAAATAAACTGGTCCATTCAGCATTTCGTGTTTTTAGTTCCGACTTGGGCCTATAGTCCGAGCCTGGATATGTACCGACCTGACAGCAGTCGCTATGTTGTCCTGACAACCAATTCAATGCCACAATAGAAACACATTGTGTATCAGTCATATAACTGTGCAGCCAGTTACACCCTGGCCAGATGTAGAGGTTTATTAAAGCGATCATTATGTTCGGTTATTAAAGGTTGAAGGGTTCCTTCATCTCAGAATGGGCGAGATTGTTAAATGGGAGAACGTAATGGTTGAGGCTTTGGCAGTTGCTACGTACAGTGGATTCAGGCCGCTTGAGTTCAGGAGAACAGATACCAAGTTCTGCCACTCATTGTTAGGAGGCAGTCACATTAGATTTTGACATGGAGTAACTTGGAAAATAAATAAAAGTGATATGACACTTTAAACACTGGTCAAACACCAATGTATTTTTCAGTGAATAAGCAATATTGAGTGCATATAAAAAATTAAAATATGCCTGTATGTTAATAATCACCCATGTTGACATTTTGAAAATGTGACAAAGTATGTGTAATATACAGTAGACATTAAAGTAACATATTTTCTCTGAAAAGTGTCATTTTAGTGTGTGAACACGGAAAAGGTTTACGTTTACGCAAGGAATATCATTTGTTGAGTTAAAATGAAGAAAAAAAAGTTTGAAAACAATTCTCAGATTGATCTAATTTTACATTAAATCTGTTGTGTTTATTATTATTACCCTAAGTGTGAATGGGTTGTGGGGTACCCTACTCCTGTTGATACAGTGTAGGGGCATCAATAAACTGATACAGAAAAAACACCTACTGTTAATCAGATCTCCTTGCAGCTTCATGTACATTTTGTAAAGCATATGTGACAAAATGGAGCAATGGATTCCACAAGAAACGAAGAGAGGAGGGAACAAGATTGGCATGCCCAAACCGCAGCAAATGCACGAGAAGGAGGAACTCTGGTCCTGACTATAGCAACTAAGCTCTATTTAAAGTTTTAGAATGTTTAGACGTACCACATCAATAACTTTATTGAAGACTATTGTGAGATCCAACAATACAGTATGAAGGCAAGTCCGTACATGCTCACACCAAAGAGAATACAACCCGCTAGGGAAGAAAGGCCCAAGTAAATCTTGTAAAAATAACAAGTTGTAATCTCGCATGCAGATGAGAGCAACAGCAAAGTACTCTGCTGCTAAGAATGTTCTGCCAAAAAGTAGTACAAGCAGAATCTTAAAAAGGAACACATTGTCATAGATAATGCAATACATACAGTACAAAACCTGCACGGATGGTTGGTGTGCGCCTATACATGATCTGCCTGCTCCATAAGAGATGTCAGGTCATTGGTTCCAGCCCAGTCTGTCTGTCTTCTATCAAATGGGTTCTGCAGTGATCGTCTTCTTCTCACGTTGAAGGTCAAAGAACACATTAACTACACTCCTTACATAATGTTACTTCATCACTATACTGTGCACCTGGCAGGCCTTAAGATGGGACAAATGAGGTTCTGGGTCACTCTAACCTTCACACACACAGTTCACTTACTCCCTTCCATGCCATCCGGCTCCAAGGTCACCACCCTCGTTTTAAACTATAATGTGTCAATCCCAGCACCTCGCAAAACAAATCATTTGATTGTCGCTTTAACAATGTGCCCTGTCCGTCCTTTTAGAAAATTATAGGACTTGTTACTTCGGGGTTGGTGGTCAAATGGCACCTGGCGCCATGGAATTCAGGGATTAGTCAGTTATATGGGCTTTAACTCATGGTCGCCTTGGGATGGGCCGGGTCATGTTTTGGCCAGTGTGAGATAACATGCACAACAGACAGCGGTCTGTGAGCACAGCTTTTCTTCTTAAGTAAAAAAAAACATCTTTGAAACACTATTAGAACAATTAATAGGTTTTGGGGTGATTGGGGGTGTGGGCTATCCTCATGGGAGCTTGGGCATGGCCGGAGATTTCCCTTGTCTCGCAATGTGGGCCTAGTGCATGCAAGCCGCATTCATGGCGCAGGCCTTACCTTCTACCGATGATTACTAATATCTATGCAAAATAGCAACCTTGCTTTGGCCCTGCCAACACTATGTGAGTTGATTATATTTGATTATATTGAAGTGGGGTCCTTCATATTGGAAGGTGGTCCCTTTCCACTCTGGCCCTTTCACCGTTCCCTTTCCACTCTGGCCCATCAAGTGCTTCAAATGCATCTCCCCTCACTCCAAAACGCTTAGAGGGGTGTCATGGGGTTGCCCTCTTCACAACCTTCACCCCTTTTGTTACTTCTGCTGTAAAACTCTTTAATAGCCCTCTGCTCTCGCTGTCTCCTTTCTTGTTCCACGTACGGCTGTGTTTCCCTTTATCGGAACCCACATCCTGCATTCTTTGTGATTAATCTGTAACCTGAATGTTACACTCCTTTCAAACATCATTTCCACTTCCAATCTCTCTTCCCCAAAAAGTTCCTAATCTGTCACAGTGGTCAGCCTGCATCCTTCTGCACCAACAATAATTGCTCTCCACGCCCTCCCAGTGCCATCTGTTGCATGTACTGCAATCTAATCCTCCCTTGCCAGCACTGCTCAATCTCAATGGACACTATTGTTCCCTCAGGCTCACCCAGTGGTGTCTCCATCCTGAACAGGTACTCATTTGGTACTCACCACACCTTCCCTGCAATGTCTGGCATCCATGCAATGGCGATGTCTGTCCCATCTTGAAACCTCTCAGGGTCCACTGGCACCCCCCTCTGTACTGTGCACCCACAATAGGTCTGAAAAATGTGCCTTTCATTCATCATCCGTATGTCTGGTGTTGAGCATATCATGTATTTGTCTGTCAATGAGATTGTCATGTTTAGTTTGCTCATGATGTCACATCCCAATATGTTTACAAGTGTCTGCCGAGAGTAAAGTAAGGTTATTGATAAGTTGTGATCTCCTATAGATAGTGAGATGTTATCAGTAAAAAGGAACCACCTTCCGAGCCCCAGAGAATCCTTGAGAATTCATGGCATTGCCTGACAAAGCAAATGTCTCTTCCCGGGTTTCATTACCCAGTCGCCCCAGTGTTAACAAGAAAGGAAAACATTTTGTCACCTATCACCTCCCCTATGCGAGGTTCCTCTGCAGAATTGGGTGTGACTGACAGGATGTAACACATCAAATTTCTCTGTGGGCTGGCCTATTGGGGGTACAGTGATAACCCATTCCCTGTAAAGGAGTTGTTCCCCACTATGCTAACCCCTCCCAGTCGCCTAACTGGTACTGTCACCATTGTGTCCATGGGTTCTGGAATGCCGTCGTCCTGTAGTTGTGCTAGATGTTGTGTGTTCCCTTTGATATGTGGTGCTTGTAAATATTGTGGTATTGGTGCTACCATTTGTGGTGCCTATGTCTGTACCTGTGATGGTGCTGGTGCTTGCATTTGTGCTTGCAGCATCTGTTGGTAGGTGCCTTGTATCTGTCTTTGTGGCTGTTGACCCTGAGCATAATAATCCTCTGTCCGTCCTCATAGTTCTGCTGCCCTTGATCTCCCCAATTTGGCTGTTCTCTTCTGAATCAACATGCTCTTGAAATGTGTCCTAACTGCCCGTATGTCCCTCACTTGCCCTTGGAAACCCCCTGAAAAGTCCCCTGGATTCTGTGTTAGCTGCTGTCCATACTGCTGAAATTCACCTTGGTTGTGGTGTGTCTGAGGTCCAAAGTCACGCCCCTCTTCCCCCCTTCCTCAAAACCCCGGTTGGAACCGCCCCATGTACCCTCCTCCCATTGGCGGTGCGTACTGTTGATGTGGTTGACAATGCTGCTGTGGTGCTAGTGCCTGCTAGGTGGAGCTGGTTATAACTGTCCCCTCCATTGCGTACTTTGATAGCTTCTTTTATACTAGCGTCACCTAATCTGCCTTTCTTTCCTCTGCTTTCTGTTTGACATTCTCCTGCCATAATCTGCAATGGTGTACTATTGTGAACAGAATTTTTGGTCTTCCCTTCACTTCCATCCCCACCAATTTGTTCAAACTCTTTTGTACTGGCTCTGGCAGGCCCTGTACTCAGATCTGATGGAAAATAGCCATAGTTTTGTCCCAAGGCTCTCGAGTTTCAAGGCACCAAAACTCTTGAATCTCCTGAATGTATTGAACAGGGTCTTCGTCTTCACGCATTTTGCGTGACGTAAATGCTCCAATGTCTGACATATCTGGGTATTGTCTTCGTATTGCCTGCCAAACCGCTGCTCTGCAAATAGTGACCCATCATGCGCTGTGTTGTGTATCGTCACCCCTGGGAAACCCGCCCTCTTGCATATGACATATGTCATCAGCTGCATATGACATATGTAATCAGCTGCGTCATCAAGAACTGTAACCAACAATCCTTTCATGTCACCCACTGCCAGCCTGTGACCTGCTGTCAGCTTCTCCATCTCATCAATCCATTTCCCAGCCACTGGACATAAGGATGGTAACCTGCATTTAGCATTCTCCTTGTCAGTGTGTTTCCAGGGTACATACTGCAGCTTTGCACCTCGCCTCTCTAGCAGTGGCATATGTGAATATGCTGCCCTCTACTCTGGGGTCCGTCGGTTCTGCCTAAGTTGTATTGGCCCTCTCTCATCCTCAATGTCTGTACATATGTCTACTGGTTCTAGGGTAGGTACTTGTTTGTTTCATTATAAGCCCTCAACAGTCATCTCCATGAACATGCCATTGCTGTGTCATCCCTCCTATGTCCAGGTAGGTATCTAAGTCTGTTTGCATATGTGTTGCATGTGGTGCACCTGACGTTTACTTCTTGTGCTCACTCTTCCGCATCGGCCCCTCCTCCTCCCCGTCCAGGAGACTTACATTCCCATGAGGCCCAATGATCAATCCTTGTGGGTGGTGATCTGCTTCTCTCCCCCTCTCATCTCCACCGTGTTTGTCATCATTGTCAGACCCTGTGCCCATGTTGTTACAGAACCCAAAAGAAATGGTTAATCTCCTTGATGTCGAGTCTGGGTTAGGTTTTACGCTGAGGTCAATGTCTATTATATTGTATCTACTGCCTGCTGCCCAAGCCCCTAGGCTGCCCGCTTCTTCCTGCCCCACTCCTACCTTGCAAATGTGTACTATCAGGCTCTTCTCACCTTTCCTCTCACGTTTATTCCTCTCCCAGTCCATTGCTATCTGCATTTTTACCGCTCTTATTGCTCGTTCCTCTTCCTCTTTATGTGCTGGTTCTCTTGCAAGTCTATCCAATTGCAACTGTCTCAGCTCCCTCTCAACAAACTTGCATATTTCTTGCTCTGCTATCTCACTCCTCCTCTCTGCCTTCTCCATCTCTCTCTCCTTCTTCTCTCTCATCTCCCAGTCTTCCTCTCCTTTAGATCCCTTTCTTTTCTTTCTTCGTGCTCCCTCTCCAACTGTTCCCTTTCCTCCTCCCTTTCTTCCTGATCCAGTTTTTCCTCTCTCCTTCTTTCTCTATCCTCACGATCTAACCTCACCTCCCTCTCCTTCTCCCTTCTGTCCTCCTCCTCCATTATGTCTGTACAGTCAGATGTATCTCAATCTTTTTCCAGGCTCTCAATCACCCTAGTTGCCCCTTCCGTCTCCCCCGTGGTCTTCCCTTTGAGTTTCAAGAGTATCTGTGCTGCTATCCACTCATCCATGCCTATGCCCTAAACTGTGCCTTGGCGCACTGCAGCCCCTCCTCGATCGCTGTCGTGCCACTAGCTGGCTGCTCTGCACTTTTCTTGTTTCTCTTCTATAGTGTATGTTAGTGGCTTATCTGTCAGATTTGAATACCCTTCTGCTCCTCTCAGTTCTCTAATTGGGAATATCCCCTGTTCATCATCTGTGTCATCAGATACTATGCTCGGAGGGTCACAGGGAGGTAGAGAGGTATGGTTCCCTTCCTTCTTCACACCATCCAGGTTCAGCATCCACTGACACCTCGCCGCTTCCCCCTCTCCCTCACCGAACATGTGCCATAACTCCAACACACTCATGTGTTTGGCCAATTTCTTCACCTTGTAAGTACTGTGTATGTATGTATGTATGTATGTATGTCAATAGCGACTGCTGCACATCTCTTGAGAAACTGTTGCAGGACGGCCATGGTTTGGTTAATTTTTCTTTGGTACATTTGGATCATTCTATAATATACTTAACAATCTTTTCCTTGTAAGGGGATAACGTTTTACACAAATTCTGAAGTGGAGTAACTCCCCCACTGCTGTCCTGATACATTTTGTAATACTTTGCCTTACCTGACCTCAAGTCGAAACTTTCAATAATCCGCTGTTCAAGGGATAAAGGTCATGGTACAATAATAATATGTTCCAATTTCTACAAGCCTCCTTGGCTCTGGACCTTACCAGGTGTGCTCCACGCACAACCCCTCCTTCACAATTGCTGCCTTTCTGTGGCACACCACCACAATTCTGCCCATGTGCCGTTCGCGCACCGCCACTGGTTCACCTCGTCCGCCAATCCCAAGTTCACAATACTAGCTTCTCACCATCCAAAATGTCTCTGTCTTATGTGCAAACATAAGGTGAAATCACCAAGCTAACACAACACAGGTAGATTGAATATCATGCACACACAAAATAGCTTGTTATTCCCAACCCCACACAAACCCCACAGCTGTCTTCCCACCTCTCCAGAGAAGAGTATACCTCTATTCTCCGAGCAGGATGATTTTCAGATGGCTCCCAACCTTTAAATCCCGTTGTACTCGGAATGCACGCCAGGGTCCCACAGCCTTTCAGGTTCAGCGTCAAAGGGGTCGGCTTGGTGCTGGGCTGGTGGGTGCAGCCAACCATCCTCTGCTACCAACTTGTTGAGATTAAATCTCCAGGTAGGATTCAGGGCTACTAGGAGTTCCCAGACCTAGAACTCATGGAAGGCTCAACTCATTCCCTTCCCCAAAAGGAACATAGGCACAGACAGACAGACAGCAAGTTCAAACTGTGGTTTATTTCAGCCAGAACCAACAGGGATCAGTGCAAGGACAAACGAATCTGTGGACATCTCAGTGAGCTGTGGCACACAGGCCAGTTTTGATATACTCTGACGCCACGAAAATGTCGCAAACAGGCCCTTCTCCAGAAAACCTATCGCCTTAGGGATTGGGTGTTGAGTGGTAGTTCCCTTATAGCAGACCCTATATGTGTTAGTTTACTGGCTCTCCCATGTCATATGACAGGCCTGACCCATGCCAATATAGCTGTTACTAAACAATGTTTCAGTGTGAGGGTCTGATCATTGGCTCTTATCTGTTTCTACCCACCACTAGGGTCCTAAAATGTGATTGGCTAGAGCTGCAGTCCTCAGACCTGGGATCCAAAATGTTTCCCAGCTCACGATGTACCTCTTCAAGGTAATACAAGCAACTATGTGTCTGCATTATTGCATGTGTGCACCACGAAAGACTATGAGAGTGCCCGTCCATTTCATACAACATTCAGCTTCTCCTGTAATGACGTTGTTGCAGCTTCTATCTGGAGACGTGAGACCTCTCCTCTTTCCCAGCTGCTAGTTTCAGTTCAACATCGTCTTGGCTGTGTCACGTGCTCAGATACTGTGTGTTGGGCTTCTGGAGCTCTGACTTACTCTGATTTATTCGCATTTACTTTTGGTGGCCTTGGCAGCAGGCTGTGTCTCACACGCTGGTACCTCTGAGCAGCCTGAATTCGCTCAGCTCAGCTTCTGCCAAGGGTCCACGGCCTGTTGTAATTTTTCCTAAACCATAACATGGATTCTACATTGTGCTATTGTATATTCTCCATATGGTAGTAACACATTGGTTCTGTCAGTTCCCATAGGTGCTCCTACAGTCCCATAGGTTATTTGCATGTAAGCGTCTGCAAGCTTGCTCAGGTTCTCTTGCCTCTTGTGGTTTCTGTGTTTCTGCGGTTAAGCTAATGACAAAATAATAAAGGCAAAGGCAGTATGTATATGTATCTGGCCTCTAATTTATAGGACTGTTCCGCACATTTTCTTCATGTATTCAGGTGTGTGTTTTGTGTTTTGTGTTTTGCGTCCATGTTCGTGTCTTGAAACACTTGTGTATAGGCGTGTTAGGAATGCCATATCATATGATATCATTCTTGGTAGAGATTGCACGGCTCCTGGGCTGTATGTTTGGGTGAGTGAGTACTTCTCAACATACTTGTCTCCCATAGGAGCACTAGGAATCGGTCCAAAATGGTATGGGCGATCATGGTATCTTCGGTTCTTCTTTTGACTCACATGTCTTATGGGAGGGGGAGCAGCGCTTGGATTCGACCACCCCTCTTCACTCGTTTGACTTGAGACTTACTATATACAATGGCTGGATCACTGTGCTTCTCTTATTAGATCACTTGAGAGCCTTTGATGCTGTCACCCACAGCATGCATGGACATTCACTGAAGCAGGCAGGAATAGGGGAGATTGATTTTGCTTGAATCATTTAATGTCTTGTAGCTCACCAACAATCAATGGTGTTGAGTCAACAATCTTCTAATCCTGCCATTATGTAGTATTTCAGGGTTTATCATTGTGTAAACTTGTATTCCATGTAAATGTTCGGTCAGGGTAAAAAAAAGACCAACATATTGCCTGGTGGTTTACTTGAGTGATGACACCCAGATCCGGCTCTTAAAATATTCCAAAGCCAGGCTAGCTGAGACCTATTGATACTTTCCATTGGCAATCTAGTAGATAGATTAACAGTTCCTTGAGCCTAGCGTAGCCCAAACCGAAGTGTTATATGTGGAAGGGCTTGATGATGTCTGGAACTTCTCTTTCTGGCCAAAATCCATGGGAAATGTCCCTTCACTTCACTATATATCCATCCCTAATCGCTTAGATAAAATCACTGCCCATCGCTGGCTTTATCTGTTATTCATCCTGCGAAAGGTTCTACATTTTCAACCAACAAAATTGAATGCTATTGTGGAGACTGCCACCATCGCCTCTATGGCAATAGAATATATATGTGTTTTTTCTATAGCACTTTGCACACCCTTAAGGTAATGATATTATCAGGCCGTCAAAACGGTTTTCAATGTTATATAATATTTATATGCAGTCAAGGTGCAGGGGAGAATGGGCTGTCCTGTCACATGGACAGTAGATATACATGTAATAGAGTGAGTTCCCTAAAAAGGGAACTCTCGTCCTCTGCACAGTATCTTGAGCTAATTGTAAAAAAAATGTAAACATTAATATTCCAATGAACAGTATTAGTCTTAAATGGTAAGCTTAGTAAGTTTCAGGAAGTATTGTACGCTAATTATAGTAAAACGAGTATTCTCATTCATTCCTTGATACTAGTTAATACAAAAGTGATTTTTAATAAAGTAATTAAACATGATCAATAATCAATAGGGGAGGCGATTTGTCCCAATGTGTTTCAAGAGGTTCTCTCTTCATCAGGTGAATTCTTCTTGCAATCATTCTACAATCTAGAAAATGATAATAGTATCAAAATGTGTCCATGTTACAATGCATGATGAAATTTATAAACATATTGAATATAATAGAGAACATATTATGACCAATACCACCAATATCTCTGCAGTCCTCTAGCATATAGAGTTTGTTTCATATTCCAAAAACACTTATACTATTCAATTTCCTGGTGAGCAGAAAACAATCATAATTAAAAATCTAAAAGTGTATCCATTCTCACCTGCCTTGTCTGCATGAATAGCTTCTTAATTCACTACATTGATCACCTGCATTTCCTGGTCTCTCATGGATAAAGGGATTCCTAAATGAGTAAATTGCATAATTACCCACTATATCTATTACCCATATCCACCCCTGCCCCCGTTTGTGTCTCCAGGACCCCCACCCTCTGCCCCACGTGTGTGTCTCCAAGCCCACCACCAACCCCCTGCCACCTGTTTTGTCTCCAAGACCCCCCACCCACCCCTGCTCCAGTTGTGTCTCCATCTTGCCCCCTCCTCTTCTACTACTTAGCACTTACTCTTATCATTTGTCCCTTGACCGCTGATAACAGCTAATCTGTCTCCCCCTTCCCTCCTTGTCTTCTCCTCCCCTCCCTACCCAGCACTAGCTTGAATGGTCATTGACCTCTTAAGATAGTCACTTGTTCTGTTCCTCTCCTTATCCCTTCTCTCCACTCCACCACACCCCCTCCTCCCTCTCTCCTCTTGTCATTCATGCACTGCAACAATTGTCGTCAGGTATAGTAATGTTACTGCTAGTCTTGTCTCCCCTTTGTTTCCTTCCTCTCCTCTCCCTTATTGTTTCAATGCACTTGCACTATATGATATGATATTTTTCACATTCTAATTCAAGGACTTGTAAGAATGTAATTGTATTTTCCTATGGTCCCTCCCTCCTTGAAGCACTTTGAAACACATTGTGTATAGGCGCTATACAAATAAACAATCAATACAATACAATACAATATATGATAGGGCAAATGCCTCTTATAATGCTAATGAGCACTCACCTTACTAGTTGGCCAGGATTTTATGTAGGCCAATCTGTGGAATTCTTCTGCTGCATCCTCCACTATGGGATTTCATCTGATCTACAACAATTGCATCCATAGTTGATTAGACTTCTTGTCCATAATATTATTGTTTAAAAGCTGTTTACAAGGCAATGAATAAGGACAAAAGAATATAAATACAGACCGTCACACTCACCCCATGTCTATTTCTGTCTATGCTCTGTAGGAAATGGTGAAATTATCTTATTTGCTGTTCAATGCGATCTGTGAGTTCCAAAGTAGACATGTTTGAATTAGGAGTTCATTCATGTGAATGCTAAAGGGTCCATGATCTCATGTCCCCTCCAATCATGAGGATAAAATATCCGAAGTGTGTTTTTCTAAATTTCCAAGAGATATTTCTGTACTTACTTCAAAAACGATAAAAGGAATTTCCTATAGCGTTCTCCGTGTGTGGAAGGATCGTGATCCCTCAAAATGACCACTATTTGATGTGGAGTGCCTGTCATGATGACATCATCCTGTCATGGCGCTTATGACATCACTGATGTCAACCAACCTCTTGTTTATCTGATAAAAAGCGCCCGATTCCGATTCACCAGCATGTCATGGAACCAAGTGGCTCATAACGTGAATTCTGTGTTGCTCCATTTCTAAAAGAGCATAAGTGTGCTCTGTATTGTTAAAATAAATTTGAATATGACTTTTTTAGGAATGAAGGGAAAGCAATACTGTAATAGGATAAATTGTGAGGCAAAGTATAATAGTTCAGACTGAACTGTAGACCACAACCAGTATGCTATGCGATTTCTAGGTAATTACTACTTGATCTAGAATGTTAGTTATGCATTATGGCAAATGGAAATCAGTTAACTGTGTTTAATGACTTATCCAATTCACTCAGGAAGGTGAATGTACAAAGGTAGAAAAAGATGAGAAAAAATGCTGCTAGCTAACCATTAGGGGCATAGTTCTCAATCCGGTCATATAATCTCATTTCAGAAAAGAAGAGACATTCTAAGGGGAAATTACTACAAGTAACCTTCCTGGTGATTCCGGCCCCTCAATGTTGTTCTGTATTCTAAAGCTGATACTTCACTCTAGATCATTCAACCAACTATATGAGAAGGTGGTCTCTGCCCCTTAGAGGTGCACAATGTAGTTTCCTAGTCTCTTAACCTACCGGGTGATACCAACCCCTCCTAGGTGTACAGTAATTAAAGATGTTACTTCACCCTGGAATATTGATATGATATGATATGATGTTTTATTCAAATCGCGCCCATACACAAGTGTTTCAGAGCACGAAAACCAAATACATGAGGATGAGGTCTCTGCCCGTTAAAAGGTGCACAATATAGTTTGCAAGTTCTAGGTGGTGTAACAACGATCAGTTTATTAGAGTTAACAGACTTATGTTATGTTGGATTTTTTAATTTGTTTTTATTGTATATGGTTACAAATGTAATCTTTCACAAACATACAAAATATTTACACTATTGATAAAATCCAAAGCTTAAAAGAAAGTGCATCCAAAGCAAATAGTTCCATTTTTTACAACCTTCAGCTCTCAAAGAAAAAACAGAAGAAAAGACAATGAGAATTGAAGAAAAAAAAAAGAGGACAAGAGCAAAAATTAGAGAGAAGGAGAAGAGCAAAATTCCTTAGAAGGTCAATTGTCCAAGATTTAGCATTCTCAGCGGGCAACATATTGATGTCCAGACCCTCAAACAGCCTTTTGGCAGAATTTTACATTTCTATCTTGCAGTCCTCCAGCATCTTAACTATGGCATTCGTCTTTTGTTGGGATTGAATATCAATCAGACTTTCCCAAAGATGGTCATTCCCCAATATGTTGAATCAGAGATGAACCTGCTGAAGAACTGTTGTCTGGAGCTTCTCGTGGCCTCACACTCCAACATCAGATTTATGTTCTGTCCATCTTTCGTTGGCTTTCCTGATGTTGTGGACTACATAGTACTTGCCACATGGACATTTCAAGGCTTAGATTACATTTTTGCTATCACATGTAGCGAAGTCACAGAGCTTGATTTTTTTGCCCATGTTCGGGTGTCTGATGTGGCCATGTAAGAGGATATGAAAGTGAATTCAATGAAAGCAGCCAGTAAAATGGGTGCAAATGGAAACAGCAAATTAGTGATTACATGACAGTATTTTCAGTGGCGTCAGTATAAATGAATGCAAAAAGAGACAGTGAATTATGTAGAGCAGGTGAAGGCAGAAAAATTAAAATGACACATTGAGTTCATTGGGGCAGTGAACTAGGCTTTCAATGGTAAAAAAAAATGATTGCAAAAAGGCAGCATTAAGCACATAGAAGATGACTCATTTTATATGAATTGCCATCTGTGCAATGTGTGCATTGAAGAAAGTAACCCAGATTAATTAACTAACCATCCTTATTAAATGATACCCCTGATTAACATTGCAATGCAATCGCAGATGGAAAATTCTGTTTTATTTTATTGTTCTGTTGTACTGTGGAAAGGAATGTGCACTGCAAAGATGTATGGACTGTCTCTTGCATTCAGAGAGGTTATTGTTCGTGCAGGAAGCAAGAAGAGATACATATGAGATCTCATTAGCAATTGGATAGAGAGGTCAGAATTCTGGAAGTTACTGAAAACGTAAGAAAACGGGCAGAGCTGGTTTTGAATGACAGGCAGGAGAGATAAATAGAGGTGAGAGAAAGCGGAGGGGGTTATTCTGGTGGCTGGCTGTCGAGGGAAAGCGATCAGAGGGAGCGCTGAGCTGACCCAACATTGAAGGCTGCTGGGACTCCAAGGCTGACTTTCGGGGGCGCAAGAAAGCAGTGCAGAAGTTGTAACACTTCAGAACAGATAACCTATGATAGAAAGGGAGTTTTCCAGACAAAGCACAGAACCCTCATAATTCAATGTAAGTAGTTGTAAAATATGGGGAGTGTTGACAATTGGTTGTGGTCCCATCAGTTAGTATAGGGGTTATTTTTAAAATAAAATGTTCAATGTTTTCTTTTACATATGCTCAATGACAAAGGACAGAAGATGATGTTACAAATATTTTCCATGTACTGCAATGCATGTTTATATTTCTTATTTTAGGTAACCACTGCAGTGTTGATGCATATAGAAGAATTGGCAAATGTATAGTGAAATTAATTATGCTTTTATTGTAAGTGACTTGATTTTAACATATTCATAAAAGTGGTAAAAACGGAATTGGTATAAAATGTTCTTATGTCTGTGGTGATTATTTTCCAGAGTGGTAAAACGTGAAATAAAAGGAGAAAACATAAAAGCAAGCCAGAAGACCAGTGTGTTTGTGTGAGTGTGTTCAGCTGTGCATGCTTGGGGATGGACAGAACCGTTCAACATGATAGGCTGATACTGTATATAAGTCATCAGCACAATATGTGGTCATATTTTTTCGTGATAAATGTATACAGTTCAGGTATACATGCTTATGGTGAACCCTAAAACAGAGCATCATTATAAAAAGAGGGAAGGTTTGTCTCATCATACAGGGCAGTGATATGAATATGCTCACCACTAATGTATCACAACACTAAGGTATCATCAATTTACCACCAAATGACCACCATACTAAAATACCACCAAGTTAGGTAATAGCTCTATGACAAAAAAAACCTTAGCAACCTCTTTGAGGATGTTAGAACAGTGCTGGCAGTTTAAACAGGGAAAGGTGCCTGGTTTGGGTTTGTGTAGACACCTCTGTGATGGTTCTTTCAATCTCTCTGCTCTAATTAAAGAGTCTCTGATATTCCTTCCGCTATTATAGGCCCTCATAGGTGGTTCGAGGAAGAGATTATTTAGTGTGGGGTCCAGTTTGACTAGGTTTCAATTCTTCGTTATGATTTTGCTTACTAGGTAACTCTGTGCTGAGTATTTCAATGTGTGAATTAGTCTATTAGTTTCTTTTTTGGAGTCAGGTTTCAACACTTATTTTCTTTGTTTCTGCTCTCGTTACTGCCGTGTTCAGAACTTCTGCTGGGTAACCCTGTTCTCTAAATATTTCTGTCATGAGGTAATATTCCTTTGGAATGTTTTTGTGCTGGATACTATCCACTTAAATCTGAGAAATTGGCTGTATGGTGAACTTTGAGATATGCCGGATGAAAACTGTTGTAATGCTCATAGTTTTGAGATACAAAATGACCAGACCACTTTGAGTTTACTTCATTAATTAGGATTGTTTTCTGATCACCAGGGAATTGAATAGTATAAGTGTTTTTGGAATATGAAACAAACTCTATAGGACAGGGTACTGCAGAGATATTGGAGGTATTGGCCGTAATATGTTCTGTATTTTATTCAATATGTTTAAGAATTTCACCATGCATTGTAAAATGGGCACACTTTGATACTATTAACATGTTCTAAATTGCTTGTAGAAAGATTGTAAGAAGAATTCCCCTGATGAATAGAGAACCTCTCAAAACGTTGGGACACATCCCCTCCCGTATTGATGATTGATTATGTTTAAATATTTTATTAAAAATCACTTTGTCATAACCAGTATCCAGGAATGAATGAGAATACTCATTTTACTCTAATTCGTGCAAATTACTTCCTAAATCTTACTAAGCTTACCATTTAATACTAATACTGTTCATTGGAACATGCATATTTAAAGATGTTGCCGATTAGCCCAATATAGTGAGCAGGGGATGGTAGTTCCCCCCTTTAAGGATCTCACTCTATTACAAATAGACGGTACCTGGCCAGCTTATGAAATAAATGCAGACTTTTCAGAACATTACTGCTATTGTCAGGAATTTATGAGAGAGAACACATGTCAATGCATTTGGCATCTCTACTGGCTTTCCGTACGACAAAGGATTCTCTTAAAAAAATATTTTGTGTTACCAACGGGGCCCTTTACAGACAGAACACTCCGTTCTTTAGTTCCAAGATAACATTATGTTCACCTACACCCTTTACACTCCAGCACATAACCTCTGTGGCAGCGTGCAGGCTTCAGCAAGAAAGAATGGGCAGAACTGCATTTTATCTCAAAACCTCACATCTTTGGAATTCTCTCTGTGTGGCCAGTAGAAGCATTGATAATCTTCTTTGTTTTAGGAAGGTCATGCAACCGTGACTTTTTCTGTCTAAAAGTTTCTCTGGCACATTGCTACTGCTGTCTCCAGTGCATTAAGAACTAGAGATATTTGAACATGCTAAAACAAAAGAATTCCAAGATGCAAAAAGGAATGTGCACTAGAGAGTATTTATATATATGGGTCTATTTGGTGGTCAGTGATAATTTCACGAATACTGACAATTTCCCAAATGTTGACCTTGCTTCCTTAGGGGCAGGGTAACATAGTCTCAAGAGAGTTTGATTTCAGAAAAATAAGTCTCATGATATATAGGCTACTATAGCAAATGTCAATGTATACATATAAACAGATTCACAAACAAAAAGCTTTGTTAAAGGGAGGTTATGGTTAAGTTGCGCTACTAGAAACCTATCGCCTTTACTGAAAAAACTATGCTAAAGGAAGGTTCTGGTTACAGTGCCCTACTAAAAACGTATCAAATTCTGTGAAAAAACACTGGTAAAGGGACATTATGTTTCAGTTCCCCTAAGGACATCGTAGCAAATTCAGTGCACAAACATTTGTAACAGGGACTTTACGTTTAATTCATCAGCAGGTGCAGGAGGCTCTTCCTGTCAGATATACCAGCCCAAGACATTGTCTGCAGCATGGAGACTGGACGCTGGTTAAACATTTTGAAAGAAAGTCTTCACTTGTGTAACGCTCACCTGATTCCCACGGAGGTGCCGACCTGTTCTGGACTGCTATGACCTCTTCTAAGGTGATGCGCAGGACTCAGAAGACGGACTGGACCGGACCCCCAAACCTCGCCTGTCTGGCCCGTAGAAGAATCCTTCTATAGATGGAAAAGTGGATTAACTGTCTGCTGGATAATGTGTCGGATTCCCCCCCTTCCCCCTCTCACACTCCTCGAACCCCCTCCACGATTCCCCGTAGAGTCTCACCTTCGAGTCTGAAAGGACGAGCTCTCCATCCTGCTTCCGATGCAGGGGCGCGTTGATTTCCAGTTACTTCACTGGATCTCGGGTTTGGTGAGTATTCAACTCCGCTTGACTTTTCCGATATGAGGCCGTAAGTATTCAGTTGCAAAAGTTCAAGCCTTAATTGTCTGTTGTCCTTATCTCTATTTCAGATGCAGGATGAAGAATCCGCGTTGAGGAATGGATTCGCCGAAGGTAAACTCTGGTGAGTCTTTTTGATGGATGGTTCCCTTAGTGATCTTGCTTTCACCCACTAATGCGTGTGTCTTTTTCCCCTTAGGGGCCGGGGTACGGAAGTGCCAAAGAAGCGGCGCCGACACGAGGTGAGGAAAGATTGTCCCAACAATAATCAGGTAAGTCTTAAGGTGGAAGAATCAGGCCTTCCTCAATCTGTTCCTTCGCTCACCTTTGTTTTGTCTTTTTTTCTCCTTAGGCGCTGAAAGGCGACTGATGGTGCCAATGGTCGCTGAAGAGCCCGAGGGCGCCTCGTGAAGGTGAGTGGAACGCGGCGCTGCAGCGAGCGATGCAATGCGCTTCTAAAAATAATGTCTTTTCTCAGGATCATCGGAGTGATGGTTCCGGACTCCGGATGGAGGTAGGTAAAGTTCAATTATTCACCTTTCTCTCCTTTCCTTCCTTTTCAGGTGTTCCAGGTTGCAGGCGGGCGTGGCTGGAGCCAGGATGCAGGAGCAGACACGGTGAGCGTCCAGCTGCTAGATGCAGAACAACGCAAAGCGTGAGCTGCTGTCGGGGCGTGGTTTAAATAGCCCCCAAAGTAGTTCCAGGTAAGTATTCTTCCTCAGCCACGCCCGAATGGCAAAATAGTCCCATAGGTAAAATAGTCCCTTTCAGACCTCAAGGAGGTCTGGATCTGGCAGCATGGTCTGCATCAGGTAAGTCCATCCAAGCATTCCCATATGGTTGGATGGTTCCAGGACTGATGCCTTCTATGAGCCTGGCACCAAAGGCGCCAGGACAATGTCCAAAGAGCCCCTATAAGGGGTTGCTGGGTCCTTCCCTGGGGACATGATGTCTGCTTTCAGGGACGCTGGTCCCGAACTGGCTTCCCGGGAGTAGGCATCATGACAACTTGCTCCGCGCTGGACGGGACCCTTCCAGGTGCTACTGGCTACTCAGACTGCAGTCCGAGTGAATGGTCGCAAGCATTGGATCCATGCAACACACACGAAAAGAGTTCTGTTTCCTTTGCCACATGAGAAAGCGCTTGATGATCCTGACATCGAAAGAAAGACAGCTGCACTTGATCACAAAGATATCATCACCAGTTCTCTGTCAGAAGTGCTTCCTAAGCCTGAGAAAGGGCCTGGGGAGACTGCAACAAAGATCAAAAGGCCAAAGGTGCCTCAACTTTGTCTGACTGCTGCCTCATCATCATCACGCAGTGCATCTCAAGCTGGCACTGATCTTGCATCTGGAAATGAGAGTGCATAGTTCATCGACCATACTGTACCAGAAGCTATGAGGTACAATCTACGTTCACAAAATCGGAAATGATCAGCTTTTGTCTCTCCTTTGTTCCTAGCTCTCGGGTGACGCTGGGAACGGAGGCCTAGGGAAAAGGAGTGCATGAGCTGTATCAAGTTGAAATTGAAAGCGCTGACACGCGGGTTCCCGGTGCTACCATTGAAAAGTGAAGGACCATTGCAACCTAGCAAGGACAAGCAGGGGCATATGGAACCGACACTATCGAATTGATACTTGCTCCTGGTTTTTTGGAACTCTGTGCTAATTCACATCAGCTTGCTGTTATCAATAAGCAGGCTAGCTTATTGATAGCGTTTGTTGCTAACGTGTGTTGCTGTGGGGAACTTTCCTCGACGGACACTGAAAGCTTTTCCAGAGATAAACACTACAGACAATACTTATACTCGCTCCTGCTCCCTCCTGCACCGATGCTGTTGATAATATTGAGATAGAGATTGCTCCACGAAAGACCTGGTTCGGAAAGAATAATATGCTAATGACTATGACACCGCTTTGCATCTTGATTACAATGGTCCCAATATTCGGGTATTTAGAAACTGTGCATCCTTTGAACTCTCTCTTGACTGCTACCACTGCTCCTATTATGAGCATTCCAGTACATGTGCTCTCTTATACTCTCCCCTCACAAGAAGTGAAAGATAGAAAAGGGTATGACAATAATACATTGCTATTGATTGTGAATATGACCCATGCTATCTTGAATAGGTCCAATTGTTGGGTCTGTTCCCATTTATCCCAGCACGGGGAAAGAGGAATGGGTTGGTATGTACATCCTTTGCCACTTAATACCGCCTGTTATGCATCATTAAGAGTGCTATTTTTTGGAAAATGGAATGATAGTGTCACTGGTCAGTTCGATTGAACAGAAACCAAAAAAGTGATGGGTGGGCGGTTTTGAATTAATCTGAACCACGGGCGTTGCTCTGGGCAACCTTCCACACCACTGTTTTTTAGCCCGTCTGTGCCATTTCAAAAGGGGTCCAGCCATATGCAAATCAGTCAGGTACTGCCACCAATGGGAGCAGCCCTGCCCGAACTGCTAGGCCAGGTCCCCTCTGCACGGAAACACAAGCAACCCCAGACATGTTTCGGCCTTGTTGGGCCTCCTCAGTGAGGTGCAGCTTGGTTCCCTATGGCGCAGCGAGCAAGGGACCCATGTCTGGGCATACCCTCTCTCACATAGGGAGACAAACTGAAACCAAAAAAGTGATGGGTGGGAGGTTTTGAATTAATCTGAACCACTGGCGTTGCTCTGGGCAACACACCACTGTTTTTTAGCCCATCTGCGCCGTTTCAAAAGGGGTCCCGCCATATACAAATCAGTCAGGTACTGCCACCAATGAGAGCAGCCCTGCCCGAACTGCTAGGCCAGGTCCCCTCTGCACGGAAACACAAGCAACCCCAGACATGTTTCGGCCTTGTTGGGCCTCCTCAGTGAGGTGCTGCTTGGTTCCCTATGGCGCAGCGAGCAAGGGATCCACGTCTGGGCATACCCTCTCTAATATAGGGAGACACACTGAAACCAAAAAGTGATGGGTGGAAGGTTTTGAATTAATCTGAACCACTGGCGTTGCTCAGGGCAACCTTCCACAACACCATTTTTTAGCCCGTCTGCGCCATTGTAAAAGGGGTCCAGCCATATGCAAATCAGTCAGGTACTGCCACCAATGGGAGTAGCCCTGCCCGAACTGCTAGGCCAGGTCCCCTCTGCACGGAAACACAAGCAACCCCAGACATGTTTCGGCCTTGTTGGGCCTCCTCAGTGAGGTGCAGCTTGGTTCCCTATGGCGCAGCGAGCAAGGGACCCACGTCTGGGCATACCCTCTCTCACATAGGGAGACAAACTGAAACCAAAAAAGTGATGGGTGGAAGGTTATGAATTAATCAGAACCACTGGCGTTGCTCTGGGCAACCTTCCACACCACCATTTTTTAGCCCATCTGCGCCATTGCAAAAGGGGTCCAGCCATATGCAAATCAGTCAGGTACTGCCACCAATGGGAGCAGCCCTGCCTGAACTGCTAGGCCAGGTCCCCTCTGCACGGAAACACAAGCAACCCCAGACATAAATGAATTTGAAAGACTGGTATTAGAACCGTTAGGTTGTTCCGTTTTTACAATCAGAAACAAAGTAAACCCGGTAACAACGAGTCCAGTAGATAGGCTCTCTAGGCCTTACAAATCCCTAATCACTTTTAAAATGGCTCCGGTAGGAAATAACAATGCTGTGCCTCCCTCTTATACTATTAATCATAGTCCACGTTCTTTCCCATTTTACCTACGGAAAAAGGATTCCCACCCAGTGGGAACATTTACTAGATGCATGAACATTGCTGTGCTTGAACAAGAAGAAAATCCATTATATATAGGAGGTTCTGTCTATTTTATATGTGGAGATCAGGCCTACCCATGGTTACCTAGAACCTGGGAAGGGACCTGTTATTTAGGTATACTTTTGCCTGGTGTATTTCTTTCCAAAACATCTGAGATCGCAGAACTATCTAGATCTCGGACACGTCGAGATGATACTGCAGGTCAGATTGTAGGAGATATTGCGAAATCATTTTTTTTTTATTTTTTTTTTTATTTGTTGTAGTTGGTGAACCAACTTTTCAGATTTTTTATATACATTTTCATTTAGCATACTTAAACATCTTGTACTTTACAATAAATATTTACACCCCATTATAGGCAAATATGAAACAAGTAAACATAATAAAACCACATAAAACAGAATAAACAGAATGATACAAAGCGAAAGTGAAAGCCCTCCTTGAATTTACTTAGAACTGACAATCCCCATTCACTTTGAATTAATTTATGCAGAATTCGAGCCGGGGAAAATTAAATTAAGAAATTGCACAATTGCAAGTTGTATAGTCATTCTTGGATTAGAAAACAGACAATTCCATATTTGCACAGAACTGGTGCCACTCTGAACCGACAACTTTCCCCCGAAGCATTTCACTCTGATGTCATGTAATGTGGGGCATTCAATGATGAGATGTTGTAATGTTTCACATTGTCCATTAGCTTTACAGTGACGACAGAAATTCGGATCCTTCGTTATTACCTTTCTTCTAAACAAGATCTCATTTGTCTCATATTGATTGAATCTGAATCTTAGATATTTCTGTCGGCATGCATGTGACGGGAATTTCAGCAGATACTCTGCTATTACCCCATACCTTTTGATGCCAAAAGCCTTGAGGTTAAAGTCTTTAAGTTTTGTGCAAAGTTCCATGTTGAAAATCCAGTCTGCTTGATGATTGTTATTTTTGGCATGATCTGGATTAGTCAACAGAAGCTCGATTGATACTGAGGCATCAGCAGCCGCATTGAGCGTGTGACTTCTCCACTTCCTTGACATACCAACTTTTGCAGTTAATAGATTTTGGGCTAGTACATTTAGAAATGTAGGCCTCCCTAAACCATCCAGCATTTTCCGTAGAAGCGCACACTGCTTCCATAATACATGGGCATATAAGGAGACCAGACCCAGTTCATATCGCAGCATGGCCAGTGGTGTACCTGGGGGGAGTGATAGAACTTTTTTCCAAAATCTAGCTTCTAAGCTATCCCAGAATTTGCGGCTTTGTGGTACCAAAGCCTCGACACCATATAGCAGAATTGGAATTACTTTGGCCTTATAAAAGAGCAATATGTGTTTCACTGTGAACTTCCCATATCTTCTTAACATGATTTTAGATTGTGAAATCAAAGAACAAAGTTTAACCCTAATTTCAGTTGTCATAGTGCTTAGGTTTTTCTTGTGCTCAATATATACTCCAAGATACTTATATCTGGCAACTTTAGTTAGTACACAATTTTGGAGGGACCACTCCAGATGATATTTTTTGTAAAATTATTGTTACACACTAAAATTTGGGATTTGGCTGTATTGATCACAAGGTTATTTGATGTTGCATATGAACCTAATTGGTTTAACATGTTTTGTAGGCCTATGGGAGTGCGAGATATAATAATACCAAATCATCTGCGTATAGCAAGTAGGCAACCTTTTCAGATCCTATACGAGGCTCATCAACTACGCAGTTCATTAGTGCAGGGCCTAGATCAAAAATAAAGAAACTGAATAAAAATGAGGCAAGAGCACAACCCTGCTTCACTCCTCTATATGTTTGGATAGCTGGTGATAATCTTCCGCCCATATTTAGTTTAACTCGCATAGAGGTAGAGGAGTGTAATAAGATCACTGAGTTTATAAGGGACATTGGGCACTGATGCTGCCTTAGCTTAGCTATAAGCATATCTCTATCAATGTAGTCGAAGGCGGATTTAAAATCAATAAACCCCAAGTATAAGGGGAGTCCACCATCAACTTGCTCTGATTGTATCATTGAGAGTGCTAAGATGGTTGGTATTGTGCCCATGTCCTTTACAAAGCCTGACTGGAATGGGTCTCTTAGACTATTTTGATCTACCCACTCATTGAGCTCCTTTAATATTATTCTACAAAATATTTTCGCAGGTGCATCCAATAAAGAAATTGGTTGGTAACTCGTTGGTAATTGACGGTCACCGTTTTTATAAATCGGAATTGTAATTGCATCCGTCCATGTTTTTGGTAATTTTTGATGGTTGTTTACTGCAGAAAATATCTTGTAGAGAATTGAGCTCCAGACTTCAGGGTGTTTTTTCATCAGAGAGTTTGAAATCCCATCAGGTCCTACTGCACACGAGTTGCTTGATGTCATAATTAGGTGTTTTATTTCCTTTTGGTCAGTATGCAGCCAGAACATCAACACCTCTCGTGTATTTAATGTCGAGACCGTGTTTACGGGTAAAGCATATAGGGATTGGAAATAATCTACCCACTGATGTACCTCAACTGTCGATGTCTGAAGGTCTAATTGGCGGGCGTTATTAGTTTGATTTATTATTGCCCACATTTTCGTGATATTTTTATCAGCCAAAGTCGATAACATAATTGTACCATCTTTTTGATATAGATTGGCTCTATGTCCTTTGACCCAGTTATTGTAGTTCAGGCGGGCTTTTTTTATGAGAGTCAATCTAGTGGTGAGAGGAAGCTTTGCCAAACTTCTCACTTCAGCACGATATGCTCTCTTCCTAATGAATATAGAGCTATCAAAAACATGGATGTGCCTTTCTCTTTTGGAATTCACAGCCTTCTGTTGGCTATATAATTGCTTTGTATTGGAATATGTTAAACCTACGTCTGATGCTTGCCAGTTAGTTGAGGTATTTGAGTCATATAAAATTTGATTAAAATGCCACAAGGCGTTCTCCGACCATCAGAGTCGGTTCTTGCCGCCATTTACCACAAAACAACCATCTTAAATTAACTTGGGTTTGATATCATTCGCATTTCCCATTACTTGCCAAGTGGCACACAACATGTTATGATCACTTGTTACAGATGGAGACACACAGAAGGAGCACATTGCTGACCATAAAGCACAATTTACATAGATGAAATTGATTGTGGATATAGAATTTCCTCTCTTCCAAGTTGGTGCAGGAGGGATATCTATTCTAAATGCTCCATTCAACATTTGCAAGTTCCTGTGAGTGACCATTGTGTTCCATTGTAACAGCTTTTCACTCTTTTGTGCCCCATTTGTTGCTAAGCAATTCATATTCAAGTCACCTGCTAAGATGAAGTACAAAATCTTATCATCCGCAGATACTATGTCAAATAATTTATTCAAATCCCTAAAGAAACACTCAGTTGTGATGGCTACTGGGTTCCAGTATATATTCAAAATTGCATAGATGTCACCATTAATTACCGCCCTTACAAGTAGCATGTAAGCATTCGGCATGGCCGACACCTGTGACGATGATCCTGGTTCGTCTTTCAGCGCCACCAGTAGACCCGCAGAAGGTCTGCCTATTGCGGGCTTCCGAGCTGGGTTCAAGTGTATTTGATAGCCTGAACAGACTATGGGACATAGCAACCAAGTCTCTTGCAGCAGAATTATATGGAATTTGCCTAGGCCACTCTCATCATTATTTAGCAAATGTTTGAACCCTGCGAATTCCAGCTGACCAAGGTGAGCGGGGTTAACTTTGCCAGGTTAGATAGCTAGTTCGAATTACTGCTGTAGTTGCATGCACACAAAGTCCTTTCCTTCAATGGCTGCTTTAAATCTTGACAATTCGCTGTGACAATTTTTGTCCTTGGCATAGATTCCACATTGCTTGACAACTCAGACTCCAAAACACTGTCGATTTCTAAGTCGAGCAGAAAGCCCAAATCAAATAATGAGTTTTTCGCTTGCCATACCAGATTACGAATTGCTCTAGATTGCATCCACACCCGTACTGAATTTAAATTCTGATTGGATGTAAATTCTACCAAAGTCAAGTCAGCTGAAGATATATCTTCCAGCAATGGTATATCCGAGAAGATGGCTAATATTGCTCTTCGGTCCAGATCGTATTGAGTACATGGAGCAGGTCTACATTTCAAAATAATGGAACACAGTGCCACTCGATGAGTAACCTTCCCCATTCCCACAGTTCCTTGTGTTTATATGCCCTTGGTGGAGGTCACATTATTGCTTTTCTCTTTCAGGTTGGGAGCCAAATCCCCTAAAGCATCTTGAATCAGCACCAATACATCCTTTGTAAAGTCAATGGGTAGGCTCAATTGTGGGGGTGAAGATAGAGCATATCCGGCTACAGGGGTGGGCACCCTAGGGGTGTTTACATCCAAACTTGCAGCTGGAGTCACAGATGTTACTGTTGCTTGAATCATAGGGACAGACCCTCCAATCTCCGGCCCCTTCTGGGCTTGTTTCACACTCCCCGTGATTTTGTCAACACCATTAAGTAGTTTGCAATGGGTGGATGATGATGCTGGATCTATGAGTAGAGGAATAGACAGGCCTTGCATGTAAGCATCTACTGCTCTCCTGATTTCAGATCTGTGTGCTCTTACATCCTCCCCACTATTCCAGCTCGCATCCATAATGTCACATGTGTTGCTCTTTTCAACTGCCAAATTTGCCTCCAGATGCTGTGATCCCTGTAGCTCACTATGCGAGATTTCTTTTACCAAGGTGTGAATATGGTTGGGCTTTGACTCGCTTGTTCACATTTGTATTGTCATTTGACTCACATTCGCTGGGTACTGTAAAGTTCTGTTGGGGGCTATTTTTTTTTTCAAGAAGATAGGAGCAATCTTAATGTTAAGATTCCTCAACACCGTAGGATCATTGTCATTCAGTGACGCATTTGCTCTCATCTTTTGTTTAGCTTTCAAAAAGATAGGGGCCAAAGGATTTGACTTATTTGGGTTAGACAGTGCTTGGGCCATCTCTGGTTTGTCAGGGAACTTTTCTGTTTGGGATTCTTTCGTGAACATACTTTGATCAACCTTCTTTTTAATGATGCCTGCTTTTTTTTGTGTTCATCGGTAAGTTGAGAGGATTTTACGTGATTGCAATTCCTCTGTGGGTCCCCCCCCCTTAATAGATGAGCTGTTGGGGGATGTTAATTCCATAATTTCCATATCATCCTCTATCAGAGTCGGATGATTATTTCCAACTTTCTTTAAGAATGAGTTAGTGGCCAAGTTATTTTGCTTTGTTCTACTCTGAATTTTTGACTTTTTCTCCAAGTTATCCTTTTTCCTTTGAGATTTATTTTCTTTGATTCTTTTGGCCCGTCTTGCTGCCCTCTTTCTCATTTTTTTCCTGTCTTGGTGTGGACTTGAGACACCCACTTCTTCTAATGCCGCCTCATGGGAGTCCTGCTGACTGCTGGTATTAGTTGCTGAAGACTTCTCCATTGCGACTCCATGGAGAAGATCCACATTCACATTTGCCAGTCTCATGAATTCTTCCAGTGTGGACACTGAAAGAGATGATTCACAGTCAATTGTAGGATCTGCCTCTAAAGGCTCTTATCCCAACTGTTCTTGTGAGTGGTGATTGTACAATTGCAATTGGGCCAAAAGACCCTGTTTAAGGGATCTATCTGCCTCTTCAGATTTATGCATGTCTGCAATGGACTTCTGTATTGCAGAAATGTCCAAACCCTGTTTAGTGTACTCCAGTTGCATCAACTGTAATTTCGGCAATACACATGAATTAACGGCATTGCAGCAACCAGCTACGGAGCTGTCCAGTGCAGCTACTTCTTTTGTTAATTCCATCATGGTTCCAGATTGAATTTGAACTTCAGATTTCAGAAGTTCAAAAACGGAGACCAGCAAATTCAACACATAACTGAGTGTGATTAATGAGTTGACATTCGACTCCGGCCCCTCAACCAGGATTTCCTCCTGTGTTACGTTTGGACTGATAGCAACAGATATTTCGACCGGTTGGCGGGCCTGCACCGGAGTTCCGAGTTCTTGGTTGTCTTCTGTATTTGTAAGATTCAGATGACTCAGAGTTGGATCACCTATGTCCAGAGCTGAGTGGCAATTGACACATTTGTCCGGTTGACAAACATCTTCTAGGGAGCTTGATGATATATTACTTGGTCCATATGTTAATTCATCAGGCACCACTTTATTTACCCCAAAATGCTCTTTTATTTTTTTCTGAATTTTTGTCGTTGTTGTGTATTCTAGACCTTTTTTCCACTTATCGGCTAGGGGGGGCTCAGGATCCAAGGCCCCCTTACATCTGACAGGCGTGGAGACAAGGGGGAGACATGGGTTTATATGCACTAGCGCTTGTATTTGTAACCGCGAGTCCCCCACCTCCATCGCTTGGCCCCTGCCAGGCTCATCTATAAGACAATTAGCGCCACTGTTCAACTGAGTCCTTCTCAGTTCTGGGTCCTCCCATTCTGGGGCTCTTGGATCATCCTGTAGTGGGGTACTCCTCAATTTCATGAGTCTGCTTCACACTCAAAGACTGGAGCACTACAATATTCAGAGGTCCTCAGGCAGGAGGAATTACCAAGGAAGAGAGCAGCTGGGTCTTCCTACAAGTATCAAAACGAACCCCACCTGTGAGCGCTAAAATGTATTTGGGACAGAGCAGCTCACAAGCTACACTGCTCAAATGCGCTGCTCAACCCTCCGCCCGTTTTTGCAGCAGAGAGGCAATTCACAATGGAGCCGACCAGCTCAGTTATTGTGAGTCCCAACAGACGCCAAATAGCGCCCCTCCCACAGCATGTACGATGATGAGAGGCAACACTGCAGCTGAGCGGTTCAAAGGCTACAGAGCCCGCATTCGCCGCTCAGCCCTTCTCAGCCCTGCTCTAGCTTCCCACGCAGAGCTAGAATATGTGCTGAGAACGCGCGGCTAAAAAAGGGCTATGAAGTACAACGTCGTTACGCGAGGTACTTCTTGCTCCTCACTCACGCCGGCTCCCCCAACTATAATTGGCGTGCAGAGGAAGCACCAAAGTATTCCAAGGTTTGCTCCAATTGTTACAAACAATGGCGAACAATGACGGTTCTCACAAGTTCCGTTATACTTGATTCAGATTTCAATCATGAATGTCAATGAAGCAGTCACAATTCGAGTTAATGGGGGTTTACCTGATAAAACAGATGGATAATGTGGCAGGGTTCCCCGCCTTGCCTCCGCCAACAGCAGAGACTGCAATGACTGCTTCCACTTGCACACCACTTCGCTCCGCTTCGCGGTCCTGGGAGTTTTTAACCCCTGCACAGCCAGAAGTAATAGACAGTGAAGTAGGACTCCAAACCAGGTTGTTGCACAGAGTTTCAGTCAAAAAGGCTGGAGACTGCAATGACTGTTTCCACTTGCACACCACTTCGCTCCGCTTCGCGGTCCTGGGAGTTTTTAACCCCTGCACAGCCAGTAGTAGTAGACAGTGAAGTAGGACTCCAACCAGGTTGTTGCACAGAGTTTCAGTCAAAAAGGCTGGAGACTTCAACGACTGCTTCTACTTGCACACCATTGCAAAATCATTTATACCATTTTGGGGACAAGCAATACATTCATGGAATATAAGAAAATTGTCCAGGGTGTTAGAAAAAATTATAAATGGAACAACAGATATACTCTATATTATGACACTTGAACAAAAAGCAATCAGATTAATTGCACTTCAAAATAGAATGGTTCTTGATATAATTTTGGATGATCATGGAGGAGTATGCAAATTGGTGAGGTCAGCGTGCTGTGTATTCATAAGTGACTCCTTCCCCATGATATTTGAAGCAATTAAAAAATGGCATGTCCTAAATTCTGAAATTCATGTTTCCGCAGGTGGTTGAAATCTGAATATAAGCTCTTGGTTTTGGGAACAGCTGTGATCATGGTGATGGAAACTAATTGCAACTATGGTTATGATATTTGGAATCCTCATGTTCTGCTGTTGTTGCATACAATGCCTGCCAGTCCTCTGCTCCCAAATGACAAATGAGTGTGTACATGCAATTAGAACAAAACCTCCTCGCAGTTTAAGTGAAGGTGCACAACACAAAAATGAAATAATTAAAGAATTCATGGCAATTCATATTTCTGATGACGGTTATAGCAGCATGGGTAGTTTGGAATTGGACATGTGGTCCGATGAAGATGCAGTGTATGGATGATGCTATTGGTTTATGGCCAAAAGGAGGGTTTGTTAGACCAGAAACTTAACCCTATAGTCGAACGATATGTATAGTATGTTGGCCTGAAGCCAATAACATCATGTGACAGACATTGCAATCAGAGAATCATCAATGTAACCAAAGGGCATACATTTTGTGAAATCTTGGCCATTTCCTTTTATCCTTTGTGTCAAAACGCTTTGCAAAATGTATTCCATGCTTTAGACTCGCACACGGTACAAGTCCAGGGCCTGAATGCTGAAACACTAACATAGACAGGAATGTCAAACTGTGTAGAACTACATTGTTTTTCTCTTTCCCTAAATCCTTGAAGATGAACAGAAGCCACATCTAATCAGCAGACCAGCTGCCGGGTTGTCTTTCAAACGCTGTAGTAAAAGGCAGTTAAAACATGAATTATATTCTTCTAGCGGTGCTCCTGCACAGAGAATGGTATTTTCTGCTTCGGAACTATCTGACCCTTAGCTCATGACTCAAGTCACACAGATAACGTAGTAAGGAATTTTCCCTGCTATTAACACAATATCCTCGCTGAGCCTTAAGCTCCATTTTCCCCATAACAGAAATCTGTCTCTACTGCCTTTGCTAAAATAACTGTTACGCTCACCTGGTTCCCACAGGGGCTGCGGTCTCCACCAACGTGATGCGTAGTGCAGAGATGACTGACTGGACTGGCCCTCCTAATCTTGTCTGCTTGACCCGTAGAAGTATTCTCCTGCAAGTGGAGAGATGGATTTAGCCACCGCTGGATTCAAGTGATGCCCCCCCCAACAGTCCTCCCCACTAATCACCTGTGAAGTGCCCTCTCAGCAATCTCACCTTATACTCTTGAAAGATGAGCTCTCCATCCTGCAAGGATTTCAGGGGCACGTTGATGCCAGTTACTTCACTTGTTTGAAGGCGTGGGAGAGTTCCGGAGAGTATTGACTCTGAGGTTCCTGGCGAGGACCAGTAAGTATCAAGTTCATAGAGTTCAATATGTCCGATGTTCACTCTTGTTCCCCCCTTGCTTCCTTGTCTTGCAGCTGAGTTTGTGAGAAGATGCTCTCGCGGTAGCTGGTGGCGCTCAGGTAAAAGTCTGTATTACCCAACGCTGTCCGGTAAATGTTGCACGTGTTTAACGTGTTGTTTTCCCTCTCTTTACAGGTGCGGCACATGAAGATGTGGAGAGTTATAGAATAATGCCTCTGGTGGTAAATCAGGTAAGTCTATGGTGATAAGAGGTATATTTGTTGGTTTTCTCGGCTCACCTTGTTGTTTTCTTGGTTGTATACGAATTGTTCGAATGTCAATTGTTCGAATAACAATTGACCTTCTGCACAATTGACTGAATTTAAACGGTCAATTAGGATATATATGGAAACCCCCCGCATCCCCCTATCCAATCCAACCCCCACCCAACCCCCCTCCCAATTCCCTTATATTATTACACCAACCCAACCCATAATATATATTAAAATGACCATACGGTCAATTGTGCAGAAGGTCAATTAGGACCCCTATTTTTCGAACAATTGTGTCATTCGAACAATTGTAAATGAACAATTCGGGTAATACCGTTTTCTTTTGTCCCCCAGGTCCCAGAGTTCGGCGAAGAAATGATGGAGGCAGCACCGAATCGATAGATGCTGCGAGGACTGGTGAGTATGGCGCGGCGTTGCAGCTGGAGATGTGACGCATGCTGAAATGATGTTCTTTCCAGGTCCGGAGGCGAGATGGATCCGGAATCAGGTGAGGATTTCGAAAATAGTTTGTTTTCTAACCTTGTCCTTTTCTTTCCTCTTTGTTTTAGGAGCTCCAGATTCGAGGCGGGAGTGGCAGAAGACTGGATGCTGACTGCAGGCACGGTGAGCGTTACGCTGCTGGATGCAGAATAACGGAAAGCTTGTGCTGCTGTTCGGGCGTGGTTTAAATAGTCTCCAAAGTAGTTCCAGGTATGAAGTTCCCCAGAACCACACCTGAGTAAAAAAATAGTCCCTGTAATAAAATAGTCCCATCCAGGCCTCACGTTGGCTTGGACTCACTTGCAGCATGGTCTGCATCATGTAAGTAAAGTCTATGAGGCTGGCGCCTATGGCACCAGGACTGATTTCTATGATGAGCCTGGCGCCTAAGGTGCCAGGACTGAATCCAAACCGCCCCCAGCCGGGGTTGTTGGGGTTTTAATAAGAGTCTGGATGCCTGCTCCCAGAGCTGATGGGCTTGGTCCTGATGCCCGGGGGTAGGCATCATGACAGCACTCGCCCCCAAGGCCCCTCCTAAAGTTGTTCTTCTCCTTGGCCCTGGTTTGTCTGGGAAGTACCGATGGACTTCGCCAACCGAGGTGCATGAACATGGTCACTAGGCTCCCATGACCTTTCTTGTGGTCCGTAGCCCTTCTAATCGATTAAATAAAAAAGTTTTGATTTAACCATCTTGGAGTCCAGGATATTTTTTACCTCAAATTCAGGTTCTCCATCTATCAAGATGGGGTCGGGTGGTTTGGTTAATCTTGTTCCTTGTTGAACTGGTTTTAAAAGTGAAACATGAAATGCAGGATGAATTCGCACATTAGAGGGTAATTCCAATTTGACGGCCACCGGGTTGATAATGGCCTTAATGGTGTAAGGTCCCAAATATCTAGGGTTAAAAGTCTGAGTTCAGTGGTATGTGTTTTGTAGCCAGCCAAACTTGATCCCCAATCTGGTATTGTGGAGTTTCACTTCTATGTTGATCAGCATTTTTTCTATATTTCTCTTTTGCTTGTTTGAAATGTTCTGTTGCCTCCTTAAAGGCTTGTGTAATAGTAGAGTGCAAATGACTAACTGCGGGCATTTCTAAGTGCTGAGGCGAATCTAGTTCTGAGGTTCGAGGGTGATGTCCATATATGGTATAAAAGGGGCTTTGTCCGGTTCCTGAATGTACAGAGTTATTGTATGCATACTCGGAAATCCATAAAATATCTTTCCAATTACTTTCGGTCTGGTGTAGCATGCAACGTAGTGACTGTTCAAGGGTCTGGTTGGTCCTCTCCGTCTGACCATCGGTCTGGGGATGGTGACTGGTTGATAACCGCATGTCGATTTGCACCAATTGACAACATTTCTTCCAAAAAATGTGAAATGAATTGACTACCTAGGTCAGAGACCAATACGGAAGGAAATCCATTTATTCAAACAATGTTTTCGAGGAACTCCTTGGACAGAATTGAAGCAGAAGGTAATCCCTTTAAAGGAATAAAGTGGGCCATCTTGGAAAAAAGATCCACAATAACTAGAATGGTGTTAAATCCATTACATGGAGGTCGATCTGTAATAAAGTCTAAAGATAAGGTGTGCCATGGTGTAGGTTGAATAGCCAAAGGTTGTAAAAGGCCAGCTGTTTTTTTCTTCTGACTTTTGTTTTGGGCGCAAATGCCACAAGACATCACAAATGACTTTACGTCTTTTCGCCAGGTGGGCCACCAGAATTGTCTCTTAATTTTAACTTCAATTTTTGCGATACCTGGGTGCCCTTCCATCAGGGTGTCATGATAATTGGAGATTACTAGTTCTTGTAATTCCTTGTGTGGTAGAAATAGTTGCCCTTGATAATAAGGTAGGTCATTGATGACTGAGTAGTCCGGGCCTTTCTTTTCCCAGTCCTGCAGGGCTGTTGGATCGAAGAGTTGTTGGATTTTTACATGAATATCCTCTAGTGTCTGTAGAGTAGTTATGCAAAGAATTCATTGTTCTGAAATTATAGGCACCGGTTCCGGGTTCGCATATGCTTCTCCCATCCCTATTCAGGATAAGGCATCTACCTTGCCATTTTTACAGCCTGGTCGATAAGTGATTACGAAATCAAACTCGGCAAAGAACAATGCCCATCGAAGTTGGCGCGATGATTGGGCTTTGGCTGTTTTTAAATACTGCAAGTTCCGGTGATCAGCGATTACAGTAATGGTATGCCTGGCACCGAGAAGATAATGCCGCCAAGCTTTGAAGGCGGATTTGATGGCTAATAACTCTTTATCGGTAACCGCATAGTTTAACTTGGGTGCCGAGAACTTTCTGGACCAAAACGCTACTGGGTGAAGTTGACCGGTTTCAGGATCCTTCTGGGACAGGACAGCTCCCATGGCTAAGCTGGATGCATCAGTTTCAACTATGTATGGAAGTTCAGGGCAAGGATGCTTTAAGACAGGTGCAGACGTGAATTTCGCTTTCAGCTCTTGGAAGGCCTTTTCAGCCTCTTCGGTCCACAAGAAGCATTTGTTTTTTTGCAAAAGTGCTGTGATGGGGTGTACAACATGTGAGAAATCCGGAATGAATCTGGAGTAGAATTAGCAAATCCGAGCATGCTTTGTACCCCTTTAACTGAACTGGGTGATGGCCACTTGAGAATGGCGTCCACCTTTCGAGAGTCCATTCAGACTCCTTTTGGAATCAGGATAAATCTAAGGAATTCATCTTCCGTATTATGAAAAACAAATTTTTCTAATTTTGCATATAACTTGGTTCATCTTCATCTTGCCTCCTTGCTAAACCCAGTCCCAACATCTACTATGGCCTATCCACCCACAACTACTGAACCTCCACCTATGGGGCAAAGTTGCATTGAAAATCAGAGTTTGGAATGTGAGGGTACCGCACTTTGGGTTGTTAACAAAATGCTTTTCTGCTCTCCCAGGCCTTCACCAAGTGCTCTCCCTGGCCCTCCCCAAGTGCCCTCACATCTATGTCAGCTCCCCCCAATCCCCTGATGGTCCTCTCATCTCCCTTGCCCTCTCCCATTCCCTCTATAACAGTCAACATTTCTGTGATGCCGTTTCAATTGAAATGTCGGGAAGTTGAGGCTATTCTGTCCGATAACCGCAATTAGAGAAAAGCTTTGTGTTGCAAGCTTAGTCTCAACATCTCCTCCAATTCCTAAATTTAACTTGGTGTCCTATTACGCAAAACCCCTGCCTCCACCTCTACCCTAAAGGCATTTCCCTGATTTTACTCCTGGAAATAGCATTTTCCTGCTTTTTAGTTTTTGGCTAACAAAGGCTGTGCATTGAGAAAAAAAAAGTTATGGCGACTATTTCATTTATAAACACCTGGTTTCTTGGCAATTTACCTCAGATATAGCTATCTATTTTGGAGAAGGCTCCAATCCCTGCAAGAAATACTATTAGGCTGCATATTATCCAAAACTAGTGTTTCTTATAGTGACGATCTCGTACCGATAAATCAGGTTAAACGGTCTGCATTGCAAACCTAAAGTATCCGGTATTGGTTTTAACCACAAGCATTACATATTATACAATAGTAGATGCCTGGACTTATTATTTCAGACGTCAAATTCTAATTGCTAGAAAAATATATAAAGAAGGGTTTCTTTCCATTCAATATATGTCCCCTTCTATACTGCTCTATGTTTACTGACGGTTATTGCTTGATTGACAAAGTGAACTAGATGCAATTCTAATTTGTCCTGATTTGAAAAAGGCACTCTTCAGTGCTGAAAAATGCGTAATCCATAGGGCACTCTTTTGTGATCAATTCAAAGGGCATTTTTGCCTGTGATTAAACTTTTGTGTGTCATGATTAAAAACCAACACTATGGTTTCTGAAACAAAACTAAGTGTGTGGCACACTCTTTCTGTGTGAGGAAACTTTTCTACTAGGTTGGAATTTTCTTTTTTTTTGTTTTTTCACAACTTTTTTATTTTCCAATGAATCGTTCTGAAACTTTGCAGTTTTGGGTGGCTCATGACAAGCATTGTATTTGCAAACATTCAGCTAAATACGTCGCACAAGTCAAAAGTTATTAGCAATGATTATTTTAATGTTCCTCTGTAGCTACTTTTTACCTTAACTTTAGGGCGACGACTTGTGACACCACCCCACAGTTTGAGAATACAGTGAATGTCATATGTATCCCATTATGACTACTAGGGCAGCCTTTTTCAACCACAGTCCATATTTATATGTATGATGGAGTGTACTTGTTTTATGACATGAGGGATTACTGCTCTGTTCTAATCCATGCAGAGGGGTGATTGTATCATTATAATTCTAGCACCTGGAAGTTCTGGGGTGCTTTGGGTGTTCATACATTTCTAAGAGTGTTTTGGTCTGATGACATTAGGCATATTAGCACCCATTTTAACACTTTCCGCTGCCAGACAAGGCAAAATGAGGGAGAAGGCATGCTCAACTTTTAAACAAGCTCATTTACTGGCCTTGTGATATCGTAAGAGTCTAAAGTAGTCGAAAAATGGTTCTGATCCATGCTCTCTTCATCTTTACACGTAGGCTCTGGCCCCTATGACTTCAGCAATTCCCCGGCTTAATTCAATTGGACATGGCCTTGTGACTGCTCTCTGCTGCGTTTTCCAGGCATTCTAAATTGAAAGATAGAATGTCACAGTTACATGGCTGTGTTCCTTTGGATGAGGTTACTGAGGGACAAGAGGCACCTTTTCTACTGTTTCCCCAAATCCTAGTATAGCAATATTATCATCGCAAAGTATGTCTTGGCTTGGTCACTGCATCATTTGAGCTTATTGAAGTCTCAGTCCCGATGCTTCTATCGATTATGGCACACTCTGCACTCCCGACAACTCCTGATTAACTCAGGGTACTACCCACAGACGGACTATTAGCAGAAAAGGTTATATTCAGGTGACGCAATAAATATGGGAGCCCCTGCTTGCTGCGTGATGTAACTGGAGGATAGTGTCATATCAGTACTTGCCAGGTTCTACCTGCTGCCCTTAGTTTGAAGAAATTATCATTGCCTTAAATTGCACATTTATCCCGATTTTCATAAAAAAGCTTGTACACCAAGCATGTTCCAAACTTGTAACCTTTATAAATGTAACGTGGCTTCCTGTTTGTTTAAAGTACTGTGTTTGTCAATGGCTGCACGCTTGCACGTATGCCTTGTAAGGGAAACATATTTAAGTTGTCATTTGTATCTAAGCTTGATTTCACATCCACTGAATGTCTCTGTCTGCAGAAAGCACCAGGCCAAATGTGCCTGCGTAGGTGTATTCCTCTATGCCTTTCCTTGTACATTGGGGCAAAATGATACCGTTTCACCAACTGTAAATGTAAAGTTTCCTGAACGGTCATACACGCCCAGTTTACCATGAGGAACATGTACTTTTCTGCACATCTAGCAGACACCTTCCTCTGCTATCTTATACCGTAAAGCCATGAAGGAGCCGGCCAAACGTGTATTGTATCAAGTGGATACTCTTCTGATACATGCGTTATGCTTCTCTTATAACTTTAATGTCATTGCACTGATTCTCGCACACCTTTTACAACCTATGCATTACTTAAGAGCGAAGCCCACTGCCTACCGCATTTGCCAGGAACTCATAACCCATCAGTACTCCTTTTTCTCAGTTACTCTAATGAATACCCACCCCTGCTCATGCAATGAACATTTCAACAAAGTATTTGGAATCCTACGTTTTCAGTACAAGCCATATTTCAGAAGCCCCCATCTGGTTGCTGGTGCTGAATTATGCCAGGACATGTTGTGTTCATCTCTGCTAACCACTGCAAGGTGCCAGTGTTGGTGGTGCTCTACAAGTGTTGATTTTTAAGATGCCATCAATGAAATGCATTAAATGCGTTGCTGTCCAAAAGGATACAGGGTGGAGGAGAGACACATGGGGGAAGGGGCTCCGGTCGTTCTCAGCCTTGAAACATTCCAGGGGACATGGAGGTTGGAGACAAGCTATAGTCAGACAAAATCAGGGTTAGAGACAATAGGTACAGTACTAAAATAAATTACATGTGAGTTCAGAGTTAAGTTAAGGGTAACCCAGATTCCCTTGAAAGGGTGGGGGGCAGGTAGTCTTGTGTTAGTTTGGCAGCTGTGGAGTTTTGTTGTAGAACTGTCATTATGGCTCAAAATACACCTTTAATAATTGGGTCTTGAGCCTCTTTCTGAAATGTTGTTGAAGTTCTTCACCTCTAGGTGTGCTAGGCAGATAGTCCTTTGGTGCAGCACCTGCAGTGTTAAGCATCCAACCATCAAATTACTTCTTTGGGAAATGGGCAATAATTCAAAGGGATTGCAGGTTATTCAGGGAACAACAGACAACCATAAAAGATGTTTCAGCCGGAGAAATCTAGTCTCAAGAGGGAAATCAGTCTTGCTTATGTTGGATGATTTGTATCTGGAGTTTTAAGCGTTTTAATAGACCTAGATAGGGGCTATTAGAGTACTCCATCCTTAGCACGACTGTTAGGGAGAATTCTCCAGAGTGGCTAATTTCCCTTACCTAGTGAGTCCCTCAGCAGCTTTGCTGGATTTCTAGGATTTATTTTTTCCACCTGGTAAGAGTGTGAGCCCTGTTTTCCCACTCTTACATGTGTTTTTCTGTGTGTGTTTAATATTTTCTTGTGTTCATAGGCTGTGGAGCCTCACCATAGGCATCATCTTTTTACTGTGTGTTACACAGCACATTCAGTGCATTGACACAGGGTTGTCTTTTAGACTTCCCAACTCAGACTCCATTTTCTGGGTCTGACTACTGTCCCCCAGAACATGTAAAGTTGCCATTAACTTTACTAGTCTCTTTTAAATCCACAGACCCAGTGCAAACCATCTTATATGGAGTACTGGAAAGGGTTACTACTTATCCCTTTTTATCTGTCTCTCTTGGAGCATTGTTTTGCTCCCTTTCCATTAAGACTTGGCTGGTGGCAGTGGTAACTACCCTATTTTTCCTACAGCGGTTATCTTAAATAACCATGGTATTGTTTTAGGCTATCTTGGTAGCCTCGAACTTAAACACACTTGACCATATTGTTTTTAATATTGTTCCGGCTGGGTTTAGTCACCATTTCATTTTGGAAAAGTCTTTCTCGTGTTTGTCTCTATGTGCCAAACCAGGTTTGGTTCCTTTGCTCACTGTCTTTTCGCGGGCTTCTGCACAGACGCCCTCCTTTAGGCACCTGAAAGCCTGGATAGGCAGGATGTGAGGGATGGGTTTTAGGACCCCTGCCAAGGGTTACCTTGGTAACCCAAGTCGCACTCCTGTTTGATTGGCTGGGTGACTGTCCCCGCCGGGACAGCCACCCTGCTGTGTGATTGACAGCCAGGCTGTGTGAATGGGGGAACACTGCATAAAAAGCAGGTCTCTGGGTCTAGAAGAGAAGAGTTGCCACTGGAACGAGAGAACCGAAGAGGAGCTGACAGAAGAAGACCCCTACCACGACTGAACAGTCCAGTGAAGCCCTGCTGCAGGTCCGAATCTTTGGACTCCAACGACAGAGAGGATCTTCAAAGAATCTTCTTAGCTTGAGCTGGTGGGACCAACCAGTTTGTCCAAAACTCCAAGCCAGGACCGGACGAATTCGCTGTGCAGAGCTACAGTGGGCCGGATAGCCAGGAAGGTCGGACCCTGCTTGGGTTTTAAGGAGCACACCTTTTGTTTGTTGCTTTGCTCTGCTGCTGGTTTCTTCGCTGGGTGGTGCAGGACCCTCCAGTCTTCCTACTTCGTGTCAGTCTGACAGTCGCTTCAAGAACCGTGAGTCTGCTCGAACTACCAGGAATGTCCGCCGCAGCTACAGCTTCTTCTCCATTTAAGGTACTGTTCAACATCCGGTTGTTTGTTTCGTCCAGCCGCAGTGCAAAGGTGTGAAACCTTTTGCCAATCCAGGGCTTGTCCTTCTCTTCTCTTTAAGCTAACTTTTCTGCTGACCAACTGCGGTCTGAACTCTTCGCAAAGACTTAACCGCAAACTTACCTGAGCAGTGTGATCTTGAGCAAAAGTCTTTTGTCCTATTGACTTTGGCCCTAAGCCTATTTGACTTGATTCTATCACTTTAGTTCCTCTTTCTAGATTACCCTGTCTACTTACCTGTTGGTACTGTTCAATTTCTACCCAACTTTGTCTTTCCTTCCCTTTTTAATTAACAGAGTGCCATTTTGCTCCCACTTCATTTTGTGAGCTTAACTTGTCTGGAATCTATTGGGAGTGGTGTGGTGTATTAAGAGTGTGATTTTTGAACTGCTTTACTTTAGTGAAATGTTATACAACTGAAGTGTAAATAAATGTATATTCTTTTACTTGAAAACCTTGAGCCAGTGTTTGTTTGAATCATAGTAATTGCTGTCCTTTGTGCAACTAATTGATACTGCTCACTTGCTTTTGAGATAACTCTGGCTGCTCAGCCATTGCTACCACTTTACTGTGTAGTACAGGCTTGTACCAAAGGTGAATTTGTGCTGCCACTTATAGTCCTAATTGTGTGTAGTGTTCCCAAAGGGTACTGCATATAATTCTGCCTAACACTGGTCTACAGCGGTGAGGATCAAGTATAGTAATTCAACTTAGAGTGCTGCTATTACCTTGGATCAACTAACCACAAGGCTAACGTCACTAAAAAGCAATATCAATCATGTCTGATATGGAAAGCTACAGCCAGGAGACCCTCCTTAGTTACACTGTGGATTATTTAAAAAAATCTGTGTAGAGAAAGCAATCTCTCTGCCAAAGTCAAAAAATCTCAATTGGTTGAAAAGATGTTAAAGAACCAAAGTCTGGGGACTGGGTCTGAAATGCCTGACTCCTTAGCAAATGTGGAAAATAATGAGGATGATGGTGTTATGTATTTCTGATGAGTTAGCAAGTAAATGTGTCTCCTAATGTAGGCCTCACTGCTCCATTACTTGCTCAGCAACCTCAACCTTTGTCCACTGGGACCCCATCAGGTCCTAATCTCAGTCCTGAATTCATTGCTCTAGAAAAGATGAGGCTTGACCTGGAATTCAAACGTTTAAATGCTCAAACTGAACAAAAGCACCAAGAACGTAAGCTCAGAGAAATGGAGTTGAATCATGAACTAGAAATGAAAAGATTGTCTCTTGAAAATGCTTCTCTCCCAGAGTCCTCTAGGTCTTCCAGCCCTAAGAGATCCTGTATGCCTAAAGAAATTGTGGGTATGTATGAGGTTAAGCTTGATGTTTTGGATTGGTTAACAATGTTTGAATATAACCATGGGATTCAAGGTCTCACAGGGAATCAATTGCTTCCCTGGCTCTTCTCTAGGCTTCCCCTTGTTGCATCTGAGGTGGTAATGGAGTTGGGGGAGGTGGATAGGATGGATTATGAGTGTGTGAAGCTAGCCTTAATTGCTAGATTTGGGAAGCCCCCTTCGCTGTACCTTAAGAGGTTTACGACCCTCAAAATGCTTGATGGTACCCCTTGGGCTACCTGGGTATGTGAATGTTTTAAAAACCTAGATGGTTGGGTTTAGGGTTACAGACAGAACACTTATGAAGGTATGAAAAATCTTGTTATGTTGAAGTCGATTTATGATGTCTGCTCTCCTGAGCTTAGACAGCACTTGGTTGATTCTAAGGAGATGGATCCAAAGAAGTTAGCTAAGGCTGCTGACTTGTGGGTTGCCAACAGGGCTACTCACAAGGATGCTGGGGGGTACTGGTACGTGTAGACTGGCCCTTGTATGACTCTGAAGGGAACAGTCCCCAGTCCTGTGGCAGATGGAGAGTTTAGCATGGGAGGGGGTGAAGGAAGAGGTGAAAAGGGAGGTCTTGAGTAGTTTCTGGAACTTAAGAAGATCTGGTTCAAGTCTGAGGGGTGGAGGGAAGCTGTTCCAGGGGGAGGCACTAGCCAAGGAGAGCGATCTACCTCCCACTCTCTGCTTGGAATGTTTGACCTGCAGAGAGTTGGCACCAGAAGACCGAAGGACTCTGGCTGGGAGATATTTTGGGAGATAAAGATGGATGTAGACAGGTCCCACTCCCCAGACAGCCTTGTGGATGATACAGAAGGTCCTGAATTTGATCCTTGCAGTCACCAGGAGCGAGTTGAGAGATTGTAGGGCTGGAAAGATGCAGTCCTTGAGCTGGATGCCAATGATACATCTTGCAGTCCTATTCTGCATTAGTTGGAGGGGGCAAAGGGAAGAAAGAGTAAGGTTGAGGAAGAGGGTATTGCAGCATTCAAGCCTAGAGAGAACCAGGGCTCTGGAGATATTGAGCTTCTCGGGGAAGGTGAGGAAAGGTAGAATGCCCCTGAGGAGATAAAGCTGAAAATTGGACTTCTTTGCAAGGACTGTGATGTGTGGAGAGAAGAAAAGAGAGGAGTCAAAGATGATCCCAAGGTTTTTTGCCTAACAAGTGGGTGAGGGGAGGGGACCCAAAGAATCTGGTCAGATAGTGAGGGGGAAACTAGGAGCAGGTATCCCAATGAGCAGCATCTCTGTCTTGCTGGCATTAAGGCAGATATCATTGGCAGAGCACCATAACTGAATAGAAGTCAGGTATGAGGGAGGAAGAGGAGAGAGGAAGAGGGGGAAGAGGAGGTAGGAGCAGGCAGCCAGAAAGATAGTTGTGTGTTGTCTGTGTAGCACTAGAAATACAGGGAATAGGTGGAGATCAGGAGGGCCAAAGGGGCCAGGTTGATGTTGAAAAGCCATGGCAATAGGATAGAGCCCTGTAGGATGCCACAGGTAGAGAGTGATGTGGAGGAGATAAAGGGACCCATTTGCACTTGGGAGGGAATGTTAGATAAGAAGGAGGTGAGCCATGCCAGTGCCGTGCTTGTGATCCGTAGGGTATCACGGAGGTGGTTTATGAGGATGGAGTGGGTGACAGTGTCAAAAGCAGAGGGAGGATCGAGGAGGATCAGAACAAAAGGAGTGGTTGAGTCCAGATTAGAGAGTCAGTCTTATCAGGTATTCAGGAAAGCAGTTTCAGTGCCTCATGTTGGCGTGGAGGGTCAATTGGGGGATGACCAGCTTCTCCATGAGTTTACCCAAGAAAGGGGTGATAGAGATACGTTGATAGTTAGCCGGGCAGGACGGGTCACTAGACGGCCTATTTAGGAGAGGGAGCACAAGAGAGTGCTTGAGGGGTTGAGGGAAAGAGCCTGTGGAAAAAGAGTGATTGCAGAGGTGAGCCAAACCAGGGGCAAGGGTGTCAATATTGTCATTGATGGTTCTGGAGGAGCAGGATAGCATCTGTTTAGAGGAGACATTCATCGAGCGGGCAACTCTAGAGCCCTCATCTGGTGCAATGGAAAAGAGGGAGGAGAGTTTGGGGGTAGCAAAAGAGGTGAGAGCTGGTGGGAGGTGGGGTGAGAAGATGATTGAGAGGCCAGGATGTCATGAGTTTTGGAGGAAAAGTGGGAGGCCTTTGCAGAGCATAAGGACTGGGAGGGAGGAGGAGAAGAGGAGACTGCTGTAGGATTGGTGAGTTCCTTGCAGATTTTAAAGAGTTCACCCGTCTTATTGAAGGCTCCACAGATGCAAGCTTGGACATGAGTTCTTTTCTTGGAGCAGATGGAAAGACAGCATTACCTTTGGAGTAGACAGCAGGCCAGTTTGTCATGGGATGAGCTAGATGTCTGCCACTTTCACTCTGCCACTTTGCACTTTTGTTTCAAGGTGGCAAAGTTAGAGTCCTACCAAGAGTTGTATTTGGAGGAAGACTTCATACCGATCCTCATGACAGGGGCGAGGATGTCCAGGTTGTTAGTGATAGAGAGATGGAGGTTAGTTATGCTAGAAGTCATAAGGAGAATCTAAAGAAGAGGGTGGGGGAGGGATGAAGGAGGAGGCAAAACAGCAACTGATACACGCTTCATCGGTCTAATGATGGAGAAGGAGACATGCATTGCAGTGGAGCAGACAGGGCACAGGAAAGGTCAAGGAAGGAAGAAAGGGCAGAGTGGTCAGACAAGGAGAAAGGGGTCGTGATGGGGTTGAAAAGGGGGATGTCTGTTGAGAAGAGAGCATCAAGGTGTGCCCTGCAGAGTGGGTTGGGCTGGAGGGTAGGATAATGAGGGAACGCGTGTTGCAGAGGTCACAGAAGAGAACGGTGGCCACATCAGGGAATCAAGATGGATGTTGAAGTCCCCAAGGAAAATAAGTTTGTGGGAGGAGGCAAGAAGAGAAGAGGGGAGGTCAGTCCATTCAGCGAAGAAGAGGGAGGAAGGACCAGGGGGTCTGCAGATGGTAGCAAGTGTAACAGAGAAAGAAGAGTAGGATTGAGTGGGGATCATCGAGGCAGGGACCTATTCAGGGAAGATCAGAGCCGCTCCCCCACCAGACCGGGAGGGTCTGGGGTTGGATATCATTGTGCAGCTCTCAGGAAGAAGAGTTTCAATATCAATGACAGAGCTGACCTTGAGCCTTGTCTCAGTGAGGGTGAGGACGTAAAAGTCAAGGTCTTCAAGGAGGTGACAGATGTCAGAGGAGTGTTTATTAACAGAGTGAGAATTGAGGGTAGCTAAATTAAGCTAGTGGCCCCCGTTTAAAAGATATGCAAGGGGGGCACATGGGTGTGGTGTGACCCCTGGGGGGAAGTAGAAGAGGGAAGGAAGATGCCTGTCCAGAAGGGAAAGGCCGGGATGAGAACCCTTGGCCATGATAGTGCCATTGCGATAGACATTAATGGTGCATTTCGAAGATGCAATGTAATCCACGAGCACCTCCCATCTAGTGCCAGCAATAATGGGTGAGGAGGAGAAAAGGTAGAGGACAGAGACCATATGGGGGTTCCAAAGGTTAGTTGAAGGAACAGCAAAGAGGTGTCAGTTATAGTCTGTCTGGTGAAGGCATTGATGTAGGTATCTGCAAAGGGCAGTATAGGGTTGGCTCATAGGAGTGCCTTTTTTACATTCTTCTTTCCAGATTTTATGAGAGAGCAAGAGTAGGAGATGGAGAAACAGAAAAGATGGGGGAGCTGGAAAATCCTGGGGGAGGACAAAGCTATGTATAACTATACAGATGTAGGTATAAGTACTATAGAGGAACGGGTCAGACAATACCTGCACCTCTCGGTCATGCAATACATCAAACCAGTTGGGAAAGATAGGTTATCATTATAGAAGGCAGATGATATGTCCAAAATAGTGAAGTTGGGTGGAGAGCAATTATCTAACCGGTGGAGGAGTTCATCTTTCTTAAACAGTATGGATTTGATATCTCTGTTAGGGTAGAACACTGATTAGTGGTTGTTCCTGAATGACTACTGCTCTGAAGGGGTACAGCAAATATTAGTGTGTGTGGCACTGCACACTGCGAAATATAAAGCATCTTTTAATGTACTAGCATTTTTTTAATTCAGTATACTCACTGGCCCTCATTACGACCCTGGCGGAGAGGGGTTTACGCCAGCGTAATGCATGGCGTACCTCTCCGTCAGATTAGGACATTCCGTAGCGCCATGGCGATTTTTACGCCTGGATTTTCCGGGCGGAAAAATCCATGGCGCTACGGGTCCCCTCGTTAATTACGCCACCGTATTCTACGGTGGCGTAATTAACTCCTTCCCCACTCCCATTATACCCTATGGGGCAAAAATGGGAATGGGGAAGGGTAAATGGGGATTGGGGACTTACCGCCCCTCCAAGTTCGGAATGGGGCGGTAAGTCCGCCAACCCCCATGGCGGAGTTGGCAGCTCTGCGCCATGGTCCATGGTGCAAATTGCACCATGGACCTCCGCCAGGGTCGTAATGAGGGCCACTGAAAGTGTGAGCATTATAGGTCATATAGCTAAGTAAGTGTTGTGGCTCTCTTTATGTGCATTTTAGAGTACCTTGTTTGGCTATACACAGGATGCCCGTTTTCCTGTAACGTAGTGAGCTTGCTGGCTTTTCTAGGTAAAGTAATGTAATTGCTTATAAATGATGATAACATCAGACGCTGTTACTTTGCAACTTCCATTATTGGTTTCGCACAGAGTTCTGCTTGGAGACATGCTACGTTTGTCTAGAATGCCAATAAATCTAAAAAGCCTAAATCTTATTTAATGAGCAAAATAAGTATCACAACACTCTATTCACTGTCTTCTTATAGTAATTAAAGAATCAAAACTCTGCTCCCATCTGCATGAAGACCTTTGATGCGGTTCTGTGCTAGCGAACATCATTGGTGGAATGCAAAGAAACTCTGAATTGTGTCATGGTGAGAGGCCTCAGGAAAATCGTAAGTGTGAATAATGTGCATTGTATTCAATTGGTCACATAGTGATTATATAATTGTGCACACTCCTTTTATACGAGTTTTACAAAGGTAGCGGGCGCCCCTCTCTCGCAAGAACAGACATGATAACCTGTTCAGTGGTTATTAACCACTTGAGAGTTCGCAGCCACTGCTTTTACTCACTGTGCCTTTCACAGATGGATAATATCCATTTGCATATCAGTCTTTGTCCTGCCAAGGGGCAGTCCAGCACCGAAATACAATGGCAATTCCAATCTGAACGAGAGTACCACCAGCAACCCCATACACGTGTTTCACCCTTGTTGGGGATCATCAGTGAGGTGAAGCTGATGCCTCTCTAAGCACAGTGAGAGGGAGACCACGTCTGGTTGCCCCCAGGAGACCTAGGGTTACCAATCCCAGGTTCCTTAAAAAATAGTTTTACAAAGGTAGCAGGCGCCCCTCTCTCGCAAGAACAGACATGATAACCTGTTCAGTGGTTATTAACCACTTGAGAGTTCGCAGCCACTGCTTTTACTCACTGTGCCTTTCACAGATGGATAATATCCATTTGCATATCAGTCTTTGTCCTGCCCAGGGGCAGTCCAGCACCGAAATACAATGGCAATTCCAATCTGAACGAGAGTACCACCAGCAACCCCATACACGTGTTTCACCCTTGTTGGGGATCATCAGTGAGGTGAAGCTGATGCCTCTCTAAGCACAGTGAGAGGGAGACCACGTCTGGTTGCCCCCAGGAGACCTAGGGTTACCAATCCCAGGTTCCTTAAAAAATAGTTTTACAAAGGTAGCGGGCGCCCCTCTCTCGCAAGAACAGACATGATAACCTGTTCAGTGGTTATTAACCACTTGAGAGTTCGCAGCCACTGCTTTTACTCACTGTACCTTTCACAGATGGATAATATCCATTTGCATATCAGTCTTTGTCCTGCCCAGGGGCAGTCCAGCACCGAAATACAATGGCAATTCCAATCTGAACGAGAGTACCACCAGCAACCCCATACACGTGTTTCACCCTTGTTGGGGATCATCAGTGAGGTGAAGCTGATGCCTCTCTAAGCACAGTGAGAGGGAGACCACGTCTGGTTGCCCCCAGGATACGAGTCAATATTGTAATCCTATTAATCAAACACGTGTTCAGTTCTACAGCCTTTGAAACTGTATACGGTGGACGTTTATCACAAGTATTTAGGATTCTGTACACCGTCGGATTTAATCATGTTAAACAAGAATGCATTTGTGTTATAATAATACACATTTTTGATACATTAATTGTTTTGGTAAGATATGTATATGAATTACATCTCCAAAGAATTTAATTCTGTGTCAGGTATGAACATGTTTCTTGTCTGTCCATAAAGGTATTCATTCCATATATAGTAACCAAAAGTTTGGGATAATTAGAAACTTGAGATGAGTGTGAATTTATAAGGCTCTAATAAAGAGTTTGTAATATATTTATACACTTATTTGATAGCACTGATGAGGATGAGGCCCTATACACACATGGCTATTCGTTGAAATTGGTGGTCACTAGTCGGCAATATTGATTCGATGTGAACTATAGAGGACTTATTAAAGGCCTATTTGGCAACAAGAATTGCATGTTCTTCACAACGGTACAACTACAGAGATTTGTTTTTGCTGAAGATTCCCAAACATAAAGAGAAGTTAAAAGCTAACAATACTCATATGTTTGTCAATGTTGCAGTGAAATGTGCCTGTGTATTAAGACAACAGGTGCAAATGTTTACATGGAATGCTATTTCAGCACTTGAAAGTTCTTGTCCACTTTTCTTGGAATTAAACAGTGTCTTCCTATGCTATTTTTACAATCTTGAAATTCCTTTTATTAACTGTTCTTTGTTGCTTGAGATTGTAAATTCAGCTACTCTCTCTCTTAGTACAATGAATCTAATTTAGGACTTTAATATATTTTTGATTACTTTATCCCAGGAAGAGTTTTGAGTTAAAATAATGCTGCCACTGCAGGACAGCAGCTAGGAGATGTCTGCAGGATCAGGCCACATGCATGTTTTGAACGCAAGCCTGATTAGCAGAGATCCCTTTCAGAGACAAAATGAACTGCATCATGTTTTGGCTAAAAATAAAAAAAACCTGAAACGTTCACACCCTTACAGGTGGCATTCAGTCACTGTGGTCCTAAAGACGTTTGTGATATTCACAACACTTTATAAGCTGCTGTATAGAATTTTATTTAGGCACCTTATTAGGAAAGGAGTGTTACCTATACGACAGTAATTGGCCAGTACTAGCCCATTTGTTCGCAGGCCCATTTGTTTGAGCTTTTTTTGACATATTTCACTGCAAATCCAGATTGTGGTTAGGTTAAGGTATTTATTAAGGTGGGGGATAGGGAGAGTTGCGGAGGCGGGGGGGTCATCCCTCTGCTTTTTCTTGATTTGAAATGTGTACAAAGAAAATAGGGGTCATTGTGACCTGGGCACGAAGGGATACCGGGCACCGGTAATGACACCGGTGCCAGTAATCCCTTTGCGTCCTATTCCGAGGTCCCTTTGCGGGTCCTCCCTTAACGCCTGTTTTTACCAGGTGTTATGGACGGGACCCACAAAGGGATACCGTTATTGCCACCTTCCCCCTTCTCATTGAGCCCTATGGGGGCTCAAATGGGAATGGGGAATGGCTCTGGTGAATGGGGAATTACCGGTCCCGCCGTCCTCGGACTGGACCAGTAATTACTCCCTTCACCAGACCGGAGTCGGACCGATTTTGGAGGCAGCCATGGCGCTAATAGCGCCACGGCTACCTCCAAACTCGGAATGCGGGCCATGTTTTTAAAACATCACATCCCTGCTGTTTTAAATTCCAGAGTGGATTGATGTTGTGATTTCTGTTTTGCCAAAAAGTAAGCAGAGAGGTCATGGAATTCTCTATGCAATAACAAGCCTACAATGCTGCAAAATTGGACCACTCCCTCACAAAGACTGGGAACTTTTAAAAGGTCAAGGATTCTTCATCCTACATTGATTCTGTGAGAAAGACTATCAGGGTAATTCATAGAAAATCGCACAAAAGTGGCGCACGCGACTGGCGCACAGCATGCCGTGTGAATGTCTGCGCCAGCCGCATGCGCTAAAACCGATTTCCGCGCACAGCGTATTCATGGATTTTCGCATCCAAAACCAGCCGTGGAGCAACGTGGCGCAGCGGCCCTGCAGCAGTGCCAGTTACGCCCCCAAGAACGCCCTCGCGCAAGGAAAAGCCCTCAAAATCCCCAAATAATCGCAAAGGGCTGCGCCAACCCTGGACCAGTTCACAGGGCTGTCAAACAGCAAACGCCAAGCGGGGACCGTGTATTTCAGTGGTTCGCGGGAAGTTCCACACGCGATTGTTCTGTGTACGTGTGCATCAGGGGTGCGCGGGAAGTATCACACGCAAGTTCAGCTGGGTACGTGTATTTCAGGGGTGCGCGGGACGTTCCACACGCGATTGGCCCCGTACGAGCAGGGTACGTGTATTCCAGGGGTGCGCGGGAAGTTCCACACGTGATTCCATCAGGGTGCGTGTATTTCAGGGGTGCATGGGAAGTTTCACACGCGATTGGTCCTGTGCGAGCAGGGTACGTGTATTCCAGGGGTGCGCGGGAAGCTCCACACGCGATTCCATCAGGGTACATGTATTGCAGGGGTGCGCGGGAAGTTCCACACGTGATTCCAGCAGGGTACGTGTATTGCAGGGGTGCGCGGGAAGTTCCACACACAATTTCAGCAGGGTACGTGCATTGCAGGCGTGCGCGGGAAGTTCCACACGCGATTACAGCAGGGTACGTGTATTTCAGGGGTTCTGGGGAGTACTACACGTGAATTGGCTGTGTGGGTCCTCCCAGGTGTACGCTCCACAACCTCCACGGCCCCTTCAGGCAGACCACACCATGGGGGACTACCCTGCACCCCTGCCCATGTCCCGCAGGCAGCCCATCCACCATGGGCATGCCCCCCAGCCAACCCACATGTCACCTTGCACCACTGATCAACAATGCATGTCTCCCACCACCCCCACCCCCCAGCCACCAGGGGCAGCCTCCACCAGGCCCCCACTCATGTCTCCCATCAAACCCAGCAGTGCAAGGGCAACCCCCACCAAGCCCCCACTCATGTCTCCCTGCACCCCCACCCCCCAGCCACCAGGGGCAGCCTCCACCAGGCCCCCACTCATGTCCCCCTGCACCCCCACCCCCCAGCAGTGCAGGGGCAGCCCCCACCAGGCACCCACCCAAGTCCCCCTGCACCCCCACCCCCCAGCAGTGCAGGGGCAGCCTCCACCAGGCCCCCACTCCTGTCTACCACCACCCCCACCCCCCAGCAGTCAGGGGCAGCCTCCACCAGGCCCCCGCTCATGTCCCCTATCACCCCCACCCCCCCACAGTGCAGCGGCAGCCTTCACCAGGCCCCCACTCATGTCTCCAACCACCCCCACTCCCCCGCAGTCAGGGGCAGCCTCCACCAAGCCCCCACTCATGTCTCCCACCACCCCCACCCCCCCCCCGGAGTGCAGGGGCAGCCTCCACCAGGCCCCCACCCATGTCTCCCACCACCCCCACCCCCCAGCCACCAGGAGCAGCCTCCACCAGGCCCCCACTCATGTCTCCCACCACCCCCACCCCCAGCCACCAGGGGCAGCCTCCACCAGGCCCCCAGTCATGTCCCCTATCACCCCCACCCCCCCGCAGTGCAGGGGCAGCCTCCACCAGGCCCCAACCCATGTCTCCCACCACCCCCACCCCCCAGCCACCAGGGGCAGCCTCCACCAGGCCCCCACCCATGTACCCCTGCACCCCCACCCCACCAGCCACCAGGGGCAGCCTCCACCAAGCCCCCACTCATGTTCTCTATCACCCCCACCCCCCCCGCAGTGCAGGGGCAGCCTCCACCAGGCCCCACCCATGTCTCCCACCACCCCCACCCCCCAGCCACCAGGGGCAGCCTCCACCAGGCCCCCACTCATGTCCCCTATCACCCCCACCCCCCGCAGTGCAGGGGCAGCCTCCAACAGGCCCCCACCCATGTCTCTAACCACCCCCATCCCCCAGCAGTCAGGGGCAGCCTCCACCGAGCCCCCGCTCATGTCCCTTATCACCCCCACCCTCCCGCAGTGCAGGGGCAGCCTCCACCAGGCCCCCACTCATGTCTCCCACCACCCCCACCCCCCAGCAGTCAGGGGCAGCCTCCACCAAGCCCCCACTCATGTCCCCTATCACCCCCACCCCCCTGCAGTGCAGGGGCAGCCTCCACCAGGCCCCCACTCATGTCCCCTATCACCCCCACCCCCCCGCAGTGCAGGGGCAGCCTCCACCAGGCCCCCACTTATGTCTCCCTCCACCCCCACCCCACCCCTGCAGTCAGGGGCAGCCTCCACCAAGCCCCCACTCATGTCTCCCACCACCCCCACCCCCCCGCAGTGCAGGGGCAGCCTCCACCAGGCCCCCACCCATGTCTCCCACCACCCCCACCCCCCAGCCACCAGGGGCAGCCTCCACCAGGCCCCCACTCATGTCTCCCACCACCCCCACCCCCCAGCCACCAGGGACATCCTCCACCAGGCCCCCACTCATGTCCCCTATCACCCCCATCCTCCCTCAGTGCAGGGGCAGCCTCCACCAGGCCCCCACCCATGTCTCCCACCACCCCCACCCCCCAGCCACCAGGGGCACCCTCAACCAGGCCCCCACCCATGTACCCCCACCCCCCAGCCACCAGGGGCAGCCTCCACCAAGCCTCCACTCATTTCCCCTATCACCCCACCCCCCCGCAGTGCAGGGGCTGCCTCCACCAGGACCCCACTCATGTCTCCCACCACCCCCAACCCCCCACAGTCAGGGGTAGCCTCCACCAAGCCCCCACTCATGTCTCCCACCACCCCCACCCCCCAGCAGTCAGGGGCAGCCTCCACCAAGCCCCCACTCATGTCCCCTATCACCCCCAACCCCCGCAGTGCAGGGGCAGCCTCCACCAGGCCCCCACCCATGTCTCCCACCACCCCCACCCCCCAGCCACCAGGCGCAGCCTCCACCAGGCCCCCACTCATGTCCCCTATCACCCCCACCCCCCGCAGTGCAGGGGCAGCCTCCACCAGGCCCCCACCCATGTCTCCCACCACCCCCACCCCCCAGCCTCCAGGGGCGGACTCCACCAGGCCCCCACTCATGTCCCCTATCACCCCCACCCACCGCAGTGCAGGGACAGCCTCCACCAGGCCCCCACCCATGTCTCCCACCACCCCCACCCCCCAGCAGACAGGGGCAGCCTCCACCAGGCCCCCACTCATGTCCAACTCATGTACCCCTGCACCCCCACCCCCCAGCACTGTGGGGCACCTGCCAGCAGGCCCCCACCATGTCCAACTCATGTACCCCTGCACCCCCACCCCCCAGCACTGTGGGGCACCTGCCAGCAGGCCCCCACTCATGTCCAACTCATGTACCCCTGCACCCCCACCCCCCAGCACTGTGGGGCACCTGCCAGCAGGCCCCCACCATGTCCAACTCATGTACCCCTGCACCCCCACCCCCCAGCACTGTGGGGCACCTGCCAGCAGGCCCCCACTCATGTCCAACTCATGTACCCCTGCACCCCCACCCCCCAGCACTGTGAGGGCACCTGCCAGCAGGCCCCCACTCATGTCCAACTCATGTACCCCTGCACCCCACCCCCCAGCACTGTGGTGCACCTGCCAGCAGGCCCCCACTCATGTCCAACTCATGTTCCCCAGCCAACATGTCATCACAATCTAGATCCCTGGTCCCTATGGTCAGCCTCCAAATGCAAAACACTCACCCGAGTATTGCATCCGCCCACTCATAATTGCCAATTACATGACAGAACACCAATTGCAAGTTCCGAAACAAACACATTTCCCTCACATACACCCAATGGGTGTCAGTGAATCTCAAAAGCCATATCATGATATGTATTAAACCAATGAGATGATACTACACATTGAAGTGTGATAAAAAATATGTATTGAAGGAAAAATAATTAGAATCAAAAATAAAGAAACAGAAATGTGAATGTACAAAAATGAAAAGAAGCATGTCCGTGAAAAAAAAATAAAACCATAAATAAAAATCCTAAGTAATGGTGTCCAAAGTCACTGTCCAGAAATCAAAATCCAATGGGAAAAAAAATAGAAAGCCATTGCTCCATGGTGAAAATGCGAAAGAAAAATACAATCCAACAGTGAACTATGTACATACGAACAAGCCAGGGTCCATTATCCCAACAACAGAAAGTAAACCTATCTAACTACACTGACTAATAAAATAAACTATATACAAACAAGTGGCCAATGTCCGAAAGGTCCAAAATAAATCCTAAATAAAATGAAACCTAACACTACCTACATAACTATGTACAAGGGCAGCGGGCTAGTTCGACGGCTCACTTGTGGATGTCCCGGGCCAGGGCATCATCGAACTCCTGCTCAATGTCCCGGAGGCGGTCCTCCTCCATGGCCCCGAGGGTCCGCAGGGCCGTCGGCGTGTCCACCTCCAAACCCCTGTGGATTGCCTTGAGGCACTCGGCCCGCCTCAGGGCCCTCCGCATGGAGTTCTCCGCCCTGACCATTGTGAGCCGTGCCTATTCCGCCCGCTGCCGCTCCGCATCTATGGCGTGGCCCAACTGCTGCCACACGGAAGACACTCTCTGTCCTGGGTCCTCCTGCCCTCCGGCCGATGCCTGCCCCTCCGATGTTGAAGGCCCCGAGCCTTCATGGCTCCCACCACGTTGCTGCTGCTGCTGTGCCTCTGCCCGTGCACTGCCTCCTGCTGCCTGCACATCATCCGCCGGCTGGGGTGCAGTCGTTGACATGGCCACCCCTGCTGGACGTCTGACTCCCGACTGTGTCAGGGATGCCTCCTCCACCAGCCTGGCTGCACCGTCAGAGGCAGCTCCACAGGGCACCCAGGTGACTGATGGGTGGGAAGATGGCACGGAGGACTGGCATGTAGGGGGTTCAGTTGAGGAGGGGGTCGTAGCAAGCCGCATCATACGGAGGAATCCGGCCTGGGTGACCTGTCCCAGCATGCTGACGTGGTCAACGAGCCAATCGAGATGACGTGCAGTCTCCTCATGAAATGACTGCAGGTCACCTCGCATGGCATGTTGACGCAACGCCACACCACTCAGAACAGGCTCAACCCGGACCCGGATAGCCACGTCCGCAGGCAGAGGAAGGCCAGTTGTCGTGAGCTCATCCCCTGCCTGAAAACAGGTCTGAACGTAGGCATCCCTGCTGGTGCAAGATGATGCAGGGACAGGATCAGGGACAGGATTGCACACAGGCACCTCCACGGCGGCCTGTGCTGCCTCCTGTCCCTGGTCCTGCACTGCACCACTAGCACCAGTGGGATCACCACCTCCAGACCCCGTCTCTGTTGCTTGCACGGCCTCCTCCTCCACCAAACCACCCACCAACCTGGACGACTCCGTGCCATCTTCCCCCGTTGGGCCCTGTGGGGTCCCAGCTGCCCCTTCTGCTGCCGAGGAGTCCAACTCCAACCTCTGCCTCTTGGACCTCCCCCCGGCAGCTGCGGCCGGGGACGTGGCACCGGACTCCTCACTCCCCGACGAGATGACAACATGGGAGGGGAGCCGGGCCTTGCGCCTCCGGCTGGCGGTGGGATCCCCGCTGCTGTGCTCCACAGCACCTTCTCCGTCCTCTTCATCAGTTGACGCTGCAGACAGGGAGAAATAAAACACAGGCATCAGGGCACTGTACAATGGACACATACACACATGACAGTTGTACATGAGTGGCATTGGCAAACCTCAGACATGGCATCACAATCCCCAACACACATGTCATTTCAACTCGCACACATGAGCCATAGCACAGCCATATCGCAACTGCCAGCACCATCCAAACACATACAACAGCATGAGCAGGCAAAGGTGAGCCAGACATCACATGCAACACAGGAAGTGCACCACACATGTACACACACCACCACACTTGCATGCATGTGTACACCTCTGCCAAGTGTCGCAGTGTTCAGATGGGCATCCATGTCACATCTGCCCATCAGGCTTCCACATACCGCTGTCACATGCTTCCATGTTGCATCACTCTTGCACCCTTGTCAAATACACACACATGCACATGTACACCGTGCTGATACATGCAGCTGAAAACAACATACATGCGTGACATCACGGACATGTCTACTTACATACACATTCATCCAAACATGTGTGCCCACACAACTGCATTTGGCATGCAAGCCTACACACAAGCACCATACATGTCTCACACATACCAGCCCTTGCATGTGTTGGCCCCACGGCCCTGTACACCCCCACCCATACTCGACCCCATACAAACGAAAGTCCAACCTGCACACTACTGAAAAATCACCACACGCACAGCTCACAATCTGGATGCATGTACACTTACCGCTCGACTCCAGGCGGGTCAGCCTCTCAAGGACCTAGACGTGGAGCGCTGGGGATATGCGTTCCAGGACCCTCATCTGTTCTTCCGACAAGTGGCCCCGGCGCCCCTTGGCATCCGCTGCCTTCAAGAGGCGCCGGGCCTTGTTCAGGGTCCTGGACCTGAAATCCTCCCAGCGCTTCTTGACATGTTGGAAGTCGCGGACTGCCACCCCCTCCGCGTTGATGGCAGTCACGATGTCAGTCCAGATCCGAGTCCGCCCGTCTTTGTCGGCGCGGGAACTTCCAAAGAGGGCATCATACTGCCCCAGGACTTGCTCCACCAGGACTCCAACTTCGGTGGCACTGAAGCTGGTGCCCCTCTGCCTCTCTGGCCAGGGGTTGTCAGTGGTCTCAGATGGTGTTTGCCCCGACATGACAACCCCAGAGGCAGGAGTGGGTGGGCAACTGGGTCCTGGGGCTGGGCTGTGGAGTGATGTAATCCCAGTCGGGAGTCTTCGGTTCCAGCAGGGGTGGTTACAGCAACAGCACCCCTGGCTGATGTGCAGGCAGCAAATGGCAGGGCACGTGGGCAGCAGGCAGTCAGGCAGCAGCAGATGGCAGGTGGGAGCGTGCTCGGGCTCTGGGGGGCAGTAGTTTGGCCTTCTGGGCAGGAGCGTGGTCTTCCGTGTGCTTACGCGTGGCCAGCTTGATACGGCGTGATTTGGCACGTGAAAATCCAGCACGCCTGCGTGTAAATCGAGGAAAGGCCCTAAGCGCGTATGCATGTCAGCACGCATATGCGATTTCATTGGACCAAAGGCCCTTAGCGTGTGAGCGCGTCTGTGACGTGAGGCGCGTGGGTGTCCCCTCATTACACGTGATGACAGAGCACACGTGGATTTCCACCAATCCCGTGCGGAACTTCCTGCGCACCCCCAGTAATACATGTACCCAGGCCAATCGCGTGTACGCTCACTTCCCTCCGAATACACGCGATGACACTCGGACGCGCAGTTTTACCACGTGTGCTCGCATTTGCGATTTCATTGGCCCAAAGGCCATCATGCGCAGCTGTGACGTCACGCGCATGGCCGTAGAGAATGGCGCGTGTAAAAATGAAGAGATACACGTCCGAGTGTCAAAGCGCGTAATTGGTGGGAATGGCCTCATTGCGTATGCGCGTCTGTGACGTGTGTATAAAAGGTACGTGTAGGACACCATTTCCTTGTACGTGCTTTTCGTGGAGAGCGAGTGGGTGAAATCTGTACTTCTTGTCGGTTCACACGCGATTTACTTCACTGCGTTTCCAGTTCGTACTCCTTGTTACCTCTGACAGTTTTTTCTCTTTTCCTCTTTTTCCTGGGCCTGTTTCCTCAAACAGCTTCCCTACTACTGTTGTCCTGTCTCCTCAGACAGCGTACAATTCTTCTTTTGGCGGGGGTGTTGCCAACGCGCACACGCGCATATTTTTCACGCTTTTGTTCCTGGCAGACGGTGAGTCGCGCACGTATCTAACATCTGCGCTTGCCCCGTGTGTCGCGTACCCCTTCAGAGGTCATTCTAGGCTGCGTGTGACACGCATACGTTCATTCTTGTGTTCCTGGGTGCCACAGCGTAGTGCAGGGTTTTTTTCAACGCACGTGGTCTAGGAGGGGTTGCGTGCACTTTACTTCCCTTTTTTGGGGTGCCTGTGCGTTGCGTGACCCGTCATCTTTCCCCAGGGGTGACATACAGCCTTGCTAGAGCACTAGGGTACGATTACCATCTGGTACCCAACCCCTTTGACCCCCAATTGCCCAGGACAATAGTTCACATCAACTCCTATACGCACAATAACATCAGTGCCATGTCTGGGAGGCGAACAAGCCGTAAGGGTGGCAAAGGTGGCCGAGCCCCAAGTGGTGGCCATGGTGGATCCGGTAGGATCTCACACACCCAGCCAGGACAGTGTCGGTCCAAGTCCATCATGCTGACATTCCCCCTGACACCATCACACTTGAGATAATGCCTGCACCAACTCCCATGCTGAGTGTGCAATCCCACGCTCCTGCCCCTAGTGTCCAGAGCGGCGCAGGACACTCTGGATCCCCACCACCTTCCAAGCGGAAGAGGAAGAGTGCTCGTCCAGTAGAGGCTGATGCCCCAGACACGGCTACACAGTCCGGCCCGTCAAGGAAGCCCAGCTTCAATGAGGCCGAACTGAATGCACTTTTAGAGCATGGGTCCGCACATGACCGTGAAATGGTGATTGTTGCAGGATCCAAGACCACACCTGCACAACGTCAGGCACACTGGCAGACCATTGCGGACATCATAAGTGCCCTTGGAATCGTCAGGCGCACAGCTAATGATTGCTACAAGCGCTGGAATGACCTGAAGCGCAGGGCAAAGAATAAGCTGGCCTCAAGTCATGCCGCAACTCTAGTGACTGGAGGTGTGTCTCCAGCAGACGACATGGAACTCACTCCACATGAGCAGGTTGCTGGGACCTACGTCATGGAGGAACAGATCCAAGGCGTGGGAGTAGTGGCAGATTACGAGGCATTGTCCGGTGAGTGCACATGCATGTGTGTGTCATCCATGTGCATGTTGTGTGTGGGAGGGCTTCTGTTTGTGTGCCAGGGGAGGGTGTGTGTGCCTGAGTGGTTCGGCTCACCCATGTGCCTCTTCCTAAACATTCTTGCCACCAGCATTTGGGTATAGCAGCATCCCTTCTGCCAACATTAGACATCCAGCCCAACACCACGCCAGTTGCCCTTGGAGTGTCATCTTGCCACTACACTGTTGCTTATTTACCTCTGTTAATTCAGGCAGATTGTTTGCATACCACCACTTTTACTCGGGATTTCTCAGTCCTATTCTCACATGTCTGACATGGCTATGGTACAGTGGACTTGTCTCAGTTTCGTGGACATGATTAGTTTGGACATGTCCCTGTGCTATAGGACCATTTTTGACTGGCAGCTGCATGTTAAACATTAGAACCATTACAATGAAAATAATAAATCATATGAACAAACTGGACTGAATGAACAATTGGTGACCTCCTCTCCCTCTTCACTTCATGGCTAGGGTACATGCCATCTGTGTGATGGCATGTGTATTTGACCTGGCAATCACTGGCCAATGTGTGATGGCACTGCTAGGCAGCATGCAGCAAATGTGTTCCTCTTCCATCTTGGTGTCATCAATGTGTGGCATCTGCCTCCCCATCACACGCAGTGACGGTGCATGCATGGGAGTGTTTTAGTCATGTGGGACATGTGTCAATGTGTCAATCAAGTACTGTTTCTGTAGCCTCTCAGCACTCATTGTGTGCCATAGTGCTAATGCCTGTTTCCATTTGTTTTCTTTTATGTCTTTGCAGGGGAAGACGCACCTGATACTGCTGGGGTTGTGGAGATGGTGCAGACCCAGGAGGGGTCTGAGAGCCGACCGACCACCAGTGAGGGACGTGGTGTGGTGGTGGGTGAGAACCCACAACTGCTGCAGGTCGTGCACCTCCCCCGAGCTGTACTCAGGTGTTGATTCGGATGATGAGACCTACGTGCCGTCGCAGGTGAGTGTTCCTGGGAGGGATTCTGTTCTGTCCGACCCACCTGCACCAGGGTTAGTACCCTCAATGAGGATGTCAGTGTTGGCAGGTACGCCTTTGGTGGTTACGGATGCAGGGTCACACTCCGCGACATCTGATCCTGTTCCTGGGCCAGCAGATCAGAGGGGGAATGCAGTCTTGCAGCCTCAGGCAGTGCCGGCACAGCAAGGCGCAGTTCGCCTTGCCCCAGACAGGTGGGGTGCCCGCCGACGTGGTGGCCGTACGCCACCTGGCAATACCGCATGGGAGAAATCCATTTACGGTATGGCAACCCAACAGGCAGCATCATCAGAGATGATGGCTCAGGCCATGGATAGGGTGGCCACTTCCATTGTCCCCCCCGAAAGGCTGATGGAGCGACTACAGCAGGCAACCGACTCCATCTGCCAGTCACACAGGGAGGACATGTTGGCGTCCAACAGGGACAGGCGGGCGGCACTGGCGACTCTGCAGGAAGCCATCTCCATAGAGTCCCAGGGCCACAGGGAAGCCCTGAGGCTGGAACTCCTTCACCTCAGGACGACTCTTGTTGAGCTTGAGGCTTCAACAAACCGAAGGACAGAACAGCAGCTGGAGCATCTCACCCGTACGCTCTCAGCTGAGATGCAGGCAACTAGGGCGGAGGTCCGGGCATCCCGTGAGTTGTTGCATGGGGACCTCCGCACACTCATCCTCCAGAACGAGACCTACCACACACGCATGCTTGCAGCCATAGAGGAACAGACTAGGGTCTTGCGTGGGCTGCCTCCCATAGTGCCACAACCTCCAAGTGCAGCTGCACAGGGTGAGAATAGCGACAGCAGTGATACTCCCACAATAGGGTAGCAGTGTGTGCCATGAGCCCATGGAGATGGGTTTTGGTGTGCACCCTGTCCTCGTACCTCCTGGGTGGCCTCCCCAACCCCCCCGGGCCCATTATTGGACATTTTTATTTATTTATTTATTATTTTTTTTTTGGGACAGTGTGTTGCCTTGTGTGGCTCCCGTGGGCATACGCTGCATTGTGGCTGGGCACATGCAGGCTTGTCATGGATTTGGTTCAGATGCTTGGGTTTTTGTCACACACACCCCTCCTGCTTCCAGTTTCAATGGGCTTGCAAAGGGTGTGCCCAAGTGACATTGACGTACATGGTGACTTTGGACTCTCATGAGTTGTGTGGGCAGTCTGTAGTCAATACTGTGTATACATTCATAGTGCATATTGTTGTTGTTTTGTACACTGCGTGGTGTATTGATATGTGCCTCTGCATCCATCTCATCCTCCATATTTGCAGGTCCATTCCTCATGTCTTCACAATGCGGTCCACCTTGGAACTGGAGTCCATGTTGTAAGCAGTGCACCTACACTCTTGCGTGGCGCTAACACTGTATACTTGCAAGTGTTCGGATGGCTGTCATCATCAGGTGGTGAGGCTAGCAAATTATTAAGTCTGTAATGTCATGTTTAAGGTAGGTTGGAGGTTGTGTAGGTGATTGGTATTATTGGTAAGTATTTGGTAATGTGGGCTGTAGGTCCTGCATTACTGTGAGCATTTCATGTGTGTACAGGTTTCCATTAGGGACACTGTAGTTGCTGACACTTGGGGCATGTTGTGGGGATTCATTTCTTTCCTCTCACATTGCATGACATGCCTTGGTGTGTTGTGTGGCCGTGCCGTGGAGGGGGTGGGTGACATGGCACTGTTTTCATGTAGTATTTTGCAAGTGGGTATTCTTTTCTGCAGCATGGAAGTGTCTTTTCATGACACTGCATTGGTGGTGTTTGTGTAGGTAGGGATGCACACATTGTGACACTTCCACATGAACAATCTCAGGCTGCTATGGTCCTGACAGTTGACAGTCCCTTTGCTCGTCTTAATTGTCAGGTCGAGTCATCATTGCTTATCAGATGGTATGTGCCAGGCCTGTGTGCACTCCACTCGGGTGTGATTTCTATGTGAAGTAATTAGCCACCAGCTGCGTACGGGCTGCCTCACCCCGTGCCCTCTCCCCTCCCATGCGCAGCGGGTGTGCATGTGGTTGGGGATGTGGGGGCACCACCATGTCCACGGCCAGGCCCTGGCGTGTTGCAACATTGTGCAGGACACATGCTGCCACTATGATCCTGCACACTACTGGGGGCGCATATAACAGCTGCCCGCCAGACCGGTCAAGGGAGCGAAAGCGTGACTTGAGCACTCCGAATGTGCGCTCTACTATGCCCCGGGTTGCAATCTGGGCTGTGTTGTATCTTACCTCTGGAGGCGTGATGGGGTTCCGAATTGGCGTCATCATGTGGGTGCTCAGAGGGTAGGCACTGTCCCCTGGTGAGGAGGTGATGGTATCATTAGTGGGGTACTGACATAACTCTGCATCTGACATGCATGCATGTGCAGTGGCATTCATACTCCCCACGCAGCCATGTATCACCATGCCGTCCAGCTTCTAGGTCCCGGCTTAGGGTAGACATTCGGTAAATTAAGCTGTCATGGGTGGACCCTGGATAGTTGGCATATCCTGAGGTGTTGATTCCCTTAGCATTACATACTACCTGCACGTTGATGGAATGCCAGTGCTTGCGGTTCCTATAGATGTGCTCAGATGCCCTGGGGGGACGTAGTGCCACATGGGTGCAGTCAATGGCACCTAGCACTTTTGGAAATTGTGCCACACCGTAGAAATCGAGGGTGGCAGCCTGCCTTTCTGCAGGTGTCCTGGGCAGGTATATGTGCCTACGGACTGATGGGCGTGCAGTGATGATGTTCAAGACCTGGTGTAGGCAGCGTGACTGCGTGGCCTGTGACACCCCACCCACTATGGCACTTGTCCGTTGAAATGATCCTGTGGCCAAGAAGTGCAGTACATTGATGACCTTCTCCAGGGGGCTGAGTGCTTGGGAGCACAGGGTGGGTGATGTGAGGTCATCCTCCCACTCACTGACCAGGTCCAGTATTATGTGTGGGGGAAACCTGTACCTCCCATACACCTGGTTATCAGGCATCCCAAAAAGGCTGGTTCTGGGAGTGAAAATTCGGGCCCTCACTATCCTCCTCCTCCTCCTTTCGTAACCCACGGCCACTGCTGCTAGGAATGGTATATTCATCCTGGCGTATGAGCTTGTTTGTGGTTTGCGCGCACTTTTATGCTGCGCGGGTCGACGTACGCCTGCTCCATGCTGGCGTACGTGTGTCAGGATTGGACCCTTTTTCGGCACGTCGTAGGCGAACGTGTGAATCTTCCCGCCCACACCAGGAATACACGTAGCACGCTCTCACAGGCACAGTCGTGGGTAAATATTCCCGCCCACCCCTGGAATCCATGTGACCCACTCTCACAGGCCCAATCGCGTGTGGAAGTTCACACGCACCCCAAAGTACACGTACCCAGGCAAATCGCATGTGGAAGTTCACGCGCACCCCCAGTAATACACGTACCCAGGCAAATCGCGTGTGGGCCTTCACGCGCACCACGAAGTACACGTACCCAGGCGAATTGCACAGCTGGGGGTTGGGGGTGGTGGGAGACATGAGTGGGGGCCTGGTGGAGGCTGCCCCTGGTGGCTAGGGGGTGGGGGGTGGTGGGAGACATGAGTGGGGGCCTGGTGGAGGCTGCCCCTGACTGCTGGGGGGTAGGGGGTGGTGGGAGACATGGGTGGGGGCCTGGTGGAGGCTGCCCCTGCACTGCAGGGGTTGGGGGTGATAGGAGACATGAGTGGGGGCCTGGTGGAGGGTTCCCCTGAACTGCATGGGGGTGGGGGTAATAGGGGACATGAGTGGGGGCCTGGTGGAGGCTGCCCCTGACTGCTGGGGGCTAGGGGGTGGTGGGAGACATGGGTGGGGGCCTGGTGGAGGCTGCCCCTGACTGCTGGGGGCTAGGGGGTGGTGGGAGACATGGGTGGGGGCCTGGTGGAGGCTGCTCCTGGTGGCTGGGGGGTGGGGGGTGGTGGGAGACATGAATGGGGGCCTGGTGGAGGCTGCCCCTGACTGCTAGGGGGTAGTGGGTGGTGGGAGACATGGGTGGGGGCCTGGTGGAGGCTGCCCCTGACTGCTGGGGGGTAGGGGGTGGTGGGAGACATGGGTGGGGGCCTGGTGGAGGCTGCCCCTGCACTGCGGGGGGGTGGGGGTAATAGGGGACATGAGTGGGGGCCCTGGTGGAGGCTGCCCCTGGTGGCTGGGGGTGGGAGGTGGTGGGAGACATGAGTGGGGGCCTGGTGGAGGCTGCCCCTGACTGCTGGGGGTGGGGGTGGTGGGAGACATGAGTGGGGGCCTGGTGGAGGCTGCCCCTGACTGCTGGGGGCTAGGAGGTGGTGGGAGACATGGGTGGGGGCCTGGTGGAGGCTGCCCCTGGTGGCTGGATGGTGGGGGTGGTGGGAGACATGAGTGGGGGCCTTGTGGAGGCTGCCCCTGACTGCTGGGGGGTAGGGGGTGGTGAGAGGCATGGGTGGGGCCTGGTGGAGGCTGCCCCTGACTGCTGGGGGGTAGGGGGTGGTGGGAGACATGTGTTGGTGATCAGTGGTGCAAGGTGACATGTGGGTTGGCTGGTGGGCATGGCCATGGTGGATGGGTTGCCTGTGGGACATGAGTAGGGGTGCAGGGTAGTACCCTGTGGTGTGGGCTGCCTGCAGGGGCCGTGGAGGGTGTAGAGGGAACACCTGGGGGGACCCACATGGCCATATCACGTGTAGCATTCCCCCGCAACACCGAAATACACGTACCCAGCCAAATCGCGTGTGAAACTTCGCGTGCACCCCTGAAATCCACGTACCCAGCCAAATCGCGTGTGGAACTTCCCGCGCACCCCTGAAATCCACGTACCCAGCCAAATCGTGTGTTGAACTTCCCGCGCACCCCTGAAATCCACGTACCCGGCCAGATTGCGTGTGGAACTTCCCGCACACCCCTGAAATCCACGTACCCAGCCAAATCGCGTGTTGAACTTCCCGCGCACCCCTGAAATCCACGTACCCGGCCAAATCGCGTGTGGAACTTCCCGCGCACCCCTGGAATCCACGTACCCAGCCAAATCGCGTGTGGTACTTCCCGCGCACCCCTGGAATCCACGTACCCAGCCAATTCGCGTGTGAAACTTCCCACGCACCCCGAAATACACGCACACGTTATTTTTCAGTCAGCGGGTGTCCGTGTTTGCGGGTACCCCTTTGCACGTCATTTGTCCTGGAGGGCCACAGTATGGGACATTCATCATAGCTGTATATAGGTGCTATTTGTTGGCGCACCTTTTGGCGCACATTTTTTACAGGCGCAGGGACGCTACCGCCTGCTTTCTTGTGGCGGTCGTGTTTGTGCCTGTGCGCTGGTTTCTCCGTGCGCTGTTTTGCCCTATTCGATTCCGTGAATACGTGTTGTAGGCGAGCGTGTGGGCGTTCCGCGCACTTGCACCCTGTACTTCCCCCGTGATGCCCACATTTTGGCAAGTTGTTCCCCATTCCGAGTGTTACGCCCCGTGTTCTGCCTACTTTTGTTGCGTGCGCCGCGCTACGTGCGATTTTCGCTGTGGCCTGTGCGATTTTCGCTGTGACCTGGCGCACACCGTTAGATGGCCTGTGCGCCAACGTGAGCCGCGCACTTTTTTAGCTGCTTTTCGTGCAATTTTCGCACATGCACTGCGATTTTCGCAATTCCACTGCGATTCGCACGTTTTTGCCCACTTGCGCCCGGCTAATTATTCCATGAATCGGCCTGTAGATTTTGAATAGATGCAGACATGTCTTCTAGGGTGTAAGAACAACATTACATGAGACAAGCTCTGCACCACTCAATATGTACCACAGAAAATTCTGAAATCAATTGAAATATGTCTTTACTCATGCCCCCAAACAGCAATTTCCAACGTCTATGTGCCTTTAAACACTAATATATGAGGATTGAAAGTTGTCCTGCATAGACTGCTCTGACATATTTGACTGAATACCTCCCCATCAAGGCTATTATTGGTTAAATTCCTAACGTGTTATATATTAAGTATATGAGTGTTGAACTTCAAGGTCCAGAACATCTTCCTTTTTGTGCGTTTGTTTTTGTTGTTTTCGTTTGTGTTTGTGTGTGTGTGTTTATAAAAATCAGTTTTGTTTTATACCTGTGTCATCTGCCAAGGCCTTAAGAAACAAAGGTCTGTTTTTGATAAAAGCTAAAAAATGTATTTATGCAAATATGAGAAATGATGTGAGATGTGCATGCACACAGGTGTGAGGACAACACGTCCTTGCAACCCTAAGCCACAGAGCTTTGAAAACTGCCCCCACTGATTCTTCTATTCACTATGTTTGGTTTCAGTGGTAGCATGAACCAGGGTGGACATTGCCCTGATAGTTGCGATGAACCCAATGCGAACTCTGCATTCCTCGATGATCCTTATATTTCATTGCAATATACTTGTCGTGAACCTTAAAAGGCACATAGGAAACAGATACACTGCATCTATAAGCAGAGGCCTTTGGCCCTACTTCATACATTTCAATTGTTAATGTTACTAATTTATATGTTATACTGCTAGGCAATAGACTTTTATTTCTGACGGAGACTGACAGAGACTGGCAAAAGAAATTAAATTATATCCCGAGGAATACATTGTGAGTCATGTCGACATAATGATCACCTGATCGCTGAGATTTCTTAGGTCAGATTGAACATTGGCCAGGAGCATAAACATAGCAGTGCAGTGCCCGCGCCTGATTATAAGCAATATAAATAAATAAAATGCCGAATTGCCTAAACTTTCAAGAACTGGGTATTCATTTAATAATAGAACAGAACATAACCTGTGTTGATTCCTTTTCATTTTGTTTACTTTCCTTATGCATGTCTCACTAGCACAACTGTTTATTAAATGTATATTCTAGTGTAATCTCCAAGACCAAGATTAAACACGTTTCTTGAGTATGTTTTAAACTTTTGAGGCAGTACCAGCAGATTCTGGTTTGCGAACATCAGCGTCATACTCACATTTTGTCACAAAATTAGTCTCTTACTGGGTTTGACAACAGTATTGTTACAATTGTGCTACATTTTGCACTATGAATCCAGATTTTTATACATTAATGCTAAATTGACCATTTACAGTGGATCCCTGTGCGCACCTGCAGTGAGTCGCAGGGCATGGGCACGCATGACGGAGTGCACAGGAATTCCAAAATAGTGGGTAAAGTGCAAATGGGGCAGTGTGAATTGATGAACATGCTGCCAAAACAAGTGGGTGGGCACAGCCTACTGCAGAGGGGGCATCGAGTTAGGAAGTCAAGAGAAGAAGACAGAAAACTCTGCACAGAATTAAAAGACAGGCAAGCACTATATTGCACTATTTGAGTGTTGCAATACAGATGAATACGCAATATGGTTCTTGTACACAGCATTGGGTAAAGTCTACCAAATATTCAACAAGGTTCCAGTTCCCCATGAAGTCCAAGGCAAATGATTATTTTAAGCTGTGCAAGTAGATCAAAGCCAGATTTCAGAGGTAGCGAGAGGGATCCCCCAAAGATTAACATATAATAATATGCAAGATACAGGATAGAAAAGAATATATAGCTTATACTCATGCATTGATGGTGAACAGAAAAAGTCAAGGAATCCAATTAAGAAACAACATGTGTGGTTCCCCCTTAGGCTTTACATATAATATTCACTTAGCTTGCCACTATCTGAGAGAAAACTTTAGCCTCTGAGCAAGTTAGTGCCAGACTCTGAAGTTTGACAGAAAGTAACGGCAGGAGTGGACGTCTGTATCTGGACCCTAAGGCATGAATAATAAAACAATACTCACTTGACAAATTCATATATGGGTCTAGCGGTAACAGAAACAGTGGCTGGCTGCTGAATTGAGCAGGAACAAACAGGGACTGCCTCCTGAAACTGGAGCCATCACCCTATCAACAAATATGGCACAACAGACAATAGTGAGACATGATAAAGGAAAGGGACAGATATTGCCACCTGGAAATCCACAGCAGCCACGCTCTGGGCAAAGAAATTACACAAGAAAGACTGAAGACAAGAACAATAACACCAACTGTCACAGGAATATCCAGGGAAAGAAAAGGAAGTCAGAGTAAACCAGGGAACAAGGGCCTAAACGAGAGGACCGGAGACTAATCATAAGGGTACTCTAGACTGTGAATTCAGACTGGAAACTATGGACTGAAATTGAGGAATAGTGGACTGAATTACAGACCAGGAACAGGGAAACACCAGCCCATATATGTGGCTTAGGACAACAAGGACTGAACAACAGTCTTGTAACAAGAAAACATTGGATTGAAATCAGGGAAAGTACAAACAGACAACAGGACTACAGTCACAGAGCAAAGAGGTGCTGGCTGGGAACCAGAGATCCAATGGCAGAGAGTGAGGGACTACAGGTAAAGAACATGAGATTGTAGGCAGAGAACAGAAGGTTGTAGGGTAGAGAGCACAGGCTGCTGAGCAGGGAGAACTAGCACTGGAACAGGATCTGGAAGTGGAGCGGGTATGAAATCGGTGCAAAAGGAAACAACAGAAAACAAAGGATTAAAACAGGAGGGTCTGGGCACAAACTAAGTGCATAAACAAAGTGCTTCTTCAGGCAGTTGCTTAAATTCTGAAACACCCTGCGTTGAAGCAGGCTTCATATCAGCGCATGAGGCATGACCTCTAAGGTAATCTGTCTCCTCCCTCTCTGGACCAGGGAAGGTAATTGGGCTGCTGGGGATTGTTGTTCTCGTACACTTATTTGAGAAGACAGATTTTCCAAACTAACAAATTGCGCATTAAGGGACATATAGTTTGTGCAATGTTATAGGCAAATTCCAATTCCTTCCAAAGGGAATGAAATGCCAGAAATATACATTAATATAATGCAGGCTCAATTGTGATGATGAATGTGAGCTCTAGAAAGTCCATTCATTGTTCCTTAGAGTTTTCAAGTGTCAGAATTGTGAGACCAGCAATATCATTTAAAACGTTTTCTCTTACATTGATCCTCATTTTGAACAGTTTACAATATGTCAAACAATTGAAAAGTTAATGTATCCTGAAAATGGCACATCCATTGAACATAACACATGCCACTAGGAGGAAATGTAACACATTTTTGTGAGTTACATTTTTGTGCTCCTAGAGAAATGTACGAATGAACGCATTTAGTGCCTAATTTACAAAACAAGCACTGAGTCCACGCTAACTACTTTGCATGAGAAAGAACATTGCACATATGCAAAGAATAGCATGTTGGGACTATAAATGGAATAAAAAGCATAAAGAAACCTGGTTCACAAAGAATAACATGTTGCACCCAGAACGTCCACAGCATTCCCCCATAGCAATCAAAAATGTTCGCTGTTAAACAACCTTTGCATCAGGCAATGTAAAACATAATCTCGGATTACGTACAAGAAATCACCATTACATCCACTCCTCTCCTGCAAGTCACATGTCCTCGTCCCATTCCTCTAAGAAACTGGGCCCAAAGACATAACTCAAATTAACAACAGCTTTCCCTTATGAAACTGCACCTCGTACCCCTAACTTAAAGCTGCACCCACGAACCACAGCAAAACTGCGCTTTGGCCCTCTAATTTAAAGCAGCACCCATGAACCCCGGTGAAACAGCGCCTTGTCCCCCTAAATCAAAGCAGCACCCACCTATCCTGGTAAAACTGCACCTTGTCCCCCTAACTTAAAGGTGCACCCGCAAATTACAGCAAATCTGAGCCTCGTCCCCCTAGACCAAAGCAGCACCTGCATCCCATGGCAAAACTGAGCCTTTTCCTCCTAGACTAAAGCAGCATCCTTTATCCCCCTAAACCAAAGGGATCTACGTTGAAAGATTGCATTTCGAAAAGTTTGAGTTACAAAATAGCAGAGCCGACTTGCTCGCATTTTGTGACTCAAGCTTTTCGGAAATTCTCTATTTGTCCCCGCTGTACATTTAATGTATGCTGGGTACACCCCCACACCCCCATAGCCCATAACGCTGAACGAGGGGAGGGGCGCCAAATGTCCATGCAGCTGTTTGCTACGAATGCGCCTTCAGTTACTTCATTGAAGTGGCCCAGTCCAGCTGTGGCCTCGGGCGCACCACAACGTCTTCTTACTCTTGCACTGTCTTGGTCTATGTGCTTCCTTACACTCTTGTGCCCCTCACGAGTCTACTAGCATATATTGTGAATCTCGCTCCTACTTTCAGGGGTTCCATAGGCTGTTGCGCCGTGTCTGCCCCTTCAGGGGCTGCAGGTCTGCTCAGTCTGACTATTGCATTAGCAGATACGTGTGTAGCTATTGATTGATATGCACGGTTGTGTAGTCTGTGTATGAATGAGTTCCATGGGTAAAGAGTGCGAGCAGTGCATTTGCTGATGAATAAATTCAGGAATAGCACGCGTGCGCTGCTTTCACTTGTGCAGCAGCATTGCCTTGCTTGCTTTAATCTTGTGTGTTGCTTCCTCTCTTCTTCCAGGTGTTTGGAGCGTCTAGAATGGGTCCAGGCATCCCGGGCAAATCTCCAACAGACGCAGAGAGTTGTTGGAGTGCAGTGGGAGGACCCGGTCCCTGCTATGCGAGTCGGCAGGACAGGCTGTGGCAGTATTCTGAAGCATGCGACGACCCCGAGGTAAGTATTATTGCTACTGCACTCCGTTCCCTATCTTAAGCGTTTACTGATCTGTGTTCTCTTCTTTTGCAGAGGCTGCCACCAGTAAGCGTCACGCTGCCTTCATGGGCAGAATAACGGGAAGCACAGATGGCTGCCTGGGCGTGGCTTATACAGCCAGCCACTCCCAGCAGCAGGTCAGCTACTAACAATGATAAGCTATGGCCCATTACTCTGCCATTTTAAGGGAGCCAGGAAGTCATAACCCTTTTCATACCCAGAGTCAATGTGCATGTGTTTGTACCCAGAGTCAATGTGCATGTGTTTGGCACCACATTTGTCATGGCTGAACCCAGCTGTGTTTCCTTCCAGTTGTCTGTGGTTTGGGCTGGTTTACACCTGCAGAGAAGATCATAGCCACTCCCCCACCTGACCGGGAGGTTCTGGGGTTGGATATCATCATGCATCCCTCAGGAAGAAGAGTGTCAAAAGCAGTGACAGAGCTGTACTTGAGCCATGTATCAGTGAGGGCGAGGACGTAAAGGTCAAGGTCTTCAAAGAGGTGATAGTTATCAGAGGACTATGTAGTAGCAGAGTAAGCACTGAGGGTAGCTAAGTGAAGCTAGTGGCACCCTTTAAAAGAGTTGCGAGGGGGGGTAAAAGCGAGCAGTGTAACCCCTGGGGGTATGGGGTGTGGGAAGGAGGAGTGGAAGTAGAGGTTGGGGAGTTGAAGAGGGAAGGAAGACGCCTGTCCAGAAGGAGAAAGTCGGGATGAGAGCCCTTGTCCATGATAGTGCCATTGCGATAGACAGTAATGGTGCATTTGGAAGATGCAAAGTAAGCCAAGGGCACTTCCCATCTAGTGCCACCAGTAATGGGTGAGGAAGAGAAAAGGGAGAGGACACAGACCATATGGGGGCTCCAAAGATTAGTTGAAGTAACAGCAAGGAATGTCAGTGATAGTTTGTCTGGAGGAGGCATTGATGTAGGTGTCTGTGATGGGCAGACCAGGGTTGGATCTTAGGAGTGCCTTTTTTAGTTTGTTCTTTGCAAACTCTATGAGAGAGGGAGGGTAGGAGATGGAGAAATAGTTAGAAAAGAGAGGGGAGCCAGAAAATCCTGGGGGAGGACATAGCTATGTATGACTATACAGATGTAGGTATAAGACAATACCAGCACTTCTTAGTCATGCAATTTTCTTTTTTTGTTATTTTGTTATTTGCCTTAATTTTTTACCAAACTTTTTACAAGACAAAAACAAAAGAGTTTTGTTTTTTCCCCATCTTCCTAGCTCACATTTCCCTCGAAAGCGGTATAAGCAACATACATTTTTCTTAGACAGTTTAAAAAAGAAAGAAGGGGTTGTATCTTATGGAGTCGTCAGTAACAGATGATAAGATGACCACAAAAAAAGATAAAGTTATCGAGAGTTTATCTCACTTTAGACTTCTTTTACATTTTGAAATGATCAACTTGGTGTCAGTAGTCTATCCAAGAAATCAATAGTGACACAGGTCAGCATGCAGTTATTCCCTAACAATAATGCTGACCACCGGTCATTCATCTTGTCACTTAATGGGGCATACTTCCCCAGCGCCACTGTTCTTTCGGATTTTAAAGATTGACGTTCAGCAACTAAATGCTGCAATGAGTCCACCTGTTGGTAACAGAATTGACAGCAATTATCCATAGTGTTCTTATCATGTTTTAGAAACAGCAACTCTTTAGTCTGCAATTAATTCAATCGCATCCTCAGAAACTATTTTCCATGATGTCTTGAGGGAAAACGTTGAAGATACCTTGACACCTGATTTACTGCACGGACATCACTAATATGTGGTTAACTTGATTTTAGTTTCAGTCTTTTATTGAGGGTTGTTATCCATTCGCTGAAGTTCACCTTTTTCTTAACAGCATTTAGATTATCTTGTAATAGTTTAACCAAAGCCCCCACATGGTCTAGATTATTCTTTATTTTTGCTGACCATTCTTTCAGCAGTCCTTTATAAGGTTTGTTGGGAGTTTCTATTAATATTGTATATGGAGCAGCAGATATTATCATTTTCCTATAGCGAACAAAGGAATTCCATAGAACTGATGCGTCAAGAGATTGTAGCCCCAACTCATATCGGATTGAGGTGATTGAAACATTTTTCAGCAGGCGTAGCACTTTCCGCCAATATATGCCTTCTAGTACCTTCCACATTTCAGTGTTAATGTTAAGTAAGGCCTCACTGCCAAAAGTGATTGCAGCAACCACTTTTTGGCGATAAAACTAAATTACTGACATGAGTCTAAATTTGCCAAACTCACGGTGTAGTTTTGAATCTTGTAGGGAGTGATTGGAAATTTTAGATTTCAACTCTTCAGTTCATTCCCATTCCCTTATTGATTTATTAAATGAAATCCCAAGGTATCTAATTTTTTCAGATCTGTCAACTTGTTTACCATCAGTGAACCATTTTAAATGTTTGCCTCTTTTTCCAAGATGGGTTCCAAAAGTGATGATCTTTGTTTTTTCAACATTGATCTCCATGTTGTTTGTCTTTATGTAAACCTCTAGGTTCAATAGATCGTTGTAGGCCAATTTGTGTTGCATCCATCAGGACTATATTGTCTGTGTAAAATAGGTAGCTAATCGGGTGGCCATTTATTTTTGGTGGAAAGATATTACAACCCAAAAATGACTTCAGCAGGTCAGCAATGTGTAGTTTGAAATTAAAGCGGCCAGTGGGCAACCTTGCTTAACTCCTCGCTCTGTCGCGAGGTCATCGGACAGTTCTCCATTGATGTTCAGCCTAACTTTAATTGATGTTTTGGAGTGTAGTTGAATTAACATCTGCAGGAGATCCGCAGGACACTTCCAATTTGCAAGTTTTTTCCACAGGGATGCCCGATTTACCGTGTCGAATGCCTGGCGTAGATCAACAAATGCTATGGTAGGCTGTGGAGTAGCAGCTTAGTCCAACAGCTCCTGGACCTCTCCCTGAAGACATTTACAAGGTATTATGAATTTTAAAAAAAGATTGCTGAGGCTGAACACCCTGCCTCAAAGAAACCTAAGCAGGTTGGGGAAATGAATGACACCCCAAGCATCCAGGATATCTACAAAATCATTCTCTAGGTGACCCAGGATGTCTGTGAAGTCAAGCTTACTCTGACTGATCTCAATTCAAAAACAGGTCAGCTTGATGGTAGAGTGACTGCTTTAGAAAAATCATCTTCATTTATGAACACTGAAATTGTGGGGAGCTTTCAAGATTACAACAACTTGAAGACATATTTACAGAAAGAAAAGGCAAGCGCATGGTGCTGGAAATGAGGCAGAGGGCCAAACATATCAGACTGGTTGGTGTGGAGGACTCTGCTGGTATGGAAGATTCAACATCTTTGGTCATTCAAATATTCAAGGACAGCTTTAATTGTGATTTGATCTCTCCTGTGAACATTGACAATGCCTATAGGATTGGTAAAGGTATGGGAGCCAAAGCAAGACACATCCTTGTGACCTTTCAGAATCAGAATTCAAAGGAGAGTTTGTTGGCTGCTGCCAGACTGAAAGGGAAAGCCATTTATAAAGGTAAACCGGTTTTTGTTTACCCAGACAATCCCAGGGAGATCTTGTTATTGAGGAAATCATTTAAGGGTGTTAATGATTTGGCCAGGCAACTTCACTTGAAGGCCTTTTTGAATAAAAATAATATTTTCAAGGTTGTGCTGCCAGATGGGGAAAAGAGCACTCCTAATCCTGCACAAGCCATGCACTGGCTGGAGCAACACAAGAAGGATTCACCTCTTGTAGCATCTACTCCTTAGCCCCGTTTGAATTGCTCTTTTCACACTTTTTAAGACGTTTATTGTACTTTATTTATACTTCATACACTTTAAAATGGTGCCGATGGAAACAGTCAGTTAACTTTCAAATGTTCACATTGGAACCTCTCTCCCGCTGTCTTCAGTTCATCTCATGCGTCATTAATGAAACTGGAACGTCTAATACGGCATGTTCATATGGTTCACTCACACACTATGAGGTCCCATTGGAGTAAAGGACCTTCAGGGCTTAGATCAGCTGACCCGGAACTGCCGGCATTTACATTCTTTGTACGTCGACACGTGAGGCAAGTGGAGACACGGCAGACCCGCTGCGGCAGTAACAGGGATGCCGCCTATGATAACGCTCGATCACCTCCGAAACAGGAAGCAGCTGACATCGATAAACAAGGACGTCGCATTTAACATGAGTAGGAGCCTTAACGGAGATGAAGTTAAATGCTGCGAAGGGAACATATAGGGAACAGCATTGTCTTGATGGTATGGAACGTGATCCTTTATTTTAATGCGAACGGATTATTCGTGTTCTATGTGGTCCTTCATGACTTCGCCTTCTAAGTATACTAGAAGCATTCACGTTATATATTACACCGGGACAAAGATGAAGTTGATATGGGGTTCGAAACATATGGATAATTTAGATGACCTGGATATGTTTTTGCTTCTCACTTGGGATGGAATTATTAAACTCCCTGAAAGACGGACATGCACATACTTTTTTTTTTTTCAGCTAATACGAATTGCTACATTCTGATATTATACGAATGTGTGGAACTAGAGTTTCAGAATAAATGTTGAACATGGACTTGGTGTCGGCGGCGAGGATTAGGGTTGTATGCATATCTGTATTTTCTGTACTATGCTATTATTTATATTTCTGATCTGTCATCTTTACTTCCCACTTTTTAGCTATTTTCTTTGCTTTTTATCGATACCTTTCAATTTTATTAAATCACCTATGGTTCGCTTATAGGATGAATATGTCAAGTGTTTTTTAAACTTTTTTTGGAACAGTCTATTTATGGGTTCTTTGGGTACTTTGAGCATTCCACTTATTTTGTTATGTGGAACCCAAAACTAATGCTGATCTCAGAATGCTCAGAGTGCTTAATTCATATGTTCACGATTCATACATTTTGTTGAGTCCTTTCCTGAGTTAATTCTACATATTTTTTTTTATATTTGAGGAAGTCTTTGATTCATTTGGACTGGGACTTGCTCGTGCTTTAGAATGTTTTCACTATGTGGGGGTGTTTGGAGAGGTGGTTACTCTCACTTAGGGGGGTATATGGACATTTGGGGTTCATACGTTACTTCTTATCATTTCTGATCTGTTGTTTCACTTTGTTATGGAATTTTTAGTACTCTTTATGCTTAGGGGTTTTTAGTGTTATGTAATTCCAATTTTTGAGTTTATTCGAGATTTGGGAGAGGTCCTAGAGACTTCCCTTTTGATGTTATTTCCTAAATTCGCTAGGCTGAATCATCTTTATAGTGTTGACCATTCTGTTATTGGTTTTTTAACTTTGCTTTTTTGTTTTTTTATGTTTTGTTTTTGTTCTTAACATTGATTGTGACATGATGGCCTTGAAACCAACTTGTAGGGCTAATGAGGACTTTTGTGTCACATCTTTGAACGTCAATGGGAATAATAATTCCCTTAAGAGGAAGAAAGTGTTTGCTATTCTGAATGATATGAAAGCTGAGATTTGCTTTATGCTTGAAACTCATATTCTGTCTGGTGAGCTCTCAAAATTAGAGAAGGAGTGGGTTGGTTTGGCCTTTGGCTCTTCTTTCTCGTTGAGAGCTCACTATTAAAATCTTGAGAGAATGTGCTGACAAGTAGGGGAGAATGATTGCATTATTGGTTGAGATTCAGGGGGAGCAGATGACTCTTTTTAATATACACGCTCCCACAGTAGACAATGGATCTTTTTTTAGGATGGTAGCCCAGACTCTCTTGGATTTGAACTTTCCTAACATCCTTCTTGGAGGAGATTTTAATACTATTATTGACCCTTTGATAGATAGGAGTCATGCCAGAAAAGTGAATCGGAGTGACTTCCATCATCAAGCTCTTTTGTCATAATTTGATGAGCACAATTAAAAGATAATTGGCACCTTGTACATCCGTATAAACATGAATATAGTTTTTTCTCTAGTGCTCATACTAGGTATTCTCGTTTAGACACCGCTGGGACGGTGACGGAAAGTTTTGTTTCTTGTGATATAGGGAACATTTCAGTGAGTGATCACGGCCCTGTGCAAATGCACTTGAAACTCAAATACCATTTTTATAGATCCTTTTCTTGGAAACGGAATATTTCCAATTTGATGGACAATGATATTTTGGAAAGGATTATATCTGAGGCTAATTTTTTTATTGTGGAAAACCATTCTGATGAGGTTAGAATAGGAAATACATAGGCTTTCAAGTGTTGTATGTGTGGGATTTGCTTGGGGTTATCGAGTGGTAAAAAGAAAAAAGAGGAAAGATCCAGATTGCCACCTGAACTGAAAATTAGTGCAATATCCAGAGATTTGATGGTTTAACCATCAAATTCAGTTAAATTGACACTCTTGAAGAAGCTTAAAAGAGAAATGGATGATATTTTGTCATTGAGGACCAAATGTAGTTTATTCTATTCTCAATGTACTTACTTTGAAAAAGGTGAGAAGTGCGATAGGTGGCTCAGATACAGACTGAAAAAGAAAATGTCGGAAGCCACAATTGCTTCCGTCATGGATACAAAGGGTAAGATTGCATTCGACCCAGATAAAATACATTTGGTTTTCGGTGACTTCTATGTGGATTTAAAAAAAAAATGTTTTTATTTGGTATGGATAATACAATCATCCTTTCAAATATGTATAAAAAACAAAATAAATTATTTAGATTTTACATATCTTACATTTTACATTTTACATATCTTGATTTTACACTTTTGGAAACACTTTTAAGAGAGGAACAAAAGTAAATAGGATGAATAGGATGAATAAAAAGAGAGATAAAGGAATCATTCATTGCGAGCACAAACATATAAGTAAATATGTAAAAGAAAACAGAATTACAAATCAATTGTGCTACGTATTTCATTGAGCAAATAAAAATTGATTTCGCAATTGTAGCGTTTGGAAAAAAAATTGCAATTTGTTAAAACTCTGTAGCTAATCAATGGAACTACTAAGCAAAATGCACATCTGTGGAGAAGGCTAACCAAGGTTACATAGACTCATCTTCAGAATAACATTTGGGAAAGATGGCATCTAAGTAGTACATTTCCCGTATTTCTTATTTAGGACATTGCCCTGTGTGATTAACATATAGAGTTTAAGTTGGATATCATCTTCCCTCTCCTGTGTGGAGGTAGAGGCCTGGATAGTAACACCAAGGTATTTGTAATGATGGACTTGCGATAAAGAGACATTTTGTAGATGCCAACAATGAGACTTTTTAATTTTCGATTTGCCATGTGGTTTGCATACCATTGTTTGCGTTTTTTGAGTATTAATTATAAGATTGTTGGCCAATACATATGATGCCAAACAATCCAGTAGATTTTGTAGCCCAGAAGGGTTCTGAGAAATGAGGATTAGATCATACGCATATACCAGATGAGTTATAATATGAGGTCCAAGTTTGGGAGAGTCGCTCTCAGTTGCTCGTAGGATGATTCCTAAGTCAAACAGAAAGAAATTGAAAATGGAGGATGCCAAAATGCAGCCTTGCTTAAGACCTCTTGCAATTTCGATGATGGATGAAAGCTCTCCTGCCATAGAGAGTCTAATTTGGATAGTTGTATTGGTATGAAGCAGCATAACTAGGGTCAAGAGTGATGTGGGACACTTGTATTGGATTCATTTCTGGTGTAAAATGGACCGATCAATAGAATCAAATGCGGCTTTGAAGTCTATATAAGCCAAATAAAGCACTACATATTTAGATTTAAGTATGTTTAAAGTCAAACGATTAGGACAAGTCCCAAGGCCAGCAACAAAACCCGTCTGGAAAGGGTCTCTTAGGTTGTTATTAAGTGTCCATAAATTAAAGTCCCTAAGGATAATTCTGGCAAACATTTTCCCAGATGCGTCTAATAACGCTATGGGCCTATAGCTGGCCGGTGAAGAGCGGTCTCCATTTTTATAGATGGGGACTATTATCAAATGGGTCCAAGAAGTAGGCAAACATTGTGTGGTGTTAGTAGTAGTAAAGATCGTATGTAGTTTTGGAGCGCAAAGATCAGGATGAGTTTTAAACATTCAATTTTAAAGACCGTCAGGGCCACAAGCACCGGAATTGCTAATTTTGGAGATGTAAAATTTAATGTCAACCACGTCAAAAGAGAGATAGAAGGAACTTCGCACATCATGTGTTACCATGTAGGGGGAATGTGTAGGACGAGCATACAGAACTGAAAAATGATTGATCCACTTTAATTCAGTTACAGCATTGTCTTGCAAAACAACTTGAGGGGGGCGAGTGGTTTTATTTAATAAAGACCACACTCCTACAGCAGTTTTGGATTGAAAAGAGGACACCATGGCTTCCCCATCGAGCTGGTACATCAGCGCTCTAAGAGCCCTGATAGCATTTTTGTATCTCGTCCTAATGTTCTTCAAAATGGTAGCTCTAAGGACTGCCAGTGCATGCTTGGCCTGTCGTTTCATAGCCCGAGTGTTTTAATTGTTGGACCTGTGAATTAAAGACATGAAGTCTGTGGCCAGTCTTCATGGGCCCAACACAAAGTTTTAGTGTTTTCGAGGACTGGAAATGCTGAAACAGATTACAATAGTGAATAATGTCATGGCCATGGTGATTTTCCAGGGCTCCATTTAGCTCACACAAGGATTGGGGGGACCATCAGAGTCGATTACCTCCATTGTTTAGTGCTAAATTTCCATGATAATGATTATCAACGGTCCTGGGACCTATAGAGTGAACGGTCCACTCAGCAACTAGTTGATTATGGTCACTATTATGATTTGTAATGTCTTGAAAGTTATCCACACTTGAAAGCATTGAGGCATTTACAAAAATATAATCAATTGTGGACGAACTACAACCTCTCTTCCAGGTAAACTTGGGTGGTATATCCGATGGAAAGGCTCCATTGAGCATAATTAGTTCATAGTTAGAGACCAAAGCCAACCATTTAGTTAGTATGAGTTTGTTAATGGTTCGCGGAGACATTTACATCACCTGCAATAATTAAATTGGAAATTAAGGAATCAAGGGCAACCAGATTAAGTAATTCTGTAAGGGCCTTAAAGAAGCATCCGGCAGATATACCAACCACATTCCAGTATACATTGATTCATGCATATTCGATCTTATGAATAGTTAGTCTAACCATTTGTAAATACTTGTTAGGACAACACCATTCTTGGGCAACTATTCCAAGGCCCATCCTGATAGCTATTAGGAGGCCAGGGGTAGGTCTACCACATGTCCCACATTGAGCTGGATTAAGAAAGACATCATAGCTGTCCCACAATGGAACCAATGTCATCCACGTTTCTTGAAACAAAAGTATGTTATGACACATGAGACCGTTATTGTTGTTATTGATTAAATGTGAGAATCCTCTGGTATTCCAACTAATGAGTGATATAGATTGTGCATTGATTTCAGATACTAGCTAATTTAGCTGCAAGCCTGTAAGATGTTGGTGACCAATTGACCAATTGAGGTAGAAACTTGATGTGATTGATGACCTTGAGGACCATACTCACAATTGGCTGGTGGAGAAGTGGTTTGATTTAGGGCAAGCGTGTTAAGGGTGTCAATTGACAGAGCAAAGCCCAAGGCTTTCGAAGCAAAGAATTCATTTGAGCAAGAGGAGTATTGGCCGCCTTCAAGGGCAGAATTATTGGTGTTTGTCTAGATTTAATAACTGAATGTAGCATTTCAATCATTTCTGGGGTGATTTTCGCCAGCAAAGCATAGGGATTAGTCATAGGCACTGAAGCAATGTTAGCAGAGGGAGTGTAGGAAGGAACATTTGGGAGTCTTAGGAGAGGCATATCAAGAGGCCTAGCATGCGGCTCATCACTGGGCCTCTTTCGTTGCGCATCAATGGATGGAGCACTATTTGGAACACTGATAATGGATGGTTTGTGCGTTACAGAGGACATGTAAGCGTCCACCGTCTTCCTGATCTCCTCCCGATGTAAAACATTGGAGCTAGTGACAGGAGTGGAGATAATTCTTGCACCAGGTGCCTCAACCGTGACAACTTTAGCACCAAGCACTTTATTAGTTTCAAGTTGGGATTGTTAAGTAGCAATTTCTACTAGTTGATCTAGAGGTGCATATGTCACATTATTTGACACCTTGGATTGTTTCATTGCAAGGTATTTCTTCGTGACTGAACGTGCAGCATCAAGCGTGGTTTTTTTTGGGCAGATTCAAATTCTTGATGAGTAGTTTTGATTTTGCAGTATTGATTTTATTGTTCCCAAAAACATTTCTAGGTAATTTTGAAACAATAGGATGATGCTTTTTATTTTTCGAGAAGATAGTATAGGTCTCTTTGTTGGAAGAATTCAATTGTGTTTGAGAAGAGGGCAAACTTGTGTTCTTTTGAAACACGTTAGTCATCAGGTCTATATTCGAAATAGCTGATGTGGCCGTAGATTTTTTCTTATGTTTGACAAGACGGGCAGGGGCCTGGTGTGTTGGAGAGCACCTAGGTGCGATAGGAGCTTCGCCAGGATCGATATTCAGGCCTGTAACGGGGTACACAAATTCTACAGTCACTTCAATGGGGTGAATGATTTGATCAATGGATGGCAAGCACTGGGTCGTGGGGTCACAAGAAGTGGTTTGGGTGGCAATGGCAGATGGCATTGGGAGGCAATCGTCTATTGATGGTTGTGGGCCAGTAAAAGCAGCAACAGATGGGGCTTGCGTGCAGTTTTCAGTCGATGGTTGCGGACCAGAAGGGGCAGAAGTGGGTAAGATAGACAATCCTGGTTTTAAATGCTCACTGGCCCACTCCGTTTGCCATGTATTTATTTTCTCGAGCAGGACCATTTGAGTTTGTAACTTCAAGTCCAAGGTGCCATATAATTTGGTTAAGGTTGTTAAAGGCACATGCAAAGCGTTAAGAACAAATTGATTAAGCGCCGGGTTGTTTTCAGTCTGATACACCTGAGGTGCTGGTGAATTGTGTATTTGCTTTTTGCATGTGCATTCAGGAAGTGAGCCTTGCTCTCGGCTGATGATCGTCGATGTGATCAAAATAGCATTTGTGTTATCATGGGGTACTGCTGATCTTCGTGTGGTCGGCGCACAAAAGGAAATGTTGGAAATAGAGGCGCAACAGCTCGAGAACATGATAGGGGATTTAGATAGATTATCAGACATGAGTTGTGGAGAAAAGGAAGAGTTGGACAGATTAAGGTCAATCACAGCAACATCTGAAACATGTGCCACTGTAGTGGAGCGATTGTGTAAGAGCTCAGCAGTCGGTGGCACATTTTCCAGAATGCTGCTGTCAGTAATAACATTCTGTTCACCATGACATTTAACATGAAAAGCTCCCAATGGAGTTAACACATCATGGCATGCAGACACATGTTGTTATCTTGCATGCTAGAAGAGGAGCTCATAGGATGTATGAGAGCCTGGCGAGGGTAAATGTTCATTTTTAAAAAATAATGTTTAGCAAGGGATGTCGCAATGCACAGGCGTATGTCATCCGGCTTCAGAAGCCACAGAAGGACGAACTAGAGTTTCATTATAGAATTTCTGAATATCTGTAGAGTTCGTTTTTTTCGGGGTAAGGTAAACACCTCTTTTGAAGTGCAGACCTTTGGGAGTGGAGGTGGGATTCCGAACAGACTTCTGAGAAAAAAAAATGTTTTTAAATCCACCGCCCCAGAGCTGGTTTGTAGACCCTTAGGCATACCGGTTTTGAGTGTCTGAAACATTTAACAAATGAGGCTGATGACGGCGTCAAAGCAAAAGCCCACAGGCCCCAAGGCACCGCAGCGAAGCGGCTAAGCGGGACTTGTGGGGACTTGCTTGGGTACGTGCGCACGGTGCACATGCAATAGCGGTTTTATAGCTCCGGCTCTGCTGGTATAACAGGAGCCTAAACAATAGAAGACATAAGGCATGTTAAAAAGTCCTTTTAGCACTGAAGGTGCTAGCTCAAAGTGAGTGGGTATGTTCACCTTCTGGTAGTTGCAGTAGATGCAAAGTAAAACGTCCAAAAGCTCAAGAAGAAGCACATCCAAAACAGGTCCAGTCACAAAAGCAGCAACAGCAAGATCTCTCGCAGCAAAGCGGGACTTGTGGGGACTTGCTTGGGTGCGCTATGTGGATTTATATCGCAATGAGTCCTGATCCTGGTGGACTTCCTCGTGAATTTTATAAAATTCTTCCAGATTCAGCTCTCACACTTTTAAGGGATATGTTTTTTGTTAGTAAATTGGCTAGGGTGCTACCTGACAGCACCAGTCATGCCTCTAGCTCTGTGTTTTTAAATAAGGGAAAAGCCGGCAACTATCCGGCAAACTACTTCCCTATAAGTCTCATCAACACTGATGATAAAAAATGTTGGCTAAGGTTTTGGCTTTGCGATTAGAAAAATTTCTTCCCAAATTGATTGGTGTAGAACAATCAGGTTTTATGAGGAATAGACACACGTCCAGTAATATTCGACAATTGTTTCACACTATCGAGAGAGCTAATGAAATTGATTGCGATGCTGGTGTCTTCTCACTCGACGTTGAAAAAGCATTTGACAGGCTTAATTGGGATTATTTGTTTTCAGTTTTGAGGGTAATGAATCTTGGTATAGAGTTAATTTCATGGATTGAGCTTTTATACTCCAATCCAACGGCTGATGTTAATACAAATGGAATGAAGTTGGAAAGCTTTGTTTTGGAAAGAGGCCCTCGTCAGGGGTGCCCGTTTTCACCACTTTTAATTATTCTGGTGATTGAACCGTTAACCATTTCTCTAAAAAATGACCCTGTCAGAGTGGGTTGCTTGGGTATTACACAGAAAACATGGTTTTATGCAGACGATCTTTTGTTAGTTCTTAGGAATTTTGATGAATCTCTCCCCTGTTTGATGCAAATTTTGCTGGAGTTTTACACGTCCTATGGTTACAAGGTCAACTGGTTAAAGTCTGAGGTTTTGCCTCTTTCTTTTCATTGTGATAAAACTTTGGTGACTGGACTGTGATTTAAATGGTGTGATGGCCGACTGCGGTATTTAGGCATCTGGTTGACGCCCTCAGTTCTGAATATTGTTGATGAGAATATGTGTGCGATCAGTCGGGAATGCAGAATGGATCTTGATAGGTGGTCACTTCTTAATCTATGGTTGTGGGGTAAGGTTAACGCCCTTAAGATGAATTTGGCTCCCAAGGTTAATTTTGTAACAAGTATGCTGCCTTTGAAAATCAGTAATCGATACTGGAAGGATTTAGACTCATACAGGAATTTTTGTGGGCTAAGAAACCCCCGAGACTTAGCATTTGGAAATTGCAACTTCCAGTGGACTAGGGGTTCCAAATTTGAAAGCTTATCATTTGGCCTTTTCTTCACATACGTTAGTTGCCGTCTTCCATTTTTTAGTACAAATCCAGATCGTTGGGCTTTGGCGGAATCTAATGCCTTTGGTCCCCTTGGACTGGAGGCTTTATTAACTACTAATGCAAAAGATCAAGGATGCAGATCATTAGTAACGGCATCTTTATGCACTGCTTGGAGTGAGTTGTTGGCGCTTTTGGGTAAGGATGCTTTCAGATGTTTACGTGCTTCTATTTGGCTAAATCCTAAGAGCAGGGACAACACCAAAACCATTTTTTGTCCTGATTGGTTTCTTGCTGGTATTAAACAGATTGGTGATCTTGGGAGGGATGGTCGATGGATGGCTGCAAATGAGTTAAGAGAGAAGTGGGATTTCTGGATTCTGACGTACTCAGCTTATAGACGTTTGAAGAGGTCAGTAGGCGATGTAGATTGGTCTAATACTGTGGACTTGAATATTTTTCTTGCAACGTCTGAGAACAAAGGACGTGGCTTAGCGAGTAGAGTGTACACATTGATTGTGTCGAATTATCGTAGTAATGAGACTTTGCGGAATGTTTGGAGTGCGAAGATCAACTCTGAAATCACACCTGATTGTTGGCAAAATATTTGTAGAAATGTCTCCTTATGTTCTTTGAACTTGGGCGAAAAGACTCGACAACTCAAAATTTTTAATCCTGTTTATTAGTGTCCAGAAAAGCTAAAAATGAGAGGGATGGTAGATCATGATGAGTGTTGGGGTTTTATACATGCAGTTGGTTCCTTGGAACATATGTTGTGGAGTTGTGTCAGGAGTTGTGTCAGGGTTTCTGGCTTCTGGTCCGAGGTTTGTGATGCATGTATTCAAATTTCCCGTGGGGATCCCAAATTAGATTTCAAAACAATGATATTAGGAGATGACTCTGGGATTTGTGATCTCAGCTCTGCCCACCAAAAATATCTTTTTTGGGGTGCCATTGTGGCCAAACCCTTGATACTTCGGGGTGGAAAAGCAGGATTTCTCCTTCATTTGATAACTGGATAGACGAAATGCACACGCTTTCAAGAATTGAAAAATTGATTTATAAATTGAAATGCAAATTGTCTTTTTATGATAAAATATGGAGGGAAATGTAATGATCTTTTTTAAATGTTTTTTCCCCTCTCTTCTCAATGTATGAATATTTTGTAATTGATGTTTCAAATTTGTCTGGTATTTTGTTTATATTGTAAATAATTGTAAATAAATAAATAAATAAATAAACTAATGCTAGAAAAAGAGTTGCCTTATTTTTCAGGGCTTCTAGTTTCAAAATGTTAAGCAGGGAGAGATTTACCTCAACCCCTAAGCCACTAGTGAAACCCGTTTGTCGATCATCAATGATATTGTCCTCACTCGCCCACTTCAACAATCTTTTCTGGAGAAATGAGACAAAGATCTTTCCTATTACGTCCAACAGGGCAATCGGACGGTAGTTTGTTGGATCAGAACGATCTCCTTTCTTTAAAATAGGTACAACCACTGCTGATTGCCATGAGGAAGGAATTTGTCTTGCCGCAGCTATGTTTTTAAATAGACCTTCAATAAACACGGTCCACAGAGCTTTGTTCTTCTTCAGTGCCAGGTTTGTGAAGCCGTCTGGGCCGGCTGCTCCAGAGTTTTTTAATTTGGAAATCGAAGCTTCAATGTCGACACGGTTGTACTTGATGTCCCAAGGAACATTTGAATCTATAAATAGCTCTACTTTGGTATCTCTCGGGGCTTTGAAGACTGTTGTGAAATGGTTCACCCATGAAGGCGCGCTTACTCCTACTGTCATGTTAGCCGTCTGCGTTATGCAGCCAGCATTTATAATCGGCCAAGTTTTGAGTACAGATCAATCTGAACATTGTTTCTGCTTACTCTTGTTTCCGATAGTATCTAAAAGAATGCATCCAGTTTCGATGGCGCTTTTGGGGTTTTCTTTTTTCCACCTGAAATGAAACTAGCGGGCAGGTCTTCTTGAGCAGTTTAAGATCTTCTTTTCATTTTTTTCTTTTTGTTACTGATTTGTTCACTGAAGGTATATTTATGTTTTTGATGGTTGACATTAAATCGAATTTTTAGTGTTATGAATTGGGCAAATAGGGGAGTGTACTCTGCCAAGCTCTCACCCTTTATGGTGCCATTATTCAAGACAAAAGTGAGTTCTGCAATCTCTGAATGCCTTAATCTGAGCCGATTTAGCCCATGACTTATCGCCAGAGATCCAGTATAGAGATGACTTGAAACGGTTACTTCAGATGACCAACTCAGATTTACAGCGTCATGATCACTATTCCTCATTTTTACAATCTCCAATTGGATAATATTTGTAAGGCGCTCACTTGAGGCCCAGATGTAATCAATTGTCCTATGAGACGCTTCTCTATGTCATGTGGGACGACCTGTGAGGTCTCGACTAGTTTGCCCATTTAGCATTTGACAATTTCTATTACACAGTTCTTCGAACCAAACTTTCCCAAGATCAGTTTTTAGATCTTGGCTTATCTTTTTGATGTTACCATTTGCATCAACCACTGAATAGTTCAAGTTACCACAGATGATGATGACAAAGTTCTGCATGAGCATGAAATCGTCAATCAATGAGGTGACTGATGTTATAAAGTTAGTCCTTAACTTTAACCTGTGAGACATTTTGGCAGGATTCTAATAAACATTCATCAACAATATGAACGCTCTAGGGACTATTGCTCCATGGGATATTTGAATGGTGGTTCCTTGCACAAAGGCATTAGGGTTACATTTGTTTATCACTGACCAGCCAGGGACATTTTTAACAATGGTTAGTACCCAAGATAAAGGATGTCCAGTTGAGTTTTTCATGGCTGGATTTAGTTTTAATGTAAAGCCTTCGCTTATTGATGCTGATCTTAACCAGGTTTCCTGTAGGCAAATCAGGGTGAACCTTTTTTTTTTTTTAACTCGTTGACATTCCATTGTTGATGTTTTTGTCGAATATGGATTTCTAAGCTGGACGCTTAAAAGTTTTGATTTCCATTAGATTCCTTATGAAATTCTTTGCAGTGTAAGATTTGATTTTTCAACCAGTTCCTCCTTTCAGTACTGGGATTTTAGGTACTGCTGTGAATTTTGAATTGCTTCTGATTTTGTCTGTCAAAGCTTTCTTTAGATCTGTAAAGATACTGAAGGTCACAACTTTAGTGTCACTGGCAGAATCAAGTGAGCTTGAACTGCACTTGGGGCAGGATTCACGATGTGCGATGTCGCATGAGTCGCTCCTCCATGTGAGATTAAAAAGGGGTTGCCAGAATGCAAATGATTATTCACAATGTGGGTATTTGACAGTTGTTCGAGTTCGTTCGGAATGTCATTTACTAAAGCTGTTACTAAAATTGCAGAGACTGGGACACCGCAGCCTTCTTTCGTTGTTTTTTGTTTCCGCAGTTTTAGCTAAGTTGTATGTGACTTTGTTGCTCAATGGTACCGACTGTGAGCCACCAAAGGAATTTTCTTAAGGGTTTTTAATCACGTCAGCTTTCGTTTGACACTTACATTTACATGTTATATCCGTTAGCGATGTTCTTGATGATTTATGTTGCATTCATTTTGTGCATTCAAGCACAGCTTCCATGAGCTCAGTTGCTTGCGATATCTCATTTCCTGCTATGTCGCTCAACCAAAGTTGCCACTTAGATAAATTATCGGCTTCATGGTCGATCCTTTTGTGAGTATGATCCGACAGAGTCTCTAATGCGTTGCCCATTTTCTCCTTTCACCTGGAACGTTTGTACTGGCATCCAAAACATTTGTATTGGCCTTTTCAGCTGCTCTTCCCTGACATGTGCATTTCCAATGCTGATCTAGCTGGAGGCTATGCTGTCCCTAAATATCTCCGGCAGTATCCGTGACACAAGGCTATCCTAAAATTGCAAGCCAGCGTTTTTTTTTTGTAACTGGCAGAGCAGTAAGCAACACTGCTCTTCAGTCCTCTTACAGAGGGTGTGTTTCTCACCCTGCACCCTGCAACTACCGTCACACAGCTCCATCAGTCGTGTGGGAATCTTTGACCAAGAAATAACAAGGTAAGCTCTCCCTCAACGATCCCCTATGATCTCTGTTCTGTGGAAACTTACTTTCTTTTTCCACCCTGAACACTGTGAGCACTGATTCAATGCTGGACGTGATTGGTAAGTGCCCAGTGACTTGAACATTTTGCTTTTGTTTCTTTTCTTTTGGCGCTTCCTGGTGTCCCTTCTGGCCTCCTGCTAAAAGATAAAATTGTGGACAATTTAAAACCCTCCATTTCTGCTGTTGTTGGGACTGCAGGTTATTTGAACCTTTGACCCGCGAGTAACTTTCTTGGAAGGTTTGCCTCTGGGGGCATTATGTCTAAGGTGTATAATCTACAAAGCGCACCTCAAGAGGAGAATTACATTGTCCTAGCCCAAGAAGAGGTGCAGGAATTACCTCAGACAAACAGGTGGGGGCGAAGAGTACTTTTAAGAGCTACAAATCTGGGGGTGGTGTCTTTGTTGTCCCAAAAGGCATTTACCCAGCAGACTGGCAGGTACCTATCTGCTCAGGATTTACAGGGCTGCAGGGCGCTGTGGATCCTTCTGAGGGAGATTCTACCCCCCCTTAGCCAATCCAATTCGAGATTTAGATGTGGCAAATTATACTCTTACTATGTCATCAATGAAGAATACCATTGGAACAATGTTCCCAAGATGCAAAACAGATCAACACACAGAGGATTAAGGCTCAGCAGTGATGGCTTCAGCTATGCTTATTCTGAAAGGGGTTCTGACAGAAAAGGATTTAAATGGGAAACAGCCTCTTGATGCAGAAATGCTAGAACTAGAAAGCCATGAACTGATTCAATCCTCATTTGAACTGAATGTATTACCTACATCTAGATACAAGGAAGTAGTCTCGCAGAACCCCTTTTCCCAATCCCTGGAAAAAAGAACAAACGCAGAGACGACAGTCAAATCAACGGCCTTGAGTAAATCGAATGAACTGATGCCTCCCACAGTAATGACCCTTAATTTTTTATTGACCTCATTGGTTAAGGTCTTTGAAACCCTGAAACTTGAAGTGCAGCAGCAAACTGGCACACTATTGGAAATTACTAAAGATCTGGAGCTGAGCGAAATTACTATGTTGGCTATAAAAACGGCTCTGAATGAGTCCGTTTTTGATATTTTGGGGAACTGGGCTCTGTATCCAGTCTGCAATCTATGAAGCTGGACAATCTCTATGACAGATGGACTGATACCAAGGTTGAAATTAGGTCTCTATCTGAGAAGATAGATTCTTGGTCTAAACAATCTTCAAATACCGCCAGTCCTGCTTTAGAAAATATCATGTATGCAAATTAGATGAATGATACTCTGCTGTCCGCTTCAGTCGTGGAGGAGTTTCTTCGTTTAGCACAAGTGGAGGATTGTGAGTTGCCTAACAACATTCTGAATAAAGAGGGGGATTCTACTCCCTTAGGGGAAGTGGAGTTGGTGGAAGAACCTAAAAAAAAGAAGTTGAATGGGAAATCTAAAAAGCAAAAGAAAAAGGCAGCAAATCCCGCAACTGATTCTCTGATCATTGTGGGTAGGAAATTGAAGAAATCAAAGCAGAACAATCAATCCTCAGATATAAATTGCTTAATCAACAATCTAAAGATTAAAATTAAACCACTAAGTGATGCAGAGGATGTGAGACCCTTCAACATCAATAAAGGAAAAAAGGTGAAAGCTTCCTTTAAAGCACAGAATAAGGGGGAGGAGGTATCTGTGGAGGTGGTGGTGAAATCAACGAGTACAGTGGCAATTGAGACAGACCCAACTGATCCACCGAGAAAAATAGCCCCCTTTTTTCTAAAGGTCCTTCCGAAAGACAAATCGGTTAAAACCTTGAAATTAGCCCCCATTTTCTTGAAAGCTGGGACCAAGTCAAATTCCCTAAACTCAAATTTACCAGCACCGCTAATATTGGACAAAAGGGCTGTACGGGCAGAAGTTTTAAGTCAACCACTGGGTAACAATTTACTGTCTATGGTAAATTCTGGAGCTAATCTCACTCACTCATTGCCCGTGGTTCCAGGGAATAGTGGGTCTCATACCCATGATTGTGAGCTTGGTGCATCTTTGAAAAGTAATGTGACTGATTTGCGACAGTTAGCATCAAAATGAGAAGGTCTAAAGAAGAATCTCAAAGTTTACCTCTCAAGGAAGCTATTGAATGACTTTGGAAACACACCTCAAAATCGCTCTGAGATTTTGATGGCCATGGGATCTATTCCCTCTATGAAGTACTTTATGACAGCAGACATTAATCTGGTGGCTTTCCCATTCAGTCATAATACTGACATAGTGGAATTGACGCTAAAATCAAGACTGGGTAAAGAAATGATTATGGGGGCAAAAGACGATTGGAATCAGCAGGATTTAATTATCTCAGAACTGTGTCCTCAGTTGATGTCCTCAACTCCATCTTTTGTTCCTAGTCTGGGATCTAATCTAGCTTTGATGGGTCCTGCCGCCTCACTTTCCTCCACACTGAATATGTGGGATTTTGTCCTAGATATCATCACCCAAGTCCTCCTGAAGAAGGGCATTTCGCAGCTGAGACTCTAGTTGATTGTCACCTTAAACTACTTTCCTGGAACACAAGGGCTTTTAATTCATTGTCTTCTGATCCTGTGAGACTGCAGACCATCCAAAGTTCTGATCTGATCCTTCTTCAGGAAACCTATTTGACATATACTGTGGGAATTGATGGCTTCTCAACTTTTCAGCAGCTGGTCCAGCAATCGGCGGGAGGGAGGACGGCAGGGGGTCTCCTTGTTGCATGTAAAAACAATGTTTTATGTCATCGGAATTTTTATCTTTAGAGAGACAGGGAATTCTGATTGTGAGAGTGGGGCTGTCCGAGAAGGGGTCCGATGAGCATTGGTTGGGGGTTAATTTGTATTGGAAGCCTGCAGTTTCAAATCTTTGGGTTTTCTAAAAAATCTATTGGATTGTCTTGGTAAATACACTTGTTTGTTTCTGGCAGATCAACCTTTAACAACAGGTGATCTAAACTCCCAGTGTGTTGATATTGTGGATAAATGATCTGGCAGTATTACAACTAGTTCAAGGAATGGAAAAATATGGTTAAAATATATGAGGAATAGGGGGCTCTGGCTATTCAATGGGAATGTGGTGGGGGATCTTTCAGGTGAACCGACTTGGCATAGAGGCACTTCTATCTCTACCTTAGATTATTTCTTTGTAGCTAGAAGGATCTTCGATAACTGTCTGAAATGTGTTATTGTTAGTGGAAATACATATGATCACGACATGTTGATTGCCACAGTGTCTCGAGAAAGGGCCAGGATACAACCATCCTGTTGTCAGAAGGTGGCAGTAAACTCTGCCAGCAATCGAGTAAGACAGTTTGAAAGAGGGGGTTTGCCTTTAATTGATAAGTTGTCTGGGAAAGTAAAACAGCTGTCAGGTGGTCAGCTCTTGTGCTGTTGTGCACCGGCCAACTTTCAGGCTTTCTTGTGGGAATCAAGCCCTCAATCTGTCCTCGATAATAAAAAGCAGGTGACCCATAAGCATACCTATGATTCTCGTATCCAGGAACAAAAGTAGCTGAAACGGTCTCAATTGGCTAGGTTAAAGAAAATGGGCCTGGATGGTGAGACTCTTGATAAACATCTCAGGGCTGTGAACAATGCCTATAGGAACTGGGTTCGCTCACATAGATATTTAATTTACCAGCAAGACGGGGAAAAGATGTTGAGGGCTTTATCCCTCAGAAACTCGAGAAACATTTGGGCAATACTAGGTTCTCTGGACCGCCAACTGCCGGATAGCCAAGAAATGGTCTTACAGGAGCAGGTGTGGGCACTTCTCAGAGGTGTATGGTTGTTTGGATACCCCAATTGTAAGAACAGAGGTGAGGGGTGCTTGGTCCTTAACTTTAACCTGTGAGACCATTGAATGCCTGATTAGGAAGTCTTCTAGCTCTAGAGCAGCTGGCCCAAATGGGCTTGTAACTCTGTTCTAAAAAGTAACCCTCCTCTATGGGCATTGCTCCTAAAACTCTTATTTGATAACATCCTGAAGGCCAAAGAACTGCCAGTCTCGTGGAGATCTTCTGTGGTGATCCTTATCTACAAAAAGGGAATATCTCTTTTAGATGCGGAAAGGAAAATCTTCGTTGGCCTGATTGAGTCATTGGTTAAGTTAAAAGGAATTATTCCTAAGCAACAAACTGGCTTCAGTAGGGGTTTGTCGACTTCACTTAATGGTTTGGTTCTGAGTTGCTTAAGTGCACAATCAGGGGCAAAGGGGGACTTGCCTCTGTTTGCAGGCTGGATCGATCGCAACCAGGCATTTGATACTATCAACATAAATATGCTCTGGAAAAAAATAAACGCTGGGGGGGGCCCTCACCGCCTGTCCATTCAAATATAACTTCACCAGAATTCCACCATGAGAATCAGCCTCTCGAGATCTGGCACCCTGTCGGACCCAATTAAGATTGAACGAGTATTCTGCCAGGGCTGTATGATTGCCCCTTTTCTGTTGATTCTTTTCATCTCAGATCTGATGGTGTGGTTACAAGATAGGGGTCTGGTGTCCCCAAAAATTGGTGATCTTAAAATTGGATGGTTGGCTTATGCCAATGACTTGGTAGTGTTGGATTACACTCAAGTTGCCCTTGTGCGCCCATTATTGCCTTTATCAGAATATGCCAAGTGTAACGACTTAAGAATCAGTCCAGATAAATCAAAGATTCTTATATTTAAACATCCGAAAAGGCTAATTAAGCCGCTCACTTGAGAGTTGGAGAATCGGGTTGTTGAGGTAGTGTCTGAGATTACCTACCTTGGGCTAGTATTCAATCTTCCCCGACCATGGGCCATGTGGTGGCATCTGTCGACCTAAGGGTTCCCAATTTAAGGGGCACAGATGAAAAAGATGCTTTTTAAGTTTGGTAAGTTTTCCATTCGTCCCATGAATAAATTCTATATGGGTAAAGTAATTCCGGTTATCTTATTTGGTTTGGACACTAATCCCCTTAATCAACATAGAAAGGGATAAAATCAAGGCCACACTGCTTAAAAAATCATTACGTGTGCTAAACTGTGTCCCTATAAGCTGCTCAAGGTACAAACTAGGTCTACCTCATTGATGGGTATTATGGAGTGGAAATGGATTTCATTATGGAGGCTGATTCTAGACTCATCCAAAGGCTCAGTCTATGAAGATGTAGCACTTACAAGGCAAAGAGGAGGGAACATCTTCCTCGGTAATTTGGATGTCAAGAAATGTTGGTTGCCTCTGATTGTACAATGGAAGTACTTATCCACAATCCCATGAAAGTTAAAATGTGTATTCAGCGAGCTGACTGGATCAGGTCCCCAGATAAAATGAGACAGTCAAAGCTCTCAGCCTTTCATAATCAGACTAATAGATGGAGAGCCTGTTTGTCCCAATATCTAAATTGGTCATTAGACTCAGGTATTAGGTCTCTTTTTTTAGATCTACTCCCTATGCGGGAAATGATGGGAAATTATGGCAATAAGAAATAGAGAGGATTTCTTCAGTGCTATTTGTAACAAATGTGATGATAAAGAAAATCAATCCCTTTACCACCTACTCTCAAAATGTTCAGGAATGTGGGCTTTACGAGTCTCTAGGTTTCAAAGATGTGTTCATGATGAGAGGGTGTTAAGTTCTGATATTTTTTGGGATCGATTATCATTGGGGGAGGAAGCTTTTTTGTCATTTGAAGTTGTTGCAGTCTTAAACGAATGAAATTTACGAGGGAGAATACTTGAAGCTAATAATGCCCTGGTACTCTCCATCTAATTTGTGGTTTGAGGTCATGCTTTTTTAGTTAGACCGATTTGTACCTTAGCTGCATTGTTTGTTTTTATTTAGTGTGCCTCTCTTTTCTTTTGGTTAATTGTCTGCATTTGTGTTTTTATCAATTTTCTCTTCTTCAAATTATCTTTTATGAATATTTTCTTTTTTTTTTTGGTCTGTGAATTTTGATTTGTTTTGTGTAAATAGTGTTAAAAGGCATTAATTGATTTATCTGTTTGTTTTTTGATTTTGTATGTATGGCTAAATTCACTATAAATAAACAAAATGCATTGACTTTGGTATTGACTACAGTTGACAGCGCATTTTGGTCTTTTATTGACTCATGTAAGGATTCATATAGTTTCATGAATGGGATCAAAGCTGTCGAAGTTGCGGCCATGACATTGTTGTGAATTTGTAGGCCAGCAGCCAATGATAAATGCTGTTTGTTGGCTTGTTCATTTTCGATTTCGTCATGGAGCAGCAAATTGGAAGTGTTTCCTTAGTTCTCAGAATTCAGGCACTTTTCTCCACATAGCCCTTCAGTAGGCATCAGGGCGTTGTCTCTGTTAATCTTTGACTTTTATTTGAATTTGAAAGAGAGAATGTTTTGCTTGCCATCCGAGTACTGGTTCGCTCTGCACTTTTTTGAGGGGAATTGTATCCGGGTAGTTGTCTAAAATCTATTTGTGGGTTACAGGGAATTGTCAAGAACGAACCATGACCTATTATGGTGGTGTCAACATAGCTCTTTCTATAGTTTGAAGATGTCCCAGGCTCAGTTAGTGTCTTTTTTAAATAAATAAAAATCAGGTTTGAGCCACTGTGCAAGCCGTGCTTCTCTGGCAGCTGCATGAGCAAAATGAAATCGCAACAATCTCGTATCTGTGTCCCCTTTTGCAGTATCAGTTGTTTTTGCAGATTGAAAGTTGCCGGACGAGTACCTGTCATCTCACTTTCCTTTAACTTTGTAACACACAATTCATTTGCAAATTGGGCGGAATTCATTTTCTGCAGCCTAATTACATTTCATTTAGCAGATGCATCGTCGCTCAGTGATTGGCTATTGGAAGGGAATAATTTGTCACCTACACATTTGTCAGACAATAAAACCTCATTATCTGTGTTGGCAGTTTTAACTTCAACATTGTTCGTTTTCCTTGGATTACCAGCAGAGGGCGTCATTTCGTTCATGTATCTTCCCAATCCAGCTTCAACTTACCCTTGGATTCCATCAGCAGTATTGACATTTGCAGGTCTTGAGCACTAGCAATTGTTAGAACCAGAGACAGGTATCTCTTTTACCTTTGAAGGGCAGAATAAAACATCTACACACTTACTTAATTCTAGTATTTCTTGGTCGGTGAATTACCTCTGCTTTTTTCACTCTTCTTAGTGTGGAAGTCCACGAGAGGATCAATAACGAGTTTGGCCCGTGATGTTGAGCAGATTGGTGAAATTAAAGGTCCTACTAACGGCTCATTCATTGAGCATGGAATTGTGTTTGTATTTATATTTACAGCATTTTAGGCACGTTTCAATTTGTTGTTAACAGCTTCCGTGCTAGGGCGAATAGGAGAGCTCAGTACAGCATCTAGAAGAACGCTTGCGCCATTATGCGAGGTGTGTATGGAGTCAGTGAAAATTCCACAAGGTTCAGCAACATGTAGTCATCCACACCTTTGCACTCACCTTGCTCGCACGCTGCTTCGTTGAGACTGTCAGTCTTGTGTTGTTGAAGCAACAGCTTCTGCCGAATGAATGGACCCGCCTCCGGCATTTTCACTTTCTTTTACCAATCAGTATCAGTGGTGGACTGACGGTTAAAGGCTGAAGGGTCTTGTGTGGCAGTGAGGGGCCAGTAGGCCCCTTCATCCCTCCTTTCCTTAGTACAAACTCAGACATGTGCCTCCAATGGTGGGGGTGCCCCCGTTGCCCTTATGCAATGTCAGCATCGGTTGGCACTTGTGTAGATGGGACCATCGCACAGGACACAAGGCATCCATTTTTGTGCCCCCTTGACGCCATCTTGGTAATTAGGCCTCACTGCGATAATACGAAAAGGCTTCTCTCCCCTTTGCAGCACCTTGCACACAGCATACCTGGCCCCCACCGTTTCTTTCACCATGTCTGGAAAACTCTGCAGCCCCATTCTCACACTGAAGCCGGAGGTAATTGTAACAAATAACAAATGTAACAACTCACTCTTCCTCTTAGATCACTGCCCTGCAAGTGAACTGGCTTGAGCCAAGCATCCATCTCCAAAAATCTGTCCATGCCCTCTCACCCTCTCACCCTCGCCATTGGAAAATTACTGCCAGTGTTACCCTGTGTCCCTGCAAGGTATTCTCTTGATGTGCCAAATATGTGACCCCACCATGATGCTTGCCAAGCAGACCCCCTACTAACATTAGACCACTGACGCAATATATCATCTCCCAAATACTAACAAATGCCAACGTGCCTCTGATTCTTTACGAGCCCAGACTCTACCTTCAACCAATGCTATCATGATGGTCAAAGACCTTTAGCCTGATTCTCTATATAAGCCACTGTTATTGAGAATGTAAATACATGTAAGGCTTTTTTAGGTTTACAATGATTTGTTCAAACGAATTGCAAAGTAATTATTTAGTGCATGCTTCACAAAGATGTATTATGTTAGCTTAGTTAGTGATCACCCCACCTCACAGCAACCTGACCTTCACTCCTCCTGGACACTGACAACGGGATCACGTGAAGTCCACCCTCCCGGCAAAGGAGCGACCAAACCAGTTGGAACCGTGACGCCATCGTCATATGGCCCTATACTGACTGACCAATCCTGCACCACCTCGACACCCTATACTAATTGCGTCATCTATGACAAGTTGTGCCTTTATAATGTGATGTAATTGTGGTATTTGTCAGAGCGCTCGTGGGCAACAGAGTTCTTTGGATGCCAATTATATAAACTAATTTTTGAACTCTCAAAACCTGTCTTCTTAGCCTTATTCCCCATCTGGGGAGTGTCAAATTTATTCTTTTTGCACGTCTAAAGACGGGGAGGGCACCTACATTTTTGGTGACCCTGCGACGTGATTTGCGACAGGTTCCTCGAGGCCCGTGTAGTGTGGCGAGATCCGGGATGCCCCCTAGCAAAACTATCGCCTCCGTGGCTGACCAGCCTGTGCACACAACAGGAAGGGGTCAAGGGTTCCCGGTTAACGAATACCCAACTGTAAAAACGGCTTGGTTGGGGTGCGTACCAGATTGTGGATAGACCATGAATGGTGACTCTCGGACCTCCCGACTGAGCACGTGAGTACCGATTGCGAAAGTTCCCAAGAGGTAAGGGAAGGGTTAAGGACAAAGGGGAACAGTTAACAATAGACTAAAAGAAAGTTAGGGTCCGTGTGAATGATACTGAGGCTTTTCTGATCTATCCTTTATATGGCCATTAAGTTTTGTGGAGATAAAGAAGTAAGAGAAGAGTGAGGAAACCTATCCCGAATGGGGTAGAAGGTGGTGTCGCGTAGTATTGTCTCGTCCAGTGCAGATAAATAAGTGAAGATAAAGAAAAAAAGTAAAAGTGTCAAATATTTAGTAGACTCAGAGTAGTCATTTAGAATATTTTTTTTCCTTGTGAACAGGATTCTTGGTAAGGTAGTAATAGGGAGTAAGAGGTGGGGTTTGCGTGAGAAAGCTAGAACAGGGGGCGGTAACAAACTAAAATAATCAAAAGAGGAGAGTAAAAGCACGCATGTAGTACATGTTACATGTTATATGTCGTCATATTGTATGTTCCTGAGTATGTCGAGGTGTTACATGTTGATTTGTTAGTAACAGTCTATGTGCATACGTGGTGAAAAAGATAATTAAGGTTGATCAAGAGAATTGAAAATGCAATGCATGTGAAAATATTTTTAAGTAATGGTGAATAACGGATAGTGACAGCAAAATACTTTATGGTATCAGTAAGCAGTGAAGGGGGAAAGGTTGTTAAAAAGGTGCTAGTAAAACAAGGTAAGAAGAATGCTGCGTAAGAAATCGAGGTGAAAAAAAGTGTTAACCAAGTGCCTGTGTGTCTACACGCAGAAAATTGTATAACTATGGGGGGAGTAACACCATTAGCGCACATCTGCCGACATCTCCCATTGTATAGTGAAAGGATACAGAAATACCATGACCAGTGGGTGACAGAGATAAAAGCAGACAGCGTAAACCCCATATGGCCAGACGGAGGATCCTTTGATAAGAGATTATTGGATCTAGTATCAAAGCAACAGGAGAGAAGTGTTGGATTTGTGGCGAATGTTTGAGGAAATAACGCCTGCAGGTGAGGTAGGTGCAGACAAAGAGGCCAAGAAGGAGAAAGCGCCAGATGAGGTAGGTGGGTCAGCGAGAGGAGAGTGTACGACAACCACAACTGAGAGTGATACCACCAAAATATACCCGTTGTTGACAAGGCCTGCGGTAGGATACAGCGAGCCCTGATATGTGCCCACATGCTCTGCCCTGACTACCTCAGCGGAGGCAACAGCCACCACACCACCCCTAGTATGACAGAGGGGGGCTGTATGGCCCAACTAGTGCCCCACCAGTAACCAGCGCGGTTGACTGGCGATTTAGATAGACAGCTCGCACACACACAGATGGAAATAACATGATTAAGAGCATTATGCGACAGAGGCCAGATGTTGCCAGGGGGAAGGGAAGTGCCACCATTAGCAACAGCAGATCTCACGCCCCCACCAAGCGGCACAGGAGAATCGGCACCAGCAACGCCAGCACCATCACAGTCAGCACCATCACAGTCGGCACCCATACCGAGAGGGCAAGAGCAAGAGAGGCAATCGGGAGAATTACTGCTCCATCTAAATGGTAAGCCAGTAAGAATAATATGCCCAACAACCCCAGATAGCCAGCGTGGGGAAAGACAAGAAGGAGACAGGGAGCAAGAAGAGGAAGTAGAAGAGGCATGGCATGATCTCGATGAAGGGGTAGCGGCGGTGGGATCCCCACTGCCATTCCATTTCGATGACTTAGATCAAAGATCGCTGCCAAGGTGGCAGGGCCAGTTAAGACAATGGGTAGGGAACATGCTGGTGAGCAAAACAAATGATGGGACGCTAAGTAAGACAGGAAGAAAGCACACACTACAAATGCCACTTATCCACAAAGGGGCAGGAAGGCCACACTACATTCTGTGGGTCCAAATGGACAAAAACAATTTGCTGAAACTTCTCCCCCCGCTTTCGGGCGGGGCGGGGAAATGGATACATGCATTCAAAAAGAACACAGCATGAGTCCTGTTAGCAATAGGGGACGTGAAAAGTGTGTTGGTGTCCGCTGTTGGTGATCAAGCAGATGCTGTATGGGTGAAGGCAGGGTTCCCGGGAGTAACAATGAGTTGTGACCACCATGATGGATCGCCATTCAACATCGTTAGAGCACAAGTATGGGATGCATTGCGGCACACATTTCCAGACATTCCAGATTTACATTTAGTGATGCAGTTCACAATGGGAGAGGAGGAGGAGCCTATGCAATTCATCCTCCGGGTGCAAGACCTGTGGAGAAGTGAAACGGGTACAGCGTGGGATAAATCCACCGTCCTGTTTTATTTCATAATCAAAAAGGGGCTTCCGAAGGAGGTACAGAAGGCCTTGGATAAAATAGCTGGGATAGAAGCCAAGGGCTGGCCTGAGATGCAAAGTATAATTGTACACCATTGTAGGAAGATCAAAGAAAGAGAAAAGGAGATAGCTCAGAAAAGACTGGCATATGAAGCAAAATAAGTACAGAATAAGCTAGTGAAGGTCGCATTGCTGAACGCAACCACAACAACTGATAAAAGCAGCGAAGGGGATGACGGAGCAGGGAATGCACCAGTGAAAATGGTTGCAGCTTGGGCTGCAGGAGGACAAGAACAGTGGGACAGAGAAAAACAATACGGAGGGCCCCAGTGGCAAGGGGGACCAACAAGAGACGAGGTGGGTATAGGGTGCGGCGGGGGATTCAGACAATGGGAAATAGAGGTTTCCGCAGGCCAGGGATGAGAGGAGGACCACAAGGGTCATGTTGGAATTGTGGATGATGGGGGCACTATTCAAGGGATTGTAGAATGCGGCCTATGGGGTACGTTCAAGGACAACCCCATGGAGAAATGAACAGCAATACGGACATCCACACCCAGCAAGCCTCCATGGGTTAACCATGGGAGGGGGCGGGCAAAGTGAGAAATATTATAGTGAGCCCCAAATGCAGCAAATACAGCAACCCCCACAACAATTGCCACAGCAGAAGGGAGCACAACAGCCTCTGGCCAGACAGAATACAGCAGGAAATGCAAACAACAACATTTTCGCAACATCAGCTAATGATGCGCCTGCGCCCTTTCGTGGCACAACAGTGGTAAGATATAATGTTTTCTCGGTGCCAGGAACTGAGACATATGCAGACTAGGACAGCCCACAGAGAGTGCTTGAGTGTCCAGTCCTATCAACTAACCTACGTGCAGAAGAGGAACCACTAGTGGGAGCAGAGATAGGAAACAAGCAGTTTATCTTTATGATAGACTCAGGAGCAGAAAAACCATGTCTCATGGAAGGGCGGTTTCCGCTTTTGGGAAGAAATTTGGAAACGCTGGGGTTCTCTGGGCTATTTTAAAAGTTCCTTACACAAAAGATCTTGATATAACATTGGGGGGAAAAACAGGGTGTGCACCCTTACTGTATCATGAAGAGGCACCAATCAATTTACTGGGAAGAGATTTGTTGAGTAAATTAAATATGACCATCTCCTTTACAGAGCGGGGAATAGTGTGTCCTACTCCAGGAGTGTGCCCCATACGAGCAATGCTAATGATCAGTACGATGACAAATGAAGTTGTAGTAAGAGGGGTTCCCATTGACATGGACATGTTCATTTATGGCATCAGAGTGTTGGCCCGGGTGGAGCCAGAAATAACAAGAAAGGAGTGGAGGGTGCACACAAATTTTATTTTCCGCCCAATTGTGAATAAAAATGTTGTACCAGGAACAATCTTGTCTATCGATTTAGAGGGGGTTCAGGTCTCAAGCAAAAGTATTGCAGTGATAGGACGGGACACACATGGCTGCCAATGGAGAACAGTACTATGCATAGACCCAAACATAATGTTGCGCGATTTAACTGATGAAGAATTCTTTACTGATAATGAGAGTGATGGGGAAATAATAATGGAAATAAGCATACCATGTGACATCATGATCCAATACAGGGAAATACACAACCCACTCATGGAAAGCATTAACATGCCGCCTACAATTTTTGAAAAAGATATGGAAAGGGTACTGCCAGAAGTGTGGACCACAGGTCCCCATTATGTAGGGTTATTGAATTATTTAACACCCAATAAGATAAAATTAAAGCCAGGTGCCATACCCCCAAGAGTTAAGCAGTACCCACTATCGAAAGAAGCGGAGGAAGGAATAAAAGAAACAAAAAGTGCTCTGTTGAAACAAGGGATAATAGTACCATCCAACTCCCCATGTAATACAGCAATTTTTCCTATCAAGAAAGCAAAATGAGGGGCATGGAATCCCCACTGCCATTCCATTTCGATGACTTAGATCAAAGATCGCTGCCAAGGTGGCAGGGCCAGTTAAGACAATGGGTAGGGAACATGCTGGTGAGCAAAACAAATGATGGGACGCTAAGTAAGACAGGAAGAAAGCACACACTACAAATGCCACTTATCCACAAAGGGGCAGGAAGGCCACACTACATTCTGTGGGTCCAAATGGACAAAAACAATTTGCTGAAACTTCTCCCCCCGCTTTCGGGCGGGGCGGGGAAATGGATACATGCATTCAAAAAGAACACAGCATGAGTCCTGTTAGCAATAGGGGACGTGAAAAGTGTGTTGGTGTCCGCTGTTGGTGATCAAGCAGATGCTGTATGGGTGAAGGCAGGGTTCCCGGGAGTAACAATGAGTTGTGACCACCATGATGGATCGCCATTCAACATCGTTAGAGCACAAGTATGGGATGCATTGCGGCACACATTTCCAGACATTCCAGATTTACATTTAGTGATGCAGTTCACAATGGGAGAGGAGGAGGAGCCTATGCAATTCATCCTCCGGGTGCAAGACCTGTGGAGAAGTGAAACGGGTACAGCGTGGGATAAATCCACCGTCCTGTTTTATTTCATAATCAAAAAGGGGCTTCCGAAGGAGGTACAGAAGGCCTTGGATAAAATAGCTGGGATAGAAGCCAAGGGCTGGCCTGAGATGCAAAGTATAATTGTACACCATTGTAGGAAGATCAAAGAAAGAGAAAAGGAGATAGCTCAGAAAAGACTGGCATATGAAGCAAAATAAGTACAGAATAAGCTAGTGAAGGTCGCATTGCTGAACGCAACCACAACAACTGATAAAAGCAGCGAAGGGGATGACGGAGCAGGGAATGCACCAGTGAAAATGGTTGCAGCTTGGGCTGCAGGAGGACAAGAACAGTGGGACAGAGAAAAACAATACGGAGGGCCCCAGTGGCAAGGGGGACCAACAAGAGACGAGGTGGGTATAGGGTGCGGCGGGGGATTCAGACAATGGGAAATAGAGGTTTCCGCAGGCCAGGGATGAGAGGAGGACCACAAGGGTCATGTTGGAATTGTGGATGATGGGGGCACTATTCAAGGGATTGTAGAATGCGGCCTATGGGGTACGTTCAAGGACAACCCCATGGAGAAATGAACAGCAATACGGACATCCACACCCAGCAAGCCTCTATGGGTTAACCATGGGAGGGGGCGGGCAAAGTGAGAAATATTATAGTGAGCCCCAAATGCAGCAAATACAGCAACCCCCACAACAATTGCCACAGCAGAAGGGAGCACAACAGCCTCTGGCCAGACAGAATACAGCAGGAAATGCAAACAACAACATTTTCGCAACATCAGCTAATGATGCGCCTGCGCCCTTTCGTGGCACAACAGTGGTAAGATATAATGTTTTCTCGGTGCCAGGAACTGAGACATATGCAGACTAGGACAGCCCACAGAGAGTGCTTGAGTGTCCAGTCCTATCAACTAACCTACGTGCAGAAGAGGAACCACTAGTGGGAGCAGAGATAGGAAACAAGCAGTTTATCTTTATGATAGACTCAGGAGCAGAAAAACCATGTCTCATGGAAGGGCGGTTTCCGCTTTTGGGAAGAAATTTGGAAACGCTGGGGTTCTCTGGGCTATTTTAAAAGTTCCTTACACAAAAGATCTTGATATAACATTGGGGGGAAAAACAGGGTGTGCACCCTTACTGTATCATGAAGAGGCGCCAATCAATTTACTGGGAAGAGATTTGTTGAGTAAATTAAATATGACCATCTCCTTTACAGAGCGGGGAATAGTGTGTCCTACTCCAGGAGTGTGCCCCATACGAGCAATGCTAATGATCAGTACGATGACAAATGAAGTTGTAGTAAGAGGGGTTCCCATTGACATGGACATGTTCATTTATGGCATCAGAGTGTTGGCCCGGGTGGAGCCAGAAATAACAAGAAAGGAGTGGAGGGTGCACACAAATTTTATTTTCCGCCCAATTGTGAATAAAAATGTTGTACCAGGAACAATCTTGTCTATCGATTTAGAGGGGGTTCAGGTCTCAAGCAAAAGTATTGCAGTGATAGGACGGGACACACATGGCTGCCAATGGAGAACAGTACTATGCATAGACCCAAACATAATGTTGCGCGATTTAACTGATGAAGAATTCTTTACTGATAATGAGAGTGATGGGGAAATAATAATGGAAATAAGCATACCATGTGACATCATGATCCAATACAAGGAAATACACAACCCACTCATGGAAAGCATTAACATGCCGCCTACAATTTTTGAAAAAGATATGGAAAGGGTACTGCCAGAAGTGTGGACCACAGGTCCCCATTATGTAGGGTTATTGAATTATTTAACACCCAATAAGATAAAATTAAAGCCAGGTGCCATACCCCCAAGAGTTAAGCAGTACCCACTATCGAAAGAAGCGGAGGAAGGAATAAAAGAAACAAAAAGTGCTCTGTTGAAACAAGGGATAATAGTACCATCCAACTCCCCATGTAATACAGCAATTTTTCCTATCAAGAAAGCAAAATGAGGGGCATGGAAAATGATACAAGATCTCCACCCACTCAATGATGTCATTAAGAAAGAGTTCCCATTGGTCCCCAACCCGTCATCAATACTGTGCAGCAATCCCAAGGAAGCAACATGTTTTACTGTGGTGGATTTGAAAAATGCTTTCTTTTTTTCTTTTGTTACGTCACAGTGTTCACGCTAGGAGCAAACAGGTACGAACAATGAAGACTACCACAGGGATATTGTGAAAGCCTGAGCATTTGCAATAGGATCTTACATGAAGATATTAGAAATGTTGATGTAGAGAGTGTGATAATACAATATGTGGATGATCTACTCATCTGCAGTAAAATTGAAGACAAGTGCAGAGAAGACTCTGTAACATTGTTGAATCTACTAGCTACGAAAGGATATAAGGTAGATAAAGGAAAATTGCAATACTGCCTAGCTGAGGTCCTATACCTAGGACAACTAATATCCCGGGAGGATAGCTCAGCGGCAAAGTGCTTGTCTTGGAAACAAGATGACACGGAGCAAGCCAGGTTCGATCCCTGGGTCCGCGCTTAGAAACCTCTGGGTATTACGCGTGTTATAAATAGGGGTGCACCGAACTTCGGCTTCTAGTAAGTATTCGGCCGAATTCCGGCTGAAAAAAAGGTATTCGGCTCCGGCCAAATAGTTTCTAGCTATTTGGCTTGTGCCAAATACTTTGACATTCTCATTTGGATACATTCCAACATGAACTCAGAAAGGCAAATATAGACTTCAGTTAACAAAACTGAATAGAATTAGACCAGACAAATTGCTATTACACAGCTGAAAAATACCTTATATTGTAATCTGCTCTTTAGGGCATATTTTGTTCAGATTCTTAGACAAAATAAGTGCTCATCTGTTATACTTAGCCTGCAACAATACAGAAACATATTTTCTTTTGGTGAATGATTATATGCAATGTGCACTTTTTTCAGTTGGAAAAAACAAACTGAAAGAAATGTGCATTGATACTTTCAGTTCCAGTCATGTCACTTCCCATTGCGTACGTCATAGTCCCCCCTTTTCTTTGTTTAAGGACTTGAGTCCTGAGTTTAACATTATCTGATATTTTATCAGGAAATTATAAGTTTCATATGTTTGTGTGTTGACGAGAAAGTGTGGCTAGGATAAGTGACAAGTGAGCAGCATTTGTTTGGGTGGGGTGAATAGTTGTGAGATGGAGTTCACACATTTCAGATTTCCTCTTGACTTGTGCCCTGCATGTGCCGACATGAACCATTTTATAAATTTCATTGTGAGCTGCAAATAAGTTTTGACTTTGCAACTGGATAGAGAATGCAATGCATCTGATTCACAAAGGCAGTCCTTTTGCATTTGTGAAGCCTCCTACTTTAAATGGCACTGAACATGCAACAATGTTCTGCACATGTGGTCCCATCATTTTGGTTAAATCTGCTTTATTTCTGGCTTTTATACTTTAAATAAAGATGCTACATTAATTACAATGAAAAGAAATAAAAGTATACACCGTATTTAAAATGGTGCTTTATTTGTGTTTTTAATAAGTGTGTTTTTGAAGAAAATTATTTATTAAATAAAGCAACTATTCGGCTTCATATTCGGCTTCGGCCGAATAGTTGACAAACTATTCGGTATTCGGCCGAATACTAAATATGCTATTCGGTACAGCCCTAGTTATAAATAACCTATAATATCATATAATATCATACCCAAAGACAGCAAAAGAATACTTCCCGACAGGGCAGCGGCCATATGCCACATTATAATACCAAAAACTGTAAAAGATATGTAGACAGTTCTCGGTATCTACAATTTTTGACGCGCCTGGATACTTGATTATACAGCCTATACATGCCCATTGCTCCAGGCACTGAAAGAGTCCCAAAAGAATAATGTCCCGATAAAATGGACAAATGAAATGATGACAAAATACTTCAAGCTACAAGACCTGATCGCACACGCACCAGTCCTTGCAAACCCAGATTATGACAGGGAGTTTTACCTATTCTCACACTGCAATGGCACACTGAAGACTGCAGTACTAACACAGAAAACGTCAATAGGCCACAACCCATTGGTTTACTATAGCGGAACGCTGGACGCAGTAATGCAAGGTCACTTCGCATGCGAACAAGCACTCGCTGCAGCAGGCTTCACCATTGAAAAAAGCGCCACAATTGTAATGGGCTGCTCAGTAACATTGTATGTGGAGCATTCACTCTTTGCAATTTTAGAACAATCAAAATCGACACTGACAACACAGAGAGCAACAGTTTATGAGATAATAATCTCCAGCCCGAATGTGCATGTAGTGAGATGTAAAACAGTAAATCCTGCCACGTTCATTACAGAGCCATGTACTGTAGAAGACATGCAGGAGCACGACTGTGCAACATACGAGGGAGAGGAAGATGATGTCCCCAAAGCAAGTGAGAATGCATTACAGGAAGGGGAAATATACTTCATAGATGGGTCAGCATACATAGATACTGAAACGGGGAAAAAATATGTAGGGATGGCCATGGTAAGAATGGAAGAAGACAATTATGAAACTATTGTCTAAAACGCCTCCCTTCTAATTTTTCCGCACAAGTAGTTGACCTGGTGGCATTAATTGAAGCACTGCATGCAGCAAAAGGATGTGCCGTAACCATATACTCAGATTCAGCCTATGCTACAACAACAGTATATTCAGGATAATCAAGATGGCGACGGAGAGGGTTTCGACGGGCAGATGGGTTGCCAGATCAACATGCTACATTATTAAATGAACTAATAAGAGCATTAGCAGAACCATCAGTAGTGGTGGTGGTGAAATGCCAGGCCCATACTAACAATACAGATGTGATCACATTGGGAAACGCGACGGCAGACTCAGCAGTGAAAGACGCCTTGTATTTCAATATACCCCTAACCATTCAATGCATTGTTAAGATACCTGCTACACAACCATTAGAGGAAGGGTATAGCAATACACCAGTAACACAAATAATAGAATTGCAGAGGAGAGCACCAATAGAAGAGCAAGAATTATGGGCTATATGAGGGTGTCAGCAATCACCTACAGATCTAATCTGGAGACAGGAGGTGACTGGGAAGGTAGTGATGCCAGTGGAATTATTAGAGGTAGCATTCCAGCAGTTGCATTTCCCAGTCCATGTGACAAAACAACATATAGCAGCAGACATAGAGGAACACTGGTTTATTCTCAACCTGCAGGAGCACTTATCAAAATTCATCATCGAATGCACCACATATCAGACATACAGTTCAGGAATGACTCTAAGAACATTGCAAGGGACTTTACCGCGTCCTGTGGGGCCCTTCAGAGAGCTCCATATAGATTATGCGGACATGGGGGAAAGGTGTAATGGGGAAAGATACTTGATTGTGGTGGTATGCCCCTTTTCGAGATGGGTGGAGGCAGGGCCATGCCCCCACCCAGACGCAAAGTGTGCTGCCACATTTTTGGTGCAGGAGGTGTTCTCCAGGTGGGGAATTTGCAATATTGTAAGATCAGACAACGGCACACATTTTGTGAATGACCTCTTCAAGGAAGTGACATTGCTTCTAGGAGTCAAGCAAAAACTGTGTTCTATTTATCATCTAATGGCTAACGGAATGGTGGAGAAGATCAACAGCTTGCTCAAATTTAAATTGAAAAAATTTTGCAAATCACTCAAAAATAATTGCCTGTCCCTAGCACTGTTCCAACTCAGAACGCAACCAAGCAAAGACCACTTTTTAAGCCCCCATGAAATCGTAACTGGCAGGCATATTCATACGCCACTCTCCCCGAAAAGAAAAGCATTGGATGCACACTGGGCTGTCACAGTGTCGGGGGAAGAATTTAAAGAGTACCTTACCCAGTTGACGTGCGCAGTGCGTAGTATAGCGTGACAAATTGCACCACCCTTTACTGAGAATGCTGCGATAGACACTGTAACTGCAGCCCCAGACAGCCCAAGTGGCCCATTATTGTCAGGAGATAATGTATACGTGAGGAGTTTTGTTCGGCAGTGGAACACGCCAAGGTTTCATGGACCCTATGAGGTCGTCTACTGCACACCCACCGCAGTCAAAGTGAAGGGACTGAAGTATTGGGTGCATCTCTCAGTTTTGAGGAAGGCACGGGATACCGCACTCCTTCAGTGTGAGCAAACGAGCACCACTGAAATGGTGAATAAAGATGAAACGTAATTATGAGGGATGTAAAAGGTACAATGCATATTAATGTGCTTGCATGACTCTCTCTCTCTCTCTCTCTCATTCGCTCTCTTTCTCCTTTCCTTTAACTCTATCTCTTGCTCATATTTTCTTCACCCTCTATCAAAGTGAATGACAAAGAATATGAAGTATATATATATAAATACAGAAATGATGTTAGTAGCTCAATAAAAGTAAAGTGTACAATCAGTAAAAAAAAAGGTTAGTTTAAAAGATGTATAGCAGTAAATTAATGACTAATAAGAAGAATATCACAAACAGTAATAAAGTATGCATGTGAAAAATGAATATATGCTCGTCACTTAACCATTTTGTATCGCCCCTCCAGGTAACACAATGGCCGAAAGGAGTGCACTCCCAGAAAATGACTTAATGTTAGTGTCGGGGGGTTTCTCCCGGGGTCGGCTGGGCCGTCGGCGGACCTCCGGGTGGTTCTGCAAGGTAGTTCTGCTGTTTATTGAACAATGGCAGGGATGGGTCTAGGATCGTACGCGTCCGTCCAGACTCTCGAAATTCGTGGGGCTCGCAGGCCCCTTTTTGCCTCAGTATGACGCGCTACTTGCGTCACCTGGGAAAGTTAGCGAAAAACCTATCGCCACTCCGGATTGGTTCTTCGAGTGGTAGGATTAGTATAGCATACGTCTATAGAAGATTGTTAGTGGTTAAGGGTCAGTCAGGTGGTATACTTGGGCTGTCCCTTCTATTAGATACTTAAAAATTGTTACACGAAGACCCTTAATGATTGGCTAATGTTAGTGGCGTCAGTGATGAGTGCCCCCATGTTCTGATTGGTCCACTCGCGAGCCCCCCAGCCTGGTACCATCGTTGATCCCAGCTTGCGGTGTACCTGTCATTTGCAACAATATGTATCTATGTGTTTGTGCAGACAATGCATGGGTTTGCTCATAGGCCCGAGAGCAGACCTTTCCCATCGCTGTAGGTGTCCATTGGGTAATTTCATTGTTGCAGCCTGTGTCCCAGACGTGGGATCCAGGCGACTTCTCCCTCATGGGTCTGGCACCTTGTCAGGTTTGGCTTGGTCACGTGAGGAGAGACCGTGGCTGAGGCAGAATTCTGCACATTTAAAGTTGTATTTGCCTCTACGTGCCTGGTTTTGCTTACAGGTGTGACCTTGGCGCCGGCTGGTAGCATACGAGTTGCAACATCTCTCTCTTGGCTGGCAGCTCTCGCTGGGCCCGTTCTGCAGGGTCAGCACTTGTGCTCTTGCTCGTTCAGTGTCCATGGCAGCTCTTGCTTGCGGCCTACTTGGTCCTGGTTCATAGGTGGGGATGTGTAATGCACGGCACTTATGTTGCGGTGGCACATGGTTTCATAGGCAGTATCATGTCTTCGTTGTATTTTCATCACGATGCAAGGGTCGGGGGAAGCGTCAGCAAGCATGTAAACGAGTGCTTTGCGCGTCTTGCGTTTCTGCATTTCGGAAAACCTATGTGAAAAATAATAAAGATGCGCATCAGTGGATGTATCCGTCACCTACGTCATAGCACTGAGTTTATTCTTCGTGTGGATTGGTGTGGGAGTGTCCAGTGTGCGTGGTTGCACGTGTGTTCTGACAGTTGGCTAGGTCGTCATGGCATCTCTAACGATGTAGGTCCTTATTGTTGAAGGGCTTAGTCGAGTTCATCCATGCCGCAGGTGTCGGCTTGAGTAGGGCAGGCCGGTGGGCAGGCTGGTGGGCACATCCGTATGTTCTTTTAGCAGGGTATTTGATCGTCTGGTAGATAGACAAATTCATCTCGTGGCGGGTGTCTGGGCCGCAATCCTCTGGGCCAGGGGCACAAGGAGATTGGGGGGAGTCTTTTCTCCCATTCTCCCACTTCAGTCCCCCCTTTGGTCGACTTGTCGACCACAAACATATCCTTTTCTTTATCTCCTCTTACTCTCCATATTTTAGTCACTCCTCCCAGGTGTCCGTAGTGGCTGACATGGTCCTCAAATGACCAATACATATATATACAACTTCCTCCCGGTTTGCAATATACCCATCTTCCGCTGTAGCTCCTCGGGTTTCTTGGGTTTTCGAGCTCTACGTATGGTGGGTTTAGGTGGTTGGCGATGATCTGTCTGCACAGTTTTTCTCTTTGCTTTATTATGGTGTCTGTGTGCTGGTCATCATCAGTTGGCATAAAGGGGTGCATACCAACCATTTCGATCATTTTGTCTGTAGTGCGTGCCTTCCTGGCCTTCCAAAACCTTATTATAATCAATACAGCTCCAGCCAGTATTATGCATCCAACTATAATCTTCAGCCCGTCCGACAGCCATGATGTCATCCATGACCATAACAATGAAAACCAGCTATCATCCTTCTTCACTCCTTTACTTTCTTCCATCATTTTGGAGTGCATCTGGGCCAGTTGTGATACTGCTTCGGTGAGTGTACCATTGTCAGCATCGTTAGCAGAAATAAATGTGCAGCATGATTGTCCTATCTTTGCGCAAACTCCTCCCTCCATCGCTGTGAGGAGATCCAATACATATCTGTTCTGTAGTGCTACCATTCTCTCCGCTCGCAGTTCCTCTTTTATTGCGTTGAATCCGTTTACTGTTGAATTAATCGTCATCATTAGTTCCCATCGAGTTATCTGGAGCCATTTAGCGTTTGCATTAGCTTGTAGTCCAGGGTGTATTATTGACGAGAAGAACATTGCAGCTCTGCTAAATAACCTATGTTCTGGTGGGATAGAAGTGAGTGCTGTTTCTGACCTTCCCCACAGGTAGTTTCCTGTCAGGGGTTCTCCTTGTCTCTTTTTCCTGTTCAGGACATTATTGTTGTTGTTGTTGTTGTTCTCCCCCGTCTGTGATTGTACCAATCTCTTCTTCCTCTTGTTCCCTTCATCCATTTTGGGGAAGTTGGCCATGTTCACATGTTTTTGGGGCACCACTAGTGATGGTACATTGATGTGTACCATTGTGCATATACCATTCCACAACGGGGGCAGGGTGTGATATGCCTTATTTCCACAGGCCCAGTAGTGATCCATTATCACTGCCGTTCCTGCACCCCCCTCTGGTAACTCTAACACGCTTGCACAGTTGGTGTTGTATCCCACCTCCACATCTCCTCTGTGTTGGTAGCATAACTTGGGCGCGGTCAGCGGTAGTATGCTTATTGGGTCTTCATCTTTCTCCATCCATGTCAGCAGGGGTACGTACTTGCCCATGTCGTCCAACATCTGTCATTGTGTTCCTTTATGGTGGTAGTATTTTCTCTTGTTACCATGTTGCTAACGACCACTCCTATGTCCCATTCATTGTTCATGTATACCTTCCCTGTTATTGTTACCAGTGGCCTTTCCCAACAGCCTTGTGTACCAGGAACTTCGGTTGTGTACCAATCACAGGGTAAGTATTGTAGTGTTACTTTCTTCGTTTGTCCCTTTTCAGGGCCACTTGTCATGTACCTGAACGTTTCGGCATGCAAACTGCTCTTGTGGTAACTCAAATATGACTTGAGGAAATTGTTTTCGTAGGGGTATGTGTCTCTTGTTTTCCACTCCATTCTCATCACTGTTCCTTGAAATCGCCCTCTTGTTTGGAATAGTGCCAGATATATTATACATCGTGCCGTCTTTTCTTCTATTTCTGTGGCTACGAATGTTCGAGAAGCACTCATGGCGTATGGGATTAATGAGAAAACGTAACAGCTGTCTTCAGTTGTCTGCTTACCTATTTGGGTCATGTGCTGGTACCACATGTTGTTCGAGACGTGTGCTGAATCTGTTATATAATTATCAATATCCTTATTATCAGAATATGTGCTGCGTTTAACTCTACTTCCTTTATGCGGAGGGCTGCTAGTACCACCTAACGTCACACCTGTTGCAGCCGTGGGAGGGGGTACGTTAGGTTTGGGTGCAGCCATAATATTGATAGCATAACTTTTCTGCCATACAGAGGCAGCCAATAGACCAGTGATGACCAATACTCCTATCATTTTTATTACAAAAGCTAGTCTCATCGGCATTTGCTCTTACCTGCCTGCAGTCCGGCAGCTTATTCTTGCGATGTTAAAGTTGCCCGCCTGAAAATTCTCAATGCGCTTGTTATTATGGTTAGTTGTTGTTATCAAGCTCTCCCTATCAAGTAGTCGTTCAGTGCCCAGACGAAGAGCTGTTCCCACGCCAACCTTAGTGATCTATCTCTTAGAGCAGGTGTGTGCTGGTGAAGATGTCCTTGAATTGGGGTGACCTTAGTGGGCAGGGGGGAGTTTGCGGCTCAATTGGCAGAAGTCTGTTTACTTTTCGATCTCGTGACCATGGGATGGGCTGTGGGCTAGTGTCCAGTCTCTATTTCAGTACTTGTCTCTGGGGAGGCTGGGGGGTGCTCGGGTGTAGTGACACTAATGTCGTCAGCTGTGGTCGACGTCTCCTTCTCTGTAGCCGATGCTTTCGTTGTTCTTCCAATGGCCCTGTCGGTAACGCTAGGGCGGGTCTGGAGTTTGTAGATCTTCACGTCGTGTAGGTGATTCCAAGCACGCTTATCCTGCAACTTCACCGCTCTGGTAGCTACCTCTTCTACCAAATGAGGACCAGTAAAGCGTGGGCCGTTCCACTTTCTGTTGAAGTTGCGGAGTAGCACATGGTCACCTTTAGCAATTGTGCTTAGTCCTTCCTTTTCCAATTCTTTGTTGGTGGCTTCTTGTTGACAACTCTTAGACCCGCCCCGCGTGCGCTCGAGCTGTTGAGATACAAACGCTACACTAGTAATCAAGGAAGACACATATTGATACATTTTGTCACCAAGAACAGTTGCAGTGTTTTCATAGTCTGTGAATGCTCTTGATGTAGGCATTAGAGGAAGCTGCATTTGACGTCCTGTCACCACCTCGTGAGGAGTGAGGTGGTGATCAGACCCTGGCCTATTCCTTAGCTCAAATAGAGCTAGCAGAAGACAGTACAACCAGCTCTTCTTGGTTGTTTGCTGTATCTTTGCTATTTCTTCTTTCAATAGGCCATTCAGACGTTCACATAAACTGTTGGCCTGCGGGTGATATGCACACGCAAATTTATGCTTAATGCCCAGCAAAGACGTGATGTGCTGAAACATTTCATTAGCAAAGTGTGGGCCGTTATCTGACCGCAACACTTCACACACACCCCACCTGGGGAAAATCTCTCTCACTAGAAATTTAGCTGCTCTGAACGCATCTGCATGTGAGCAGGGTCCGGCCTCGATCCACCTGGAGAATGGGCATACCACTACAATCATATACCTATTTCCTTGACATACATTGACCATATCAACGTAGTCAATGTGAATGTGCAGGAAGGGTACTTCTGACCGGGGTATAGTACCTTTTATCACTTGCAGCGTGTGACCAGCCGTAAACTGTTGACATGTAAGGCAATTGCTGATAAAATTTGTTACATGAGAATTTAACTCAGGGCAGAACCAGCCTTCCCTAATTCGTGCTGCAATTACATCCTTTCCTGTATGAGCTGGGTGATGGCGCTGGGCCAGGGCGTTGTTCAACAGTGCCAACGGCATGACCACCTTTCCAGTGTTACTTTGACGCCACAGTGCGTCAGTTGGGGACATCGTACATCCTCTTTTTACCCATAGTTCCTTTTCTGCCATTGGTGCGGCCGCCTGTAATTCCATTATCTGTGTGGCTGGGAAATGGGTGTACCCTTCTTTCATCAACATCTGTTTAGCCATCCCCCTCCCTCTCCCTCTCTCTGACTCTGGGGGGTTCCATATTTCACCAAAATACGCCGCATGTTTGGCATGTGCGTCTGCTGTTTCATTCCCTTTTGAGATATGATCTTCTCCATTAGTGTGTGTGAGACATTTGACCAAAGCTGTTTCTTGGGGATCATTTATTACTTCAATTAATTCAGCTAACAAGAGAGCATGTTGCACTGGGGTGCCATCAGCTCTCCTAAACCCCCTTCTCTGCCATTTTATCAACCCCGAGTGGACAGTTGACGTGACATATGCGCTATCAGAATATATAGTAACTCTTTTGTCAACGCTTTCCTTCAACGCCAAGATCAGTGCAACCAATTTTGCTGCTTGAGCCGAATAATGCTGTGGTAACTGTACACATTTCACTGGGACACACATCAAATCTTCTGTCATCTTTACAACTGCTTCCCCAGTTCTCCTTATCCCATCACTTTGGTCCATTGTCGATGACCCATCAATGAACAAGATCTCTCCACCATTGAGTGCATCCTCTTCAACTTTCCTAGTGCATGAATATATTTCCATAGTCTGCGTACAGTCGTGAGCATAGTCACCTTCCTCAATAACTTCCGCTATAAACCTTACGGGGTTAACTGTACTACATCTGACAATTGACAGCTCAGGTCTAGACAAAATGATCTCATAACCTGACACCCTCTGCGTGGTTAGTGTGGACTTAGGCTTATTCAATATTGCAAACAGTGCATGTTCCACGAATAGTGTGGTTGGGCATCCCATTGTAATAGATGATGATTTCACTACCGCGAATGCAGCTGCGGCGAGACTCTGTTCACAAGGGAAATGGCCTAACATAACAGGGTCCAAGTGACCGCTGTAGAACGCTATTGGCTTGTGTCCCATGCTTGTTTTCTGAGCCAATACTGCTTTCATTACTGCTGAGTCGCAATGTGAAAAGATAAAGAACTGCCGTTCATAATCTGGGGTGGCCAGTACCGGAGCAGTTGATATTGCGTTCTTCAACTCTTCAAATGCTTCCTTCATTTCCCTTGTCCACCCCAATGTTTTGTCCCCTTTGTTTGCTTCTCTCAATGCTTCAAGTAGGGGTCCTATGTATGAGCTGTAATCAAAAACCCATGCTCTACAGTAGTTGCACAATCCCAGGAACTGCTGCTGCTCCCTCACTGTTTGTGGCAGTGGCGTGTTTGATATTGCCTGTGCTCTTTGTGGTGCAATCTTTCTTCCGTGTTGGGATATTAGTTGACCAATGTATAATACCTGTTCCTGATAGTACTGTCATTTTTCCTTGTCCACTTTGTAACCTTTTTCAGCCAATACTGTCAGCATTTTCAATGAGTCTTCCCTGCACCTTTTCTCGCTTGAGCTGCAAATTATTATGTCGTCAACATATTGCAGCACCGTACTTTCCAATTCAACGTTTCCCAAGTCCATCTGTATTACTCTGTTAAAAATTGAGGGTGACCTGGTGTGTTTCCATTTTGTGTTTCTGTACGTGAAACTTGTCAAGTCTTGTGAGTCTTTATGCAGGGGTATTGAGAAAAAGGCATTTTTGAGGTCAATCACTGTGAATCGTGAGGCCCCTGCTGGAATTCCACATAAGATTGTGGCCGGGTTTGCTGCTATGGGGTATTCTGCTTCCACAATGTTATTCAAGGGTCTGAGGTCCTGGATAAAACGCCAAGAGCCTCCTTTAGCTTTGCGCACTGGGTACACGTCCGTGTTACATGGTGATTCTGATGGTACCAGTATGCCGTTATTTATTAGGGCTGTTATTGTTTCGTATATGCCCTCATCTGCCTCTTTCGATAGTGGGTATTGCTTCACTCTAGGGAGTATTGCACCCTTTTTCAGCTTTATTCTTACTCCCCCGATACTCTTTATGCAGCCCACGTCATAGGGACTGGTGGTCCACAGTCATGTTGGAACTTTTGCCACATCTTCCTCGTAAAAGGGAACTGGGGTAGATGTGGGTGCTTCAAGTGCCATTGCAATTTTCTGTGCCACTTGCTTATATGTCACTCTCAGCCATATATCTACACTCATCATTAATACCATTCCGCCCTCTTCTTTGTCTTCCAAAAAGAGCTCCTCATCGGACACCTGGGTCAGCCTACATCCCTCAGCCAGAGCTATCACTGCCCTCCATGCTCTCCCTTCCCTGCCTTGAGCATGTACCGCAATATAATCAGCAGTTGCTATGATACTTTCGATGCTCACTGAAATCACCTTCCCTTCTGGTTCATTGGCTTGCCTCTCGGGTCTGAACAAATATGCTGCTGGCCTCCTCCAGATCTTTCCTTCTATTCCTGGCATCCATGCGAATGCCATGTCTGTTCCGTACTGGAACAGTTCGCCATCTACTGGCTCGGCCCTAGTTACTGTCTGTCCACAGTATACTTGCAGAATTTGACATGCAGTGAGCATGTTTATTCCTGGAGTGGAACAAATTATGCCGTCCTCCGTGAAGGAGATTGTCATAGTTAGCCTGCTCATTATGTCTCTCCCAAGTATGTTTACTGGCGAATCGCTTGAATACAGGAGCGGGACAGACATGTCATAATCCCCAATTGATAAGGAGATGTTATCAGTAAAGGGAACTAACCCTCTTGCCCTAGAGAATCCTTGGGTGTTCATGGCCTCACCTGACATCTTAAATTTACCTTCCCTTATGCAAGACCGGGTTGCCCCAGTTTCAACAAGGAATGATCATTTTTTGTCACCTATCGTTACCTCAATGCGTGGTTCCTCCGCACTATTAGGTGTTACCGACAGGATGGGACACACCAAGGACGTCTGTGGGCTGTTCTATTGTGGATATAGTGATTGACCACTTCCTGTGTAAGGGTTGTGTCCCAGGACAGTCACCCTTCCCAGTTGTGTTTGTTTTAGCTGTGTATCGGTGGAGGTTACCTTATGGTCCTGTATTTGAGTGGGCTGCTGTACTGGATGCACTTGGTGTTGTGTCATTGCTACCTGTTGTTGTGGTAGTGAATATGTCTGTGGCTGTTGTTGTGTTACTAACTGTTGCTGCGTGCTGCCTGTTGCAGCCCCTGCAGTTGTTGGTAACCCTGCTGCTCTCTTGTACGCCCTTGTTGTCCTTGTTCCCCCCATGCTGGCGTGGAGGGTCCCATTCTACATGTACGTGACATGTGTCCTAACATTCCACAAATCCAACATACAGGTGGTTCCCTGGTCTGCCATGGGAAACTTCCTGAATTATCCTGGTATACTGGTTGCCCAGTGGGGTAGAAGCTTCTGAATCCTCCCCTTGCTGTTGTCCAAGATAGCCATATCCCCTCCCCCTCATCATTCCTCCCCTTCCCCTGTTGTTATTATAATATCCAGTTCCTGATGCCATGTATCCTCCTCCCATGTTAGCCGTGTATGGTGGGGTTGGGGGCAGCTGTTGTGTTATAATTTGTGGTGATTGAATTTTGGAGGGATTTTGTGCGGCCACTACTTGCGTGGGGTTTGGTGTCATTGTTGAAGGTGTAGTTATTAGTGCACCTTCCATTGTGTACTTAGTCAGTTTTTTCTGCACTAATCTAGACTCTTCTGCTTTTCTATCTTCTTCCTTTTGTTTCATCTTTTCTTGCCACATCCTACAATGGTGTACTATTGTTAGTTGTATTTCCGGCTAAGCCTTTGCTTCCATCCCCACTACTTTCTTCAATTGTTTCTGTACTGCCTCCGGGAGCCCTTGTATTAGTATATGATAAAATATTGCCGGTGTCTTGTCCCACTGCTCTCTAGTTTCCATACGCCACTTCTCCTGAATTTCCTGGATATAATCAACAGGATCTTCGTTCTCACGCATCTTGCATGATGTAATTGCTCCTATGTCTGAGGTGTCTGGGTACTGTACCCTTAGTGCGTGCCATAATGCAGCCTGCAATTCGCAAATGGCGCCCCGTCATGTGATGTGTTCGTTATTGTGACCCCGGGGAAGCCCGCTCTCTTCCAGATGTCATCTGCTGCATCCCCTAATATTGATATTAGTAGGCCCTTCACATCTCCTACTGCCAGTTTCTGTCCTGCAGTATGTTTTTCCATCTCATACATCCATTTCTCCGCACCTCCACTTAGTGATGGGAGCCTACACTTTATATTTTCCTTGTCTGCATGCTTCCAAGGGACGTATTTAGGTCTAACCCCCCCTCTCTCCAAAAGTGGCATTAGATTGTGTCCTATCTGCCCCCCGGGTGTCGCGGTGTTGAGTCCGTATATCCCTCTTCTTCTGTGTCGTCTACGTCATCTGTTATGTCCATATTTCCCCCGCTCATAGCTGTTTCCCCTTCATCTCTTCCCCTTCGTTTATTATTTCCTTTATTTGATCTGGGCGTGTGTGTTCGTTCTTCCTGCCTGCATCAGGGGAGATTTCTAAGCCTGCCGGCGTAGGGTGTGTGTTCGGGAGCGGGTGTGGGTGGACATGTTGGACGGGATGATGATGGTGTAGTTGCACATGCTTGCCTTACCGCCATTCCTTGTTCTGCTTCCTCACTTCCCCCCAGCTCTTCCTTCTGCAAGCCCATGGTGATTCCCTGTTGGTTCGGGTGATGTACAGTTTATCTAAGCTTTCCCTTTCGCCGTTTCTTCCATCTCCCCCCATTCCTTCTTCTTCCTCGCTGCAAAAATCATCCAGGAGCGACAACCCCCAATCTGTCTTTTTCCCCTGAATCGTCACTGTTTTTAAATCTATTAAATCCATTCCTCCCACTTCTTCTTTACCAATTGCTCCCCTTTGTGCTGATGTTGTTGCTACTTCTCTGTCCCTGCGTACATATTTCCTTATCCCACTCTCCCCTCTCCTATCTCCTCTTTCCCCTTCGCTTTTCTCTACTATTTCTCCTCCTATTTCCTCTCTTTTCTTTTTTAATTCCTCCATTACCTCACTACTCATCTTTTCTAATATCCTTTCTTCCTCTCTCCTCCTTTCCCATCTCTCTCTTTCCCTTTCTAATATGATTTCTATTACCCTCCCTTCCTTGTATTTCTTTGTGGTTTCTGATAGTATTTTTCTCTTCCATATTTCCATTTCCTTTTCTTTCTCTTCTTCCTCCCTTTTCCTGTCGCGCTGCGCTGCTCGAGATACCCTTTGTGCTACCGCCTTCATCCTTTCAGCTTCCCTCTTCCGTTCTTCAGTTCGTTCCCTCATTTTTTCTAACTCATTCTTACTTTCCTTCCTTTCTCTCCTTCTCTCTCTTTCCTCCCTCTCAAGCTGTTTGATCAGGGCGTTTTGCTCATTCCTTAACTCTGCCAATCGTTCCTCCAAAATATCCTCCTCCTCTCGTAACAGCTCCCCTTCCTTCCTTTTTCCCCCTTCCCCGTGTCCTATGGCTGCGATTTGTTCTTCACTAATCTTCCCTTCCCTTGCAGGCATCTTCGTATAAGTTTGCCCTGCCGCACTTGTCACCTCCCCCCCCGTGTAGCCACCTGTAGCTGTATATGGTGGTGGGCTGTATGTTGGGTTCGAATACCCCTCAGCTGCCATTAGTTGTAGCCTTACCGCTTCTCGTAGTTCCGTTACAGGATATAAACCCCCTTCCTCCTTTTTCACTACTTTCGCTAAGGGCATGTCGTCGGTCCGCTCTTTTTTTATTTCTATTTCATTTACGTTGCTAAGCTTCTCCCCCGACCCTCTTGTCCTCTTCCCGCACACTATGTGCTTTCAACCTACTTTTCCCCATTCTCTTCTTCCTCCTTAATCTTCTTCTCCTCCTTTATTTCCCCCACAGTGAACATTCCGGTCGGTCCTGGTCGGGACCCCTGGAACATTCTCCATAAGTTAAACACCTCCACAAGGTGCGTCAACTTCTTTCCCTTGTATGTGTTATGTAGATGTGTCAGTAGCGAGTGTTGGACACATGGGTCAAAACTGCCTTTAGGCGGCCAGGGTGTCGTCATTTTGTTGTCCGTCCCTTGTGTCCATTCTATGCTGCATTTAATCAGTTTCTCTCTATGGGGTGACATGGTTTTACATATGTGCTGTAGCGGGGTAGTGAGGGTGTTCCCCCACCCTCCCGATCCTATCCCGTATGACATGGTAACACTGTGTTGTTAGCTCCCTTCAATATAGTAGTCGTTACCTGGCTAAAAATAAACTCAATCAAATATGACAATTGCAGATGTGTTACCTGGCCCCGTAGTTTGGGGACTTGTGACCGTCCGCTAAAAAGAAAAAGCAGTCAAATATAACTCTTGCAAGTATGTAGTCTTTTCTCTGTCTTTGTTTCTCTTCCTTAATACCGTTTCGGCCCCCTACGGCTAAGGCACACATAGCCCCCTGCGGCTGCGTGCCCTGTGTGACGTGCTTATACAGCCGTCCCACTTTTCTTCACCCCTCCTCCTCCTTCCTCACTCGTCGTGGCCGGCGTTCTCTGTGCGGGGTCACATCCCCCTCTCCACCTTGCCCCGATTTAATCGTTGCAGTTAACCTCCGTGCCCACCCCCTTACCACTATTCGCTTCCCCACCACTCTTCAACAATGCTGTGTGGTCGAGGTATCCTATGAAAGCCCTACGGGTGACGTCACCGACCTCTTCCAAAACTACCGGTAAGTTCTTTTCACACTTCAGAATGCTCGAAATAAGTTTTGCTATTTATCCCCGTTAACCCCACAGCTGTCCTCTTGTCATGCCTGGAACAAGGTAACCAATAATATAATCAGTCTGCGCACTCTGCGTCGCCTCGCGTGTGATACGCCCCTCAACAGGAGGGCTTAACCAGCCAATTATCTTCTGTATTAGGCAACCAGTTAGCTACTGCCTACAGGAAAACGTCATCTATCTATGGAGTTTCTCTGCTCGATCAATAGGGATCCTCATCTACTCATTGAACAATAATCGCCAATTCGTAGGAAACCGCATACACACACACACCCTTACAGGTGGTCGCGACCTGGGCCAATCAGTGTCTACGAGGGGTCGCACGTGATGTTTTCGTGCTCCGCCCACTCTTCTTCGTAGCGTAGCGGACTGCTCTCGCACTTGTCCAGCTACCATTCACTTCACCGCCAACACTAATTTATCAAATCTTCGCCGCACACCTTGGTAACACCTCCCACCTCCCTTATTCCATTCCTCCCCCCTCCCTCACAACTTCACATGGCTTTTTGGGTGTGGTATACTCACCAAGTCCTCTTGATGCAGGGCTGCTCGACTACGTGCACCCCTCCAAGCGGCTCGCCACCTCCCCTCGTGTGGACCACGTCTGGACACTCGACAGCCGCGGGCCGGAATCTTCTCAACCGGCTCCCGAGGGCCAATATCCGGATTGCGCTGTCCAGTCTTCTCCCAGTTCCGCAATGGTCCTGTAGTCCTCAAACAGGGGGCAGCGGCAGAGGGGGCCGCGCCGCCGGGCCTCCTCGCAACGAGAGCACTCGGAAAAATAAAAAGGTAGATTGTAACCAGATCTCAGCGGTGCCTCCAACTTGTCGGGGGGTTTCTCCCGAAGTCGGCTGGGCCGTCCGCGGACCTCCGGGTTGGGAGGCCCCAACTCCTCCTGTGTTTCCCAAAAATAAGTATGAGACACACACAAGAAGCAAGGTGGTTCTGCTGTTTATTGAACAACGGCAGGGATGGGTCTAGGATCGTACGCGTCCGTCCAGACTCTAGAAATTCGTGGGGCTCGCAGGCCCCTTTTTGCCTCAGTATGACACGCTACTTGTGTCACCTGGGAAAGTTAGCGAAAAACCTATCGCCACTCCGGATTGGTTCCTCGAGTGGTAGGGTTAGTATAGCATACATATAGAGAAGATTGTTAGTGGTTAAGGGTCAGTCAGGTGGTATACTTGGGCTGTCCCTTCTATTAGATACTTAAAAATTGTTACACGAAGACCCTTAATGATTGGCTAATGTTAGTGGCATCAGTGATGAGTGCCCCCATGTTCTGATTGGTCCACTTGCGAGCCCCCCAGCCTGGGACCATCGTTGTTCCCAGCTCGCAGAGTACCTGTCATTTGCAACAATATGTAACTATGTGTTTGTGCAGACAATGGTGGATTTGCTCATAGGCCTGAGAGCAGACCTTTCCCATCGCTGTAGGTGTCCATTGGGTCATTTCATTGTTGCAGCCTGTGTCCCAGACGTGGGATCCAGGCGACTTCTCCCTTGTGGGTCTGGCACCTTGTCAGGTTTGGCTTGGTCACGTGAGGAGAGACCGTGGCTGAGGCAGAATTCTGCACATTTAAAGTTGTATTTGCCTCTACGTGCCTGGTTTTGCTTACAGGTGTGACCTTGGCGTCGGCTGGTAGCATACGAGTTGCAACATCTCTCTCTTGGCTGGCAGCTCTCGCTGGGCCCGTTCTGCAGGGTCAGCACTTGTGCTCTTGCTCGTTCAGTGTCCATGGCAGCTCTTGCTTGCGGCCTTCTTGGGCCTGGTTCATAGGTGGGGATGTGTAATGCACGGCACTTATGTTGCAGTGTCACATGTTTTCATAGGCAGTATCATGTCTTCGTTGTATTTTCATCACAATGCAAGGGTCGGGGGAAGCGTCAGCAAGCATGTAAATGAGTGCTTTGCGCGTCTTGCATTTCTGTATTTCGGAAAACCTATGTGAAAAATAATAAAGATGCGCGTCAGTGGATGTATCCGTCACCTACGTCATAGCACTGAGTATATTCTTCGTGTGGATTGGTGTGGGAGTGTCCAGTGTGCATGGTTGCACGTGTGTTCTGACAGTTGGCTAGGTCGTCATGGCATCTCTAACGATGTAGGTCCTTATTGTTGAAGGGCTTAGTCGAGTTCATCCATGCCTCAGGTGTCGGCTTGAGTAGGGAAGGCCGGTGGGCAGGCTGGTGGGCACATCCGTATGTTCTTGTACCAGGGTATTTGATCGTCTGGTAGATAGACAAATTCATCTCGTGGCGGGTGTCTGGGCCGCGATCCTCTGGGCCAGGGGCGCGAGGAGATTGGGGGGAGTCTTTTCTCCCATTCTCCCACTTCATTAGTTAGCGATAGGATTGCCAGTAGAGCCAATAAGTATAGTACTCTCGAGTGTATGTTAAAGTATTCTGCAGTTTTTCTATTTGTGATGCTATTCTTCATGGCGTGGTACTAAACTCTCTTATGTCTTTTCCATGATATGAACAGAGGCGGAAGCGGGGCACAGCTAATACGAGAAGGGTCAGTACTAATTTGGAAGGGGGTAAAAACAATGTGGAGAGAAAACTATTCTGCTGATGACAATGACGCTAATGTAACCCACACTACTATGAACTTTAATGACACAGCAACGGTCCCCCTCCTACCAATTGCTGCTATAAGCCTGTATCATAACAATGAAACAAACAAATATGATGGCGATTATTTTTGGACAAATGAATTAACCGAAAAGAGCATGAATGTACAGACAACCAGTGACCCTACCTCATTTTATGTTGCTACTACTCACGAACCACCAGGACCGCCAAATGAACACACAGTAAATAATGTTAATGATACAGCATGGTCTGAGGTGTTCCCAATACATTATCGAAAAGTTAGAAGTTACCGTAAAGGGATGGGAAAAAGGGGGGTGGATGGGAAAAGGTATGACATCTATCATGGCCTGGAGTTAGATGAAATAGATGACACCCGCCACCCTGACCAGTCAAATAAATGGTATTCAGACATGAGCACCACAGCAAAGCAAGCCACAAATGAGAGCTGTTACGTTTGCTCTCACACACATCAGGGATGCCCAAAATACTTGTGCCACAAGAGGTGCCTTGCCAGATGCCCAATGTTAAATTCATCTCATATTGTGTAGGATTCGGAGCACCTTCCAGGCACACACACTTACAATAGAGATGCTTCAGAATGAGAGGACATGCACAAGAACCATTCTTCATCATAAAAGGAACAAAATTTGCAGAAAACAAATGGCATGACGAAACAATCGAGTGCAATCGAGTGCAATGCTGAGGCACTCAGAGGACTGACTGAAAAGAACTTTCAATGGGTAAAAGAAACATGCACCCCTGTCTGGTCCCATAATATTGCCAAACTCACGTGGGTCACAGCACTAGAAAAGCCGATCAAAACGTAGAAAGAAATACCACATGAACTATGCTTCCATGGGGAAGGAAAAGTGCCCATGGGCGCCAACTGGCAATGCAATAAGACAATCATAATTCCAGATATGAAGAAAGGAACAGCATCCCTCACGGACATGGAATATGTGGAGGTGGTGCATGAAACGGACTGGAGTGCATGGAACGGACCAGAGTGCATGGAATTGTTAGGAATGTGTGGAACGGATTGGAGTGTGTAAGAGGATTCAATTCAACACTACAGCTAAGTCAATGCCTAGTCTGGGATACTGAATGGAAACCCTTATTGATATATCTTTATGTCCAGTTCATGAGTTCTGGATGACTACCCCTATATAACACCCCTCTCTTGGAATCCCCCTGACCCCACTAAGCCAAGAAGTAGTTCTGTTTTGCAAGTTAAAAGGTTTATTTAAAAAAAAATAAACAATATATATATATCACACTTTATAATAAATTAATAATTAATATCACACTTCAGAACATGAGCAGTTAACAACGATGGGTAATGTTCTACTAATAAACTTATTTGATTACCCAGGAGTAGTATAAAAGATGAGGTAGCACGCTTGGGAATAGAAACAGAAGAATAAGGTGGTAGAGAATGCTTTATCTAGTTTCAGATGGATGCAATGTTGAATGAAAATGCAATACAGAAAATACTCAATATGATTTCAACAAAACAATGTAATCACTTTTCTCTGGCCCTCCACTCCCCCCCCTTATGCAATGTAAGGAAATGAAGAGGAGAGCACACAGTTCTTAGAAAAACAATCAAATAGAATTCAGTTCAATTCCCCCTCAGCAGCTTATACAACAATAGGAGTTTTGAAACACAGGCAAAATGCTTTGAATATGGTGACAATGCAGTGAGAAATATGCTGAACATGCTTTTAATTCCCTTCAGGAGGTTCAGGGTGAGTGGTATCTAGTTAATATGAGTTCAGGCTCACTCTAGCAATGATTCAGGGATGGTTCTTAAGAGGCAAACTAAATTTGAGCAGTTCAGGCAAAAGCTGCTGATTTTTACAGTAAAGAAATCGGGCCAAATCGCAAATCGCGGCAAAATTCGCAAATGTGTGAATCGTGATTGCGGAGAAAATATAAGGAGTAGAGGTAAAGGTAACATTCTAAGCTTTCAGAGGAAAGTTAAACCAAGTTCCTAGCCCAAACAGTTACGATGAACGATTTTGTGAAGGTTGTTTTTCGGATTTGAAATTTTAAAAGTTCAAAGCGACAGGTTACAGCTTGCAGCTGGAAAATGACAGGTGACAGCTTTGCAAAATAACAAGTGACAACTTCTAGGAGGCAGTTCTGGTTAGATTAAAATAGTTTGGATTAGATTATTTTAACTAAGAGATTGGTTCTGCACAGTTCTGCTAGGTACTCACAATATATTTTTGAAATAGGCCTCGCCACGGATCTGGTCAGGTTTTGGACTGGACTCCGGTTCTGGTCTCGACACTTCACAGTGATCTGGATCAGCTCTCTGGTTCTGCTAACAGCGGTCTGGGTCACTCTGGATCTCTGGCCTCTGGCTCTGGATACTGCTCTGCTTTCTCTGGGTACAGCACTGCTTCTGGATTTTGCTGGCACAGGGTTTTAGGCCAGAATCAACAGCTGGGTCCGGCTGTGAATAGTCTGCAAATGATATTTGGGCCTGCTGACAAATACCTTTGCTTGCAGTGGGCCTTCTTGGTTCAAAGTTCTGTAGTCCCTGTTTAGCTTGGAAGCCTAAGTGTAGGATCTCTGGATGTGAAGTCGTCGGTCAGCATGCTCCGCAGCAAATGGAATTGAATGCCTCTACCTGTCCCAGCAGTCTCTTTTTATGTGTTTTGAAAGTGGGTGTGTGCCTGGGCCTAGCTAAGCCTGCCCCTTTCTACTTGTCATTGGCCCAATTCTCCCCTCTCCCATGATTGGGGGAAGGAAATGTGAGTCAGAGTGATGCTGTAGGTTTTATGGGTCAGAGGATCCTCCCCTGGTCAGTTTGCCCACAAATCTATATTTGACCTAAAGACATATTTCATAGATACACAGTGGTTTGAAATTACATGCACCCATCACTTATCACATGAGGTATACTCTGTTCAAACTCTGATGTTTCTAAGTGATTGCATTCAGAACGGCAACATTTTGCGTTTTTTAACTGGTTTTGCAATATTGGTTTTTCATTAAAAGTTATACACATATACACGGCCTGTCTATACATACTCCAGTAAATTGCCATGTCTCTAGCTTAAACACAGAGTCTGTAGTATCCATATATAGCGGGGTTTTGCCCCAGAACATCACACAAATTGGAGTTTGGGCTTGAATCGAAGGTACATTTTTTAAATTAAGGCTCTCAAAGTTATACATTCCTGTCATTTGATTATAAAGAGTTATCAGTGTTTATGTAAAATATATATTTTGCTTTCAATTCAGTTCTCAGAGTGTTGGAGTCCGCCTCCAAGACTTGGGTGGGTCAGTGATCACATGTGTCTTCTGCTGGGAGCTCTTTGTGTACAGTCAACAGTCAACATCAGCATACTCTATTCAAGTGCAAGAGCCTATTGTGTGGTCTCCAGGAGGCTGCCAGCCAGTCTGCCTTCTATCAATCAAGAGGTCATGTGAGATTCTGACTCCTGGTGTGAATCTCTGGAGGTGAGAGGTTTCCCAGCTTTTGGCCTGTTAATTAAATCAGATTGTCTTCTGGGAACAGCATGTGGTTAAGATTTTAATTAACTCCCAGCCTTTGATGTAAAGGCCTCTCCTGCAACTCCTGACATGCAGTTTCCCTGTCAGAGTTTAGACCGCTAGCGCCGCCCTCAGTCAAAAGCGGGTACTGCATGCATTTTTTTGGATCAGTCTTGAATTCAAGCATTTCAAACAAGAGATATTACATGGAAGTATATTGTCCAGGTTCAACAAATGGCATTGGTGTAGTTCTGCAGTAAAATAATTTTGTGCCCATAAATTAGCCATGTTTGACCTGAAGAAAACGAATTCCCAACAGTTATGGGTTGCTTTTGGCAATCAGCATTGCCCCTTTTACATTGGTTTTAGGCTCTGTGCCCTTCTGTGCTCACAACATAGGCAAAAATGGGTGGCACCTTGGGTGACCATCTTGGTGTGCGCACAAACTGCGTGGTTCTCCTGGATTCTGGCGCACATGTGGGCTTTTTGGCCATCTTGGATTTTCTAAGCCCACAGCACCAAATGTTGCAGCATGATAGCTTAAATGTGGGTCAGGACACCCAACAAGTACGTGGAGCGGACTGGAATGTGTGGAGCGGACTGGAGTGCATGGAGCGGACCGGAGTGCATGGAGCTGACTGGAGTGCATGGAACTAACTGGAGTGCATGGAGCTGATTGAAGTGCATGGAACTGACTGGAGCGCGTAGGAGTGCGCGACATACATGGGATGGTTTGGAGTGCATGTAACATTTGAAAGAGCATGTAAACCATCATATCACATCACCATGCTTACTCTCTTCTTTACACCACCATTCAACTAGAACACAGAGATACTATGACACCATTCGGTATAGCTGTTCTCATACCAACAGCTGCCTCATACTCCACATCACTCTAACTAAACACTGCTGGTTTCACACCCTCCAGCCAGGCGTTCTCCTCAGGCCTAACGCAGCCAGAACTGGTCTGGATAAAACCTGCCAGAAAGAACACATACTCTTGATCTCTCAAATACCACATCTACCGCTATGAAGCAGCTATTACACAAATGCCACACCAGCTGCACACATATCCGGTGCTCACAGGCACCTCTGACTCCCTCTACTCTCTCTACTGACTTGAACTTCGGTTCCCGAGGGTGTTCAACCTACCAGCGCCTTGAGACCATACCAATGGTACATAAGGCGCTATATAAATGCAAAGTAACATAACATAACATAACATGTATTGGATCTGCAGCAAACAAGCATACCTGCATCTCCCGGCATCATGGAAGGGCACTTGCGCCCTAACCACTCTACATTTAGCTCTGATGGCAATACCAGAAAGTCACCTCCAAGGGGGGAAAGGGCAATCGACTGGCATATCGGCAGTAGGGTAATCGGCTCGCATATCGGCAGCAGGGCAATCGGCTGGCACATCGGCAGCGCCCGACCAGAAGTAACAGAGCCCCCAGCATATGAACTCTTGTCAGAAAATGACCAGAAAGGTAGGCTCTTTCGCAAAAGGATATCATCCAATTGCATCTCCTCTGAATCATCTGCTCTTCTTGCCGCAATCCTGCCAAAGTACAAACTCTTCAACTCTACAGAGACATTCTTTGCTTCACTTCTAAAACCAGGTCTCCAGGCCTGAACTAACGCCAAGTGGGTAGAGATAGGGCCTCATTACACGGACGGCGGTGGACCAAGGTGCTATTAGCACCTTGGTCCATGCCGGTAAAATACCGGAAAGGGGAATTACCGCCCTATTCCAAGGTTGGTGGGGCGGTAATTCCCCCTTCCCCCATTGCCCTTCCCCATTCCCATTTTTGCCCCCTAGGGTATAATGAGAATAGGGAAGGTGTTAATTACGGCACCGCAAATTGCGGTACCGTAATTGGCTCCCTGGTCCCTTTGCGGGTTGGTTTTTAACGCCTGCAAAAAGCAGGCGTTAAATTCTCCAACCCGCAAAAGGACCTCGTAGTAAGGCGGTAAGGGTTTACCGGTACCAGTAAAATACCGGTATCGGTAAACCCTTACCGCCTACCGTGTAATGAGGCCCATAGTGTGCTGGGGGCTGATCCAACTAGCCAACGACACTGAAGAAGGGTTTAACGTGATAAAGGTGGAGCTCCGTGCCTTGCGCCTAATGACGATGCAGAACCGGTACGTCTTAGATCTCCTCACAGCAATGGACGGCTGTGTTTGCCGAAAAATCGGGAGCGCATGTTGCACTTTTGCGCCATCTGAAGATGCAGACAATGGAACACTTTCCCATGTCATATCAGCGGTACACAGCCTGGGAGAACGAATGTCGCAAGTAGGGGGAGTAGAACCAACTATCTGGTTTGACAACATGTTCAGCTGGATACCGCCCTGGTTCAACACCATGATGAAAATGTTCGTCCCTATCATCGTCTTCATAATGCTATTTTTCTGTGTGTGCCAATTAGGTATCCGATGTTGTGCAAAATCTATGCCTAATTCAGCTATGATGATGGTAACGATGGGCTGACAGGCAACGGTAACAACCATGATAGATGCCCAAATTCAAACTGGGGTACTTAACCCACCAAAATATCGCATGACAGCAGTATACCACCAGAATGGGGACCGGGTTGACAATCTATATCATACCACCATAAAAGAACCCAGGGAGCTCCAGAGGTATAATGAATTGTGGGTGGACCTGGATGGGGATGGAGGGATATATATGACATGTACCCCTGATGAATATGCAAGGAAAGGGCACAGCCTGAAAAGCGTATGTAGAGCATGGATGCCCATAAAAGGTACACCAGCCTGGGATGAAGCAATAGCTGAAGCTGAGTATTATCGTAGGGAGAATAAAAAGAACTAATAGTGTGTTACTTTAGATGTAACGAAAGGGGGAATGTGTGGGAGTGAGGGGCCAGTAGGTCCCCCATCCCTCCTTTCCTTAGTACAAACTCAGACCATGTGCCTCCAATGGTGGGGGTGCCCCCGTTGCCCTTATGCAATGTCAGCCTCGGTTGGCATTTGCGTAGATGGGACCATCGCACAGGACACAAGGCATCCATTTTTGTGCCCCCTTGACACCATCTTAGTACCTAGGCCTCACTGCGATAATACAAAAACGGCTCCTCTCCTCTTTGCAGCACCGTGCACACAGCACACATGGCCCCCACCGTTTCTCTCACCAAGTCTGGAAAACTCTGCAGCCCCATTCTCACGCTGAAGCTGGAGGTAATTGCAACAAAGAACAAATGTAACAACTCACTCTTCCTCTGAGATCACTGCCCTGCGTGTGAACCGGCTTCAGCCAAGCATCCATCTCCACAAATCTGTCCATGCCCCCTCACCCTCACCCTCACCATTGGAAACTTTCTGCCAGTGTAACCGTGTGTCCCTGCAAGGTATTCTCTTGATGTACCAAATATGTTACCCCACCGTGATGCTGCCAAGCAGACCCCCAACTAACATTAGACCCCTATCGCAATATTCCATCTCTCAATACTAACAAATGCCAACGTACCCTAGCTTCAAACAATGCTATCATGATGGTCAAAGCCCTTTAACCTGATGCTCTATATAAGCCACTGTAATTGACGATGTAGATACATGTAAGGAGTATTTAGGTTTACAATGATTTGTTCAAACAAAGTCATTATTTAGTGCATGCTTCACAAAGATGTATTATGTTAGCTTAGTTAGTCACCCCACCTCACAGAAACCTGACCTTCACTCCTCCTGGACACTGACAACGAGATCACGTGAAGTCCACCCTCCCGGCAAAGGAGGTACCAATCCAGATGGAACTGTAACGTCGTCACCATATGGCCCTATACTGACTGACCAATCCTGCACTACCTCGACACCCTATACTAATTGCGTCATCTATGACAGGTTATGCCTTTATAATGTGATGTAATTGTGATATTTGTCATAGCGATATCGGGCAGCAGAGTTATTTGGATGCCAATTATATGAACTATTTTTTTAACTCTCGCAATCTGTCCTCTTAGCCTTATTCCCCGTCTGGGGAGTGTCACATGTATTCATTTTGCACGTCTAAAGACGGGGAGGGTGCCTACACTCTTACAGTCCAAGGGAGGCTTCTTAAGATCATACAAGTGAGTACCGCAGCACAGCGGCACCCAAGCTCACCTGCCGACACAAAGACACAAAGACTCAGCTCCTGACACTGCGTCTGCTCCGCGGACATCAGTGGGTTTTGTTGAATTGAAGTGAAAGTGAGAACAGACTGTCCAGAAGGGCTCCAAAGCACAAAACAGAAAGCATACAGAAAGACTCAGCTCCTGACTTGGCATCCACTCCACAGATGTCAGGGGGTTTTGTTGAATTGAAGTGAAAGTGAGAGCAGACTGTTCAGCAGGGCTCCAAAGCACAAAGCAGAGAGCAGACATAAAGACTCAGCTCCTGATTCTGCGTCCGCTCTGCGAACATCAGGGGGTTTTGTTGAATTGAAGTAAAATTGAGCACAGACTGTCCAGCAGGGCTCCAAAGCAATACATCCAACCAGTTGAGAAAGATAGGTTATCAGTATAGAAGGCAGATGATCAGTCTAACAGAATGAAGTTGGTTGGCAAGTAATTATCTAAGCGATGGAGGAGTTCATCTTTCTTAAACAACATGGATTTGATACCTCTGTTAGAAAAGAACACTTATTAGTGGTTGTGCCTGAATGACTACTGCTCTGTTGGGGTACATCCATCAGTACTTTGTGTGGCACTGCACACTGTGAAATATAAAGCATCCTTTAATTTTCTACCATTTTTGAATTTAGTATACTAACTGAAATTTTGCTCATTATGGGTCATACAACTAAGTAAGTGCTTTGCTCTTTTTAGGTGCATTGTAGAGTAAATTGGGCCTCATTACGACCCAGGCAGAAAACAATGGTGCTAATAGCACCATGGTCCATGCCGGTAACTTACCGACTCCGCCATGGAGAAAGGGGGAATTACCACCCCATTACACGATTGGTGGGGCGGTAATTCCCCCTTCCTCCATGGCCCTTCCCCATTCCCATTCCCATTTTTGTCCCATAGGGCATAATGGGAATGGGGAAGGTGGTAATTACGGTACTGCAAATTGTGGTACCGTAATTAGCACCAAGGTCCCTTTGCGGGTCCATTCCTTAACGGCTGGTAAAACCAGCCGTTAAGGTGGGAACCCGCAAAGGGACCTCGTAATCAGGCGCTAAGGGATTACCGGTACGGGTACCCTTACCGGTACCGGTAAACCCTTAGCGCCAGGGTCGTAATTGTTTGGCTATACACAATATGACATGGTACGCCGGATGATGTCAGTTTTCCTGTAACGTAGAGAGCTTGCTGGCTTTTCCAGGTAAAGTAATGCAGTTGCTTATAAATTAGGATGACATCAGACACTGTTACTTGGCAACTTCCATTATTGCTTTTGCACAGAGGAGTTCTGCTTAGAGTCATGCTAAGATTGTCTCGGTTGCCAATCAATCTAAACAGCACAAATCTCATTTAATGAGCAAAAGAAGTATCACAGTACTCTATTCACTGTCTTCTTATAGTAATGAAAGAATCTAAAATCTGCTCCCATCTGCATGAAGACCTTTAATGCTGATCTATGCTAGCGTACGTCATTGGTGGAATGCAAAGAAACTCTGAATTGTGTCATGGTGAGAGGCCTCAGGAAAATCGGAAGTGTGAATAATTTGCATTGTATTTGCCTTCCCACTCTCCCCCTCCCTTCCTTACCTATGTCTTAGCTCTTGCACTATCTGAAATGTCGTCAGGCCGAGTACGATAGTTAATTTCACATCTTTACTGTTCATGGCCTGTAAGAATGTTGTTGTATTTTCCCTTGTTCCCTCCCTTTCCTTGAAGCGCTTTGAAACACATTCTGCCTGATTCATGGAATTATTTGCGCCAAAAACAGGGATTTGTGCGCCATTCTGCCCACAAATCCCTGTTTGATAAATGGGGATTTGTGGGCAGGATGGTGCACAAATCCCTGTTTTCGGCTCAAACAATTCCATGAATCAGGCCCATTGTGTACAGGTGCTATATCAATAAACTATCATAGCGTATCACACAAAAGAAAAACTCGAAAGAAAAGATAATTGCAAAATTGAATAGCGCATTAAGGAATAACGAAAACAGGATATACAATAAAGTTGTTCAAAGGTTCAGCAGATTGTTATTTGTGGTTACTAAATATTCTGTTCGTACAAGAGGCATTGTCCAGTGTACTCTTTTTGGCCTCATCATGTATTCCTAACCAGGATCAACAGAGGTGATGGAAACACATACATTTTTAAAAAATGTGAGTGGTAGTGATTTTTACTAAAGGATTTAACTGTTGAATAGCCCCGAGAAGCCTGGTTTGACATTGTAGAATGGCCAAGACACTGCAAATGTGTTATTGTCTGACAACTTCCCCATTTGGGCCCTAAATACTGGCTAAGTCACATTAATCCATCATTGCAACTAAAGAACAAATCCATTTTGGACATTGTGATTTTTACTGCCTTGACTTCCCCTCTCTCATTACCCAGGTTGCTGAATCTTGATATCTGGCACATTCTGTGTTCTTTCTACAGAGGTGGAATTCTGTAGTTTTTTATATTCAGTCATTATTGCACAGGGTGTGCTTAACTAAAGCATATATATTTTTACAGAACCTTGAGTGCAGCTTCTTTTATTTTGGTCTGAGAGAGTATAGGCTCACCTTATCACAAAATATTAAACAGGTATATCTCTTAACTGAGCTTGTTTTACCTTTCTGATTGGGATTGCTCTTAGATAGTAGAATTGTGAGGGCTGGGTAGATGCTTAAACCTCAGCTCATCCTTGTACTCATGTAGAGCAGAAGTACATTCATTACAAAAACATGAAGGTACTGTGAGTAAAATTATCTATAAAAACTCTCACAATGTCACCTATAATGATGCTCATTCAGATCTGCAAAGAGAGAGAAATAGACATAAAAGACACAATGCTATTCATACACAGTTATTACTCAGGATACTAGAACATTTCTCGAAGCTCACAGCATCACAGGACTAGATTAGGCAGGGTTTAATATAACCTGAAAGTTAATTGTTTTGTCTCATTGTCTCATGGGCTCTTCTGAAGCCTATGCAACACCCTCTCCCTTTCCATTCGACTCTCTGGTCTGACACACTCTGCTGGACACAACTTGGATGTTCTGATATCCTCAGACATCCCCCTCTTTAAGCCTCAAACCTCTCCTCTCTCTTGGACTGAATACTTTCTGCTCCCCTTTAACCTGAAACGTATTGCCCCTCAAGCAAAGCCTAATCCAGCATGCCCCTATCCCTCTAGGTCTTTCCGCCCATGAAGCAAGTTTCAGTGGATGCCTTTACGTCTACGTTATCTGCTCCCCCTACTCCTGCGACTGACTCACACTCTGGCACAGCCCTCTCTAAACTACATCTTTCTATCGCCAACACCCTTGACATCCTTACCCCTGTCATGAGAATCTGTCTGAAGCCTACCTCCAAGTGCAATTCTTGGTATGACTCGGACATTGCTGTCTTGAAGTACACGTGCAGGGTGGCTGAGAGGAAGTGGAGGGCTTCGGGCTCTCCTTCCCCTTGCACTTCTATTTTCACACTTGCACAATTCGAATGACAGAAGGCCTAGTAGGATAATTTGGCTTGTCCTCCCTTTTCTTGTGGCACCTAGAAACACTTATGTAGAGGCACGTTATGAAAGCCATATCATATCATCTCATATCATATTAAAAGTGGTTGCAAATTTGTAATTAATGGAAAATAATACTTATATAAATGTTCATTCTAAAATCTTTAATTTGCAGGATGAAAATAGGAATGATCAAACATATCATAATAGAGGCTGACTTCGGGAGTCTGTGCTATTTGTAATAAGACAAATATGATCACTTCGTCAACGCCCGCTGTTGAAAAAAACAACTGATTAAAACATGCAGATTTGTAAAGAAATTCAAATTTTAAGAAATATGCATTTGGTATAATTTTTAAAACAAGATGTTTCTTTGGTCGCTCTCAATTATAAGTCTTCTGCAGTTATGAATGTAATTGTGGGCTATATTGGGGGAAGCCAAGGGCAACACCAAATGCAATATGATAAATTCCATTAATGGCTGGGAATGGGTAAGGTACTTAGGACATCGTAATACTGTTAAGATCACAGAGGATATTTATAAGAAAACTGAAACCTTAAAATACTCCTGAACGCCCAGCCCTAATGGCTTGGCCAATATTGTTTTGCATCATAATTCTTAGTTCTGGTCCTCCTTACTCCAAATATTGTTCGATAAAGTGCTCTTGGAAGATAACATTCCTAATTCTTGGCAAACTGCTTATTTGGTACAGATTTTGAAGAAAGGCTCCCCTTTAGATCCAGGCAATTATAGGCTACTATCAATGATGGACTCGACTGGGAAGATATTTGCTTCATTTTTGCTTAAAGAACTTCAACACTGGCCGAAAATGGAAATGTTTTGGATACATTTCAGAGTGGCTTTCTTGCTGATTATTCAACAGTGCATAACGTCCTGCTGCTTGACTATATGGTTAAACAGGCGCAAGAAGCAAATAACCCCCCTTCATGTGTAATCTTTGTAGATTTTAAAGCAGCTTTTGACACGGTTAGGAGAGATCTGGTATGGAGGAAATTAGAACTTTTTTGCTGCCCTGTGGGCCTCCTTTATTTTATGAGACTACTCCATAGAAACACTACGGTATGTCTTAGGCTGGACAACAGAGCAACAATGACTCCCCCATTATACAAAATGCTGGAGTTAAGCAGGGTGGTGTTAGGGCACTGATTTTGTATAATCTTTTAGTCTCAGATATTCCTGATTATCTGTCACAGATCAAAGGTTTCCCCCCGAAAATGTACGATTCACACTGCATGGACCTGGCATACGCAGATGACCTGGTGCTGCTCGACCAAACATTTAGTGGTATCCAGCGCACAGGCAGGGGTCTATGGGATTATGCGGATAAGAATGTGTTATTCATCAACAGGGATAAAACCCAAATCATGCTATTTACAGCGAAGCAAATAGCTAGACCAAGACTGCTGATTGAGAACATCGAGGTCCGGTATACCTCGCAATATAAATACCTGGGAATAGAGGTTGAGGCAAGTCAAGGCTTTAAAGCGTGTATAGAAGCCTGTACAAGAAAAGCAGTGCAGTTGACAGCATTGATTGGTCATTTGCAGGAAGAAGGGCTGGCTATTGTCTGATGGGTATTAGACAGCTTTACATGCAGTCTTTAGTACCCGAGGTTATTTATGGCCTGGAGAGCTTTATTGAAATCGACCTTGATTGGCTTTGCATAATTGACAGTAGATTTTGGAGAAAGCTACTGGGTCTACCTATTTGTATTTCCATGGTCATACTGAGAACACTTATGAAAAGATGCAATCATATTTAGCACTTTGTCCTTCCAAAGCACTGAGATGTATTCTCTTATTGGGAATCTATAGGTTACCAGTATTAAATGTATTGGGTCCTTCCATGTCCCCGCTGACGCAAGAACATTGTTGCTAGTTATGTGGACTTAAAACTGTCCTTGAGTATGCTAGACAGGTACTGACATAATGAACTAGATTGGATCATGTACATTTGAATCATCTGAGTAAGTATGTTCACCACAATGATTCGATTAAAGGCTCACATTCTGGAAGAATTGTATAAATACTCAAAATAGGAGTAAGCAGATCCCTCTTTTTAGGATCGGGAAGGTTGTGGAAACACACATAAATATGGTTTAGAGTGAAAATGCAAATATAAGCTTAAGTATGTATTCCTTATACTCTGAATATAGAATGATAAAGGGCAGATGTGTAATAGCAAAAGACATGGGATTGACATAATTGTGAATGCTATGATATTCCATTCTGTGATAAGGAAGATTAAGGAGCAGGTATCGTATAGTGCACTTTACTGTGGTCCTAAAGGTGGACATTGATCGAATGTTAAATGCTAGTAGAATTGGTATGTATAATGTGGTGCTATACATGTTGTGTGTACTATATGATGAATTTGATTATATTATATTATGAAATATTTTATTTTATGGAAGATTTTGTCTACGCCATTATCATATCTTATGAGATATGTATTAATTGCTATGATATATATTGTTTTGTAATACTGTAGAATTGCACTAGTATTGTGGTTCAAATTAATATTTGTCCATGTAATGTTTATTGTATATGTGTAAAGCTATAAATTAAAACTACAACAACTTAAATAAATAAATACATGTAATTGAAATGGGGCTTGATTCCAATGTGTCTTTCATTATTTGGATATTGTGGTCAAGAGGCGTAATGTCATCTATCATTTCTAAGGATTTGGAAAATGTTGATTTGACTTCTTTATTTGTTTAGTAACCAAAACAGGGTCTAAGCCACTGAATTTTGAACATTTAAAAATAAAATGTTATGTTACTGGGTTGCCGACTGGGTTGCTGACTGTAGACATGTCTCTAACCTACAGTATTTACCTCATGGCTACCATATTTTTTCAGGAGTCATATAAAATAAGAACCTGATATGTATGGTTCCCATCTAAACATCTAAAGCTGGAATTCTCACAGTTGCAATATTTTTCTTTTTTATATTCTAAATATGTTTGTTTAATCTCTGTGATATTTTAATTCAAGAAATGTGGTTATCATGTAATCCCAGTATAGAAAGTCATACATGGTTGTTAGGGAAAATTCTCCAAAATGGCTAATTTCCCTTAGCTACTGAGTCCCTTAGCAGATTTGCTGGATTTCTAGGATTTATTTTTTTCACCTCGTATGAGTGTGAGCCTTTTTTCCCACTCTTACATGTGTTTTGCTGTGCGTGTTTAACATGTTTGTGTTCATAGACTGTGGAGCTTCGCCTACTCCATAGGCATCATCTTTTTACTGTGTGTTACACAGCACCTTCAGTGCAGAGACACAGGGTTGTCTTTTTCAGACTTCCCACTTTAAACTCCATTTTCCGGGACTCACTACTGTGTCCCAGAACATGTAAAGTTGCCATTGACTTTATTAGTCTTTTTGAATCCACAGACCCAGAACAAACTATCTTACATAGAGTTCTGGAAAGGGTTAATAGTTATCCCTTTTTCTCTGCTTCTCATGGAACATTATTTCGTTCCCTTTTCATTAAGATTTGGCTGGTGGCAGTGGTATCTACCCTATTTTTCCTACCGTGGTTATTTTAAATAGTCTTGGTATTGTTTTAGGCTATCTGAGTAGCCTCAAACTTAAACCCGCTGGACCTTAGTTACTTTTATTTGGTTCCGACTGGGTTTATTCACCATTTCTTTTTGTAAAAGACTTTCGCGTGTTTTACTCTTCACGCCAAAAAAAGGTTTGGTTCCTTTGTTCGCTGTCCTTTGGCGGGCTTCTGCAGAGAAGCCCTCCTTAGGTGCCTGAATGTCTGACGGGGAGAGGATGTGAGGGAGGGGTTTGAGACTCCATGCACAGGGTCTCCTTTGAGACCCATGTCGCACTCTATGTGATTGGCTGTGGTGATGATCCCGCCAGGACAGCTCCATGCTGTGTGATTGACAGCCAGGCTGTGTGAATGGGGGAAAACTGCATAAAAAGCAGGTCTCTCGGAATAATAATAATAATAATAATAATAATAATAATAATAATAATAATAATAATAATAATAATAATAATAATAATAAATAATAATAATAATAATAATTTGGCATTTATATAGCGCTACGAACCCTCAGGTATCTGAGCGCTGCTTATTATTACCCATGGTGTGTGGTGCTCATTTATCGACCACGGAAGGCTCTGCACTGATGTCAAAGCGAGCGCTCTACTCGCTGTGCCACTTGACCGGCTGAATGAGAAGGCAAAGTCGCCACTGGATCGAGAGAACCGGAAAGAAGCTGACAGGAGAGGACCTCTATCATGACTGAAGCTCCCGGTGAAGCACTGCTGCGGGACCGAATCGCCAAACTTCGACAACAGGAAATATCTGCAAGGAACCTTCTCCTCTTGAGCTGGAGGGAACAACCAGTTCTCCAAACTGCAACCCAGGCCTCCCTCCTCTGTTCGAATTTGCTGTGCACAGCTACAGTGAACCGGATAGCCAGGAGGATCGGACCCTGATTGGGTTTTAAGGAGCACACCTTTTATTTGTTGCTTTGCTTTGCAGCTGGTTTCTTCCCTCGGCACTGCAGGACCCTACATTCTTCCTACTTAATGTCAATCCGACAGTCGCTTCAGGAACCGTGAGCCTGCAGGACCTGCCAGGAATGTCCGCCTTGGCTACAGCCTTCTTCTCCATTTAAGGTACTGTTCAAATCCGATAGTTTGTTTCGCCCGACCGCGGTAAAAGTGCTTGAAATCTTTTGCCAATCTGAGGGCTTGTCCTTCTACATTCATTAAAGTAACCTTTCGTCAGACAAACTTTGTTCTGGACTCTTGGCAAAGACTTAACCGGGAACTACTCTGAACTGTGCGATCCTCTGCAAAGACTTTGGTCCATTGACTTTGGCCCAGGCCTCTTGTTCTGATTTCCTCACTGTAGTATTGCCCTGCTTACTTACATGTTGATGCTGCTCAACTTCTGTCTAACTTTGTCTTTCCCTCGCTTTTACTGGAGTGCCATTTTGCTCACACTTCATTTTGAGCTTAACTTGTCCAGAATCTATTGGGTGTGGTGTATTGAGATTGTGATTTTGCAACTGCTTGATAATAGTGAAATGTTTTATACTGATGTGTAAATAAATGTATATTCTTTTACTCAGAAATCTTCAGTCACTGTTGGTTTGAACCATAGTAATTGCTGTCCTTTGTGTAACTATTGATACTGCTCACTTTACTCTTGAAATAAGTCTGGCTGCTCAGCCATCACTACCTCTTTACTGTGTAGTACAGGCTTTGTACCAAAGGTGAATTTGTACTGTCACTGGTAGTCTTAATTGAGTGTGGTGTTCCCAAAGGGTACTGCACATGATTCTGCCTAACTCTAGTGTACAGCGATGAGAATCAAGTATAGTGATTACATTTAGAGTGCTGCTATTACCATGGATCAACTAACCACAAGGCTAAACATCACTAAAAAAACAATATTAATCATGTCTGATATGGAAAGCTACAATCAGGAGACCCTCCTTAGTTACAAGGATTATCTGAAGAGAAAGGAATCTCTCTGTTAAAGGCAAAACATCTGAATTGATTGAAAGCTTGTTAGAGAACCAAAGTCTGGAGGGTGGGTCTGAAATACCTAACCCCTCAGCAAATGTGGAAAATGATGAGGATGATAATGTTTCTATTATTGATGAGTTAGATGAAACAGGTGTGTCCCACAATGTAGGCCTCACTGCTGGTGTACCTGCTCAGCAACCTCAACCTTTGTCCACTGGGACCCCTACAGGTCCTACACTTAGTCCTGAATTCATTGCTCTAGAAAAGATTAGGCTTGAATTGGAATTTAAATGTTTAAATGCACAAACTGAACAAAAGCATCAAGAACTTAAGCTCAGGGAAATGGAGATGAACCATGCCCTAGAATTGAAAAAGTTGTCTATTGAGAATCCTTCTCTCCCAGAGTCTTGAAGGTCTTCCAATCCTAAGAGACCCCATATGCCTAAAGAAATTGTGGGTATGTATGAGGTTAAGCTTGATATTTTGGATTGGTTGTCAATGTTTGAATATAACCAGGGGATTCAAGGAATCAGTTGCTTCCTTGGCTCTTGTCTAGGCTACCCAATGTTGCACCTGATGTTGTGATGGAGTTGAGGGAGGTGTATAGGATGGATTTGAATGTGTGAAGCCTGCTTTAATTGCTAGATTTGGGAAGACCCCTTTCCAGTACCTTAAGAGGTTTAGGACCTTCAAAAAGTATGATGGTACCCCTTGGGCTACCTGGGTATGTGAATGTTTGAAAAACGTAGATGGTTGGGTTAAGGGTTGCAGAGTTAACACTTATGAAGGTATGAGAAATCTTGTTATGTTGGAGTCAATGTATGATGCCTGCTCTCCTGAGCTCAGACAGCACTTGGCTGATTCTAAGGAGAAAGAAGAAGTTAGCTAAGGCTGCTAAATTATGGGTTGCCAACAGGGCTACTCAAACCGATTCTGGGGCAACTCAGAAGAAGGATAAGAGAAAGCAGCCAAAGAAAGATAACAAGGAGAATTCACACACCTTCAATCCAAAAGAGGGACCCAAACAGCAACATAAGGGTAAACCACAAGGAAAACCGAATCAAGCTAGTGCACCATCTAGACCAAAACCAGATGGAGGTCAGAACAAACCCCCATTCATCAGAACATTTGGGAAATGTTATGTTTGTGGGTCAACTGAGCATGTGAAAGGGTATCCTAGATGTAAGGGTAAACCTTCAGGGGTCCACATTGTCTCCTTAGCCTTCTCCCTAGAGGAAGAAGTACCTATGGCAAGTGGAAACTTTCATCTACTGGCTGAGTAACCCAAGGGAGTCTCAGCTAGTGTTTCTTTAGTGTCCCTGGGCTTGTGGGAACAACATAATTTAGATGTCTATAATTCCATCCCAGATAATACTAAAGAGTATTATAAAGATAGTGTTCTTGTGAATGGCCAGGAGACTCCTGCCATCAGAGACGCTGGAGCCAGCATAACTGTGGTTGATGAATCATTTTTCAAGGTGGAGGATGTTGCTAAGGCACCTAAACGCCTAATCAAGTTAGCTGCAGGACCTGTGCAAATGCTTCCCCAGTTACCAGCTCTCATCCAGTGTAATGATATGACTGTCAAGATACCTGTTAGTGTGCAGAGTGAAGTGCCTGGGAGAGTCCTGTTGGGTAATGACCTGAAAACTCTTGGAGCTGTGTCTAGTACCCCATGCTTCCCAGTAAAAGGAAACAGGAGCTTGCTAGGCCTGGAAGGGAGAGGACCTTGAGAGGCTCTCCAGGGGAAGCTATCACCCCCACTCCACAGGAGTTGCTCACTGTTATTTCTGGAAAGAAAGAGGCAAGAGGGGAAACCCAAGACCTCCAAAAAAACACAGATAGACACCCCTGTGCTACCAACAAGGACATCCCCAAGATTGTCCAAAGTCCAAGTGGTTGATCCAGTTTCTGAAGAGTCAGATCTGGAGGAAGACATTGTTTTAGTTGGAGATCTTGACCCTGTTGACCATCCTGAGCTGCAGTCTTTACTGGCAGAGGTAGACCCAACAGGGCAGACTTCAGCAGAGGACAAGGAGAGTGTCCTACTTCTCAACTTGATGGGAAAGAAGTTGGGAGGCATAGGTTGAGCTAGGAAGATGGCCTTTTCTACAGTGAACCGACTGAGTCTATCCCTGGGGACTGCAAACGACTTGTATTGCCCCTAGAAAACAGACTCCAATTCCTACAGTTGGCCCATGAGATAACATTGGCTGGTCATTTGAGTTTCAAAAAGACCAAAGATAGGCTCTCCTTTTACTTCTACTGGCCTAAGATGGGTTCAGAAGTTGACACATTCTGTAGGAGCTGTCACACTTGCCAAACCTCTGGCAAGAGTGGAGCCAAGAATGTGGCACCCCTGGTGCCTCTCCCAGTGGTGGGAGTTCCTTTTGAGAGGGTGGGCATCAACATTGTTGGTCCCCTTGACCCTCCCACGTCTTCAGGAAACAGGGGTTTCCTGTGAGTAGTAGACCATGCTACTAGGTATCCTGAAGCAATACCTATGAGGACTGTTACGGATCAGGCTGTGGCTAAGGCTCTACTTGGTATTTTTACCAGTGTAGGGTTTCCTAAGGAAGTGATATCTGACAGGGGATCCAATTTTATGTCCCACTACATGCAAGCCATGTGGAAAAACTGTGATGTCACTTACAAGTTCTCTACAGCCTACCATTCACAGACCAATGGACTGGTAGAGAGTTTTAATCGTACTATGAAGAGCATGATAGGTGCTTTAGAGGAACCCCTTAAAAGAAAGTAAGACCTCCTACTGCCGTGCCTTCTCTTTGCTTAGAGAGAGGTCCCTCAGTAGGGAGTTGGTTACAGTCCCCTTGAACTTCTCTATGGCCATCCAGTCAGAGGCCCCTTGGCCCTGATTAAGGAGGGGTTGGAGAGTGTTTTACCCCCAAGCCAGTCAGAGTGACTGACTATGTGATAGGTCTCCAGAGGAGAATGCCACACATGATGGCAGAAGCTAGTGATAACTTAAAAGCAGGTCAGGCTCTGGTCAAACATTGGCATGACCAGAAGGCCAGCATGGTGGAGTTTACTCAAGACTAGCTTGTACTAGTTATGGTGCCAACAAGTCAGAGGGCCTTGCAGGACAAATGGATAGGACCCTTCAAGGTTGTGGGCAAACTTGGAGAGGTGAACTATCTGGTGGACGTAGGCAGACCTAAGCAGGCTCCCAGAGTCTTTCACACCAACCTGTCATGGTCATGAAGTAAGGGGTACAGGCATGCAGGGGTCGCATGCACAGGAGACCTGCGTGGACATTGTCCTAGCGCCTTTGGCGCCAGGCTCATGAACAAAACTAAATAAAAACATAAATTTAACACCAAAAAGCTTTTATTATGGGCATAGCATTTCAGATGCATTAACCTTGAACATTCCATCCATTAAGCAAGATATGATGATATATGATATGATATGGCATTTGTAACGCGCCTATACACAAGTGTTTCAAGGCGCGACGAGGCAGGGGGGACAAGGGGAGACAGACAACGATCCTACTAGGCCAGGTGTCATTCAGATCGTGCAAGTGCACAGGTAGAGGGTAAGCGAAAAGTGCAGGGGGAAAGGGAGAGGGGAAATGCAATACAGGGTTAGTAGAATACAAGATAAATAATAAGGGCCAGCTGGTGGCAAGTGCAAGGTAAGTGCAGACAAGTGCTGGGAGGAGGGGCTGTAGGGATACAGAGACAGTCCTGCAGTGCAGGGGTTGCCACAGAGGCAGTGCAGGGTAGAGTGGCTGGGCCAAGGACCGAGATCAGTGAGTGGCCCGATTGCAGATTCAGTACAGTTTCAGTGATTTTAGCAGGGGAGAGGGGGAGAGAAAGCGGAGGCAAAGAGGAAGGTTTTGAGGTGCTTCCGGAACTGGAGATGGTTCTCCTCAAGTTTCAGGGAGGCAGGAAGGCTGTTCCAGAGGGAGGCCCCTGCTGCAGAGAGAAATCTACCCCCAACTCATTGCTTGGAGAAGCGGCTGACCCTGAGGGAGTTGGAGGCGGATGAGCGAAGAGCTCGAGAAGGAAGATATTTAGGAAGAGAGAGTTGAAGGTATATTGGCCCAAGGCCCAAGAAGGCCTTGTGGACAATGCAGAGGGTTTTGAACATAATCCTCGCAATCACTGGGAGCCAGTTTAGTGATTTCAGTCCTTGAGAGATACGGTTCCTGGGCTTGAGGCCAAGGACAAGTCTCACAGTCCTATTCTGGATGAGTTGCAAAGGGAGGAGAGTAGAGCAGGCAGATTTAGATAGAGGCTGTTACAGTAATCCAGCTTCGAGAGAACCAGGGCTCTCGAGACACTGAGCTTCTGGGGGAAGGAGATGAAAGGAAGGATACCTCTGAGGAGGTGTAGCTGGTAGTGTGACTTCTTAGAGACGTCAGATATGTGAGGAGAGAAAGAGAGTGTGGAGTCGAAGATGACCCCAAGGTTTTTTGCCTTGCAGGTAGGAGCAGGAAGAGGGCCAAGAGAGGCCGGCCAGAGATGCATTCATCTTTAACATTTCATCCATTAACCAGCACCAAGTGTATTCTTGGGTGTGGCTGGTAATGGATTGCCTTCACACATGCTCACTCTCTAGGAGTGGCAGGGTGTGGCTGGTAAACCGGCCCTAATGGGCGTGCCCATGATCTCAGCTATATAAGCTGCCCCAATCCTCAAGACAGATGCTTCGTGTTATTCTGCACTTGCAAGCAGCGTAATGCTCACCGTCGCCTGAGGTCAGACTTACCTTTGAATATCCTGCTTCCTGGACATCCTGCTTCTTGCCAGCATACTTACCAACTGGGGGAAGCTATTCTTACCTGTTCAGCTCTTCGGCGAACCAAGTATTCATCTTTACACTTTCCGGAATGCCGAAATCTTCATCTTGGCGCCGCAGCATGACAGGCTCCATCTCGGCAGCAGGGCCTGCAAGGAAAAACAAAAGACAAGGTTAGACATCAAAAAACTGTCAGTTTAAAGTTGCTCTTTGGTATACTTTGCACTTTTCCTTAAACCATCACTTACCTACAGTCGAACATTGTGGTAGCATCCATCTTCCATCCGGCCAAGTCTCACGTCTCACAGCTGCATTTAGGCCGCATTTCCATCTAAGGGAAGAAAACAGAAGAGCGACATTATTGCAGGCATAAATAGGAGCAACGTATAAAAAAATTAAACAGAACGAACAGCATCACAAGAGCTCAAGAAAGACTTACCAATCATAAGGAGAAGCATAGTCGCAGCTGGACTTGACTAATCCTTATCAGGGATCAGTGAAGGAGCTAGATCCCATTCGACGCACCCCTGCCAGAAGTAGCAGGACGGAGAGCTTATCTTCCATAATTCACATGTGAGCCTTATGGGACGGGGTATGCTCACAGAAACCGTACTTTGGAGTGAAGGGTTCGAAAGGTACAACAATCACAGGTTGGCGCACTGACAGACTCTTATCTCCACGCAATACCAGTATCACCACGTACCACCGCTCATAGCTTTTCTAATGAGGGAGAGGTCTGAAGGGGGTGATTCAAGTTCAGGGAGGGCTGCAACCATGCCCCAACTCCTCTGCAGAGACAAGGTGAGCGTAACATAATTCAAAGCCTCTAATACTCTCTGCCTGGGTGTTATGGAACCTTCAGAAACAGAACAGTTAGCCCTCTTACTAGGGGAATTACGGGCTGAAGTACATGCTTCAAGACAGGAAACCAATGCATTACGGAGAGATCTTAGTGTAACTCGAGAAAAAAATGACAAATTTGCAAGACAAATGCTACAAGCACAAGCAGGACAGGTTCCACTTCCTGGAGTGACCCATTCTTCTTATTCTTCCACACCACAACAATCAACACCGGTTCAGGATCATAAGATGCAGAATCGGAAAATCGATCGAGCTAGATCAGAGGGATGGTTAGTCTATGTACGACCTCGTGAGAATCAGATTAAACCACAGGCACAATCTGAGCCAATGCAAATTGTTGGATTACGAAGTCCCCTTACCAAAGCAGAAAGGGAAAAAAGAAGATAACAACAGCTTTGCTTATATTGTGGACAATCAGGTCACTTCCTCTCTGACCGCCCGGTAAAACCACTCAAGAAAATAGTTGGGGCAACAGACAAAACGGATGAAGAAGATGGACAGAAGCAAGTGTAGGGGTATTCTTGTCGAGCATGAAAAAGGAATCCGTACAGACCTCACATCCAGTCCTTTCAGTGCTTTTGGTGAATCACAAGCAACCATCAAAAATACATGCCTTGGAGGCATATATTGATTGTGGAGCTGTGGGTAACTACATTGACCAAGATCTGGCCCTCCGAATAGGCCTTCCTCTCGACAGAAGCAGAAATCGGAAAACGTCACTGCTGTGGATGGTTCTCAGCTATCATCTGGCCCGGTGACACAATACACCGAGTAAGTCAAGCTTCTCTGTCAGGACGGGCATCAAGAGAACATTACTTTCAATATCATCGGTACTCCTCAGTTCCAGATGATATTGGGAATGTCCTGGCTGGAGACCCACAATCCTAGGATCGACTGGCGAAAACGAGTTCTGACATTTCCTCATGATTGTGCTGACACATGTTAAAAAAAAGATGACACCAATCTGAAAGTGAAGAAAGGAATTGTGTTGGGCCTCATCAGCTCCTTACCGCTTAAATACTAAGATTACTAGGATGTCTTAAAAAAAGAGCAAGCCAACGTTATGCCCCTGCACAGACACTACAATTGTCAAATTGATCTTGTACCCAGAGCCCAGATCCCTCGCAGCCGAATTTATGCTCTGACAGAGCAGGAAAATCAGCATTTTAGAACTTACCTGGATCAGTACCTGGTGAACGGTTTCATTCGCCCGTCCAAGTCACCTGCCTGCCTCTTTGCCCTTATTCTTCGTGCCTAAAAAGGGAGGGGGACTTAAGAACTTGCATCGACTATAGAGCTATCAATCAGATCACAGTAAAACATCAATATCCTTTATCGTTTATACCAGTGCTCCAAATCTACACAAAACTGGATTTAAGAAGAGCATACCATCTTGTAAGAGTAAAAGAGGGAGACGAGTTGAAACCGGCCTTCTGCACGAAGTACGGCCTCTTTAAATACCAGGTCATGCCCTTCGGGCTATGCAATGCCCCTGCGGCGTTTCAATTCTTTATGAAAAATATACTCCATGAACTACTGGACCTTTGTGCTCTTGTTTACTTTGACGACATTCTTATCTACTCAAATTCCATGGAAGAACTTGTAGGCCATGTCCGGCAGTCTTAGAGAAGCTTCAACAATACCAATTGTATGCCAAGTTGGAAAAAATGTTTTTTCCATGTGACAAAGGTTGAGTTTCTCGGTTTCATGCTCACACCACAAGGCGTACATATGGATACACGAAAGGTGGATGCAATCCTCCAATGGCCCTCACCAACATCCACGAAAGGAGTGCAAAGGTGCTCTGATTTGCCAACTTTTACTGTTGGTTTATACCTGGGTTTTCACAAATTGTACATCAAATTACCTCCTTGTTAAAGAAAAATCAAAAGTTCCATTGGTCGACATAAGCTGAAGAAGCCTTCCAGAAGTTGAAACTAGCATTCACTACAGCACCAATCCTCGATACCCACGACCAGACCTACCTTACATAGTTGAGAAAGATGCTTCAAAAATAGCCATGGGAGCAGTATTGTCACAACGAGACCTTGAAACACGAAACCTACACCCTGTCGCATTCTGGTCCCACAAATGTTCAGCCCCCGAGTTGAACTACGCAATCACAGATAAGGAATTACTGGCAATTAAAGCAGCATTCATGGCCTGGAGACATTACTTTCTTGGGGTGAAACATACGGTCCCTGTCATCATGGACCACTTGAAAACCGCCAAAGCACAATCCTCATGTCCACTTCGTTGGGCTCTCTTTTTCACAGAATACAATTTTATTATCACATATAGACCTGGTGTACGCAATGGGAAAGCAGACTCTCTATCACGCATGAGTGAAGAAAAAGAGGCTTTTACAGTATCCAACCCCTTGGCTATAATTCCTGAGGAAAGGATTCAAACCACAATAGCTGCCACCACGTATGTGGATGACCAAAGAACCAGTTTGCACTCCCTGATGGATCAATCAACACACAGGAATGGCTGTTAAAAGGTGACCAGTACACCATCGAAGACAATCTACTGTATTTCCAAGGACGGTTATATGTCCAAGACCAAGAACTGCAAAAGCAAATCATCCCAAATTACCACGATTCATTAGTGGATGGACACCCAGAAATAGAGCCAAAACTCAGGCTAAGGTAAAACAAAACTACTGGTGGCTAACCTGGCGAAAAGACACTGTCCAATTTATTGAAAACTGCAGTGTCTGTGCACAACACAAGTCTCAGAAACAGAACCCTGCTGGCTTACTACATCTCCTAACAGTACCACCAGCACCTTGGCATACTCTGTCAATGGACTTCATCACAGATCTTCAACCCTGCAATGGATACAACACCATATTAGTCGTTGTGGATGTATTCTCCAAAATGGCCCATTTCATCCCTCTGAAGGGACTACCAACTGTGTCAACTCTCACTTCTGTGTTCCTAGAGCAAAATCGATCTCTGGTTGTCCACAAGCCATCACCCACAAACTGATGGGCAAACTGAATTAACCAACCAAACTTTAGCGCAATATCTCAGGTGTATGTTGCAACAGTCCGAGGATTCTTCGAAAAATATACTCTGGATAGCTGGTTATGCATACAGCAACTCAGTTCATACAAGCACAGGGCAAACTCCATTATACACTGTCCACGGAAGACATTTGAAGACAACAGTATTTGATCCCCCCGATACCCTGGAAATGCCAGCCATAAAATAAAACGTGCATAAAAACATCACTCAGCTTCTTAAGGAGGCGACAAAGCATCTGACCAAGGCTAAGGAAAGACAGAAACTGTTTGCTGATCGACATCGGAAGGAAGCTCCCGCCTACCAGATTGGAGAAAAGGTGTGGTTAGCATCCAAATATATTCCAATGAAGGGGCCTAGAGCTTTACGCCCAAGATACTTGGCCTCCTTTACTATAAAGTCCATAATCAATCATGTTGCACGAACTTGTGAACACAGTGAACACATCCATGCTCTGTGTTTAATCATACAATTCTTCGCAATAATTCCATCAAACCAGGACCGGGAGGAGAACCACCCTTGAGAGGTGCCTTGAGGGGGAGTGCTGTCATGGTGAGGAAGTCAGGGGCACAGGCATGCAGGGGTCGCATGCACAGGAGACCTGGGTGGACACTGTCCTGGTGCCTTTGGCACCAGGCTCATGAACAAAAGTAAACAAGAACATCCATTTAACACCAACAAGCTTTTATTATGGACATAGCACTTCAGATGCATTAACCTTGAACATTCCATCCATTAAGCAGAATGCATTAACCTTGAACATTCCATCCATTAAGCAGCCCCAAGTGTATTCTTGGGTGTGGCTGCTAATGGATTGCCTTTGCACGTGCTCACTCTCTAGGAGTGGCAGGGTGTGGCTGGTAAGCCGGCCCTAATGGGCGTGCCCACGATCTCAGCTATATAAGCTGCCCCAATCCTCAAGACAGACGCTTTGCGTTATTCTGCACTTGCAAGCAGTGTAACGCTCACCATCGCCTTTGGTCAGACTTACCTTTGAAGATCCTGCTTCCTGGACATCCTGCTTCCAGCCAGCATACTTACCAACTGGGGGAAGCTGTTCTTACCTGTACATCTATGCGGCGAACCAAGTATTCATCTTTACACTTTCTGGAATGCCGAAATCTTCATCTTGGCACCGCAGCACGACACGCTCCACCGTCGGCAGCAGCGTCTGCAAGGAAAAACAGAAGACAAGGTTAGACATCGAAAAAACAGCCAGTTTAAGGTTGCGCTTCACCATAGTTCGCGCTTTTCCTTAAACCATCACTTACCTGCTTTTCAACATTGCGGTAGCATCCATCTTCCATCCGGCCACGTCTCTCGTCTCACAGCTGCATTGGGGCCACATTTCCATCTAAGGGAAGAAAACAGAAGAGAGACATTGGGCCTCATTACGACCCAGGCGGTAAGTTACCGCTTGGGTCGTACCCTTACCACCATGGTGTAAACTATGTTTACACCATGGTGGATGGCAGATTTACCGCCCCATTCCAAGGTGAGTGGGGCGGTAAATCCCCATTTCCCATTTTAACCTTCCCCATTCCCATTTTTGCCCCATAGGGCATAATGGGAGTGGGGAAGGCGCTAATTACGCCACCGTAAATTACGGTGGCATAATTAGCACCATGGTCCCTTAGCGCCATGGATTTTAACGCCTGCAAAAAGCAGGCGTTAAAATCACCATGGCGCTAAGGGACCTTGTAATCAGGCGTTAAGGGTCAGCGCCGTTTACGGCGCCGTTAACCCCTTAACGCCCGACTCGTAATGAGGCCCATTATTGCAGGCATAAATTAGGAGGAACATATAAAGACATTAAACAGAACGAACAGCATCACAAGAGCTCAAGAAAGACTTACCAATCATAAGGAGAAGCATAGTCACAACTGGACTGGACTAATCCTTATCAGGGATCAGTGAAGGAACTAGATTCCATTTGACACACCCCTGCCAGAAGTAGCAGGATGGAGAGCTTATCTTCTGTAATTCACAGATGAGCCTTATCGGCCGGCGTATGCTCACAGAAACCGTACTTTGGGGTGAAGGGTTTGAGAGGTACAACAATCACAGATTGGCACACTCACACACTCCTTTCTCCACGCAGGAGCAGTATCACCACATACCCAGGCTCACAGCTTTTCTACTGAGGGAGTGGCCTGAAGGGGGTGATTCAAGTTCAGGGAGGGCTGCAACCATGCCCCAACGCCTCTACAGAGACAAGGTGAGCGTAACACAACCGTTAGAAGGCATATGTCTAGAGACCAGTAGTGGGAGTTTTGCGTCTAGCTTCAGCTCAAGAGGAGGAAGAGAGTGAACCTCCTCAGAGGCCAACCTTTAGATGGGAACATAGCAGGAGTCAATCTCTCTTCTCTACTGACATCTGAACAACAGGAGGAGTGCAAAGTTTTGTTAAATCAGTTTGCCTCCCTGTTTTCACTTTCACCAGGCTTGAACCCTTGGGGCCAGCATGATATTCTCACTGGTGACTTTTTACCTGTGAAAAGCAGAGGTTACAGAATGTCAGAACATGTGAGATCCCACATCAAAGGACAGGTCAACAAGATGCTTGATCTCGGGGTTATAGGGCCCTCTACATGTCCATGGTCTAGTCCAGTTGTTCTAGTACCAAAGGCAGGATCCAAGGAGTTGAGATTCTGTGTGGACTGTAGAGCTCTAAATGCAGTCACAAAGACGAATGCCCACCCTTTGCCAATGACAGATGAACTGGTGGACAAACTTTGTGCAGCCAAGTACCTTAGTACATTTTGATCTGACGTCAGGCTATTGGCAAATAGCACTGACAGACCATGCCAAGGAGCAAACTGCATTCTCAACACCAGCAGGCCTCTACCAGTTTAAGGTTATGCCTTTTGGATTAGAGAATGCACCTACTACATTCCAAAGGATGGTCAATCAAGTTCTAAATGGGATGGAGGACTTCTGCATGGCATACCTGGATTACTTTGCAGTGTTCAGCCCTACTTGGAAAGAACATGTTGATGACTTAGGATACGTTTTGCAGGCTCTTAAACAGGCCCATCTGACCTTAAAGGCAAGCAAATGTAACATTTGTCAGAGCAAAGTGGTCTACCTTGGTCATGATGTAGGAGGAGGTGAAATAAGGCTGTTGCCTAGCAAAGTACAAGCTGTACAAACCTGGGCCACCCCTACTACTCAAACCCAAGTGAGAACCTTCCTAGGTCTCATTGGGTACTACAGGGATTTCATAGAGAATTACGGGCCCATAGCTTCTCCCTTGAATATGATCTCCTCTCCAAAATTTGCTAAGAAGGTTAGATGGAATGAGGAGTGCACTCAAGCTTTTGAAAACATGAAGAAAGCCCTTTGTCAAGCTCCAGTCCAAAGAGCTCCTGATTATCAGCAACCCTTCATTGTGCAGACAGATGCATCCAATACAGGTAAAGGTGCAGTCCTTAGTCAACTGGATGAGAAAGGTAGGGAGCACCCCATTTGCTTCATCAGTAGGAAACTGAAGGAACCAGAAAAAAGGTGGGCAACCATAGAGCGTGAATGATTTGTCATTGTGTGGTCTTTGAAGAAGTTTAGACCATACTTGTATGGATCTACTTTTGTGATTCAAACAGACCACCAACCCTTAAGATGGTTAATGCAAATGAAAGGGGAGAACCCAAAACTTTTAAAATGGTCAATCTGCCTGCAAGGGTTTGATTTCACTATTGAGAAAAGATCAGGATGTCACCACCAAAATGCTGATGGTTTCTCTAGGATGTTTATAACTGACTAGAGTGAAGAGATTCATCCAGGAGTGGATTCAATCCTCCTGTCCCTTAGACTGGGGGGGGGGGGGCGAGTGTTAGGGAGAATTCTCCAAAATGGCCAATTTCCCTTACCTACTGAGTCCCTCTGCAGCTTTGCTGGATTTTCTAGGATTTCTTTTTTTTCACCTGGTAAGAGTGTGAGCCTTTTTTCCCCACTCTAACATGTGTTTTGTTGTGTGTCTTTAACATTTCTGTGTTCATAGACTGTGGAGCCTCACCTACTCCATAGGAATCATCTTTTTACTGTGTTTTACACAGCACCTTCAGTGCAGTGACACAGGATTGTCTTTTTTAGACTTCCCACTTTAAACTCCATTTTCTGGGACTGACTACTGTCTCCCAGGACATTTAAAGTTGCTATTGACTGTATTAGTCTTTTTAAATCCACAGATCCAGTACAAACTATCTTACATGGAGTTCTGGAAAGGGTTAATAGTTATCCGTTTTTGTCTGTTTCTCATGGAACATTATTTTGTTCCCTTTTCATTAAGATTTGGCTGGTGGCAGTTGTATCTATCCTATTTTTCCAACCGCGGTTATTTTAAATAGCCTTGGTATTGTTTTATGCTATTTTAGTAGCCTCAAACCTAAACCCGCTGGACCATATTTACGTTTATTTGGATCCGGCTGGGTTTATTCACCATTTCTTTTTGTAAAAGTCTTTCTCTGGTTTTACTCTGCACGCCAAACCAGGTTTGGTTCCTTTGTTTGCAGTCCTTTGGCAGGCTTCTGCACACAGGCCCTGCTTAGGTGCCTGAATGTCTGAGTGGGACAGGATGTGAGGGAGGAATTTGACACTCCCTGCCTGATTGGCTGTGCTGCCTGTCTCGCCGGGACAGACACCCTGCTGTGTGATTGACAGCCAGGCTGTGTGAATGGGGGAAAGCAGGTCTCTGGGACTGAGAATTCAGAGTCGCCACTGGACCGAGAGAACCGAAGAGAAGCTGACAGAAGAGGAGCTCCAACACGACTGAACCTCCCGGTGAAGCCCTGCTGCAGGTCCGAATCTTCAAACTTCGATGACAGGGAAGATATGCAAGGAATCTTCTCCCCTTGAGCTAGTGGGAACAACCAGTTCACCAAACTGCAAACCAGGCCTCCCGCCTCTGGTCGAAATTTGCTGTGCACAGCTACAGTGAACTGGATAGCCAGGAGGATCGGACCCTGCTTGGGTTTTAAGGAGCGCACCTTTTATTTGTTGCTTTGCTCTACTGCTGGTTTCTTCCCTGGGCAGTGCAGGACCCTCCAGTCTTTCTACTTCATGTCAATCTGACAGTCACTTCAGGAACCGTGAGCCTGCATGACCTGCGAGGAACGTCTGTCTCAGCTAGAGCCTTCTTCTCTGTTTAAAGTTCTGTTCAAATCTGGTCGTTCGTTTCGTCCGACCGCTGTAAAAGTGCTTGAAATATTTTGCCAATCCAAGGGCTTGTCCTTCTCTATTCTGTAAAGTAACTTTTCATCCGACCAACTTTGTTCTAAACTCTTGGCAAATACTTAAACGCGAACTACTCTGAACTGTGCGATCCTTTGCAAATACTTTGGTCCATTGACTTTGGCCCAGGCCTCTTGTTCTGATATCCTCAATATAGTTACTTTTTCTAGATTGCCCTGCTTACTTACTTGTTGGTGCTGCTTAACCTCTGTCTAACTTTGTCTTTCCATCCCTTTTTAAATTACTGGAGTGCCATTTTGCTCACACTTCATTTTGAGCTTAACTTGTCCAGAATCTATTGGGTGTGATGTATTGAGATTGTGATTTTTCAACTGCTTGATAATAGTGAAATATTTTATAACTGATGGGTGAATAAATATATATTCTTTTACTCAGAAACCGTGAGTCAGTGTTTGTTTGAACCATAGTAATAGCTGTCCTTTGTGTAACTATTGATACTGCTCACTTTACTCTTGAGATAAATCTGGCTGCTCAGCCATCGCTACCAATTTACTGTGCAGTGCAGGCTTGTACCAAAGGTGAATTTGTACTGTCTTAATTGTGTGTGGTGTTCCTGGTAGTGCATATGATTCTGCCTTACAATGTTTTTTCTAATAAAGCCCAATAGGGGGCATAGGTACAGCCCAAAGTGGACTATTAATAGCATTACAAAATGATTGACATATATCTGCAAGTCAGTGATAGACAACAAATAATGATTTCCTAATGTTTGTATGACCAGAAACTCTACGGCTATTAGGATCCATTGTTGTTATGATATACATATGTATTTATATATGCACGAATTCATTTGTATATAACGAATGAGAAACCTGCAATTCGACATTTATTTTTTACACTCAGTTTTCCCCACAATCTATATTTTGTCATCTTTATTATTTCATTCAAGGTTTTTTTTAATCTCAAATATCACCATCATTAAGTACCATAGTGAGTCCAACTGCAGAAAGATAAGATAAGAAAGAAATACACACATTGGAAGTATGTAGTGCATGACGCTGAGCATCTTTTATTTATATGATTACACCAGATATCCAAATACAGTTTTATCTACCACAACAAATGTCCCAGAGGGACAATGGTTTTTGTCCTTAAATTCAGTTTTGATACTTATAGTATCATTGTTTGCCTATAAGTCATTAAGACATCCCGTCTGCTGTGCATAATAATCTGTTGTTTAAAGGGGCATCTGATGAGAAGAAACAAACCATATGACTATTTGCCCAACCACAATATTTCTTGTTGAATGTTTTTATTTAATTATGCTTTGTTTTGAAAGATGCTATTTCTGGAGCTTAACGGTAGCAGGTTACAGGACTTGTGCAGAAGACTGCTGCAATGCTTCTGTACTAGACACAACAGGTCAAAGGACACAGTGGCAAAGTAAAGCTCACCTCCTAATAGAATGGGATGTTTTGTTAGGGATGGTTTACATTTGTAATGCAAGTGCAGGCGGTTGTTTACATTTCTCATGGCTACCTGTAAACTATTCCAAAGGGTTCACACACATGCTGGAATAGTTCGGCATTCATGCTTCTTCTTCTTCTTAAAAGTAGCGGTGACAACTTCTGTGTAGCCTGAGGATCACAAGTGCCTGTGGAATAGTATTTTTGTTTCACTTTCTCTCTTAGCTGAGGTGGACCATTGTTACAATAAGCCCTGTGTATAATGATACAGATTTTGAAATGGATTCAGGTTTTAAAAAAGACTAGTAAAGAGTTTGAAGAGCCAATGTGATATGATCCCTGGGATGAAGCCCATGATGGATCTTTCTGCTTTGTTCTGGATCACTCGAAGTTGTTGAGTAATAATGGCTGGGAATCCATATAGGAATCTATTACAGTAGTACAGGTGTTTGAGTACGATTGGGAGTCAAACTTTTGTTTAGACATGTTAAGAAATGTAGGATGTGTTCCTGAGTATGCAATTGACTAAATAGATTTTTAGTGAGTTCCTGGATGTGGTGGATAAATGACAAAATATTATTAAAGATTACTTTGAAGTTTTGGCAGATGGTGTCAGGCTGGGAGGAGGTGAGACAATGGAAGATATCCAAATGAAGGTAAGAGCGACAGGAGAAGAGTTGCCAAAATAGATGATATCTGCTTTATTATACAAAATCATTCACTGTTGGATCTTGTGCAGGCAGTCTGAGAGGTAGTAAAGTGTAAGGGAAGAATTATGTAGATTGAGGTTGGAGGCAGAGGCAATGTTGTCATGAAGGGAATCATCAAGGGACCACATTTCGAGTGAAATGTTGCATTGTAGCCTTTCTGATACACTAAGTAATGTGTTTTCCTCCAGTACAATTCTAGAGCTCTATATGATGTTTTGAAGAGAAGCCATTTCTGTATCAAACCAGAAGTTGAATTTGAAGGGGATTGATCTTTTTTACAAATAGCAGTGACAAAGACATTGACGGTTTTAGTGACTTTGCTTTATATGCATGCTAAGAAAGTACCGAGAGAGTTAGTGGACAAGTGGGTATTAGAAATGGAGATGGAAAAGGAAGCAGGAGTGACCCTTGTCATGGGTCAACGTTCCATGTAGCCTAGATTCAAGCACTCGGTGTGAAATACTTTTCTTGAGATTGAATATTTTAGTTTTATGAGAGAGTGGTTAGACCAGGGAAATGTGGAGACCATTGGATGAGACAAATTCATGAGTGGTGATGATAGAATAGCAGGTAATGTGTGATCCCCAATATCGGTGGCATCTGATGTACAGTTATTTTGGTGACGGAAGTCACACAAGCTTTAGAAATTGAGGAAATGTTTGTTGAGTGAATAGTCGAATACAGCAATTGAAAATAAAATCTGAATATAGGGTTGTGTGACGAATACGCTGGTGCATCACCTTTTTCCCCTCGGTGACTTCTCCCCATGTGGCCAGGAAATGGCAGCCACTGCCTGATCCAATCCCTGGGGGTGGCTATAGGAGGGAGGACCACATGGGGGGAGACAACCTGTGTTGTAGTAGCAGGATACCATCGGACAAGGCATGGTATTCGCTTCCTCTCTTGAGGATACTCCATCCATACCCAATGCCTTAATGGCATATTGTTACACCTCCCCTCATTCATCTGGGAAGAATACTGATAATCTTTCCACAAGATCTGTATGGAAGTCTCATGAAAACATGTTTTCAGGCTCTAGCTTCAGGCCATTCAGAGCTGAATTGCCCTTAAGGAACACTTACTCAGACTTTGCATGTAAGGAACCAAGAATAGACTACCTTTCCCATAACCACAAGGATAATGGGATGAGGAAGATGAGCCGAGTAATGCAGAGAGGAAAAGACTTAGAGTACAGACTGGGCTCTAGTTATTGTGAGCATATACTTGTAACTGGGAGATAGATTTAAACTGGAGCCAAAGCTGAATGTGGCACTACTTCTCTCATTGTGGACCAAGAGACAGTGAGGCTAGAGAAAGTGCTGTGGAGTGGACTGGAGTGGCAGCTAAAGAAAGGGAATCTGACCCTGAGTAGAAACATGCTGTGGGAACACCCAAGGCCAAAACAGGGTGCCTGGGCATTCACAGTGGTTTGGAGGCAGCCGTCGCCTTACCGATGTCTGAAGACATGAAAAAGAAGAGACCAGAAGGGGAAACAAAAGGCAGAGAAACCCATGAAGTGGATGAGGCAACAGTGAAGGAGACACAGAAAGACTACTACAGGCTTGCCATGAAAGAAGTAGAATACACCAGCAAGTGCCAGTGAGTCCACCCAGGAAAACAAGGATGTCGGGGCATATTGGCAGCCGTGCCAAAGCTGCATAAGTATTAATGAAGCATATGAGAGAGAAAGAACAAAGGAGTATTTGTTTGAAAGTAAGAATGGAAGAAAATCATAAGACTTTCAAGTTTGTACACATCAAAGAAAAGTCATAACAGGATAATTTGCCAGGCAGATATAATAACAGAAGAAGCAGTCAAAAGAGACTATCACATTTGGAGGATGTGCAGGGTCCATATGAAAAAAGCCCAATTGTAATTGTATTTAAGAAAACCCTGGCAGAAGCCATATACCAGGCAGTTGCAAGTGTGTTTAAGAAAGCCCTGGCAGGAGAAATATTCCAGGCAGTTGCAAGTGAGTTCAAGAAAGTCTGGGCAGGGGGCGTGGCCAGCGAGCAAGCAATGGAAACGTGATTCCCAGTTGCACCCGTGGCTGCCCGAAATATCCTGCTGATATCCTGTGATTTGGGAACTTGATTCCAACAAAAAATATATTTTCGTGCAGCGGAACCCAGTGGCTTTACACGACAGAGATGTGGATCGAAACCGCGGCTTGAGGAGAAAGATATCAGCGCCGGAAAATAGCGGAGTGGGACCTCCGACGGCAAACAAAATGGCCGCCGCGCTTGAAGCACGCTAAAACACAGCGAAGGCCAGGAGGAACCCGCCCATGGTCCCAACCTGCTGAAACAGCCCTCGCTCTGAAAAACCCGCAGCTGGTGATATTGACCAGGGCCATCCACAGACGAGACGCCTGGACATGGATGCCTGCTGCGCCGACCCATGCGTAGAATACACTCTGGGGGCCGGTGACCAGAAAACCCCTGGAGGACAGCCTGCGGCCCAGAGAGGACCCCTGCGCGACGGCCCGTGACTGGTTGGCCGCTGCGAGGGAAGCCCCCCCGCATACCAACGCAGCGGTTGAAACTTCCAGGGAGGAACAACGTAGAGGGACACCCTCCAGCGACAAAACCCCATAGACTAGCAGCACAGTCAAAGCGGATGATCTGAGGAGAGATGACCTGAGATACACGGCCGGGAACCGAACGAGGCTGATCGATACGAGCCCCCAACACTGAGCAGGTAGCTCTCTTTACCCAAAGACAATCTTTTATAACAACTGGAACCCCGCGCCGAACTCTGCTCAACAACCACAACTTTTTCCGAGCCCTGGGGAGGCTAGAGCTGCAGTCACGCACACTGCAACACAGAAGTAACACAGCAGGGGTAACGTGGCCATAAGTCCACCTTTGGTCCCCTCACTTACCCCCCCTGTGGGACTCCATATCATGGGCAAGGAAAGAAACAAGAGAAATACGACGTGAAACACCATGGATCAATATGCCACAAGCACACAGACAGCACCAAATGCAGAGGATCCGGGGATGACCCCCCACCCAATGGAAGATCCCCTGACCCTAAAGGAAGTTATGACCGCAATCGCCAGTTCGTGCTCCTCAATGGAGCAAAAAATTGACACTATTTCCACCGAGCTTTCGTTCCTTCGCCACAACCTCCAAAAACTCTCATCCCAAACGGGAGAAGCGGAGCAGCGAATATCAAGTGTGGAGGACGACCTGGGTGGTGTGCACCAGCAGCTCACACAAACACTGAACCACCTGAAAACCCTGTAAGCCCGAGGGGAGGAGGGAGAAGGCAGGCCCCCAAGGACAGTCATCACGAAAATTCTTAATTACCACGACAGAGACGCCATCCAACAGATGGCCAAAACACAAGGGACGGTGGTGTATAATGGATCCAGGATTGCCTTCTTCCCGGACTACACCCGAGAAGTCCAGAAGGCCAGACAGCCCTTTGAACACTTGAAAAGGAAAATTCATTCTATGAATGTGAAATATGGGCTGCTGTTCCCGGCACAGCTGTAGATCCAACATGAGGGCAAAACAGTCCACTTCACTGATCCACAGGAGGCATGGAGATGGGCGGAGACCCACATCGGAGAAGATTGGACCGTGGCCGATCGAGATTGCAGGGGAAGACCGAGACCGAGACCAGGGGAGGAAAGAACCACCCGACAACCGATACTGGAAAATAAGAATGAACCTAATGGAGGCCCCAATCCCTAGCAAAAGAAACATTGGTAAAACGAAACAACAAATGGAAATATCAAGAAGAGCACACTGACCGACTACCCTCCAGGCAGGCACCCGCGACAATCACCTTGTTTGTACTGTTTCCAGAAAGGGGTCACCGCCGCCTACGCACGAAGGACCGAATGCAGTATATGTGTCCATAATCAACGCACCATGCCATCGGCGAACGCCACCCCCCCCGACTCCAGACACTTGACCCAAGGAGGAGTAGTAAGTCGGTGGGGAAGTAATAACAGTTTATAGCAAGTTGATCTGGCGCCATAGTTCTTTAGCGCCAGTAGAGTTTGGGCGACAGATACTTCATGTTGGGGAGGAGTATGGGGAGGGGGGATGGGGAGTTATTATATGTTAGGAATTTTCCGGGAAGGTACACAACCGTAATTTTTATCACAAGACCGCGAAACATATAATGCCCAACACCCAGGATCCCACGAGACATGACCACGGTACTCTCACAGTCATATATATCACACACGCATCTGGCACGACAATTTGAATCCCTAGACAGAAATGGCTACACAACAATGTAACGGCTTCACAGGGGGAGACGCGTATGTCCCAATGGTAGATACGAAACATCACAGATCCCTAAAGATCCTCACATGGAATGTAAATGGCATGGGCTCAAGTATCAAGCGTCGGCTTATAATGCAATTCCTGAACAGGCGTTCCCTGACATTGCTCTCCTTACGGAGACACACCGTAGCGGGCTCGACCTGGCGATTCTTCTGCAGGACTAACTATCGACTAGCTTATCACGCGGGGTACACAATGGTGTCAGGGGCAGGATTGGCCATAGACCAAGTACTCTTGGGGCTGTGGGGCCAGGGACCATGAAGAAACCCATGTCCAGAAGGTTACAGTATTTTAAAATGCTGCTATGCCCTTTCTGTAGACAGATTGCACTTAAAAACTACAAATCCCAGCATTTAACTCGCCAGGACTACATTTCCCAGCATGCTTCATGGACCCGCGAGCCAATGGGAAGCCACGCTGGGTGTGGCACGCAAACACGCATGTGCAAGTCCCAAGGCACGGGGCTTGTGCTTAAGACACCGAGGAGAGAGGACTTATGCCCAGCAGCTCCACGGAATTCACACGAGAGGGGCCTAGAGCCCCCGGAGCAATGATCTGGCCCCTCGCTTCAAAGAGATAAGTACCGCTCAGCCCAAGCAGTTCCTGGGATTCATGGGGGAAGCGCATTTCCCAACCCCTCCAGAGCCCCTGGCCACCACATAGAAGCTAAGTGGGCAGGTTTTCGGGGGAAGAATCATAGTATTGGTTGAAGATCAAAGAACATTGTTTATTGTTTGATGTTTTCACGTGTTTTCATCTCGTGGAACATACGCCGGGAAGGTGCATGAGACGGAAGTGCATTATTTAAAACACTCGGTCTGAGGGCCATGTGCAGAAGCACACCCACTGCAACTTGAGAATCTTGAATGCATTGAATGCACAGTGCTGGATGCGTGTAGAATGTGTTTGGGAGTGTGAGTGACCGACAGAACTAGAAAGCATATGCTAATGCTTGTCCTTTATTTTCTTTTAGTTTGCACCTGATCCTCAGACTTCAAGGACTTGGCACAGGACTCAACAGCCTTTGCAGGACAGGACTTGAAGACTGAAGCAAAAGCTAAGTGTGCTAGTGCATGTGACTATGCTCATGAAAATGTAAATGGGCTCACGCTAGCAATTGTTTTTTCATCAGCCAAAGTGTGATATAACTTCGTAATCAAAGGAATACGTGCAAGTTTTGTTTAGAACAGAAATGTGAAGGGAAACACCTTTACATGTAAAGGTGTTAAGGCAGTAACAACAGCCAGTTTTAAGGAAAAGTGTGCAGTCATCGTTTATCCTAAAATCCCCCAGTCCCATCCATAACCTCTTGCTAACCCTCAATCCGGTTACCCTAACATCCCTTTACCTATCCACTCATCGAGACCCTAACCCTCCTTCCCCGCTCTGGTCAAAGAGGTCTATGTAAGCCTTGACTTGCAGACACCGAGACCATAGAGGGGGTGGTTGGTTCTGCATCGCTCCTGCGCCTTGGACCTGGGCGTCCTGACAGATGGGCTCCCGAGGTGTCCTGATCCTTCTACATAAATGGCTCCCCTTTGCACTGATGGCAGTGGAACTAGACACCAGCGGCCACTTCGTGCTACTCAGAGGCACACTCTGGGGGGAGGTGTTGGCTATTCTGGCGATATACTCCCCACCGGGGTTGGGGGAGGCTCTCCTGAGGGATATCATGGCATCGATGGCGCAACAACACCCTGATCTATGGATCCTTGGCGGGGACTTTAATGATGTTATGTGAAATACACAGTACCGGACCCACATACGGAACCGGAACACAAATAAACCCACACGGCTAGCGACCTTCGCATCAGCTCCAGGGCTAAGTAACCTATGGAGAGACCTCCGCCCCACAGAGCAGGGCTTCTCCTTTCACTCAGGAGCCCACGCGTCCCTGTCTAGGCTGGATTACTTTTTCCTTCCGACTCCCGAAGCGTATAGGGTAAAAGCGGCAGAATTCCTTCCCCGCGGCATATCTGACCATTCTCCCCTAGAGATACTGCTCCCGACAGACAGACCCCTGCCTCACAAGACTTGGCAGCTAAATAACTATTATTTAGGCCTTCCAGAATTCGTGGAGCACATTACCGAAGTATCCAACAAATTATTCGAAATGAACACGGGTTCGGTAGAGGATCCAGTGATATTATGGGAAGCCCATAAGGAGGTTCTTAGAGGGGAAATAACGGCCTGGACATGTAATAAAAGGAGGGAACACCATAGGAAAGTTGTGGAAGCAGAGGAAGCCGTAAGGGAACAGGAGAACAGATATGTCGCCAACCCCCTCTCCTGACGCTCACCGCTCCCTCGCGAAGGCCAGAGGAACCCTTCACAACACAGCACTAGATAATGCAAAGCAAGCGCACAGGGAGTCAAGGACCAGAATCTATGAACACGGCGATAAAGCCAGCAAACGACTGGCCTGGCTGGAACTTTGGGAGGAGGGGCACAGACATGTCAGGCAGCTCATAGTAGACCCCAGTGGACTAGCCCAAACAGACTTGGAAATAGCGGAGGCCTTTGCTAGTTTCTGTGCCGCACTCTACGCCGCCCCAACTTCGCCGGTAGATCCGTCCCTTCTGGACGAAATCATGCTCCCGCACCTCTCGGAGCAACAGACAGCATATCTGGACAGGGAACTGGATGAGGCCGAAATCATGGAGGCCATCTCACAGCTACAATCCGGGAAGACACCAGGCCCAAACGGCTTCCCAGCCAAGACCTCGAGGAAGCTGGGCAGCATCCAGATGGCAGCCCCCCTCTGGCACTTGTTCCTGGCGGCCAGAGGACAGGGCACCCTTCTATTGGACCTACGAAAGGCCAACATTGTGGTCATTCCCAAACAAGGAAATCCCCCTGACCGGTGCACATCATACAGGCCTATATCGCTTATTAACAGCGAAGCAAGGATCTTGGCCAAGGTATTGGCCAACAGACTTCAACAGGTTATACCCTCACTGGTGCATCTGGACCAGTGCGGCTTTATGCCGAAAAGATCGACCAGAATGAACTTACGCAGGTTGCATCTACTCCTGGAAAAAGCCCCTAGCATCGACGCGCCACTTGCTCTCTTAGCAATTGACTTCGAGAAAGCATTCGACTCGGTGGTGTGGGAAAGCCTGTGGGCAACAATGAAGCACATGGGCATTGGCGAGACCTTTCTCAACTGGGTTCAACTGCTGTACGTGGCGCCAATGGCTGCGGTAAGGGTAAATGGCTGGATCTCCAGGACCTTCCCACTGGGCAGAGGCACCCGACAGGGCTGTCCTCCATCCCCCCTTCTATTCGCCCTCGCGATTGAACCTCTTGCCCAATGGCTCCGACAGGTCACCACATGGTCGGGCTTTTGCTGGCCAGACAGATGGGAGGACAGGGTATCCCTATATGCAGATGACCTGCTACTCTATCTTAGCAACCCAGACCATGCGTGCCCAATCATAACCCAAATGTTGACAACTTTTGGGCAATTCAGTGGACTCAGAGTTAACTGGGGGAAATCAGTCTTGTTCCCAGTGAAGGGTGATGACCTGGCAATCCCCCCTGGGCATGCCATATCGGGTGGAGAGAGGAGGATTCCGCTATCTGGGCATATGGGTCTCAGGGACTCTCTCGAGATACGTAGCGCATAACCTGCACCCACTAATCGACCGCTTTGCCGGGGATGTATAGCACTGGATGCTCCTTCCTCTCACTCTCATGGGCAGATCGGCTCTCTTCAAAATGATGGCACTCCCACGCTTCCTTTATGTACTCCAGAATGCCCCACTAGCCATACCAAACGCAGAATTTAATCGGGTAGAACGCCTAGTCAGGAAACTGATATGGAATGGCAGGCAGCCTCGAATAGCATTGACCACGTTGCAACGATCCATCTGGGAGAGGGGCATAGGACTTCCACACCTCAGGTCCTACTACTGGGCCTGTCAACTAAACGTAGTCAATGACCTCCTGCATGCAGACCCCGAACGACCACACATTAGAGCGCAGGAGCCCATAATTCAAGGCACCCCACCACTGGAAACGCCATACCAGCCCTTAACCAGACCCCCCGCACAAACAATGTCTACCCATATCGCGATGATCTGGAGGCAGGCACACACCCACATAGGTTGGGGGAACAGGATCACTATGGCACAACCACTATGGCATAACCATGGATTGAAGGAAGTACTGAAGCTGACTGCATGGACCCGTTGGGTGGAGGCAGGGATAACCACAATAGGAGACATTATTGCAGATGGTTCCATCCTTCCATTCGAAACCCTGCAGCAGAGGTTCGGAATATCTGCCACAGAACATTAACACTACCTGCAATTGACTCACGCCATTAATGTACATGTGCAAGAGCTTGACGACATACCAGATTACACACCTCTGGAACGCAATTTACTACCACAACACATCCCTGAAAAAGTCACCACCATTCTATACAAGGCGATTAACACGTATGCCACTCCGAATCTGGTCAGTCTTAAAAATAAATGGGAGGGAGACGTTGGGCCCATTGAATCAGAGGACTGGATCCAAATATTGATGCACCCGCACAAAATCTCAATAGACTCCAGAATAAGACTGGTACAACTTAAGATACTTCACAGGGTGTACTACCCCCGAGGGGCCCTATTTGGCTGGGGGAGGGCGGAGGATCCTAATTGTCTGAAATGTTGGAGGGAGGAGGGCACTTTCATCCACCTCCTCTGGGAATGCCCTAAAATCACATCCTTCTGGGTGCAATGTTGTCAACTGTTAACGAGAACCCTGGGGTGTACAATAATCCCACAACCTGATATAATGTTACTAGGGGCCCCAGATGAGGATATTTCAGATAAATGGGAGGGTATCTTTTTCTCCAATGCAATGGGCCTGATAAAACACGATATAGCACAGAAATGGGGAGCCCCGGAAACCCCATCAGTGGCCCAATGGTCAAATGAAATGGACATATGTGCAGCGACAGATCATAGAATCTATACAGCACGGGGATGCCCGGCAAAAGCCAGCAAGATCTGCAGAAAGTGGGAAAACCAAGTGGTATAGACCTCGCCGGTAAAATAGGAAAAGAAACAGACGTAACAACTATACGGGACATGGTGAGGAATGCAGATTCCGAAAGTAAAGTGCAAAGCGGCAAGACAGGAACAGAGTGATGAACCAGCCCGGGAGTTAGGGGAGGGGAGGTGGAGGGATTTGTTGATGTTCCGTATGTATGTTAAAAAACTAATAAAATGTGTTATAAAAAAAAAGAAAGTCTGGGCAGGAGAGGAGAGTATACCGGGCAGTTGGGAATGTGTGCATAAAAGAAAATCCTAGTAGGGAAGTTCACAAGGCATGGACAAGCTGAACATTGCATAGGAAATATCTGATCTAAAGAAAGACTGAGCATGGATAACATATATATATATGTTATCCATGAAACTGACTTGTCGTCAGTCATTCGAGGAGCACTCGCCTTCAAATGATGCTTCAGAAATTAAATCGCTACCAGCATATCTTTGTAACCTCTTTATTGGTTAAAAGTTGGCATAAACATGTATCAGCCGTCTTGCATCTCGGCCTTCCCAACAAAAAGTTGACGCGTTTCGCGGCATTACTCGCCGCTTGCTCACAACCCTCACAATATATATATTCCATGGCCACGGTAGTGGCCATGTAGTTATGGTTAAGTTGCTGTTTCCATAGGAAGAGCACTTTTTGGGCGGCTTATAACTTCGCTCTCCCTGGACGGGTCCTCACCAAACTTTGCAAAGTTTGGTGAGGATTCGTCCAGGGGGGGCAAAGTTATAGGGGGAGTCCCAAAACTTGTTTTTTTCCCATGGACTGAATGGGAAAAAATTGTTGCTCGCGTCTACAGCCCAAACCGCTGGACGGATTTTCACCAAATTTAGAACCGGAGCAGCGGCTTGGTCCCGAAATTGTGCTTTTGCAAATTTTGTGAAAATCCGTCTAGTAGATTTTTTTAAAATGACCAAAAAGTAGGTACAGAAAAATTAGTGATATCTGTGTTCGGTCCGCGGACACACTTCCCTGTTTGCTCCGCGGACAGTGTCCTGATTGGCCAATCAGCTTGCGTGATGTTCACGGACATGCAACGTGTTCGCTGATTGGACGGCGTGGAGCTTGAAGCGTGTCAGATTTTCGGTACCGCCCGCCATCTTGGATTCGGACAGCGCGGTGAAAGATTGTTCAAAATTTGTATTTAGTAGAGTGTGTTGGTGTGTAGGAGTGTTTGGGGAGGGTGGGAGTGTATGAGATAGGATGAAAGCTGTTTTTTTTATGTGTTAGACGTTCTTTTTGTGTTCGATTTGTCTGCAGACATCACAGGTGTTCTGAAATGTTCTAATTAAACTGAATGGGGGTGTTCTGAGGACTCAATATGTGTCCATTTTGTTTGCAAGCAAACTGAAACTGTTCTAAGAACACTCGCAGTGTCCTGAAATGTTCGCAAATAAACAAAATGGGGGTGTCCTGAGGACGCCGTCCATATTGTTCTTTGTCAAGTTGAATGTGTTCTAAGAACACTCGCGGTGTCCTGAAATGTTCGCAAATAAACAAGATGGTGGTGTTCTGAAGACGCTTCTAAGAACACTCGCGGTGTCTGGGGAATGTTCGTAGGGGGTGTCCTGAAGACGCTGTCCGTATTGTTCTCTGTCAAGTTGAATGTGTTCTTAGAACACTCATGGTGTCCTGAAATGTTCACAAATAAACGAAATGGGGGTGTTCTGAGGACACTGTCCGTATTGTTCGTTGTCAAGTTGAATGTGTTCTAAGAACACTTGCGGTGTCCTGAAAAGTTTGCAAATAAACAAGATGGTGGTGTTCTGAAGACGCTTCTAAGAACACTTGCGGTGTCCGGGGAATGTTCGTAGGGGGTGTCCTGAGGATGCTGTCCGTATTGTTCTCTGTCAAGTTGAATGTGTTCTAAGAACACTCGCGGTGTCCTGAAATGTTTGCAAATAAACAAAATGGGGGTGTTCTGAAGACGTTTCTAAGAACACTTGCGGTGTCCTGGAATGTTCGTAGGGGGTGTCTTGAAGGCGTAGTCCGTATTGTTCGCTGGCAAGTTGAATGTGTTCTAAGAACACTCGCAGTGTCCTAAAATGTTCGCAAATAAACAAAATGGGGGTGTCCTGAGGACACTGTCCGTATTGTTCGTTGTCAAGTTGAAAGTGTTCTAAGAACACTCATAATGTCTGCGGACATTAAAAGTTTCCATAGACCATAGTTGAAATGTTTGACTCTATGGATGTGATATGCTGCGGTGGTTGTTGCCAGGGCATACAGTCTTGGGTGCAGGGCCATTTGGCCATGCACCCAAGACTGTATGCCCTGGCAACAACCACCGCAGCATATCACATTCATATTTGCATATAACTTTGGGTGAAAAACAAATGTATAAGGAACAAAAGTATTAGATACTGTGGATGTGATATGCTGCTATGGTTCTCCTTATTATTGTATACTTACTGTTTGGTCTAGTAACCGGAGTACATGTATTTCTTGTTAATTTCTGTGATAAAAGAAAATAGCATGTTAGTATTAGTATTTTGTAATGACTTATTACATTGTATAATCAATATATATATATTTTTTTGTTTTTGGAGCCTCATATTTAGTAGATTACAAATCAGAGTACTGTGCAGTTTGCTCAGTTTCTGTATTTGTTGCTAAAATCATTGGGTCTGTGGGAGAAAAAAAAATCCATGTTGGATTAAAAAAAAACCTTTTTCTGTTATGCTACAGTTTATTTGTTTGTTTGTTTTCAGGGTTCACTTGTTGTTTCTGGCTAATGCTTTATACTTTGGCTTGTTGTATTTTTTTGGAGGAGTAACATATTATTTATTTGTTTTGATATTATAAAATTTTGGAGCAGTAAGATACCAATTGGCATATTCTCACCGTCTATTTTTTTTATATATTTTAGTGGTATTGATTTATCTATTTGGATATTGTTAAATTTTGGGACAGTTAGATACCAATTGGCGTATTCCAACTGTGTATTTTTTGGTCTAATTTAGTGGTATTCATTTATCTGATTAGTTGTTGTAGAATCTTTGAGCAGTTAGATAGCTTTTGGAGTATTCTAACAGTTTATATTTTTTTAGCACAAGTTTACTTAGGGTTTAAATACAGTTTAGTTATCAAATTTTGGTTTTAAGAAGATCAAATAAGCGTTTGTAAGATTTCCTGGTAATCTCTGCTTTAGAGTGATGGTACTATCATTACATTCAAACCATCCACATTTCTTTTTTGTATATGCAGTGTAGTGCCCTGAATTGGTTGTGGCTCCTGCTTGGTAGATTAAACCTATTGTTATGAAGGTTTTCTTACCAAGTGATATTTGACCATGTGTGAATCCAGTCAGCTTGCAGTTGTTTTTGGTACCATCTGCATTGTAACGTAGAAGCATTAGTATTATGTAATTACTATGTGTTTGTATTACTAACTTGGAGCGATTATCTGAATTGCAGGTAGAGCACAATCTACCATGGTTTGCATTTTGTACAAGTCGCTGAAATGGAATTAATTCACAATTTGGTATTGATATATATATGAAGCGTTCATTGGGGATTTCTTCTTGTGTCACATTGTTGCAGAGAGTGCATGTATGTTTCCACATGTATGAAATCTGAAAGATTTCATGTATAGGTATGTTTTTGTTTTCCAGTACTTGTAGTAAGTACATTAGAAATTCTTGTGGATCTTCCTGTGAATTTATAGTGAATTTCACCATTCCAGCACAGTCGTCCAATTGTTGTCTTATTCCATAAACACTATACGTGTTGTCAGGATTGTTTGCTGCATTTCTGTGAAGTACTAACATTTGCAAACACAATGGGTCTGTGCTGTGTAAGTAAATGTTGTCAACAATTGGTCGTAATTGAAAAAGAATATTCATTGCTACATTTGTGTAGCAATTTACACCAACTATATTTGAGAATTTAAATGGTCCAGGTAGTTCTGTATCTAACTGCTTTTTTTGGAGTGTGTCTTCCTTCTTTAAAGAAGTACCTGGTTTACTTTCCCTAATTGATTCTTTTTTGCTTGTGGTACTTGATGAAGTATTAGTTTCTTTTACTCTCTGGAGGATTTGCAGTGACATCCTGTTGCATTTCTGTTTGATTTATTTTTCTTTTATAACGTTTTACTTTTTGTGGAACAGAATATGTGTTTAGGTGGGGGGTGTATAGTGAGCAAAGTCTATTGTATTCTAAAATGCAAGGAATATCAGCGTTTATTTTACTTGCATCAAAGTTGATTAGAAATAGACTGTCAAGTGTACGTAAGCGTGATAGTGCTACATAGTTCATGCTTTCTTTAAAGACTGTGTTACCAATATCTATCATTGCTTTGTCTAGGATAAGACCTTGTGATTTATGAATCTTGACTGCGTATGCAAGAGTTAGAGAAAATTGTTCTCTGCGTACATACATAACTTTGAAGGGAAGGAATCTAGCTGTTTAGCGTCCTATCCTTTTTACTTCTGAAAGTTTGTCAAAGAGTATATTGACAAACTGAATTTTGTTGTCGCCTGGCTATGTTTGAAAGCCAACAACTGTACCCAGTGCTCCATTAACTAGACCTTGGTCCACGTCAACGTTACTTTTAAGCATTACTCTGCAATTTAAGGATAATTTTAATATCTTTTCTAAGCCTGCTGTGTTTGAGATTGATTTTTCTAAACTATTTAGTCTTGTTGTGGCTTGGTCACACATGGGTAGTGTCATACCATGTACATCTAGTTTGTCTGTGGCGCTAATTTCCATGATTGGTTGCATTTCTTTACTTAGCATGTTTCATTGAATTTGAAACAACATGCAAGAGTTGGCATTAAGGCCATACAATTGACATTTTTGTGGGCTAATTGTTCCATAACATCTGTAGCACATGCATTATCGCCATAAAGTGCATCAATGTGCCGGGTTTTCAATATTGCTTCTGCTTCTTTAGAAAGTATACCAACTGTGATACTTTTTAAAATGTTGGCATAAGTGAGATCTGCAGATTGCCGCATGTTTTCTGTTAATTCTCTGTATTGGAAATGTTGCCAAAGGTTGACATTTCCAATGCTGCCAACAGTTTTACAGCAGAGTTTGTGTCCTAATGTTTTAAAAATAGGCTCACCTTTTACTGGTGTTAATTGAAGCAGATCTCCAAAAACAATAATGTGTTTTCCCGCAAAGAGCTCTTCATAGTCTGTTTTGAGTACCTCTTGTAATCTCAGGTGAATCAAAGCTAACATCACGTTGGAGACCATGCTCACTTCATCTATTAGTAGCATTTTCATTTGTTTCAATACCCTGCGTAATTCCATTGCAGCTTCTGCAGAAAGTTTGTGATAGTCTAATTTGTTCTGGTGTTCTACTGGTAATAGTAGTAATCGGTGTAATGTAACACCACCTATGATGTAGGCAGCTAAACCTGTGGGGGCAGTGACAACAGCTGACAGTTTGTTGTTTGTAAATTGTTGAAGGAACTTACTAATGATTTTGATTAGGAATGTTTTGCCAGAACCAGCTTCACCACTGACGTACAGTAGTATAGGTTTATAATTATGGCAGGAACATTCTTTATTTTCATGTTTTACACCATGTTTTACACCATGTGCAATTTGTTTTGTTACTTCTTGAAAAATGCTACTTTGCTCATTGTTTAGTTTTGATTGTAGTATAGTTATAGTTAATGCGTTTTCCTGCAAAGAGCTCTTCGTAGTCTGTTTTGAGTACTTCTTGTAATCTGAGGTGAATCAAAGCTAACATCAGGTTGGAGACCATGCTCACTTCATCTATTAGTAGCATTTTCATTTGTTTCATACTCTGCGTAATTCCATTGCAGTGTCAAGATTAGTCAGGCGAGTACAAAGGCAGCGAATGTGGCAAGGGAAATGTGCACCCAGGAACAACGACTCAGGTATGCTAGAACCCAGGAGTGCAAATAGAGTGTGACATCAAAACCAATATATGAAAAGGGATGTGGGGTAAGCACCTGACCGCGAGGAAAGTCGGCAAGCGCCTTACCCCCAATTGCTGTTACAGGTACTGACAGCGCTAAACCCACGTGGAGGGCAAGCAATGACAGGATCTGTGTACTAACACTCTTGATGGTATTACATAAGGGAACTTAAGAACTGTACTCACAAGGACGAGAAAAACCTCTTGAATGTCAGCTAGCCCACGAATCCTGTTGAATGAAACTGGGACCCCGAAAGGCTAGAACAGCAATGGAAGGAAAACTAAATACCTAAGTTGAAATAGTGTTTACAAAATAGTGAGGAAAACATAAGCATTCACACAGGAGCTAGCTACTACTGCACACCACACCTAATAATCAAAGGAAAAATAAATGCAGGAGTGCAGTGGAAAACATGGAATGGATCCTCTAGAAAGTAAGGATCAGGAGCAGGGAAAAACGAAATAACCTATGCAAGCTTCTCCCTACCCCTCCAAGGGAAAGACAGGAAACTAAACTAAGAGGAAGGCTAAGGCAAACGGGTAACAGCAGCAAAGGACAGAGTCAAAGAAATATAGAACACAGACAAACTGGGCTGCATCTAAAAGGGGAAAGCACTGAGAAATGCTGCCTGCAAACAGAGGAAGACAAAAAAGGAATCAAGGGAGCAGAAATCAATTAGCGCATGAATCCGAAATTCAGGGCGGAGGAAACAAGACAACAGGAACAAGGAAGTAGGTACAAAGGCAAGGAACCAGGAACCAGGTACTAGTCAAAAACAGGAACACTGCAAACGATGACCAGCGCTGGACTGAAGTAAGACTGAGGCTTTTAAAGCTGCTTAACGAGCACACGCCTCGGGTGTGCTGATTGCTGCACCTGTCGCCACAGCTGTTACCTATCCTCCCCCCAACCTTGTGTTGCAAGGGTGGAGGTGGAGCAGTGGGCCAGGCATTCTGGGAACGATAGTCATTTGGTTAAAGAAGCATGCTGGCTGCCAAAAACCTGGAATGGATCCGTAAGGGAAGTAGCTTGGAAAATAGGGATTTAGCGCTCCCAAATCATCACAGCACTGTAGCATAAAGTTCGGAGGAAAAGTCCAGTAGGGAATAAACCCCAAATCATGCCCCCAAATGGTGGGAACGGGAGCGAAGGGAGCGAGTCGTGACATGCAGCTTCTGCAGAAAGTTTGTAATAGTCTAATTTGTTCTGGTGTTCTACTGGTAATAGTAGTAATCGGTGTAATGTAACATCACCTATGTTGTAGGCAGCTAAACCTGTGGGGGCAGTGACAACAGCTGACAGTTTGTTGTTTGTCAATTGTTGAAGGAACTTACTAATGATTTTGATTAGGAATGTTTTGCCAGAACCAGCTTCACCACTGACATACAGTAGTATAGGTTTATAATTATGGCAGGATCATTCTTTATTTTCATGTTTTACACCATGTGCAATTTGTTTTGTTACTTCTTGAAAAATGCTACTTTGCTCATTGTTTAGTTTTGATTGTAGTATAGTTAAGTCTTCCTTATCTTCATACTGACACATGGTGTTTTCTACTTCTATCACAGCTAATTCTGCCTCATTTATTATTAGTGGTTCTCCCAGTGGTTCTTGGCTTGTTTTTACAGAAGGTTGACTACTGTCAGGAGTGTCCTTATCTAGTTGGGCTTGGAGTTCTTCTTCGTGTTGCTGTTCATTGTGCAACATTGTTTTGTACTGTGTAAAGTTTACATCAGTTACAGTGCTTTCATTTGCTTTGAAAGCATCCTCATATGAATCATAGTTATCTAGTAATTGTTCTTCTTTTCTCCATGGTTTGAAGAGTTGTAGCAGGGACATGTAATATACTTCTTTATGTTGAGGAGTCTTCAATGACAATTTGATATGATTAATGACATTCGGTTTAGTGAGTTTAACTAAGCTGCCTTCACAGTTTGTCACTCTATATTTACCTTTTTTTCATCAGGTTTCATATTATTTTTGTATGTGTAGTTTTGGGCTATGTGGTATAGACACATGTTTTCCAAAGTATTACTTCTGTTTGGGTAGTATGTGTCCAATAAATTGTTTTTTAAAATGTCTTGGCTGTTGGGATCATGTTTGGGTATTGTTTCTATATCTTCATATGATTTTAGAACTCTTTTTCTAGATTTAGCTGGACCAAGACTTAGCCATACTATATTTTCAGATTTACTATACAATGCAGTACCAGTTAAACGATCAGCTGCTTCATATGATCCACATTCTCTATGGGTGAGCATTTTTATGCCCAAGCTGTATAATTTCTGAGATACTGTTTTATCTGATGACAGGTCATTCCAGAGGTCGTGGAGCTCTGTCTTTTCTGCTTTAGTTAAGTATGCTGTGACATATCGTGCATCTGCAGTAGAATTGTCTGCAATGTACTGCACATCTATGTTTGCATTCCATAAGTGGGCAATGATTGCATTATAAATATTGATATATTGTTCTTCTTCTTTTCTTTTTATGTAATATGTATTTTTAGGTGACTTACCTTTAACACTATGTCTAACTGAAGACATGAGGTTGTTCACTTGACCTGTATTCGTAACTGGTCTAGGGAAACCAAATCAGCATTTGGTGTAGTATTTCCCTTTGTTTTTGTATTTGCGACAACAATATTTTCCACATTTGTGTCTTTGAAATTGTAAAATTTGTGCATGAAGATCACTATTTGTGGCGTCTGATGGAATTTCACAAGTGACATATTTTTCAATAAACTGTAAAACAGTGGCATCACTGTCTTGACCAAATTTAGGAGCATCTTTAATCCATAAAAGCATGCGGATATGTGGTGCTCCTCTGGCTTGGTATTCTTTTCTCCAAAAGAAGTGTTGCACTTCTCCAAGCGGAGGGACAGTTTTATTACAAATAAAATGTAGCATAGCAATGAAGCGATGGTGAAAATATCTTGAAACATTCACAGGATCCAAAGAACAAAGTTCTCCAGGTGTTAGTATATCTATGTTTGTTTTGTTTTTATTTGATATGCGTAGGAAATCATGTAAATCTTCGCATGCATATTCTGCACAACTTAATGTAACAAACCAAGTGGTTGGGCCAAGGTTTCTGATCATACAACGTACATCTCCATGACGTCGAAACCAGTACTCTTTAGTACCACACATATTTGCTTAGATTTGTAATATTTGATTGTAAAACCTCATCCTTTTGTTGCACTTTTTCTAATAATTGTGTAGCTGTCATATTTTGAAAGTGTGATCCTGATTTTAATATGTGTGCAACTCCGTAACATAAAGTTGCTAGTTCACTTTCAAAGAGTAGATGGAATACGTATTCCACATTTTGTCTAAATCTGGCGGTATTCTGAAGCTGATATTTGAGTAGGTCTATCATCATACCTTCCTCCTTTGCCAGTAGGAAAGAGTAGAGGAAAAGCACGTGCTTCTATACTTTTTTCCCATATGCTGATTGCCGATCCTTTTGTTTGACGCATTTGGTAAGTTTCCAGTACATCTTCTACGGTGTCATTACAGTGCAAAGGATGAATTGTATAATGGTCTAACGTATTTGATATTGTAGCAGGATCTAGTAGCACAAATTGACCAGCTTCTTGTGTTTCTTGAATTATTTCAGTTGTATCTTTCAAGTTTTCTTCAATATTAATTTCTTTGTAATATTCATTATTCTCTTTAAGATATTGGAAGGCTTGTCTAACTTTATATAAATCTACCAGCTGTTGCCATATTTTTTTGTCTTTTGTAGGTACTCCATTTACTAAGATAATTAAAGATTGCTGCATTGGACGTTGCACTCCTAGAGTATGCACGTTTTCTTTTAGATCTAATGGTAAATAAACTACTTTTCCACGAATACCTTTTACCAATTCAGAGGGAGGTAATTTTGCATGTTTTTGGTTGAAGGCGTATTATTGCTTTAAATGGGTGTACTGTTTGACTTATGATGTTCTCATATAAATTAAGTTGTTGTAGTGGTTTTGGTATTGGGCATAATTCCAAATGATTTGTGATAGCACGTGAAGGAGTTTGGTTGTTGTCAAGTTTTGTAGTGCAGTAACTGCAAAGTATTAAGGGTTCAGTTATTTCGTATTTGTTTTCTGCCACAAGGTAGAGTGCTAATTCAAACCATTTAGAATCTTCATTGTCTTCTATTTTGTATAATAGGTCTACAGTTTTTGTGTTACTTTTATAAAAAGTTCTACGGCAACATACACATACATGGTTTAGTACTTCAGCTGATGTACTTTTAAATTTTAGTATTTCTTTTTTGTATGTGTTTAGCAAAAGGTTGCCATGTGTAGAATTGTTGCTTAATTGGTTTAAAGCTATTTCATTCTGTAAATAGCTTTCACTTCCAAAATATTTTTTCTGGATATAGTGAATTTCTTCAAGTAGGTCTTTTGCTGTACCATGTAGAAGGATGTTATTTAACTTTGCTAGTGCTAAAGCAGGACTTTTAGCATAGTACAGTTTATAGACTAGATTTCTTATAGTTGAATGATGTGTTGATATCCTTTTGATATCATGCAAAGTGGTTTTACAAGTAGGTCCTATAATGCAGGCCAATGAATGTCCTTGTAGTCCTGTGTACTTGCACACTGGACAGGTATCCATATTTTTCAGTAATTTAATTTTGATTTTGTTTTGCTTTTTACATATTTATTGAGGAATTGCCGTAAAGATTTGAAACATTGTTTGGGAATGTTACACATTGACGTGCATTGCCATTTGTACACTAGACGTTCTGATTCTGTTGAACGGAGGGGTAATTCTAAGTTTTCAGGGCATATTTTTGTAAGGAGTACCTCTTGTTCCATTATGGTATTATTCACTTTTTCATAACCTCGACCACTGCTATGTATGGCAATTGTATTTGTTTGCTTTTGTTTGTATCCTTCTTCATTAAAATATGGTTCTGTGCTCGTTGTGTGATTCCATTCACCTCCGCAGATACTTAAGAAGTTCTTTCTGTTGACATTTCGCTTATTGAGAAGTCTTTTTTGTAATTTAGTTATTAGTTTTGTTAGTGGTTTCATTTTTTTAACAGTAAAATAAATAACTTTCTTTTGAGAAGAATTGCACTGTCCATCAACGCTTCTAAGATTAATTCCTATAATAGGTTTTAAGCATTGAACCTGATTTCTCTCCTGTTTTTATAAGATTTTGAAGGACTTTATGACGGTATATTTTGGCTAAAATACTTTTCTTGGTATGCTTACTTTGCACAATATTAAAATTTGAAGAAGTAGTTTTATCTGTAGTGATAGCTGATTTTCTGTTATTTGTTTTTTGATTTGTTTTACATTTTGATAGAGGAGGCAAAAAATGTTTGTACTTGAAACTTCTTGTGTTTCACTAAATGACTGTATTAGCTGTTTTGTTTCAAATTTTTTTACAATTCTGCTAGAGATGGATGCTAATGTTGGACACTTTTATTTTCATTTGCTCTACTTTTGCCTCGCTTTCTACGGACTTGACTTTTGGTAGGCATTCTTTAGGGTCTGTTGAAAAAAATAAAGAAGATATGGGTTGGGGTGTTCTGGAATGTATGTGTGCTGTGTGCATGAGTGTTTGAGTAAGATGATAAAGATGTATGTAATGGTGTGTGATTGTGCATTGGGAACTACAACTATTAGGGATAGGTATTCTTGAATTTATGTGTTACTAAACTGGGGTTCAGATGACAAAAAAAGTAAGCTAGTGGTGTGGAAAAGTACAAATAGTAAATCTAATGTATACAATTAAAACAGTTGTTCGTTCTATAATATGAAAATTGTAGCGGTTCAGTTGTGTAATTTGTGTGTCCAAAAATAGGAATTTGTGGGCCATTCTGGCTGTAAATCGCTGTTTAAGACATGAAGATTTTTGGACAAAATGATACACAATCTCTATTTTTAGGCACCAAAATAGCTTGTATTAACGTTAAAGGGCCTCATTACACGGTAGGCGGTGAACCATGGCGCTATAAGCGCCATAGTTCATGCCGATAAAATACCGGCACCCCCTTGGTGGAAAGGGGAATTACCGCACTATTCCAAGGTTGGCGGGGCGGTAATTCCCCCTTCCACCATTGCCCTTCCCCATTCCCATTTTTTCCCCATAGGGCATAATGGGAATGGGGAAGGTGCTAATTACGGTACCGCAAATTTGCGGTGCCGTAATTAGCACCGAGGTCCCTTTGCGGGTTGGTTTTTAACGCCTGGAAAAAGCAGGCGTTAAAGTACCAACCTGCAAAGGGGCCTCGTAATAAGGCAGTAATGGTTAACGGTCACCGGTACCATTACCGGTGACCGTTAATCCTTACCGCCTTCCGTGTAATGAGGCCCATAGTATGTTTGATAAATAATACAAATATTATGGTGATATTCTACTTACTTTTTTTCTTAAATTAACAGGTAACTTCTTAGTTCTTCTTTGTTCTTTGAATTTGGCTGCTTCTTTTCAGGAGACTGGTCTTCACTGCAATTGTAAAAGCTTCAAATTAGTAACTTTGCTTGTATATAGCGCTGTTTTTAATTTAGATATTGATTTTTTTAATTTAAATCCTCAGTGCCTACTTTAAAATCATTAAACTAATTTATTTACATAAGATACATTGCATCAGTTCAGTACATATGATATGTTCTTAATGAACAAATTCTATTGAATGACTAACTGTAGCAAAAAAAAAATATCTTTACTATGTCTTGTGAAATTTATAATATACCAGTGAATACCACTATTTCTGTAAGCAATCTGTTCTAGGTAATAGCGCCTCAATGTCATGTCTAAATTAAAGTAATTAAGTAAATAAATAAATAAAAACAAAAAAATATGAAATTGTATAAGTATTTTTTTAAAGATTTAAACATAGATTGTGCTTGCATGCAATTTTGTTTGAATATATGTAGTTTATATATTTCATTTAAAAAATGTTAGTTTATCATGATTTGAGTGTGTGTGTATAAAGAAAGTAAATAGTGTAGAGGTTTATAAGTGATAGTTGATTTTAGGAAATTGAAAAAATACAGTAAATTCATTTTACAAATTACACAAGCTAAAAGTCTGTTTGAAAATGTGTTCATCTACTGTGCAGAAAATATATATACCTGAAGTTTGTGTTCATGCATATGGATATGCATGGAGCTGCAAGTAGAAATCTTGGAGACTTGTACAGTATTTCTGGTAGATGGTGCTTGCCAATGATATGACACTTGTACTCAGAGAGATTCACAGTACATTTGCAGTGCTGATCTATGATGATGCAGTTAGATCTAGAGGTCTTGATTGTGATTGGTGCATGGTCATGTGATTTGTTAGCTACATCCAATGAGGGAATGGCAGAGAGAGTGAAGTGGAAATGGTAGAAGGGCTGTTCATGTTACGATATGTCCGCGGACATGGCGGTAGTTTGCGGACATCGGGAGTTACATCCAGGGATTTTTGGCTTCAGAAGTCATGCAAATGAGAATAAGCACTGAAAGGGATTGGTCAGGAAAGTTTAGTGGGTGTGTTGTACCAGGAGACAGTTTCTCAGATACTCTTTTTGCTCAGAGAACAAAAGATAGTTATGGCTGTGTGTTTCAAAAAACAGATTGTTTGGATTTTGGGAGATTCGTGGATACATTGGTTGAAGGTGCATGCAGAAAGCTGTGGAGTAGCTGTATTTCTTGGATTCCCACATGTGGAAGTACACTGGCATGGAGTACGTGGAATGAAGTGGTTGGACTTGCTACCTCTCTGTGCTACTTTGGAGACAGAGCAACATCCAGACATAATTGTAATTCATTGTGGAGGGAACAGTTTAGGACATGTGACTGGATTTTTTTTGCAATTTGCTATGAAAGAATGACTTGGGAAGGTTATGGACATGTTTCCTAATTCTCAAGTGATATTTTCACGGATTGCGCAGAGACAAATGTGGCTTTGTTCTTCTTCATTTGGTCCACAAATGGAAAAAGCAAGGCGCAATGTTAATAAGGCTGTTTGTGCCTTTCTAAGAGATTTTGGCATGTCCTCTTTTCACAATGAAAATATTATGTTTCGTAGTACATACACTTTTTTCGCAGAGATGGAGTCCATCTTACTTATGCTGGCATTCAGATTTTTCTGAGAAATGTACAAAATGCATTGCGACCTTTTTTGGAATTACAACAACCATTTTGAAGTAGGTGTTAAGCATTTATAATTTTTGACTTACAAACACTACCCAAAGGCTGTTTTCAGAGCCACCACTTCTTGCCAGAGAAAATTGCAATGTTTGTGATGTGGTAGCAACCCAATTTTTTAAATGTTTGCGAACTGTTCGCGGACTTCTAAAAAATACAAAGGGCCCTGCTTCATTTATTTTCACTTCTATTTTTTAAATGTGAAAGGCGGCTCTGAAAAGAGCCTTATTTTTTTTTTTAATTTTTGATATTTTGTATTTTCTTTGGTTTTTTATACACGACACACTAGGAGAGGAGGGGAAAGGAAGGTAAAGGGGAGACACCAACCACAGGGATAAGAAAGGGCGAGCTGAGAGAGGAAGATGTAGAGTGGGTTTTATTTGGGTAGTGAGCAGATCTTCTCGTGCTCTGAGACGATAGTCTCAAAAGCACTATGAAGTCGCTCCCCCCTGCAGAGTACTGTGTCACAGTACATACATACAACTGTGCCCCTCAAATGGTAAGGGTGATCAGCATTCTGTATGGCCTGTGAGGCAGCTTGAGGAAGACGCTGTCCCACACAGGTGGTCCTTGTGATGACAGGATCAGAAACAGAGGATGAAGTAGAGGAAATCAACCTGCTACGTTCTTCGCAAGGTACAACCCTGCGAATAGCCCCAGAGTGAAATGACCTCAGGTGTCGCTTCATAGTAGTGGTCCCAAAGCTGTACTTACCGTGCTTCCCGCGACTGAGTATCATTTTGCACTCATTGCAGGTAACACGGCTCACACGAGCCTTAATAACATTCCCATGAATGGTAAATAACCGCCACACCCAAGACTCACGCCTAGTGCGGGTAGTAGGGTTTTCCTCTACCTCATTCTCATCATCCTCTTCTTCCTCCTCTGCATCCTCACTCCTGTTCCCCTCTTCAGGCCCTTGGGGAGGTGGTGGTGGTGGAGGGGGTGGGGGTGCAGCACCAGATGGCAGTTCTGCAGCCAGGGATGCCATCTCGATGGTGTAATCAGCAAGTTGATGGAGAAATAGCTGTGCTCTGAAGAATAGCCAGAAACACAATGAGAATAAGCTCTAGGGCGTGGTCTTTTATAGGGGTGCTTGTGCGCAGTCCGTGGACATGCGCGCTGTCCGCGGACAGATCGAACACAAAAAAAAGTTTGAAAAGTTTCAAAAGGTATGTAGAAACTCAGGATTACTATGTGGGACTTGTGCCATGGTGAGATTTTATTGAAAAATATTATGGGTTAATTGAAAATGTACTTTTAATTTGTTCGGGGACCCGTACAGTGTCCGCATTCAGAACACGCGATCAGCGTGGGCGCGGTCATATGATCCGTTCGTGAACAAGTCCGCGAAGGAAGCGCATGTCCGCAGGACACCAAATGCATGGAGATTGGCTAGCGCATGCGTGGTGATGTTCTACGGACACTGTTCGGGTCCTGAACTAATTAAAATTGCGTCACATGTGAAACAAACATTTCAGGACAATGCGTGTGTTCTTAGAACAGTTTAAATTTGCTAGCGAACAGTAAGGACAGATATAGTGTTCTTCAGGACACGTTCAATTTCGTTTATGTACGAACATTTCAGGACACCAATTGTGTTCTTAGATCATTTTCAACTTGCTAGCGAACAGTACGGACATATATAGTGTTCCTTAAGACACCTCCATTTTCGTTTAATTACGAACAATTCAGGACACCGCGTGTGTTCTTAGAACAGTTTGAACTTGCTAGCGAACACTACGGACAGATATAGTGTTCTTTAGGACACTTTAATTTATTTTTTTTACAAACATTTCAGGACACCGCGTGTGTTCTTAGAATAGTTTCATCTTGCTAGCGAACAGTACGAACAGGTATAGTGTTCTTCAGGACACCTCCATTTTCGTTTATTTACGAACATTTCAGAACACCTGCACTGTCCGCGGACACCTACATTGTTTTTTTTAAAAAAAAAAACGAAACTATTTACAACACAATATAAAAATTAAACTTTAACATATATTAATAATTTATGAAAGAGAAGGTGAGGCAGAAATAGAAACAAAAACAGGAGAATTAGGGGTTTCATCATGATTGTTATTAGGTGAAGAAGGAGGGAAGTCTCCTCAAAACGTTTTGGGTTTGGAGAGGGTTTGGGGATATTTGACTGGGATATGGTGAGGAGGGACAAGTACATGTGTGGCAATGGTACGAGGTTCTTGGTTTGAAATGATCTTCCACAAAGGTTTTCAAATTATTAAAATTAGTCAACAATAAATCCATTTTTTCTTCTATACTGTGAAAAGTGTTATCCATAACAGATTATTCAGTAAAAAAAACTTTGTTAAAGGGAAGTTATGGTTCCAAGTAAAACCGAAAAACTCCTGAAATTTTCCAGTTGTGGTAAGCTAAGCAACCATAACTCGTGCCACCACCGTGCACTGCTAAGACTAACACCCAGGACATCAAAGATGACATAACAAATGTCATTGATGACATCACTTTTTTCCTTTACTGACATATCTAGGCCACATGGTTTTCTTCAGTAACAGTCAGGAACTAAAAATTGTAAACGTACTATATTTGTAGACTTATCCTTCAAGTATGTTTTTACAGTAATTCCCTTAGGGTCCAGTCATATCATATGAAACATATACATAGGGGAAGACACAAGCTTGAAAGACAGCAATCTTTCTGTGCATGAAGATAATCAGTAGAGTTATCAGCACTTTCTGATAGTTCTGTTGTTTTTTATTACTGTACTTTCCCTGTATATGCTCATATTTGTATACATTGTACTCACACTACTTTCCTTAGGGTCCAGTCACATCATGTGATACATATACATAGGGTTCATAGCAGCTTTGAAACAGAGCTATCACTTATTTGCATGAAGATAATCAGTTAGGTTATGAATTGTTTCTGCTACTTCTGCTTTTTTGCTTACTTCACTTTCCCTGTATATACCCATATTTGTATGTGTTCTTGTCTCTTTGTGTTTTATCTGTAATAATGCAATTATGTAATATGTGGGTTTTATTAGCTACTTATTACATATTTCACAGTACGCAAGACTCTAATAAGAAAGCAGTTATCATTTCATTATTCAACATATCAACATTATGAATATTGTATCTTCATCATGTATGCTGCACACAATGCCTATGTTTCTGCATGAGTAGCTTAGTATACTCGATAGAACTTCATAATAGAATGCTATTTATATCAATGTATTGCGTAATGCACTAATTAGCTCATGATATTTATTCCAATGATCCTTGACACTTTTTTCTCAAAATTATAATACAAATCCCTTGTACAGACATTTCATGAAAAGTAAATGCACATGTGATGTCATCAGTGGCATTTGTGATGTCATCTTTGATGTCCTGGGTGTTAGGCTTAGCAGTGCACGGTGGTGGCATGAGTTATGGTTGCTTAGCTTACCATAACTGGCAAATTTCAGGGGTTTTTCAGTTTTACTTGGAACAATAAAGTCCCTTTAACAACGTTGTTTCACTGAATTTCATAGATTTTTAGTAGCGCAACTTCACCATAACGTCCCTTTAACAAAGTTTTATTTACTGAATTTCATAGTTATTTAGTAGCGCAACTTAACCATAACGTCCCTTTAACACAGTTTTTTTTACTGAATGTAATACATTTTTAATAGCGCAACTTAACCATAACCTCCCTTTATCAACGATTTAATTACTGAATCTAAATATACATAGTGTGAATTTGATACATTTTTACTAGGATTCCCTTACTTTATACACATGTAACATAGAAAATACTGAGCCCCTTGCTAGTGATTTTGATGTCTGCGTATTGTGCGTATGTCCGTGGGCGGACGCGGACCACATCAACACTACACAAAAACTCAGGGGGTATCTTAGATTCTTCTATCATGCCATATAAACACTGATCAAAAAGCAGCATTATATGCAATAATAAATAAGGAGTGGAACCTAAATATGTAACACATTAACTGTCCATTTAAATAGCGTATGTACTAAAATGGAATATACCAAAACAAAAAAGATATGCCTCCAACATAATTACCTCACAGAAACTGCACAGCAAAAAGCAATAGCAGACCTACACAACAAATCTTACCAGAAACTAGTAAGTAAACTTTATTTTTCTTATATATTTTTAAAGTTTCTGTATTTTGTACAGTAAAAGTAATAATTTATTTTTACATAGAAATGTCCAGTACTTTGGAATGGCTTGAAGAAAATTTCCCATGTGATGAAATGAGTGAAGAAAGTGATACTAATGGTAGACACTTAATCATTACTTTATGTGTACTTAACACATTTTCTTTTTTTTTACAAAACATACAAAACAGTGAAAATAATATAGCAAAAGAAACATTAGAAAATGCTCTGCAGAGCATGGAACAAAAAAATGGATATACTTATGGAACATTTCAATCTTTTAAAAAATTTTGTGGAGGACCACATAAAAGAAAAAAATAAATATCATTGTCCCACATGTACCTGTTTCCCCTCTCCATGTCCCAGTCAACTATCCCCAACTATCCCCAAATCCTCAGTACCTAGAAACATGTTTTGATGAAACTTCCATCCCTTCATCCCCTCCCATCAATCCTCAACAAACCCCTAATTCCCCTGCATTTGTGTCAGTTTCTGCCTCCCCCTCTCTTTCATAAATTGTATATTTGTACATAATAAAAAAAAATATTATGTGTGTTTTAATCAGTCCTTTGTGTTTTATTTTTTTTAAAAAGGCAGTTGGGGTGTCTGCGGACAGCGCGGGTGTCCGGAATGTCCGCAATCAACCAAAATGGGGGGTGTCCTAAGAACACTATACCTGTCCGTATAGTCCGCAAGCAAGATGGAACTGTTCTTAGAACACACTTGGTGTCCGGAATGTCCATAATTAACCAAAATGGAGGTGTCCTAAGAACACTATACATGTCCGTACTGTCGGCAAGCAAGATGGAACTGTTCTTAGAACACACTCAGTGTCCAGAATGTCTGCAATTAACCAAAATGGAGGTGTCCTAAGGACACTATACCTGTCCGTACTGTCCACAAGCAAGATGGAACTGTTCTTAAAACACACTCGGTGTCCGGAATGTCTGCAATTAATCAAAACGGAGGTGTCCTAAGGAAACTATATCTGTCCGTACTGTCCGCAAGCAAGATGAAACTGTTCTTAGAACACACTCGCACATGCACACCACACCCATAGGTCCTACGAACATTGCGCCTGTCCATAACTGTCCGTCACACGTGTGTCACACTTTTTATTAGTTTGAGGACCCGAACGCTGTCAGTAGAACACCTTCTGCATGCGGACACCCGTCCCATTCGTGAACGTGTCCAAGATGTCATCATGTGACCACACCCATACTTTTTTGGACAATCCAAAGTATTTTACAATAAAAGTTCACCATTGCACATGTCTCAGAGAATGTCCCTGCTGATCTGAATAATTTTTGGAACTTTATGAGCCTTTTTTTGGTGTTCGATCTGTCCGCGGACAGTGCGGCTCTCCGCGGAGCGTGCACCTGCACCCCTGTAAAAGGTAACACCCCAGAGCTCATCCTCATTCTGTCTTTCTACTACTGCAGATTGACTTAATGTTTCGGCTTTGGCTGCTCTTGCAGCCTGGTTCGTACAGCTTTGAAAGTTAGTATTGCAGAACAGAGAACTGTTTTAATTCTATACCATTAGATTTAGTATTAGTGCTTTTCCTCACCACTAGCTTACTTTGTATTGTAATCTGAACCCCAGTATAGTAACACACAAATACAAGAATAGCCTTACCAACTAGTTGTAGCTTCCCATTGCACAATCACACACCTCCACATACATCCTTACCATCATACTCAGACACTCATGTACACAGCACACATGAATTGCAGAACAGCCCAAACCACACCTTCTTTTTTTTCCAACAGACCCCAAAGAATGCCTAAAAAAAAGCAAGTCCGTAGAAGACAACGCAGCAGTAGCGCAAATGAAAATAAAAGAGTCCAAAATAAGCATCCATCTCTAGCAGAATTTGTACAAAAGGTTCAAACAAAAGATCTAATAGTTATTAAGCAAAACACAACAAGTTTCCAGTACAAAAACCTTGACTCCTCTTTCAAAATGTAAAACGAAACAGAGAGTGATTAACAAGAATTCAGCTACCACTACTGCTAACACTGCTCCTATTAATCTTGATGTAGTGGCAAGAGTATTTTACAAAAAATGTTCCGCCACAGAGTCCTTCAGAATATTATAAAAGCAGAAGAGAAATCATGCACAACCCTTAAAACCTACCGTAGAACATTAATCTTAGAATCTCTCATAGACAGTGCAATCCTTCTCAAAAGGAAGTTATTTATGCTAGTGTTTAACAGAATGAAACCACTAACAAAACTAACTACTAAACTACAAAAAAGACTCCTCATAAACGGAATGTCAACAAAAATAAACTCTTAAATATCTGTGGAGGTGAATGGATTTACACCACGAGCACAGAACAATATTTCAATGAAGAATACAAACAAAATCAAACAAACACAATTGCCATACATAGCAGTTTCTGGGTATGAAAAACTTAATAATACCATAATGTAACAACAAATGCTACTTACAAAAATATCCCCAGAAAACTCAGTATCACCTCACCATCCGACTGAACCAAAACTTCCAGTGTACAAATGGCTGTGCACGTCAAGGTGTAACATTGACAAAAAAAAATCACATCTTTACGCCAGTTCCTCAATCAGTATGTGAAAGGCAAAGACAAATTTTAAATGAAACTACTACAAAATATGGATACCTGTCCAGTGCACAAATACAGAGGACAACAATGCATTCATTAGCCTGCATTTCAGGACCTAATTGCAAAAGCACCTTCAATCATATCAAAATGATATCAACACATCATTCAACTATAAGAAATCAAGTCCATAAACTGTACTATGCTAAAAGTCCAGCTTTAGCGTTAGGCAATTTAAATAACAATCTTCTACATGGTACAGCCAAAGATCTAATCGAAGAAATAGAGCATATCCAGAGAAAATATTTTGGAAGTGAAAGCCACTTGCAAAATGCTATAGCTTTACAACAGACTAGGAACAATTATACAAATGGCAACCTTCTACCACACACATACAAAAAAGAAATACTAAAATTTAAAAGTACATCTGCTGAAGTACCAAACCATGTGTGTGTGTGTTGCCGCAGAACTTTTTATAAAAGTAGCACAAAAACTGTAGACATAACATACAAATAGAAGACAATGAAGATTTTGAATGGTTTGAATTAGCTCTCTACCTTATAGCAGAAAACAAATACAAAATAAATCACCCCTTAATACTTTGCAGTTACTGCACTGCAAAACTTGACAACAACCAAACTTCTTCACGTGCTATAACAAATAACTTGGAATTATTTCCACTACCAAAACCCTTGTAAGAACTCAATTTATATGAGACCATCATAATTCAAACAGTGCATCCATTTCAAGCAATAATACGCCTTCAACCAAAAACAGCAAAATTACCTCCCTCTGAATAGGTGAAAGGCATTTGTGGCGAAGTAGTTTATTTACCATTAGATCTGAAAGAAAATGTACACACTCTGGGAGTGCAACGTCCAATAGATCAATCTTTAATTGACTTAGTAAATAGAGGACCTACAAAAGACAAAAACCTTTGGCAACAACTCGTAGACTTACATAAGGATAGACAAGCCTTGCAATATCTAAAAGACAATAATGAATACTACAAAGAAATTAATATTGAAGAAAACCTGAGAGAAACCACTAAAATAATTCAAGAGTCACCAGAAACTGGTCAATTTGAACTTCTAGATCCTGCTACAGTATCCAATATTTTAGACCATTGTGCAATTCATCCATTACACTCTAAAGACACCATAGATGATTCAGTAGAAATATACCAAATGCGACAAACCAAAGCATCACCAATCAGCGTATGGGAAAAAAGTATAGAAGCACATGTTTTTCCTCTACTCTTTGCTACTGGGAGAGGAGGAAGATATGATGATAGACCCTCTCAGATAACAGCTTCAAAATACCGCTGGTTACAAATGTATTCTGACTATCCCTGATTTAGACAAAATGTGGAATACATATTCCACCTACTCTTTGAAAGTGAACTAGCAACTCTACGCTACGAAGTTGCACACACATTGAAATCAGGTACCCATTTTCAAAATATGTAAGCTATGCAAGTAATACAAAAAGTGCAAGAAAAAGAGAAGGTTCTACAGTCAAGCATTACAAATCTGTCAGCAAACATGTGTGGTACTAAAGAATACTTGTTCTGATGACACAGAGATGTACATTGTATGATAGGAAACATTTGCCAAGCCACTTGGTTTTTTACATTAAGTTGTGCAGAGTATGCATGGGAAGATTTACATGATTTCCTACGCATATCAAACAAAAACTAAACAAACATAGATATACTAACACCTGGAGAACTTTGTTCTCTAGATCCTGTTAATGTTTCAAGATATTTTCAACATCGCTTCATTGCTATGCTACACTTTATTTGTAACAAAACTGTTCCTCCCCTCGGAGAAGTGCAACACTTCTTTTGGAGAAAAGAATACCAAGTCAGAGGAGCACCACATATCCACATGCTTTTATGAATTAAAGATGTTCCTAAATTTGCTCAAGGCAGTGATGCCACTGTTTTACAGTTTATCGAAAAATATGTCACTTGTGAAATTGCATCAGAAGCCACAAATAGTGATCTTTATGCACAAATTGTACAATTTCAAAGACACAAATGTGGGAAATATTGTTGCCGCAAATACAAAAACAAAGGGAAATACTACACCAAATTCCGATTTGGTTTCCCTAGACCAGTTACAGAAACAGGTGAAGTGAACAACTTAATGTCTTCAGTTAGACATAGTGTTAAAAGGTAAATCCCCTAAGAACACATATTACATAAAAAGAACAGAAGAAGCAAAATATATCAAAGATTACAATGCAATAATTACCCTCTTATGGAATGCAAACATAAATGTGCAGTACATTGCAGACAATTCCACTGCAGTTGCATGATATGTTACAGCCTACTTAACCAAAACAGAAAAAACAGAGCTTCGAGACCTCTGGGATGACCTATCATCTGACAAAACACTGTCTCAGAAATTGTACAGTTTAGGCATAAAAATGCTCACTCATAGAGAATGTGGATGATACGAAGCTGCAGATCATTTAACCGGTACTCCTTTGTATGGAAAATCTGAAAATATAATATGGCGAAGTCTTGGTCCTGCTAAATCTAGAAAAAGAGTTCTCAAATCATACAACGACATAGAAAGAATTGACAAAAATTATCCTAACAGCCAAGACATTTTGAAAAATAATTTACTAGACACATACTACCCAAACAGGAGTACCACTTTGGAAACCATGTGTCTATACCACATAGCCCAAAACTTCACATACAAAAATAATATAAAACCTGAAGAATATAAAGGTAGATACAGAGTGACAAATTGTGAAGGCAGCTTAGTGAAACTTACCAAACAAAGCATAATTAATCATATCAAATTGTCATAAAAATCTCCTCAACATAAATAACTATATTACATGTCCCTGCTACAACTTTTTAAATGATGGAGAAAAGAAGAAGAGTTATTAGATACCTATGCCTTCTATGAAGACACTTTCAAAGCAAATAAAAGCACTCTAACCGATGTAAACTTTACACAGTACAAAACAATGTTGCACAATGAACAGCAACATGAAGAAGAACTCTAGGCCCAACTAGATATGGACACTCCCGACAGTAGTCAACCTTCTGTAACAGGAAGCCAGGAACCACTGGGACAGCCACTAATAGCAAATGAGGCAGAATTATCTATGGCAGAAGTAGAAAACACCATGTCTCACTATGAAGAAGATACAGAAGACTTAACTGTACTGCAATCAAAACTGAACAATGAGCAGCGTAGAATTTTTTCAAGAAGTAACAAAAGAAATTGCACATGGTGTACAACATGAAAACAAAGAATGCACCTGCCAAACTTACAAACTTATACTACTGTACATCAGTGGTGAAGCTGGTTCTGACAAAACATTCTTAATGAAAATACTCAGCAAATTCCTTCAACAATTGACAAACAACAAACTTTCAGCTGTTGCCACTGCCCCCACAGGTTTAGCTGCCCACAACATAGGTTTTGTCACTTTACACCGATTACTATTCCTGCCAGTAGAACACCAAAACAAATTAGAATATTACAAACTTTCTACAGAAGCTGCAATGGAACTACGCAGAGTATTAAAACAAATGAAAATGCTACTAATAGATGAAGTGAGCATGGTCTCCAACCTAATATTGGCTTTGAATCACCTCAGATTACAAGAAGAAGAGCTCTTTGGAGGAAAACACATTATTGTTTTCGGAGTTCTTCTTCAACTGACAACAGTGAACGGTGAGCCTATTTTTAAAACCTTAGGACACAAGCTCTGCTGTAAAACTGTTGGCAGCATAGGAAATGTCAACCTTTGGCAACATTTCCAATACAGCGAATTAACAGAAAACATGCAGCAATCTGCAGATCTCACTTATGCCAACATCTTTAAAAGTATTAGAGTTGGTATACTATCTCAAGAAGCACAAGCAATATTGACAACCCGGCACATTCAGGCACTTTATGCTGATACTGCATGTGCTATGGATGTTATGGAACAATTAGCCCAAAAAAATGTCAATTGTATGGCCTTAATGCCAACTCTTGCAAGCTGTTTCAAATTCAATGAGACAATGTAAAAAAATGAAATGCAACCAATAATTGAAATTAGCGCCACAGAAAACTAGACATACATGGTATGACACTACCCATGTGTGAACAAACCACAACAAGACAAAATAGTTTAGAAAATTCAATCTCCAAAACAGCTGGATTGGAAAAAATATAAAAATTATCCTTATGGTGCAGAGTAATGCTTAAACGTAACCTTGACGTGGATCAAGGACTAGTTAATGAAGCACTGGGTACAGTTGTTGGCTTTCAAACATACCCGCGTGACAACAACATTCAGTTTGTCAATATTCTCTTTGACAATCTTTCAGAAGTGAAAAGGATAGGACGCTCAACAGCTCGATTCCTTCTCTTTAAAGACATGTATGTACGCAGAGAACAATTTTCTCTAACTCTTGCATACGCGGTCACCATTCATAAATCACAAGGTCTTACCCTAGACAAAGCATTGCTAGACATTGGTAACACAGTCTTTAACGAAGGCATGATCTACGTAGCACTATCACGCTTACGTACACTTGACGGTCTATTTCTAATCAACTTCGATGCAAGTAAAGTGAACGCTGATATTCCTTGCATTTTAGAATACAATAGACTTCATTCACTATACTCCCCCATCTAAAAACATATCCTCTTCCACAAAAAGTAAAATGTTATAAAAGAAAACTAAATCAAACAGAAATACAACAGGATGTCACTGCAAATCCTCCAAAGAGAGTAAAAAAAAAACTAACACTTCATCAAGTACCACAAACAAAAAAGAAACTGTTAGGGAAAGTAAATCAGGTACAGAACTACCTGGTCCATTTAAACTTTCAAATATAATTGGTATAAGTTGCTACGCAAATGTAGCAATGAATATTCTATTTCAATTTCCACCAATTGTTGACAACATTTAGGGGCCGATTCATAGAATTCAGCGCACAAGTGGCGCACGCGGCTGGCGCACAGTGTGCGCGTGCGAATCCCTGCGCCAGCCGCGTGCGCTAAAATCCATTTCCGCGCACAGCGTATTCATGGATTCCAGCCACCAAAACCAGCCGTGGCGCACAGTTGCGCAGCGACCCTGCAGCAGCGCCAGTTACGCCTCCAAGAACGCCTCTCGCGCAGGGAAAAGCCATCAAAATCCCCAACCGAGCGCAAAGGGCAGCAGCAAACGCAGAGCTGGGAGCGTGTATTCCAGGGGTGTGCGGGTGTTTCCATACGCGACTGGGCTGGGTACGTGTATTTCAGGGGTGCGCGAGAAAGTCTACACGCGATTGGCCTGGGTACGTGGATTTCAGGGGTGCGCGAGAAAGACTACACGCGATTGGCCTGGGTACGTGGATTTCAGGGGTGCGCGAGAAAGTCTACACGCGATTGGCCTGGGTACGTGGATTTCAGGGGTGCGCGAGAAAGACTACACGCGATTGGCCTGGGTACGTGGATTTCAGGGGTGCGCGAGAAAGTCTACATGCGATTGGCCTGGGTACGTGGATTTCAGGGGTGCGAGAGAAAGTCTACACGCGATTGGCCTGGGTACGTGGATTTCAGGGGTGCGCGAGAAAGTCTACACGCGATTGGCCTGGGTACGTGGATTTCAGGGGTGCGCGAGAAAGTCTACACGCGATTGGCCTGGGTACGTGGATTTCAGGGGTGCGCGAGAAAGTCTACACGCGATTGGCCTGGGTACGTGGATTTCAGGGGTGCGCGAGAAAGACTACACGCGATTGGCCTGGGTACGTGGATTTCAGGGAAGCGCGAGAAAGTCTACACGCGATTGGCCTGGGTACGTGGATTTCAGGGGTGCGCGAGAAAGACTACACGCGATTGGCCTGGGTACGTGGATTTCAGGGGTGCGCGAGAAAGTCTACACGCGATTGGCCTGGGTACGTGGATTTCAGGGGTGCGCGAGAAAGTCTACACGCGATTGGCCTGGGTACGTGGATTTCAGGGGTGCGCGAGAAAGTCTACACGCGATTGGCCTGGGTACGTGGATTTCAGGGGGGCGCGAGAAAGTCTACACGCGATTGGCCTGGGTACGTGGATTTCAGGGGTGCGCGAGAAAGTCTACACGCGATTGGCCTGGGTACGTGGATTTCAGGGGTGCGCGGGTAGTTCCACACGCGATTGGCCTGGGTACGTGTGTTTCGGGGTGCGCGGGTAGTTCCACACGCGATTGGCCTGGGTACGTGTGTTTCGGGGTGCGCGGGTAGTTCCACACGCGATTGGCCTGGGTACGTGTGTTTCGGGGTGCGCGGGTAGTTCCACACGCCATTGGCCTGGGTACGTGTGTTTCGGGGTCCCGTGAACTTTCACACGCGATTGGTTGGGATCCACGTGTGTACTGTCATCACGTGCAATGAGGGATACTCCCTTGCACGTCACGTCACAGACACGCTCACGCGCTGAGGGCCTTCTGTCCAATGAAAATGCGTATGCGTGCAGACGCGCTTACGCGCTAAGGGCCTTTCCTCGAATTACACGCTGACGTGCAGAATTTTCACGTGCCAAATCACTCCGTATCATGCTGGCCACGCGTAAGCACACGGAAGACCACGCTCCTGCCCAGAAGGCCGAACTACTGCCCCCCAGAGCCCCGAGCACGCTCCCACCTGCCATCTGCTGCTGCCTGACTGCCTGCTGCCCACGTGCCCTGCCATTTGCTGCCTGCACATCAGCCAGGGGTGCTGTTGGTGTGACCACCCCTGCTGGAACCAAAGACTCCCGACTGGGATTCCATCGCTCCACAGCCCAGCCCCAGGACCCAGTTGCCCACCCACTCCTGCCTCTGGGGTTATCATGTCGGGGCAAACTCCATCTGTGACCACTGACAACCCCCGGCCAGAGAGGCAGAGGGGCACCAGCTTCAGTGCCACCGAAGTTGGTGTCCTGGTGGAGCAAGTCCTGGGGCAGTATGATGCCCTCTTCGGAAGTTGCCGCGCCGACAAGGAAGGACGGACTCGGATCTGGACTGACATCGTGACTGCCATCAACGCGGAGGGGATGGCAGTCCGCGACTTCCAACATGTCAAGAAGCGCTGGGAGGACTTCAGGTCCAGGACCCTGACCAAGGCCCGGCGCCTCTTGAAGGCAGCGGATGCCAAGGGGCGCCGGGGCCACTTGTCGGAAGAACAGATGAGGGTCCTGGAACACATATCCCCAGCGCTCCACGTCCAGGTCCTTGAGAGGCAGACCCGTCTGGAGTCGAGCGGTGAGTGTACATGCATCCTGATTGTGAGCAGTGCGTGTGGTGATTGTTCAGTAGTGTGCAGGTTGCACATCTGTTTGTATGGGGTCGAGTATGGGTGCGGGTGTACAGGGCCGTGGGGCTGACACATGCGAGGGCTGTAATGTGTGAGACATGGATGGTGCCTGTGTGTGTGGGCTTGCATGCCAAATGCAGTTGTGTGGGCACACAAGTTTGTATGAATGTGTATGTGAGTAGACATGTCCGTGATGTCACGCATGTATGTTGTTTTCAGCTGATTGTATCAGCGCTGTGTACATGTGCATGTGTGTGTATTTGACAAGGGTGCAACAGTGATGCAACATGGATGCATGTGACAGCTTTAAGTGGATGCCTGATGGGCAGATGTGACATGGATGCCCGTCTGAACACTGCGACACTTAGCAGAGGTGTACACATGCATGCAAGTGTGGTGGTGTGTGTACATGTGTGGTGCACTTCCTGTGTTGCATGTGATGTCTGGCTCACCTTTGGCTGCTGATGCTGTTGTATGTGTATGGATGGTGTTGGCAGTTGCAACATGGCTGTGGTATGGCTCGTGTGTGCAAGTTGTAATGACATGTGTGTTGGTGATTGTGATGACATGTCAGAGGTTTGCCAATGCCACTCATGTACAACTGTCATGTGTGTATGTGTACATTGTACAGTGCCCTGATGCCTGTGTTTTTTTTCTCCCTGTCTGCAGCGTCAACTGATGAAGAGGGCGGAGAAGGTGCTGTGGAGCACAGCGCCGGGGATCCCACCGCCAGCCGGAGACGCAAGGCCCGGCTCCCCTCCCAGGTTGTCATCTCGTCGGGGAGTGAGGAGTCCGGTGCCGCGTCCCAGGCCGCAGCTGCCGGGGGGAGGTCCAAGAGGCGGAGGTTGCAGTTGGACTCCTCGGCAGCAGAAGGGGCAGCTGGGACCCCACAGGGCCCAACGGGGGAAGATGGCACAGAGTCATCCAGGTTGGTGGGGGGTTTGGTGGAGGAGGAGGCCGTGCAAGCACCGGAGACGGGGTCTGGGGGTGGGGATCCCACTGGTGCTAGTGGTGCAGTGCAGGACCAGGGACAGGAGGCAGCACAGGCCGCCGCGGAGGTGCCTGTGTGCAATCCTGTCCCTGATCCTGTCCCTGCATCATCTTGCACCAGCAGGGATGCCCATGTCCAGACCAGTTTTCAGGCAGGGGATGAGCTGACGTCAACTGGCCTTCCTCTGCCTGCGGACGTGGCTATCCAGGCCCGGGTTGAGCCTGTCCTGGCTGGAGTGGCGTTGCGTCAACGGGCCATGCGAGGTGACCTGCAGTCTTTTCATGAAGAGACTGCACATCATCTCGAATGGCTCGTTGACCACGTCAGCCTGCTGGGACAGGTCACCCAGGCCGGATTCCTCCGTCTGATAGGCTTGCCACGACCCCCTCCTCAGCTGGACCCCCTACGCGCCAGTCGTCCTCTGTGCCATCTTCCCACCCATCAGTCACCTGGGTGCCCTGTGGAGCTGCCTCTGACGGTGCGGCCAGGCATGTGGAGGAGGCATCCCTGCCACAGTCGGGAGTCGGACGTCCAGCAGGGGTGGCCACCTCAACGACTGCACCCCAGCCGGCGGAGGATGTGCAGGCAGCAGGAGGCAGTGCAGGGGCAGAGGCACAGCAGCAGCAGCACCATGGTGGGAGCCATGAAGGCTCGGGGCCTTCGACATCGGAGGGGCAGGCATCGGCCGGAGGGCAGGAGGACCCAGGACAAAAAGTGTTTTCCGTGTGGCAGCGGTTGGGCCACGCCATAGATGCGGAGCGGCAGCGGGCGGAAGAGGCACGGCTCTCAATGGTCAGGGCGGAGAACTCCATGCAGAGGGCCCTGAGGCGGGTCGAGTGCCTCGAGGCAATCCGCAGGGCTTTGGAGGTGGACACGTCGACGGCCCTGCGGACCCTCGGGGCCATGGAGGAGGACCGCCTCCGGGACATTGAGGAGGAGTTCGATGATGCCCTGGCCCGGCACATCCAGAAGTGAGCCGTGGAACTAGCCCGCTGCCCTTGTACATAGTTATGTAGGTAGTGTTAAGTTTCATTTTTGTTTTTATTTCATTTGGACCTTTTGGACATTGGCCACATTTTTGTATATAGTTTTTTTTATTAGTTAGTGTAGTTAGTTAGGTTTCCTTTATTTTGTTGGGATGATGGACCCTGGCTTCTTGCATTGTACATAGTTGTGGACTTGTACATACTTTCTTTTTTAACATTATCCATGGATCAATGGCTTATAATTTTTTTTTCACATTGGATTTTGTTTGGTGGACATTGACTTTGTACTACATTACTTTGGATTTCTATATTCTTTAATTTTTTTTTATTTTGAACGGACATGCTTCTTTTCATTTTTTTCCATTCACATTTCTGTTTCTTCATTTTTGTTTCTATTCATCTTTCCTTTAATACATTATTTATTTGTTGCACTTCAATGTGTGGTGTCTCATTGTTTTCATGCATTTCATGTTATGTGTTTTGAGAATCACTGACACCCATTGGGTGTATGTGAGGGACATGTGTTTGTTTTGGAACTTGCAATTGGTGTTCTGTGATGTAATTGCAGAATATGAGTGGGTGGATGCAATACTCGGGTGGGTGTTTTGCATTAGGGGGCTGACCATAGAGACCAGGGATCTGGACTGTGATGACATGTTGGGTGGGGAACATGAGTTGGACATGGGTGGGGGCCTGCTGGAGGCTGCCCCTGGTGGCTGGGGGGTGGGGGTGGTGGGAGACATGGGTGGGGGCCTGGTGGAGGGTGCCCCTGGTGGCTGGGGGGTGGGGGTGGTGGGAGACATGAGTGGGGGCCTGGTGGAGGGTGCCCCTGGATGCTGGGGGGTGGGGGTGGTGGGAGACATGAGTGGGGGCCTGGTGGAGGGTGCCCTGCACAGCTGGGGGGTGGGGGTGATGGGTGACATGAGTGGGGGCCTGGTGGAGGGTGCCCCTGGATGCTGGGGGGTGAGGGTGCAGGGGGACATGTGTGGGGGCCTGCTGGAGGGTGCCCCTGCACTGCTGGGGGGTGGGGGTGATAGGAGACATGTGTGGGGGCCTGGTGGAGGGTGTCCTGCACTGCTGGGGGGTGGGGGTGATGGGAGACATGAGTGGGGGCCTGGTGGAGGGTGCCCCTGCACTGCTGGGGGGTGGGGGTGGTGGGAGACATGTGTGGGGGCCTGGTGGAGGGTGCCCCTGGATGCTGGGGGCGTGGGGGTGGTGGGAGACATGAGTGGGGGCCTGGTGGAGGGTGCCCTGCACTGCTGGGGAGTGGGGGTGATGGGAGACATGAGTGGGGGCCTGGTGGAGGGTGCCCCTGCACTGCTGGGGGGTGGGGGTGGTGGGAGACATGTGTGGGGGCCTGGTGGAGGGTGCCCCTGGATGCTGGGGGGGTGGGGGTGCTGGGAGACATGAGTCTGACATGGGTGGGGGCCTGGTGGAGGGTGCCCCTGGATGCTGGGGGGGTGGGGGTGGTGGGAGACATGGGTGGGGGCCTGGTGGAGGCTGCCCCTGGTGGCTGGGGGGTGGGGGTGGTGGGAGACATGGGTGGGGGCCTGGTGGAGGCTGCCCCTGGTGGCTGGGGGGTGGGGGTGGTGGGAGACATGAGTGGGGGCCTGGTGGAGGGTGCCCCTGGATGCTGGGGGGTGGGGGTGGTGGGAGACATGAGTGGGGGCCTGGTGGAGGGTGCCCTGCACAGCTGGGGGGTGGGGGTGATGGGTGACATGAGTGGGGGCCTGGTGGAGGGTGCCCCTGGATGCTGGGGGGTGAGGGTGCAGGGGGACATGTGTGGGGGCCTGCTGGAGGGTGCCCCTGCACTGCTGGGGGGTGGGGGTGATAGGAGACATGTGTGGGGGCCTGGTGGAGGGTGTCCTGCACTGCTGGGGGGTGGGGGTGATGGGAGACATGAGTGGGGGCCTGGTGGAGGGTGCCCCTGCACTGCTGGGGGGTGGGGGTGGTGGGAGACATGTGTGGGGGCCTGGTGGAGGGTGCCCCTGGATGCTGGGGGGGTGGGGTGGTGGGAGACATGAGTGGGGGCCTGGTGGAGGGTGCCCTGCACTGCTGGGGAGTGGGGGTGATGGGAGACATGAGTGGGGGCCTGGTGGAGGGTGCCCCTGCACTGCTGGGGGGTGGGGGTGGTGGGAGACATGTGTGGGGGCCTGGTGGAGGGTGCCCCTGGATGCTGGGGGGGTGGGGGTGCTGGGAGACATGAGTCTGACATGGGTGGGGGCCTGGTGGAGGGTGCCCCTGGATGCTGGGGGGGTGGGGGTGGTGGGAGACATGGGTGGGGGCCTGGTGGAGGCTGCCCCTGGTGGCTGGGGGGTGGGGGTGGTGGGAGACATGGGTGGGGGCCTGGTGGAGGCTGCCCCTGGTGGCTGGGGGGTGGGGGTGGTGGGAGACATGAGTGGGGGCCTGGTGGAGGGTGCCCCTGGATGCTGGGGGGTGAGGGTGCAGGGGGACATGAGTGGGGGCCTGGTGGAGGGTGCCCCTGGATGCTGGGGGGTGGGGGGGGTGGGAGACATGAGTGGGGGCCTGGTGGAGGGTGCCCCTGGATGCTAGGGGGTGCAGGGGGACATGAGTGGGGGCCTGTTTGAGGCTGCCCCTGCACTGCTGGGGGGTGGGGGTGGGGGGAGACATGGGTGGGGGCCTGCTGGAGGCTGCCCCTGGTGGCTGGGGGTGCAGGGGGACATGCGTTGGTGGGCAGTAGTGCTAGTTGATATGTGGGTTGGCTGGTGGGCATGGCCATGGTGGATGGGGTGCCTGCAGGACATGTGCTGGGTAGGCCCCTGTGGTGTGAGCCACCTGCAGGGGCCGTCGAGGGTGTAGAGGGCACACCTGGGAGGACCCACACATGCAATTCACGTGTGCTGCTCCCCGCGCACCCCCGGAATACACGTACCCCGCTCAATCGCGTGTGGAACTTCCCGCGCACCCCTGAAATCCACGTACCCGGCCAACTCGCGTGTGGAACTTCCCACGCACCCCTGAAATCCACGTACCCGGCCAAATCGCGTGTGGAACTTCCCGCGCACCCCTGGAATCCACGTACCCGGCAAAATCGCGTGTGGAACTTCCCGCGCACCCCCGAAATACACGTACCCCGCTCAATCGCGTGTGGAACTTCCCGCGCACCCCTGAAATCCACGTACCCGGCCAAATCGCGTGTGGAACTTCCCGCGCACCCCCGAAATACACGTACCCCGCTCAATCGCGTGTGGAACTTCCCGCGCACCCCTGAAATCCACGTACCCGGCCAAATCGCGTGTGGAACTTCCCGCGCACACCCGGAATACACGTACCCCGCTCAATCGCGTATTTTACTTCCCGCGGTGCCACATTTTTGATGCGCTGGGACTCTACCGCCTGCCTTCGTGTGGCGGACGTGTTTCAGCTTGTGCGCGGCTTTGGCTGTGCGTGGGTTTGCCCTATTCCATTCCATGAATACGTGTGGTTCGTGTGCGTGTGGGCGTTACCTCTGCTTCCGTGCAGTGCATCCCCAGTTACGCCCTTATTTTCGCGTGTTGTTCCGCCTTCCGCGCGTTACGCCCCATGTCCCGCCCACTTTCTGCTGTGTGCGCTGAGGTTGTGCGCTTTCACTGTGCGCGTCGCGCACCGTCGCGCACGCCTTTCGCGATGTTGCAGTGACTTGTGCGCCATGCACGGGTTTGGCGCACATCCCGCGGTGAACACGCGCAGGGACTTCCATGAATCGCACGCGTGCGCCTGTTTTTTTCCGCTTGCGCATGCTTGCGCATGCTTGCGCCTAGATTTTCGGCGCACGTTGGTTCCATGAATCGGCCCCTTACTTACACAGTACAGACCAATTGTGTTTGCAAATGTTAGTACTTCATAGAAACGCAACAAACAATCCTGACAACACGTATAGTGTTTATGGAATAAGCAACAATTTGGAATACTGTGCTGGAATGGTGAAATTCACTATAAACTCACAGGAAGATCCACAAGAATTTCTAATGTACTTACTACAAGTACTGGAAAACAAAAACATACCTATAAATGAAATCTTCCAGATTTCATACATGTGGAAACATACATGCACTCTCTGCAACAATGTAACACAAGAACAAACCCCCAATGAGCGCTTCTTGTATGTATCAATACCTAATTGTGAATCCGTTCCATTTCAGCAACTTGTAAAAAAATGCAACCATGGTAGATTATATATTACCTGCAATTCGGATAATCGCTCCACCTTACTAAAACAAACACATAGTAAATACGTAATACTAATGCTTCTACGTTACAATGCAAATGGTACAAAAACAACTGCAAGCTGACTGGATTCACACATGGTCAAGTAACACTTGGTAAGAAAACGTTCACAACAATAGGTATAATCTACCACACAGGAGCAACAACCAATGCAGGTCACTATACTGCATATATATAAAAAAATGTGAATGGTTTGAATGTAATGATAGTACCATTACTCTAAAGCAGCGAATACCAGCAAATCGTACAAACACTTATTTAATCTTCTTAAAACCAAAATGTATTAACTAAACTGTACTTAAACATTAGCAAAACTTCTATTAAAAAACTATAAACTGATAGAATATGCCAACAGCTATCTAACTGCCCCAAGATTCTACAACAACTAAACGGATACATGAATACCACTAAATTATCTAAAAAAAATAGACAGTTAGAATACGCTAACTGGTATCTAACTGCCCCAAGATTTTACAATAACCAAACAGATAAATCAATACCACTTCATTATAACAAAAAATAGACAGTTAGAATACGCCGACTGGAATCTAACTGCCCCAAGATTTTACAATAACCAAACAGATAAATCAATACCACTTCATTATAACAAAAATAGACAGTTACAATATGTCAACAGGTATCTAACTGCTCCAAAAATCTGCAACAAGCAAACATATAGAACATTAGCCAGAAACAAGTGAACACTAAAAACAAGCAAACATGTAGACTGTAGCATAACAAAAAAAGTTTTTTTTTTAATCCAACATGGATTTTCTTTTCCACAGACCCAATGATTTTAGCAACAAACACAGAAACTGAGCAAATTGCAAAGTACACTGCTTTGTAATCTACTAAATATGAGGGTCAAAAGAAAAATGTTGATTATTCAATGTTATAAATTGTTACAAAATACCAATACTAACATGATATTTTCTTTTATCACAGAAATTAACAAGGAATACATGTACTCATTTACAAAACAAAACAGTAAGTATATTACAATAAGTATAACCATTGCAGCAAATCACACCAATAGTGACTTATAACTTCAGTGTTTATAAATGTGGTCTTGACCATGCACCCAAGTCTCTAGGCCTTGGCCACAACCACCACAGCATATCACACCCATAGTGTCAAATATTTTAACTATGCCATATGGGCATTTTTAATGTCCGCGAACATGACAAGTGTTCTTAGAACGGTTTCAACTTGCCCACGAGCAGTACGGACAACTATAGCATCCTCAGGACACCCCCATTTCCTTTATTTACTAACATTTCAGGACACCTGTATTATCCGCGGTCAGAACAAACACAACAGGGGTGCCTGCCTCCTAAATAAATACAACATTTAACCCATCTCTTACCCCCCACCCTCCACAAACAGTCTTACACACCAAAACACTGTACTAAATAGTATTTTCACCACGCTGTCTGCGGACGTCTGCGAATCCAAGAAGGCGGCGTTTCCAAAAATCTGATGCACTTCACGCTCTTCACCGTCCATTCATCGAACACGTTGCATGTCCGCTGACATGACGCACGCTGATTGGCCAATAAGGACACTGTCCACGGAGCGAACAGGGAAGTGTGTCCGCGGACCGAACATAGATATCACTAATTTTTTGTCATATTTTTTGGTCATTTTTTAAAAAAACTACTGGACAGATTTTCACCAAATTTGCAAAAGCACGCTTTTGGGACCAATCTGCTGCTCGTGGTCAAAATTTTGTGAAAATCCATCCAGCAGCGGTTTGGGCTGTAGCTTTGAGCAACGTTTTTTGCCCATTCAGTCTATGGGAAAAAAATAAGTTTTGGGACCCCCCTATAACTTTGCCCCCCCTGGATCAAACCTCACCAAACTCAGAGTGACCCATATACTTTTTTGCAAAGTTTGGTGAGAATTCGTCCAGGGAGAGTGGAGTTATAAGCCTCCCGAAAAGGGCTCTTCCTATGGAAACAGCAACTTAACCATAACTACACAGCCACTACCGTGGCTGTGTAATTTAGTTAAAAAAACTTTGATAAATGGGGGGTTATGGTTAAGTTGTGCTATTAAAAACCTATGAAATTCAGTAAAAAAACTTTGTTAAAGGGACATTATGGTTCCAAGTACATCAGTGATGTCAGCAATGACATTTGTGATGTTATCTTTGATGTCCTGGGTGTTAGTCTTAGCAGTGCACAGTGGTGGTGCAAGTTATAGTTGCTTATTTTACCATAAGTGGGGAATTTCAGGTTTTTTTTGGTTTTACTTCGAACCATAACGTCCCTTTAGCAAAGTTTTTTTTACTGAATTTCATAGGTTTTTAGTAGCACTAACGTCCCCTTTAACAAAGTTGTTTTCACTGATATATATATATATATATATATATATATATATATAATCAGTGAAAAAACGTTGTTAAAGTGACGCTATTGTTAAGTTGCTCTACGAAAAACCTATGAAATTCAGTGAAAAAACTTTGTCAAAGGGACGTTATGGTTCCAAGTAAAACCAAAAAACCCTTGAAATTTGCCAGTTATGGTAAGCTAAGCAACCATAACTCGTGCCACCACCGTGCACTGTTAAGACTAACACCCAAGACATCAAAGATGACATCACAAATGTCATTGATGACATCACTGATGACATCACATGTGTATGTAGTTTTCATGAAATATGTGTACAAGGGATTCTTATTATAATGTTGCGAAAAATGTGTCAAGGATCATTGCAATAAATATCATACCCTAATTAGTGCATTGAACGATGCATTGATATAAATAGCATTCTATGGGGTTCTATCTAGTATACTAAGCTACTCATACAGAAACATAACATTGTGTGCAGCGTACAAGATGAAGGTATAATATTTGTAATGTTATATGTTGAATAATGAAATGATAATTGTTTTCTTAATAGATTTGTGTGTACTGTGAAATATGTAATAAGTAGTTAATAAAACACATGTATCACATAATTTCATTACTATAGACAAAACACAAAGACACAAGAACACATACCAATATGGGTATATACAGGGAAAGTGAAGTTAGCAAAAAAGCACAAGTAGTAGCAGAAACACTTCCTAACTTAACTGATTATTTTCATGCAAATAAATGATTGCTCTGTTTCAAAGCTGCTATTTACCCTATGTATATGTATCACTTGATGTGATTGGACCCACAGGGAAAGGACAGGCATAAAAAAAAACAACAGAACTATCAGGAAGTGCTCATAATTCTATTGATTATCTTTCTACACAAAAAGGATTGCTGTCTTTCAAGCTTGTGTCTTAACGTATGTATATGTTTCATATGATGTGACTGGACTCTAAGGGAATTAATGTAAGAACCTACTTGAAGGATATGTCTACAAATAAAATAACGTTTTTGGTTTCTGACTGTTACTGAAGAAAACCATTTGGCCTAGACATGTCAGCAAAACGAAAAAGAGCGAGCCAGACATGTGATGTTATCAGTGATGTCATCAATGACATTTGTGATGTCATCTTTGATGTCCTGGGTGTTAGTCTTAGCAGCGCACGGTGGTGGCGCGAGTTATCGTTGCTTAGCTTACCATAACTGGCGAATTTCAAGGGTTTTTTGGTTTTACTTGGAACCATAACGTCCCTTTGACAAAGTTTTTTCACTGAATTTCATAGGTTTTTAGTAGCACAACTTAACCATAACATAGGTTTTTAGTAGCGCAACTTAACCATAACGTCCCTTTAACAAAGTTTTTTAATTGAATTTCGTAGGTTTTTAGTAGTGCAACTTAACAATAATGACTTTCACTTTATATACATATCATATGGAACTGACTGAATCTCTTCTACTGTACTTGATGTCCGCGAACTCATTTAGGGGGTAATTCATAGAATTCAACGCACAAGTGGCGCACGCGGCTGGCGCACAGTGTGTGCGTGCGAATCCCTGCGCCAGCCGCATGCGCTAAAATCCATTTCCGTGCACAGCGTATTCATGGATTCCAGCCACCAAAACCAGCCGTGGTGCACAGTGGCGCAGCGACCCTGCAGCAGTGCCAGTCACGCCCCCCAGAACGCCTCTCGCGCAGGGAAAAGCCATCAATATACCCAATCCAGCGCGAAGGGCTGCGCTAACCCTGTACCAGCACGGCAAGCGGGCTACGTGTATCACTGGGGTGCGCAGGAAGTACCTCACGCGATTGGCCCCGTGCGAGCAGGGTACGCCTATTTCAGGGGTGCGCAGGAATTTCCACACGCGATTCCATCATGGTACGTGTATTTCAGGGGTGCGCGGGAAGTTTCACACGCGATTCCATCAGGGTACATGTAATCCAGGGGTGCGCAGGAAGTTCCACACGCGATTCCATCAGGGTACGTGTATTTCGGGGGTGCGCGGGAAGTTCCACACACAATTCCATCAGGGTACGTGTATTCCAGGGGTGCGCGGGAAGTTCCACACGCGATTCCATCAGGGTACGTGTATTTCGGGGTGCGGGGGAAGTTTCACACGCAAAATCAGCAGGGTACGTGTATTCCAGGGGTGCGCGGGAATTTCCACACGCGATTGGGCCCGTGTGAGCAGGGTACGCGTATCTCAGGGTTGCGCGGGAAGTGCCACACGCGATTTCAGCAGGGTACGTGTATTCCGGGGTGTGGGGGAAGTTCCACACGCGATTTTCAGCATGGTATGTGCATTTCAGGGGTGCGCAGGACCCATGTCCAACTCATGTTCCCCACCACCCACACCCCCTAGCAGTGCAGGGGCAGCCACCACCAGGCCCCCACCCATGTCTCCCAGCACCCCCACCCCCCAGCCACCAGGGGCAGCCTCCACCAGGCCCCCACCCATGTCTCCCACCACCCACACCCCCAAGCAGTGCAGGGGCACCCACCACCAGGCCCCCAGCCATGTCTCCCACCACCCCCACCCCCCAGCAGTGCAGGGGCACCCACCACCAGGCCTCCACCCATGTCTCCCACCACCCCCACCCCCCAGCCACAAGGGGCAGCCTCCACCAGGCCCCCACCCATGTCTCCCACCACCCCCACCCCCCAGCAGTGCAGGGGCACCCACCACCAGGCCCCCACCCATGTCTCCCACCACCCCCACCCCCCAGCCACCAGGGGCAGCCTCCACCAGGCCCCCACCCATGTCTCCCACCACCCCCATCGCCCAGCCACCGGGAGCAGCCTCCACCAGGCCCCCACCCATGTCCAACTCATGTTCCCCACCACCCCCACACCCCAGCACTGTGGGGCGCCTGCCAGCAAGCCCACACCCATGTCCAACTCATGTTCCCCACCACCCCCACCCCCCAGCACTGTGGGGCACCTGCCACCAGGCCCCCACCCATGTCCAGCGCATGTTCCCCACCACCCCCACCCCCCAGCAGTGCAGGGGCAGCCACCACCAGGCCCCCACCCATGTCTCCCAGCACCCCCACCCCCCAGTCACCAGGGGCAGCCTCCACCAGCCCCCCACCCATGTCTCCCACCACCCCACCCCCCAGCAGTGCAGGGGCACCCACCACCAGGCCCCCACCCATGTCTCCCAGCACCCCCACCCCCAGCCACCAGGGGCAGCCTCCACCAGGCCCCCAACCATGTTTCCCACCACCCCCAACCCCCAGCAGTGCAGGGGCACCCACCACCAGGCCCCCACCCATGTCTCCCACCACCCCCACCCCCCAGCCACCAGGGGCAGCCTCCACCCGGACCCCACCCATGTCTCCCACCACCCCCACCCCCCATCAGTGCAGGGGCACCCACCACCAGGCCCCCACCCATGTCTCCCACCACCTCCACCCCCCAGCCACCAGGGGCAGCCTCCACCAGGCCCCTACCCATGTCCAACTCATGTTCCCCACCACCCCCACCCCCCATCACTGTGGGGCACCTGCCAGCAGGCCCCCACCCATGTCCAACTCATGTTCCCCACCATCCCCACCTCCCAGCACTGTGGGGCACCTGCCACCAGGCCCCCACCCATGTCCAACACATGTTACCCATCACCCCTACCCCCCAGCAGTGCAGGGGCAGCCACCACCAGGCCCCCACCCATGTCTCCCAGCACCCCCACCCCCCAGCCACCAGGGGCAGCCTCCACCAGGCCCCCACCCATGTCTCCCACCACCCCCACCCCCCAGCAGTGCAGGAGAGCACCCACCACCAGGCCCCCACCCATGTCTCCCACCACCCCACCCCCCAGCAGTGCAGGGGCACCCACCACCAGGCCCCCACCCATGTCTCCCACCACCTCCACCCCCCAGCTACCAGGGGCAGCCTCCACCAGGCCCCCACCCATGTCTCCCACCACCCCCACCCCCCAGCAGTGCAGGGGCACCCAACACCAGGCCCCCACCCATGTCTCCCACCACCCCCACCCCCCAGCAGTGCAGGGGCACCCACCACCAGGCCCCCACCCATGTCTCCCACCACCCCCACCCCCAACCACCAGGGGCAGCCTCCACCAGGCCCCCATCCATGTCTCCCAGCACCCCCACCCCCCAGCACTGTGGGGCACCTGCCACCAGGCCCCCACCCATGTCTCCCACCACCCCCACCCCCCAGCAGTACAGGGGCACCCTCCACCAGGCCCCCACCCATGTCCAACTCATGTTCCCCACCACCCCCACCCCACAGCAGTGCAGGGGCAGCCACCACCAGGCCCCCACCCATGTCTCCCAGCACCCCCACCCCACAGCCACCAGGGGCAGCCTCCACCAGGCCCCCACCCATGTCTCCCACCACCTCCACCCCCCAGCAGTGCAGGGGCACCCACCACCAGGCCCACACCCATGTCTCCCACCACCCCCACCCCCCAGCAGTGCAGGGGCACCCACCACCAGGCCCCCACCCATGTCTCCCACCACCCCCACCCCCCAGCCACCAGGGGCAGCCTTCACCAGGCCCCCACCCATGTCCAACTCATGTTCCCTACCACCCCCACCCCCCAGCACTGTGGGGCACCTGCCAGCAGGCCCCCACCCATGTCCAACTCATGTTCCCCACCACCCCCAACCCCCAGCACTGTGGGGCAGCCTCCACCAGGCCCCCACCCATGTCTCCCACCACCCCCACCCCCCAGCAGTGCAGGGGCACCCACCACCAGGCCCCCACCCATGTCTCCCAGCACCCCAACCCCCCAGCCACCAGGGTCAGTCCCCACCAGGCCCCCACCCATGTCTCCCAGCACCCCCATCCCCCAGCACTGTGGGGCACCTGCCAACAGGCCCCCACCCATGTCCAATTCATGTTCCCCACCACCCCCACCCCCCAGCACTGTGGGGCACCTGCCACCAGGCCCCCACCCATGTCTCCCACCACCCCCATCCCCCAGCAGTACAGGGGCACCCTCCACCAGGCCCCCACCCATGTCTCCCACCACCCCCACCCCCCCAGTCACCAGGGGCACCCACCACCAGGCCCCCACCCATGTCTCCCAGCACCCCCAGCCCCCAGCCACCAGGGGCAGTCCCCACCAGGCCCCCACCCATGTCTCCCAGCACCCCCACCCCCCAGCACTGTGGGGCACCTGCCAGCAGGCCCCCATCCATGTCCAACTCATGTTCCTCACCACCCCCACCCCCCAGCACTGTGGGGCACCTGCCACCAGGCCCCCACCCATGTCTCCCACCACCCCCATCCCCCAGCAGTACAGGGGCACCCTCCACCAGGCCCCCACCCATGTCCAACTCATGTTCCCCACCACCCCCACCCCCCAGCAGTGCAGGGGCAGCCACCACCAGGCCCCCACCCATGTCTCCCAGCACCCCCACCCCCCAGCCACGAGGGCAGCCTCCACCAGGCCCCCACCCATGTCTCCCACCACCTCCACCCCCCAGCAGTGCAGGGGCACCCACCACCAGGCCCCCACCCATGTCTCCCACCACCCCCACCCCCCAGCAGTGCAGGGGCACCCATCACCCGGCCCCCACCCATGTCTCCCACCACCCCCACCCCCCAGCCACCAGGGGCAGCCTCCACCAGGCCCCCACCCATGTCTCCCCCACCCCCCAGCAGTGCAGGGGCACCCACCACCAGGCCCCCACCCATGTCTCCCACCAGCCCCACCCCCCAGCCACCAGGGGCAGCCTCCACCAGGCCCCCACCCATGTCTCCCACCACCCCCACCCCCCAGCCACCAGGGGCAGCCTCCACCAGGCCCCCACCCATGTCCAACTCATGTTCCCCACCCTCCCCCACCCCCCAGCACTGTGGGGCACCTGCCAGCAGGCCCCCACCCATGTCCAACTCATGTTCCTCACCACCCCCACCCCCCAGCAGTGCAGGGGCAGCCACCACCAGGCCCCCACCCATGTCTCCCAGCACCCCCACCCCCCAGCCACCAGGGGCAGCCTCCACCAGACCCCCACCCATGTCTCCCACCACCCCCACCCCCCAGCAGTGCAGGGGCACCCACCATCAGGCCCCCAACCATATCTCCCAGCACCCCCACCCCCCAGCCACCAGGGGCAGCCTCCACCAGGCCCCCACCCATGTCTCCCACCACCCCCAACCCCCAGCAGTGCAGGGGCACCCACCACCAGGCCCCCACCCATGTCTCCCACCACCCCCACCCCCCAGCCACCAGGGGCAGCCTCCACCAGGCCCCCACCCATGTCTCCCACCACCCCCACCATCCAGCAGTGCAGGGGCACCCACCACCAGGCCCCCACCCTTGTCTCCCACCACCTCCACCCCCCAGCCACCAGGGGCAGCCTCCACCAGGCCCCCACCCATGTCCAACTCATGTTCCCCACCACCCCCACCACCATCACTGTGGGGCACCTGCCAGCAGGCCCCCACCCATGTCCAACTCATGTTCCCCACCACCCCCACCACCCAGCACTGTGGGGCACCTGCCACCAGGCCCCCACCTATGTCCAACACATGTTCCCCACCACCCCTACCCCCCGGCAGTGCAGGGGCAGCCACCACCAGGCCCCCACCCATGTCTCCCAGCACCCCCACCCCACAGCCACCAGGGGCAGCCTCCACCAGGCCCCCACCCATGTCTCCCACCACCCCCACCCCCCAGCAGTGCAGGGGCACCCACCACCAGGCCCCCACCCATGTCTCCCACCACCCCACCCCCCAGCAGTGCAGGGTCACCCACCACCAGGCCTCCACCCATGTCTCCCACCACCCCCCACACCCCAGCTACCAGGGGCAGCCTCCACCAGGCCCCCACCCATGTCTCCCACCACCCCCACCCCCCAGCAGTGCAGGGGCACACACCATCAGGCCCCCACCCATGTCTCCCACCACCCCCACCCCCCAGCAGTGCAGGGGCACCCACCACCAGGCCCACACCCATGTCTCCCACCACCCCCACCCCCCAGCCACCAGGGGCAGCCTCCACCAGGCCCCCACCCATGTCTCCCAGCACCCCCACCCCCCAGCACTGTGGGGCACCTGCCAGCAGGCCCCCACCCATGTCCAACTCATGTTCCCCACCACCCCCACCCCCCAGCACTGTGGGGCACCTGCCACCAGGCCCCCACCCATGTCTCCCACCACCCCCACCCCCCAGCAGTACAGGGGCACCCTCCACCAGGCCCCAACCCATGTCCAACTCATGTTCCCCACCACCCCCACCACCCAGCAGTGCAGGGGCAGCCACCACCAGGCCCCTACCCATGTCTCCCAGCACCCCCACCCCACAGCCACCAGGGGCAGCCTCCACCAGGCCCCCACCCATGTCTCCCACCACCCCCACCCCCCAGCAGTGCAGGGGCACCCACCACCAGGCCCCCACCCATGTCTCCCACCACCCCCCCCCAGTCAACAGGGGCACCCACCACCAGGCCCCCACCCATGTCTCCCAGCACCCCCACCCCCCAGCCTCCAGGGGCAGTCCCCACCAGGCCCCCACCCATGTCTCCCAGCACCCCCACCCCCCAGCACTGTGGGGCACCTGCCAGCAGGCCCCCACCCATGTCCAACTCATGTTCCCCACCACCCCCACCCCCCCAGCACTGTGGGGCACCTGCCACCAGGCCCCCACCCATGTCTCCCACCACCCCCATCCCCCAGCAGTACAGGGGCACCCTCCACCAGGCCCCCACCCATGTCCAATTCATGTTCCCCACCACCCCCAACGCCCAGCAGTGCAGGGGCAGCCACCACTAGGCCCCCACCCATGTCTCCCAGCACCACCACCCCCCAGCCACCAGGGCAGCCTCCACCAGGCCCCCACCCATGTCTCCCACCACCCCCACCCCCCCAGGAGTGCAGGGGCACCCATCACCAGGCCCCCACCCATGTCTCCCACCACCCCCACCCCCCAGCCACCAGGGGCAGCCTCCACCAGGCCCCCACCCATGTCTCCCACCACCCCCACCCCCCAGCAGTGCAGGGGCACCCACCACCCAGCCCCCACCCATGTCTCCCACCACCCCCACCCCTCAGCCACCAGGGGCAGCCTCCACCAGGCCCCCACCCATGTCACTCACCACCCCCACCCCCCCAGCCACCAGGGGCAGCCTCCACCAGGCCCCCACCCATGTCCAACTCATGTTCCCCACCACCCCCACCCCCCAGCACTGTGGGGCACCTGCCAGCAGGCCCCCACCCATGTCCAACTCATGTTCCTCACCACCCCCACCCCCCAGCACTGTGGGGCACCTGCAACCAGGCCCCCACCCATGTCCAACGCATGTGCCCCACCACCCCCACCGCCCAGCAGTGCAGGGGCAGCCACCACCAGGCCCCCACCCATGTCTCCCAGCACCCCCACCCCAGCCACCAGGGGCAGCCTCCACCAGACCCCCACCCATTTCTCCCACCACCCCCACCCCCCAGCAGTGCAGGGGCACCCACCATCAGGCCCCCAACCATGTCTCCCAGCACCCCCACCCCCCAGCCACCAGGGGCAGCCTCCACCAGGCCCCACCCATGTCTCCCACCACCCCCACCCCCCAGCCACCAGGGGCAGCCTCCACCAGGCCCCCACCCATGTCTCCCACCACCCCCACCCCCCAGCAGTGCAGGGGCACCCACCACCAGGCCCCCACCCATGTCTCCCACCACCCCCACCCCCAGCCACCAGGGGCAGCCTCCACCAGGCCCCCACCCATGTCCAACTCATGTTCCCCACAACCCCCATCCCCCAGCACTCGGGGGCACCTGCCAGCAGGCCCCCATCCATGTCCAACTCATGTTCCCCACCACCCCCACCCCCCAGCACTGTGGGGCACCTGCCACCAGGCCCCCACCCATGTCCAAAGCATGCTCCCCACCATCCCCACCCCCCAGCAGTGCAGGGGCAGCTACCACCAGGCCCCCACCCATGTCTCCCAGCACCCCCACCCCCCAGCCACCAGGGGCAGCCTCCACCAGGCCCCCACCCATGTCTCCCACCACCCCCATCCCCCAGCAGTGCAGGGGCACCCTCCACCAGGCCCCAACCATGTCTCCCACCACCCCCACCCCCCAGCAGTGCAGGGGCACCCACCACCAGGCCCCCACCCATGTCTCCCACCACCCCCACCCCCCAGCAGTGCAGGGGCACCCACCACCAGGCCCCCACCCATGTCTCCCACCACCCCCACCCCCCAGCCACCAGGGGCAACCTCCACCAGGCCCCCACCCATGTCTCCCATCACCCCCACCCCCCAGCAGTGCAGGGGCACCCACCACCAGGCCCCCACCCATGTCTCCCACCACCCCCAACACCCAGCCACCAGGGGCAGCCTCCACCAGGCCCCCATCCATGTCTCCCACCACCCCCACCCCCCAGCCACCAGGGGCAGCCTCCAACAGGCCCCCACCCATGTCCAACTCATGTTCCCCACCACCCCCACCCCCCAGCACTGTGGGGCACCTGCCAGCAGGCCCCCACCCATGTCCAACTCATGTTCCCCACCACCCCCACCCCCCAGCACTGTGGGGCACCTGCCACCAGGCCCCCACCCATGTCCAACGCATGTTCCCCACCACCCCCACCCCCCAGCAGTGCAGGGGCAGCCACCACCAGCCCCCCACCCATGTCTCCCAGCACCCCCACCCCCCAGCCACCAGGGGCAGCCTCCACCAGGCCCCCACCCATGTCTCCCACCACCCCCACCCCCCAGCAGTGCAGGGGCACCCACCACCAGGCCTCCACCCATGTCTCCCACCACCCCCACCCCCCAGCCACCAGGGGCAGCCTCCACCAGGCCCCCACCCATGTCCAACTCATGTTCCCCAGCCAACATGTCATCACAATCTAGATCCCTGGTCCCTATGGTCAGCCTCCAAATGCAAAACACCCACCCGAGTATTGCAAGCACCCACTCATAATTTGCAATTACATCACAGAACACAATTTGCAAGTTCCGAAACAAACACATTTCCCTCACATACACCCAATGGGTGTCAGTGAATCTCAAAACACATATCATGAAATGCATGAAACCAATGAGATACCACACATTGAATTTCACCAAAAAAAATATGTATTAAAGGAAACATAAATAGAAAAAAAAATGAACAGAAACGTGAATGTACAAAAATGAAAAGAAGCATGTCCGTTAAAAAAAGCACAACCAAAAATAAAATTCCAAAGTAATGGTGTCCAAAGTCAATGTCCACAAAACAAAATCCAATGGGAAATAAAAAAGAAAGCCATTGCTCCATGGTCAAAAAGTGAAAAACAAATACAATCCAAATGTGAACTATGTACATGGGAACAAGCCAGGGTCCATTATCCCAACAAAATAAAGGAAACCTATCTAACTACACTAACTAATAAAATAAACTATATACAAAAATGTGGCCAATGTCCGAAAGGTCCAAATAAAATAAAAACAAAAATGAAACCTAACACTACCTACATAACTATGTACAAGGGCAGGGGGCTAGTTTCACGGCTCACTTGTGGATGTCCCGGGCCAGGGCATCATCGAACTCCCCCTCAATGTTCCGGAGGCGGTCCTCCTCCATGGCCCGAGGGTCCGCAGGGCTGTCGACGTCTCCACCTCCAAACCCCTGCGGATTGCCTCGAGGCACTCGGCCCGCCTCAGGGCCCTCCGCATGGAGTTCTCCGCCCTGACCATTGTGAGCCATGCCTCTTCCGCCCGCTGCCGCTCCGCATCTATGGCGTGGCCCAACCGCTGCCACACGGAAGACACTCTCTGTCCTGGGTCCTCCTGCCCTCCGGCCGATGCCTGCCCCTCCGATGTTGAAGGCCCCGAGCCTTCATGGCTCCCACCACGTTGCTGCTGCTCCTGTGCCTCTGCCCGTGCACTGCCTCCTGCTGCCTGTACATCCTCCGCCGGCTGGGGTGCAGTTGTTGATGTGGCCACCCCCGAACCGTCAGAGGCAGCTCCACAGGGCACCCAAGTGACTGATGGGTGGGAAGATGGCACAGAGGACGACTGGCGCGTAGGGGGTCCAGTTGAGGAGGGAGTCGGAGCAAGCCCCATCAGACGGAGGAATCCGGCCTGGGTGACCTGTCCCAGCAGGCTGACGTGGTCAACAAGCCATTCGAGATGACGTGCAGTCTCTTCATGAAAAGACTGCAGGTCACCTCGCATGGCCCGTTGACGCAACACCACACCAGCCAGGACAGGCTCCACCCGGACCTGGATAGCCACTGTCCCTGGTCCTGCACTGCACGAATAGCACCAGTTGGATCCCCACCTCCAGACCCCGTCTCTGGTGCTTGCACGGCCTCCTCCTCCACCAAACCCCCCACCAACCTGGATGACTCTGTGCCATCTTCCCCTGTTGGGCCCTGTGGGGTCCCAGCTGCCCCTTCTGCTGCCGAGGAGTCCAACTCCAAACTCCGCCTCTTGGACCTTCCCCCGGCAGCTGCGGCCTGGGACACGGCACCGGAATCCTCACTCACCGACGAGATGACAACATGGGAGGGGAGCCGGGCCTTGCGTCACCGGCTGGCGGTGGGATCCCCGCCGCTGTGCTCCACAGCACCTTCTCCGCCCTTTTCATCAGTTGACGCTGCAGACAGGGAGAAACAAAACACAGCCATCAGGGCACTGTACAATGGACACATACACACATGACAGTTGTACATGAGTGGCATTGGCAAACCTCAGACATGTCATCACAATCCCCAACACACATGTCATTACAACTCGCACACATGAGCCATACCACAGCCATATCGCAACTGCCACCACCATCCATACACATACAACAGCATGAGCAGCCAAAGGTGAGGCAGACATCACATGCAACACAGGAAGTGCACCACACATGTACACACACCACCACACTTGCATGCATGTGTACACCTCTGCCAAGTGTCGCAGTGTTCAGACGGGCATCCATGTCACATCTGCCAATCAGGATTCCACATACCGCTGTCACATGCATCCATGTTGCATCACTGTTGCACCCTTGTCAAATACACACACATGCACATGTACACAGTGCTGATACATGCAGCCAAAAACAACATACATGCGTGACATCACGGACATGTCTACTTACATACACATTCATCCAAACATGTGTGCCCACACAACTGCATTTGGCATGCAAACCTACACACACAAGCACCATCCATGACTCACACATTACAGCCCTCGCATGTGTCAGCCCCACGGCCCTGTACACCCCCACCCATACTCGACCCCATACAAACAGATGTGCAACCTGCACACTACTGAATAATCACCACACGCACTGCTCACAATCAGGATGCATGTACACTCACCGCTCGATTCCAGACGGGTTTGCTTCTCAAGGACCTGGACGTGGAGCGCTGGGGATATGCGTTCCAGGACCCTCATCTGTTCTTCCGACAAGTGGCCCAGGCGCCCCTTGGCATCCGCTGCCTTCAAGAGGTGCCGGGCCTTGTTCAGGGTCCTGGACCTGAAGTCCTCCCAGCGCTTCTTGACATGTTGTAAGTCGCGGACTGCCACCCCCTCCGCGTTGATGGCAGTCACGATGTCAGTCCAGATCCGAGTCCGTCCTTCCTTGTCGGCGCGGGAACTTCCGAAGAGGGCATCATACTGCCCCAGGACTTGCTCCACCAGGACACCAACTTCGGTGGCACTGAAGCTGGAGCCCCTCTGCCTCTCTGGCCGGGGGTTGTCAGTGGTCCCAGATGGTGTTTGCCCTGACATGACAACCCCAGAGGCAGGAGTGGGTGGGCAACTGGGTCCTGGGGCTGGGCTGTGGAGCGATGGAATCCCAGTCGGGAGTCTTCGGTTCCAGCAGGGGTGGTCACAGCAACAGCACCCCTGGCTGATGTGCAGGCAGCAAATGGCAGGGCACGTGGGCAGCAGGCAGTCAGGCAGCAGCAGATGGCAGGTGGGAGCGTGCTCGGGGCTCTGGGGGGCAGTAGTTCGGCCTTCTGGGCAGGAGCGTGGTCTTCCATGTGCTTACGCGTGGCCAGCTTGATATGGAGTGATTTGGCACGTGAAAAATCTGCATGTCAGCGTGTAATTCGAGGAAAGGCCCTTAGCGCGTAAGCGCGTCTGCACGCATACGCATTTTCATTGGACCAAAGGCCCCTAGCGCGTGAGCGCGTCTGTGACGTGACGCGTACAGACGTGCATGGGCATTTCAGCGCGCGTGAAAAACTGCACATCCGCGTGTAATACGAGGAAAGGGACCATGCGCGTAAGCGCGTGTGAAAAACTGCACGTCCGCGTGTAATACAAGGAAAGGGCCCATGCGCGTAAGCCCGTGTGAAAAACAGCACATCCGCGTGTAATACGAGGAAAGGGCCCATGCGCGTAAGTGACGTGACGCGCGCGTGCGTTTCCCTCAGCACGGGTTAAAGGTGAGTGGGCCCAGCAGTTCGCTGTACGTGCCTTTCGTGGAGAGGAGACCAACGTGTTTTGCTGCTTCCTGTTGTTTCGCGCGCCATCACAACTTCACAGCTATCAAGGACGTATCTCTTCTTTTGGCGGGGGTATTGGCTACGCGTGTTTTTCTGCATCGCGCTAGTCAGACGGTGAGTCGCACACGCTCTTTTTCCCACTGCGGGTGCCCCTGTGTATCGCACCCATTTTCAATGTCATAGTAGCCTGCGTGTCCCACGCGTACGCGTTATTCGTGTTACTGGGTGCCACCGCGTACTGCGGGAGGTTGAATCCACGCACGTAGGCTGCAGGGTTGCGTGCACGGTTTTACTGCAGTTTTGGGGTGGCTGAGCGTTGCGTGACCCGTCACCACATCACCGGGGTCACATACAGCCTTGTAGGTGCAGGGGGGCTGTTAACATCTTGCTTCCCACCCCCTTCACCCCAATTGCCCAGGTCAATTGTGGTGTACACCTCCCATTGGCACCACTTCATCTGTGCCAGCACTACCACATCTGTGCCATGGTTGGGAGGCCACCAAAGGTGAGGGGCGCCTAGCTGGGCGTACTCCTCGTGGCGGGCATGGTCGGGGACGTGGCCATGGTGACCAGGGAGTAGGGGGACTCCAGGGTGTCCAGGGCAGCCACAGAGGGGGAAGAGGCAGGGGTGCGCCACTTGAGCTCAATGTTGTGCCATGTGTCGGTGCAGCCATGCCACCACCCCCTGTGGTTCCAGGGGATGCAGCTCCTGCATCTGGCACTGGCACCCATATGACCAGGCAGTCCGTTCCATTGACTGCCACGGGCCCAAGGGTAGTGGTAGCTGCAGGTGCAGCTGTGGACACCGCCACTCAGGCTCAGGGTCTGCCAGCGCAGGCTGCGTTGGCACTTGAAGAGCCCTTGGTAGATCTCCAACAGGCCAGGGGGGAAACCATAGGGGCAGGCCGGGCTGCTCAGACCAAGACACGTGTCCCTGGGGCAGTCATGTCATCTGCTGCCCCGAACAGCTGGGTGTTGGCAAGTGCAGGGGCAGATGCACCCAACAGCACCCCGGTTGTGAGTCTGCCAACCAGGACCATTGTGGTAAAAGACCCTGCCACAGCTGATGTTGCTGCGCAGGGTTCATTAGTGGGCACCCAGCTGCCACTGACACAAGTCAGGCCTTTGGTCATCCCTCCACCTGCCACTCCCTTGGCTCAATCCACCGAACCCACTGGCCATACTGGTCAGGGCGGCATTAGCCAGCCAGGGTCTGCGCCACAGTCCAAGAGGAGGAAGGTTGCACCTGCAGCACAGGCTGGGACCCCACACACAGCCACGACCTCCTGCACGTCGAGGAAGAAGCCTTTCTGTAAGCAGGAACTGGACTTCCTTGTGGACTACGTGCGTGGCCACAGCCGTGACATGCTAGTGGGTGCCAATAGTCAGACTACGGCTGCCCAATGTGACACCCACTGGAAGCATGTTGCGGAACATGTAAGTTCATTCAGCCATGAGGTGCGCACGGCGCAGGAGTGCAAAAAGCGTTGGAATGACATCAAGCGCAGCACTAAGGCCAAGCGTGCCTCAAATTACAACTTGACTCTGGTGACTGGCGGTTGGCCTGCACCAGAGGAAGAACTCAATCCGCATGAGGCTCTCGTTGCGGAGTTCATACCACCTGAATTGGTCGAAGGAGTGGGAGAGAAGCTGGACTTTGATGCCCAGTCCAGTGAGTGTTGATGCGTGTTTGTTGAGGACGTGTGTGTTGCACTTGTGGGATGTGTTGTGCATGATTGCTGCTACATGTGACGTGTACATGGTTCTGATGTGTAAGTAATGCAATGCTACCGTCATGCATGTCTCCTCTGCCTGCATGCGGGACTCCATGTAGGCATGCTCCCTTGCCCCTCCTCCGCCACTCTGCACCCCAGTTCCACCTTTGCACCGGTCTGCTTCAAACTTGCCAATGTGTACGTTCTTGTTCATGTGTCCTGTGTAGATGCTAACTTCCAGCGTAGAATCTGCCAGACATATGCCGTGTGGTACAGCCTTAGTACTCGATGCAGGGTATCTCACTTGTACTGTGCATGGGTCAGATGTCCCGCATGGACATGAGTGCCCATTCATGCTCCATGTGCATTGCACGCATGCCCCTATGTGACCTTGACTGGATGATCACTGTAATATAAGTCCTTGGTTACATACATTGCCTGCCATCTCATCAGCCTTCCCATGTCAACTGTGGCTCAGTCCTGCGTTGCACACATGTTTACGCTCTGACAATCTGTGTGAGTCATAGGCCTCAGCCTGTTCAATGGCCAATGACTCTGTCCAACTCTTGTTGTGTCTACTTCACACGTGGGCGGCCTCCGGAGTTTCCATCATGTGTCCTGCCCACTGTCCCAGCATCATTTGCAGTGTTGTAATTTGAATCACATAAAGCCGTTGATGCCAGTCAACACTGCCTGTCAATACACAGTGTATGGTCAGCCTTTTGATACCATGCTAGGCATCCCTGCTTTGGTACTGGGGTGCTTGGCTTCTAGACATGGTACACATTGAATGCACAATGCACATGATGTCTGAATTTGACATTGCACTGCCTTCACATTTCCTGGCACACACCATGTAGTGCTTGTACATGTAGGTAGTGAGTGGCGTACACATTTTCTGCACTGCATAGACCCACTTCCATGGAAACTGCCACCTTTCAACAGGTCTGATCACAGAAGCTATTCAAAGTAGACCCAGCATGCATGCCAGGTCATATGTTGTGTGTTACATGTCTGCCGGATGCCTTTGCTGTCGGTGTGTGTGTGTATTGACCTTTATCTCTCTATTTTTCAGGTGATGACGCAATGGAGGCGGAGGATGGTGTTGTCATGCCAGACACAGGGTTGGTAACGCCACATCAACCCAGCACTAGTGGGGGTCGTGGGGTGGTAGGCCACGAAAACCCCCAAGTGCTGCAGTCCATCTTGTCTGTGGCTGCCTATGAGTCCAGCCTTGATGACGACTCTGACGTCCATGTTGAGTTGGCTGAGCATCAAGTCCATGTGTCAGGGGTGAGTGATTCTGATGTGGACACTCCTCTGTCTGCGACACCTGTACTGAGGGATCAGACAGTCTTGGTTCCTCTGCCCGTGGTGGATCGGGATGCAGGGTCACCCTCCACACCTGTCACTGATGTGCCTGGGACATCACGTCGACGGGGGCATGTAGTCGTGCAGCCGCAGGCGGTGCCAACACAGCGAGGACCCCCGGTCCTTGGGTCCCGCAGGGGTCAAGCCCGGCAACGCGGTCGCCGCGCGCAACCGCTGTATACTGAGTGGGAGAAAGACATGACTGCCAATTCCGAACGGCAGGGGGCAGCAATGGAGAACATCGCTGAGAGCATGGAGCGTGTGGCCCGATCTGTGCTCCTCACTGCCAGGCAGGTGCTTCTCCAGCAGCAGGCGGCACGGTCCACTGCCCGCTCGCTCAGGCTGGGCATGGCGGCCTCAGACAGGGCACGCCAGGCTGAAATGTCGTCTCTGCGTCAAGCAATTGCTGCTCATGCAGAGGCGCACATGGATGCCCTGAGGGAGGAGTATGCTTCCCTCAGATCCACTCTGGGTGTCCTTATGATGTCCCAGAGGCAGCAGGCAGAGGAGAGGTTTGCACAGCTCGAGCGTACCATCTCGGCTGAGCTACAGGCTTGCCGGGAGGTGCAGCGGTTGTCCAGCCAGGCCTTGCAGGAGGAACTCTGTGTTACATGTGCTACCTTGCAAGAGGAAGCACGTGTATCACGTGAGGTTCTGCATGCAGACCTACGTCACATCGCCACACAGAACCAGGCTCACCCGTCCGGCAGACTTGCTGCCGACGAGGGGAAAGCTGCAGCTAGGCGTGGCCAGGCTACTGTGCCACGTCCTCCTTTCCAGGATGAGCCAGACTCAGACGACCATCTATCTCCCACATAGGTCGTGCTGTGCAGGCGTTGAACCCATGGAGGATTTTTTTTTTGGCTCAGCATCATCGCATGTGGATGTTGAGCAGCACCCTGTACCTCCCCTCTCCTGGGTGCCTCCCCTCCCCCCGGGTCGTATGTGGCCAATTTTGATTTTTCTTTTAGTTTAGTTAGTTAAGTTTCTGTTTGATAGTTAGTTTAAATAGGTAATGTAGGTTTTCCATAGTTAGTGTAATTAGTTAATAGTTGATTTAGTTTAAAATTGCTAGTCTATTGTGCTTTCATGTGACGGTGCAGTGCTTTGTGGCTTTTGAAGGCATCCGCTGTCTGTTCCAGCTGGGCCCTTCATGCTTGTCTTGTGTATGTGTTTGCTACTTGGGGTCCTTTACTCACATATGCCACTCCTGCCTCGCTTATCCGTGGGCTCGCAAGGATGGTTCGGTGTTACAGCATTTTACACACGGGCATTGGACTGTCATATCTGTGGCATGTCTGGTGCTGTCTGACTTGTGTTGACACCCCTAGTGGGGATGATTTAGGTGTCATTGTCCACTGTTCACCTTTTCCTAGATCGGGTGTGTCATGATTAATGTGGACATTGATTGCTATGCATTGTGTAGTATGTTTCATATCTTTCCTGTACATGTGCTTGTTGCAATTCATGCTGTAGATAGTGTTCCACACTTTGGAGGTGAAAGACGGACTGATGGTGTGATTTGTGATGTGACTCTCTGACATGGTCAAGTCATGAGATGCCTGATGAGACACACACAGATGACTTTGAAGCATTAATCATGTGTTTCATGCCCTTTCTGCAGGGGGATGAGCCTCCAGAGCACCTTTGCCAGCAGACATGGCCCATTGTACGACGGAATTCTGGACCCGTTTGTCGGTGCCCACATGCACATGTGTGCACAAGCAGAGGCACAGTGATTGCAGACCCACATCCTAGAACTGCTGACATGTTCCAAGGAACTCCAGGAAAGGTGAGCATCACAGAGGGGCCACGACACAGCAAAGCTTGCACCAGGCGAGTTGCACATGCAGGCTTAGTCACAGCACTGAGGGTGAGCTTAGACGAATATTGGTGTTGAAGCACACAATGCAGCTCAGATGTGTTTGTGGACTGATGGCTGTTGATAGTAGGGTTGTCTGGGACACATGCAGGGGCAGTGGCACATACCCTCCGGTACACCAAGGTCCATTGAGGCACTTGTATGAACCATGTAGCCTTCCGAGACATGGAAAGGGGCAGCTCACAGGGACATACAGCAAGGGACATACTCGGGTGCAGTGCATGTCTTTTCCACGTACTTCATGATAAATGCACTGCCATCTTTGTTCCGGTCATGGTGGTACGCAACTTGCTCTGTAGTCATGGCTTGCTACATGGGTCTGTCTGCTTACCCAGGGAACATTGCATTTTGTGTGAATTGTGACACATTGGTGTTCCATTTGCCACGCACCCACCAGCGGCTGCCTTACTGCATTGACTGTGTATGACCCGTCACAGGGGTGATGTTATATATGGGTACGAAGCATCAACCACAGATTGTCTGTTTGTAGAGTAGTTTGTTGCTATGGGGCATGTTTGGTGTTGTGTTTTTGTGTAATTGGCACGTACAGGTTGTTGACTGTGGCTCTCTTTGCAGCATTGCAGTGCTCCTGTAACCGGACCTGAGAGTGCGCAGGCAGGAGGCCAGCACTCAAAACCAGAGCTAAGTGTCTTGTTGTTTTTCTTACGAACTGCTCTGCATAGGTTTGCTGGGGAGAGTACTGATGCATGGATGTCTGTGTGGTTCAATTTGGTATGTTTTTTTTCTCCCTAATCACCTGTGATCCTATGCAATTATGAAACCTGTACCCTCTACCCGGTGTTCCTGCTTCCCATGCCTATCCAAGCAACGTTCCCTGACCCTCTTTCCCCACTGGGGTTGCGGATGCCTGTGTAAGCCCCGAACTTGCAGGCGCCAAAACCCTAGAGGGGGTGGTTGGTTCATACCACTCCTGAGCCTGGACTACAGAAGGCCATGACAATGATGTCCAAGTTTGTTTGGATTGTGTATGTGTTCATGCAGGTTGTACATTTTCGTGCATTCCCTAGTTTCATTTGTCATTTCTCCTCCCCTCTCCTGCCACTCATTCCAGTCATCCAATGTGTCAACACCTGTCCCGACTGCATATCCCTGAACCTCATTCCCCACCAGGGTCTCAGGGGCCTGTGTGAGTTTCACCTTGCAGGCACCCGGAACATGGTGGGGGTGGTTGTTTCGTGACACTCCCGCGCCTGTACAGGGGACCTGTGACAGTACACATCCATTCATTGTGCATCATCCTATGTCATGTACCACACATGTCTCACATCCTGTCGTGACATTGTTTTGCTGTGCTACCTTGGTTGTTGCATCATTGTGGTGGTACTTGGCCTTTGTGAGGTACTGCTACATCAAGTCATCTACTGGAGGGTGTTCGGGTTCGTTTTTATGCCTTGGATTTTGTGATTTTTGAAATGAGTGTGGATTCCCAGGGTTCAGGCATCTTTTTACACACAAGGTGGGAGATGGTGACGAAGGGTAAAGGTGATCCTGTGGCCAGGTGGAATTGAGGTTTGGAGGCTCCATGACCCAGGTGCAGTTGTTCAGTGGGTCATGGTCATTTGTGAGGGAGGGGGGGGTTGTTGTTGATAGTTGCCTTGTCCTGCAGTGTGATGGGAACTCTGACATAGTAATGGTGGTATCCTATGTACATGTTGTGTTCTGCTGATCAATGCCTGTTCATGTGTTGTGTTTTCCTTTCAGGTGCGAGGGGATAGTTGTGGTTTGACATGCTGGGGTGTACACATGGTGGATGTTCACATGTGATGTGTAGGGAACACTGATGGTCACTTGAGTGCACATGCATATGTGGAGTGCATGTCCTTGCAGAACCACACACTTGCACTCTGATGCACTACATTTACTCCCACCCTTGCATATCCATGTGTACACTGTTTGCCTTCTGGTGCCCACTGTGTCCCGACAGCACATGTTCTGTGACCGATCATGGATCCAGTACATGCCTAATTTGATGTTTGACGTGGTCAGTCACTTAGATTTGATGCTCAGGGTGTGCATCACACACAATGGCTGTTCACTGTGCTGTGCGCTGAGCAGTGTGATGCAGGAGTAGGACACTGCACACATGAGCTGCAGTGTTGATTTTTCAATGCATAATGTGCATGTAGACAGGCATTCATTGTGATGTTACGTCTACGACTGTTGTAATGCATTTGGAAATGACTTGTTTTGGGTGGGAGATTTTGTTGATCTGTCATTTCATCTGATTCCGGGTCAGGCAGCAGTGTCCGATGCCACTATACATTTAGGACATGGCAATGTGTACCTTATCGTTACTGCATTGGTGTATGGGTATTGCTTGCCATGTCATGTTGAAGTTTGGGAGGGTTTGAGTGACATGACAGTGATGGCCATGGCCTGTTTTGCAGGTGTGTGTGATGCACACATTGCATGTCCGGGTCATCCGCTTCTCAGAGCAACTAGCTGGGGGTAGATTTCTCTCTGCAGCATGGCCCTCCCCCTGGAACAGACTTCCGGCCTGACTTGAACTTGAGGGGAACCATCTCCAGTTCTGGAAGCACCTCAAGACCTTCCTCTTTGCTTCTGCTTACTGTCTGCCTCTCCCTTGCAGAATTCTCAACTGGAACTGCACAGGAACTGCAACTGGGCCACTCTCACCGACCTCGGTCCCTGGCCGAGCCACTCTCCACTTGCACTGCCTCCCTGGCAACCCCTGCACTGCAGTACTGTCTCTCTATCCCTACAGCCCTCCCTTCCCAGCACTTGTCTGCACTTACCTTTGTAGTTGCCACCAGGCGACCTATGTATCATGTTTGTGGGCTACTTCCCCTGTACTGAACTCCCCCCACCCTTCCCCTTGCACCTTTCCAATTCCCCCTACCCCTGCACTTGCACGATCTCAATGACACCTGGCCTAGTAGTACCGTTCTCTGTTTTCCCTTGTTCCCCCCTCCCTGCCTCATTGCGCCTTGGAATACTTGTGTATGGCCCATATCATGTCATATGTCATATGTGTGCCTTTTGGTCACACAGGATAGCTTGTGTTTAAGTAGCTAGGGAGGCAGACGATGTGGCACTTCCATGGCAACTATCTGAGGGTGGTAGGGTTGTGACAGTTGACTGTCTCTTTTTCATCATCGATTGTCACCTGGTATGTGCCAGGCCTGTGTGTACTCCGCAGGGGTGGGAGTTTAGGTGAAAAATGTGGCCACAAGCTGGGTCCGGGCTTCCTCGCCACGTGCCCTGTCCCCTCCCATGGGCAGCGCCTGTGGTTGGGGATGTAGGGGCACCACCATGTCCACCGGGACGCCCTGCCGTGTTGCAACATTGTGCAGGACACATGCTGCCACAATGATCCTGCACACTACTGGTGGTGCATAGAGTAGTTGCCCACCAGAGTGGTCAAGGGAGCGGAAACGTGACTTGAGCACTCCGAATGTGCGCTCCACTATGCCCCTGGTTGCAATATGGGCGGTGTTGTATCTTACCTGGGGTGGTGTGGTGGGGTTCCGGATTGGCGTCATCATGTGGTTGCTCAGAGGGTAGGCACTGTCCCCTGGGGAGGTGATAATAGTTGAGATTATTAGGGTTTGGCTATTTGTCTGTGTGTGACTTGCATGCATGTGCAAGGGCATTTGTACTGACCTAGGAGTCATGTGTCGCCATGCTGCCCAGCTTCCAGGGCCCGGCTCAGGGCGGACATTCTGTATATGAAACTGTCATGGGTGGAGCCAGGGTAGTTTGCATAGACAGAGGTGATGATTCCCTTTGCATCGCATACCACCTGTACATTGATGGAATGCCAGTGCTTGCGGTTTCGGTAGATGTGCTCAATGGCCCTAGGTGGACGTAGGGCCACATGGGTGCAATCTATGGCACCGAGCACTTTGGGGAAGTGTGCCACCCTGAAAAAATCCAGGACAACGGCCTGCCTTTCTGCGGGTGTTCTGGGCATGTATATGTGCCTGCGGACTGAGGGGCGCGCTGTCATGATTGCCAGTACCTGGTGTAGGCAGCGTGACTGCGTGGCCTGTGAGACCCCCCCCACTATGGCAGTGGTCCGCTGAAATGACCCAGTGGCCAAAAAATGCAGGACATTGAGCAGCTTCTCCAAGGGGCTCAATGCTTGGGAACAAAGGGTGGGGGATGTTAGGTCATCTTCCCACTCCCTGACCAGGTCTAGGATGATATGGGGTGGAAACCTATACCTGCCATAGACCTGGTCATCAGGCATCCCAAAAAGGCTTGTCCGTGGTGCAAAAATGCGTGCCCTGGCTATTCTCCTCCTCCTGTGGTGTCCCACGATCAGTGCAGCGACAAATGGGGCATTCATCGTAGCTGTATATAAGCGTTTGTTGTTTGCGCGCACTTTTCTGCTGTGCGCGGGGACGTCTCCGCCTGCCTTCGTGTGGGCGGACGGGTTGACGCCTGTGCACGTCTTTTGCCGTGCGCGGGTTTCCCGTATTCGGATACGGTCCGAGTGTCATCGCGTGTGATCGGAGGGGAGTGAGTGTACACGCAACTGGCCTGGGTACGTGTGTTTCAGGGTGCGTGGGAAGTTCCACACGTGATTAGCCTGGGTACGTGTGTTCCGGGGTGCCGGGAAATTTCACACGCGATTGGTGAAAATCCACGTGTGTTCTGTCATCACGTGCAATGAGGGAAACACCTGCGCGTGTCACGTCACAGACGCGCTCACGCGCTAGGGGCCTTTGGTCCAATGAAAATGTGTATGCGAGCAGACGCGCTTACGCGCTAAGGGCCTTTCCTCGAATTACACGCTGACGTGCAGATTTTTCACGTGCCAAATCACTCCGTATCAAGCTGGCCACGCGTAAGCACACGGAAGACCACGCTCCTACCCAGAAGGCCGAACTACTGCCCCCCAGAGCCCCGAGCACGCTCCCACCTGCCATCTGCTGCTGCCTGACTGCCTGCTGCCCACGTGCCCTGCCATTTGCTGCCTGCACATCAGCCAGGGGTACTGTTGCTGTGACCACCCCTGCTGGAACCGAAGACTCCCGACTGGGATTCCATCGATCCACAGCCCAGCCCCAGGACCCAGTTGCCCACCCACTCCTGCCTCTGGGGTTGTCATGTCGGGCCAAACACCATCTGTGACCACTGACAACCCCCGGCCAGAGAAGCAGAGGGGCACCAGATTCAGTGCCACCGAAGTTGGTGTCCTGGTGGAGCAAGTCCTGGGGCAGTATGATGCCCTCTTCGGAGGTTCCCGCACCGACAATGAAGGACGGACTCGGATCTGGACTGACATCGTGACTGCCATCAACGCGGAGGGGGTGGCAGTCCGTGACTTACAACATGTCAAGAAGCGCTGGGAGGACTTCAGGTCCAGGACCCTGAACAAGGCCCGGCGCCTCTTGAAGGCAGCGGATGCCAAGGGGCGCCGGGGCCACTTGTCGGAATAACAGATGAGGGTCCTGGAACGCATATCCCCAGCGCTCAACGTCCAGGTCCTTGAGAAGCAAACCCGTCTGGAGTCAAGCGGTGAGTGTACATGCATCCTGATTGTGAGCAGTGCGTGTGGTGATTATTCAGTAGTGTGCAGGTTGCACATCTGTTTGTATGGGGTCGAGTATGGGTGGGGGTGTACAGGGCCGTGGGGCTGACACATGCGAGGGCTGTAATGTGTGAGTCATGGATGGTGCTTGTGTGTGTAGGCTTGCATGCCAAATGCAGTTGTGTGGGCACACATGTTTGGATGAATGTGTATGTAAGTAGACATGTCCGTGATGTCACGCATGTATGTTATTTTTGGCTGCATGTATCAGCACTGTGTACATGTGCATGTGTGTGTATTTGACAAGGGTTCAACAGTGATGCAACATGGATGCATGTGACAGCGGTATGTGGAAGCCTGATTGGCAGATGTGACATGGATACCCGTCTGAACACTGCGACACTTGGCAGAGGTGTACACATGCATGCAAGTGTGGTGGTGTGTGTACATGTGTGGTGCACTTCCTGTGTTGCATGTGATGTCTGCCTCACCTTTGGCTGCTCATGCTGTTGTATGTGTATGGATGGTGGTGGCAGTTGCGATATGGCTGTGGTATGGCTCATGTGTGTGAGATGTAATGACATGTGTGTTGGGGATTGTGATGACATGTCTGAGGTTTGCCAATGCCACTCATGTACAACTGTCATGTGTGTATGTGTCCATTGTACAGTGCCCTGATGCCTGTGTTTTGTTTCTCCCTGTCTGCAGCGTCAACTGATGAAGAGGGCGGAGAAGGTGCTGTGGAGCACAGCGGCGGGGATCCCACCGCCAGCCGGAGACGCAAGGCCCGGCTCCCCTCCCATGTTGTCATCTCGTCGGGGAGTGAGGAGTCCGGTGCCGCGTCCCAGGCCGCAGCTGCCGGGGGAAGGTCCAAGAGGCGGAGGCTGGAGTTGGACTCCTCGGCAGCAGAAGGGGCAGCTGGGACCCCACAGGGCCCAACAGGGGAAGATGGCAGAGAGTCATCCAGGTTGGTGGGGGGTTTGGTGGAGGAGGAGGCCGTGCAAGCACCGGAGACGGGGTCTGGAGGTCGGGATTCCACTGGTGCTAGTGGTGCAGTGCAGGGCCAGGGACAGGAGGCAGAACAGGCCGCCGCAGAGGTGCCTGTGTGCAATCCTGTCCCTGATCCTGTCCCTGCATCATCTTGCACCAGCAGGGATGCCTACGTCCAGACCCGTTTTCAGGCAGGGGATGAGCTAACGTCAACTGGCCTTCCTCTGCCTGCAGACGTGGCTATCCAGGTCCGTGTTGTGCCTGTCCTGGCTGGTGTGGCGTTGCGTCAATGGGCCATGCGAGATGACCTGCAGTCTTTTCATGAAGAGACTGCACGTCATCTCGAATGGCTCGTTGACCACGTCAGCCTGCTGGGACAGGTCACCCAGGCCGGATTCCTCCGTCTGATGGGGCTTGCTCCGACCCCCTCCTCAACTGGACCCCCTACGTGCCAGTCGTCCTCTGTGCCATCTTCCCACCCATCAGTCACCTGGGTGCCCTGTGGAGCTGCCTCTGACGGTGCGGCCAGGCTGGTGGAGGAGGCATCCCTGCCACAGTCGGGAGTCGGACGTCCAGCAGGGGTGGCCACATCAACAACTGCACCCCAGCCGGCGGAGGATGTGCAGGCAGCAGGAGGCAGTGCACGGGCAGAGGCACAGGAGCAGCAGCAACGTGGTGGGAGCCATGAAGGCTCTGGGCCTTCAACATCGGAGGGGCAGGCATCGGCCGGAGGGCAGGAGGACCCATGACAGAGAGTGTCTTCCGTGTGGCAGGGGTTGGGCCACGCCATAGATGCGGAGCGGCAGCGGGCGGAAGAGGCATGGCTCACAATGGTCAGGGCGGAGAACTCCATGCGGAGGGCCCTGAGGCGGGCCGAGTGCCTCGAGGCAATCCGCAGGGGTTTGGAGGTGGAGACGTCGACGGCCCTGCGGACCCTCGGGGCCATGGAGGAGGACGGCCTCCGGGACATTGAGGGGGAGTTCGATGATGCCCTGGCCCGGGACATCCACAAGTGAGCCGTGAAACTAGCCCGCTGCCCTTGTACATAGTTATGTAGGCAGTGTTAGGTTTCATTTTTGTTTTTATTTTATTTGGACCTTTCAGACATTGGCCACATTTTTGTATATAGTTTATTTTATTAGTTAGTGTAGTTAGATAGGTTTCCTTTATTTTGTTGGGATAATGGACCCTGGCTTGTTCCCATGTACATAGTTCACATTTGGATTGTATTTGTTTTTCACTTTTTGACCATGGAGCAATGGCTTTCTTTTTTATTTCCCATTGGATTTTGTTTTGTGGACATTGACTTTGGACACCATTACTTTGGAATTTTATTTTTGGTTGTGCTTTTTTTAACGGACATGCTTCTTTTCATTTTTGTACATTCACGTTTCTGTTAATTTTTTTTTCTATTTATGTTTCCTTTAATACATATTTTTTTTGGTGAAATTCAATGTGTGGTATCTCATTGGTTTCATGCATTTCATGATATGTGTTTTGAGATTCACTGACACCCATTGGGTGTATGTGAGGGAAATGTGTTTGTTTCGGAACTTGCAATTGGTGTTCTGTGATGTAATTGCAAATTATGAGTGGGTGGATGCAATACTCGGGTGGGTGTTTTGCATTTGGAGGCTGACCATAGGGACCAGGGATCTAGATTGTGATGACATGTTGGCTGGGGAACATGAGTTGGACATGGGTGGAGGCCTGGTGGAGGCTGCCCCTGGTGGCTGGGGGGTGGGGGTGGTGGGAGACATGGGTGGGGGCCTGGTGGTGGGTGCCCCTGCACTGCTGGTGGGTGGGGGTGGTGGGAGACATGGGTGGGGGCCTGGTGGAGGCTGCCCCTGGTGGCTGGGGGGTGGGGGTGCTGGGAGACATGGGTGGGGGCCTGGTGGTGGCTGCCCCTGCACTGCTGGGGGGTGGGGGTGGTGGGGAACATGCGTTGGACATGGGTGGGGGCCTGGTGGCAGGTGCCCCACAGTGCTGGGGGGTGGGGGTGGTGGGGAACATGAGTTGGACATGGGTGGGGGCCTGTTGGCAGGTGCCCCACAGTGCTGGGGGGTGGGGGTGGTGGGGAACATGAGTTGGACATGGGTGGGGGCCTGGTGGAGGCTGCCCCTGGTGGCTGGGGGGTGGGGGTGGTGGGAGACATGGGTGGGGGCCTGGTGGAGGCTGCCCCTGGTGGCTGGGGGGTGGGGGTGGTGGGAGACATGGGTGAGGGCCTGGTGGTGGGTGCCCCTGCACTGCTGGGGGGTGGGGGTGATGGGAGACATGGGTGGGGGCCTGGTGGAGGCTGCCCCTGGTGGCTGGGGGGTGGGGGTGGTGGGAGACATGGGTGGGGGCCTGGTGGTGGGTGCCCCTGCACTGCTGGGGGGTGGGGGTGGTGGGAGACATGGGTGGGGGCCTGGTGGTGGGTGCCCCTGTACTGCTGGGGGGTAGGGGTGGTGGGAGTAATGGGTGGGGGCCTGGTGGAGTCTGCCCCTGGTGGCTGGGGGGGTGGGGGTGCTGGGAGACATGGGTGGGGGCCTGGTGGTGGCTGCCCCTGCACTGCTGGGGGTGGGCGTGGTGGGGAACATGAGTTGGACATGGGTGGGGGCCTGGTGGAGGGTGCCCCTGTACTGCTGGGGGGTGGGGGTGGTGGGAGACATGAGTTGGACATGGGTGGGGGCCTGCTGGCAGGTGCCCCACAGTGCTAGGGGGTGGAGGTGGTGGGGAACATGAGTTGGACATGGGTGGGGGCCTGGTGGAGGCTGCCCCTGGTGGTTGGGGGGTGGGGGTGGTGGGAGACATGGGTGGGGGCCTGGTGGAGGCTGCCCCTGGTGGCTGGGGGGTGGGGGTAGTGGGAGACATGGGTGGGGGCCTGGTGGTGGGTGCCCCTGCACTGCTGGGGGGTGGGGGTGGTGGGAGACATGGATAGGGGCCTGGTGGAGGCTGCCCCTGGTGGCTGGGGAGTGGGGGTGGTGGGAGACATGGGTGGGGGCCTGGTGGTGGGTGCCCCTGCACTGCTGGGGGGTGGGGGTGGTGGGAGACATGGGTGGGGGCCTGGAGGTGGGTGCCCCTGCACTGCTGGGGGTGGGGTTGTTGGGAGACACGGGTGGGGGCCTGGTGGTGGGTGCCCCTGCACTGCTGGGGGGTGGGGGTGGTGGGAGACATGGGTGGGGGCCTGGTGGAGGCTGCCCCTGGTGGCTGGGGGTGCTGGGAGACATGGGTGGGGGCCTGGTGGAGGCTGCCCCTGGTGGCTGGGGGGTGGGGGTGGTGGGGAACAGTTGTTGGACATGGGTGGGGGCCTGCTGGCAGGTGCCCCACAGTGCTGGGGGGTGGGGGTGGTGGTGAACATGAGTTGGACATGGGTGGGGGCCTGGTGGATGCTGCCCCTGGTGGCTGGGGGGTGTGGGTGGTGGGAGACATGGGTGGGGGCCTGGTGGAGCCTGCCCCTGGTGGCTGGGGGGTGGGGGTGGTGGGAGACATGGGTGGGGGCCTGGTGGTGGGTGCCCCTGCACTTCTGGGGAGTGGGGGTGGTGGGAGACATGGGTGGGGGCCTGCTGGCAGGCTGCCCCTGGTGGCTGGGGGGTGGGGGTGGTGGGAGACATGGGTGGGGGCCTGGTGGAGGGTGCCCCTGCACTTCTGGGGCGTGGGGGTGGTGGGAGACATGGGTGGGGGCCTGGTGGAGGCTGCCCCTGGTGGCTGGGGGGTGGGGGTGGTGGGAGACATGGGTGGGGGCCTGGTGGTGGGTGCCCCTGCACTGCTGGGGGGTGGGGGTGGTGGGAGACATGGGTGGGGGCCTGGTGGTGGGTGCCCCTGCACTGCTGGGGGATGGGGGTGGTGGGAGACATGGGTGGGGGCCTGGTGGAGGCTGCCCCTGGTGGCTGGGGGGTGGGGGTGCTGGGAGACATGGGTGGGGGCTTGGTGGGGGCTGCCCCTGCACTGCTGGGGGGTGGGGGTGGTGGGGAACATGAGTTGGACATGGGTGGGGGCCTGGTGGAGGGTGCCCCTGTACTGCTGGGGGGTGGGGGTGGTGGGAGACATGGGTGGGGCCTGGTGGCAGGTGCCCCACAGTGCTGGGGGGTGGGGGTGGTGGGGAACATGAGTTGGACGTGGGTGGGGGCCTGCTGGCAGGTGCCCCACAGTGCTGGGGGGTGGGGGTGGTGGGGAACATGAGTTGGACATGGGTGGGGGCCTGGTGGAGGCTGCCCCTGGTGGCTGGGGGGTGGGGGTGGTGGGAGACATGGGTGGGGGCCTGGTGGAGGCTGCCCCTGGTGGCTGGGGGTGGGGGTGGTGGGAGACATGGGTGGGGGCCTGGTGGTGGGTGTCCCTGCACTGCTGGGGGGTGGGGGTGGTGGGAGACATGGGTGGGGGCCTGGAGGTGGGTGCCCCTGCACTGCTGGGGCGTGGGGTTGCTGGGAGACATGGGTGGGGGCCTGGTGGTGGGTGCCCCTGCACTGCTGGGGGGTGGGGGTGGTGGGAGACATGGGTGGGGGCCTGGTGGAGGCTGCCCCTGGTGGCTGGGGGGTGGGGGTGGTGGGAGACATGGGTGGGGGCCTGGTGGTGGGTGCCCCTGCACTGCTGGGGGGTGGGGGTGGTGGGAGACATGGGTGGGGGCCTGGTGGAGGCTGCCCCTGGTGGCTGGGGGGTGGGGGTGCTGGGAGACATGGGTGGGGCCTGGTGGTGGCTGCCCCTGCACTGCTGGGGGGTGGGGGTGGTGGGGAACATGCGTTGGACATGGGTGGGGGCCTGGTGGCAGGTGCCCCACAGTGCTGGGGGGTGGGGGTGGTGGGGAACATGAGTTGGACATGGGTGGGGGCCTGCTGGCAGGTGCCCCACAGTGCTGGGGGGTGGGGGTGGTGGGGAACATGAGTTGGACATGGGTGAGGGCCTGGTGGATGCTGCCCCTGGTGGCTGGGGGTGGTGGGAAACATGGGTGGGGGCCTGGTGGAGGCTGCCCCTTGTGGCTGAGGGTGGGGGTGGTGGGAGACATGGGTGGGGGCCTGGTGGTGGGTGCCCCTGCACTGCTGGGAGTGGGGGTGGTGGGAGACATGGGTGGGGGCCTGGTGGAGGCTGCCCCTAGTGGCTGGAAGGTGGGGGTGGTGGGAGACATGGGTGGGGGCCTGCTGGTGGGTGCCCCTGCACTGCTGGGGGGTGGGGGTGGTGGGAGACATGGGTGGGGGCCTGGTGGAGGCTGCCCCTGGTGGCTGGGGGGTGGGGGTGGTGGGAGACATGGGTGGGGGCCTGGTGGTGGGTGCTCCTGCACTGCTGGGGGGTGGGGGTGGTGGGAGACATGGGTGGGGGCCTGGTGGAGGCTGCCCCTGGTGGCTGGGGGGTGGGGGTGCTGGGAGACATGGGTGGGCGCCTGGTGGTGGCTGCCCCTGCACTGCTGGGGGGTGGGGGTGGTGGGGAACATGCATTGGACATGGGTGGGGGAATGGTGGCAGGTGCCCCACAGTGCTGGGGGGTGGGGGAGGTGGGGAACATGAGTTGGACATGGGTGGGGGCCTGCTGGCAGGTGCCCCACAGTGCTGGGGGGTGGGGGTGGTGGGGAACATGAGTTGGACATGGGTGGGGGCCTAGTGGAGGCTGCCCCTGGTGGCTGGGGGGTGGGGGTGGTAGGAGACATGGGTGGGGGCCTGGTGGAGGCTGCCCCTGGTGGCTGGGGGGTGGGGGTGGTGGGAGACATGGGTGGGGGCCTGGTGCTGGGTGCCCCTGCACTGCTGGGGGTGGGGGTGATAGGAGACATGGGTGGGGGCCTGGTGGTGGCTGCCCCTGGTGGCTGGGGGGTGGGGGTGGTGGGAGACATGGGTGGGGGCCTGGTGGTGGGTGCCCCTGCACTGCTGGGGGGTGGGGGTGGTGGGAGACATGGGTGGGGGCCTGGTGGTGGCTGCCCCTGCACTGCTGGGGGGTGGGGGGGTGGGGAACATGAGTTGGACATGGGTGGGGGCCTGGTGGAGGTTGCCCCTGTACTGCTGGGGGGTGGGGGTGGTGGGAGACATGGGTGGGGGCCTGGTGGCAGGTGCCCCACAGTGCTGGGGGGTGGGGGTGGTGGGGAACATGAGTTGGACATGGGTGGGGGCCTGTTGGCAGGTGCCCCACAGTGCTGGGGGGTGGGGGTGGTGGGGAACATGAGCTGGACATGGGTGGGGGCCTGGTGGAGGCTGCCCCTGGTGGCTGGGGGGTGGGGGTGGTGGGAGACATGGGTGGGGGCCTGGTGGAGGCTGCCCCTGGTGGCTGGGGGTGGTGGGAGACATGGGTGGGGGCCTGGTGGTGGGTGCCCCTGCACTGCTGGGGGGTGGGGGTGGTGGGAGACATGGGTGGGGGCCTGGTGGAGGCTGCCCCTGGTGGCTGGGGGGTGGGGGTGGTGGGAGACATGGGTGGGGGCCTGGAGGTAGGTGCCCCTGCACTGCTGGGGGGTGGGGTTGCTGGGAGACATGGGTGGGTCCTGGTGGTGGGTGCCCCTGCACTGCTGGGGGGTGGGGGTGGTGGGAGACATGGGTGGGGGCCTGGTGGTGGGTGCCCCTGCACTGCTGGGGGGTGGGGGTGGTGGGAGACATGGGTGGGGGCCTGGTGGAGGCTGCCCCTGGTGGCTGGGGGGTGGGGGTGCTGGGAGACATGGGTGGGGCCTGGTGGTGGCTGCCCCTGCACTGCTGGGGGGTGGGGGTGGTGGGGAACATGCGTTGGACATGGGTGGGGGCCTGGTGGCAGGTGCCCCACAGTGCTGGGGGGTGGGGGTGGTGGGGAAAATGAGTTGGACATGGGTGGGGGCCTGCTGGCAGGTGCCCCACTGTGCTGGGGGTTGGGGGTGGTGGGGAATATGAGTTGGACATGGGTGGGGGCCTGGTGGATGCTGCCCCTGGTGGCTGGGGGGTGGGGGTGGTGGGAGACATGGGTGGGGACCTGGTGGAGGCTGCCCCTGGTGGCTGGGGGGTGGGGGTGGTGGGAGACATGGGTGGGGGCCTGGTGGTTTGTGCCCCTGCACTGCTGGGGGGTGGGGGTGGTGGGAGACATGGGTGGGGGCCTGGTGGAGGCTGCCCCTGGTGGCTGGGGGGTGGGGGTGCTGGGAGACATGGGTGGGGGCCTGGTGGTGGCTGCCCCTGCACTGCTGGGGGGGGGGTGATGGGGAACATGCGTTGGACATGGGTGGGGGCCTGCTGGCAGGTGCCCCACAGTGCTGGGGGGTGGGTGGGTGGGGAACATGAGTTGGACATGGGTGGGGGCCTGGTGGAGGCTGCCCCTGGTGGCTGGGGGGTGGGGGTGGTGGGAGACATGGGTGGGGGCCTGGTGGAGGCTGCCCCTGGTGGCTGGGGGGTGGGGGTGGTGGGAGACATGGGTGGGGGCCTGGTGGTGGGTGCCCCTGCACTGCTGGGGGGTGGGGGTGGTGGGAGACATGGGTGGGGGCCTGGTGGAGGCTGCCCCTGGTGGCTGGGGGGTGGGGGTGGTGGGAGACATGGGTGGGGGCCTGGTGGTGGGTGCCCCTGCACTGCTGGGGGGTGGGGGTGGTGGGATACATGGGTGGGGGCCTGGAGGTAGGTGCCCCTGCACTGCTGGGGGGTGGGGTTGCTGGGAGACATGGGTGGGTCCTGGTGGTGGGTGCCCCTGCACTGCTGGGGGGTGGGGGTGGTGGGAGACATGGGTGGGGGCCTGGTGGTGGGTGCCCCTGCACTGCTGGGGGGTGGGGGTGGTGGGAGACATGGGTGGGGGCCTGGTGGAGGCTGCCCCTGGTGGCTGGGGGGTGGGGGTGCTGGGAGACATGGGTGGGGCCTGGTGGTGGCTGCCCCTGCACTGCTGGGGGGTGGGGGTGGTGGGGAACATGCGTTGGACATGGGTGGGGGCCTGGTGGCAGGTGCCCCACAGTGCTGGGGGGTGGGGGTGGTGGGGAACATGAGTTGGACATGGGTGGGGGCCTGCTGGCAGGTGCCCCACAGTGCTGGGGGTTGGGGGTGGTGGGGAACATGAGTTGGACATGGGTGGGGGCCTGGTGGATGCTGCCCCTGGTGGCTGGGGGGTGGGGGTGGTGGGAGACATGGGTGGGGGCCTGGTGGAGGCTGCCCCTGGTGGCTGGGGGGTGGGGGTGGTGGGAGACATGGGTGGGGGCCTGGTGGTTTGTGCCCCTGCACTGCTGGGGGGTGGGGGTGGTGGGAGACATGGGTGGGGGCCTGGTGGAGGCTGCCCCTGGTGGCTGGGGGGTGGGGGTGCTGGGAGACATGGGTGGGGGCCTGGTGGTGGCTGCCCCTGCACTGCTGGGGGGTGGGGGTGATGGGGAACATGCGTTGGACATGGGTGGGGGCCTGCTGGCAGGTGCCCCACAGTGCTGGGGGGTGGGTGGGTGGGGAACATGAGTTGGACATGGGTGGGGGCCTGGTGGAGGGTGCCCCTGTACTGCTTGGGGGTGGGGGTGGTGGGAGACATGGGTGGGGGCCTGGTGGAGGGTGCCCCTGGTGGCTGGGGGTGCAGGGGGACATGCATTGGTGGGCAGCAGTGCAAGTTGACATGTGGGTTGGCAGGGGGGCATGGCCATGGTGGATGGGGTGCCTGCAGGACATGTGCAGGGTAGGCCCCTGTGCAATTCACGTGTGTTGCTCCCCGCGCACCACTGTAATACACGTAGCCTGCTGAAATCGCGTGTGGCACTTCCCACGTCTAATGAATACCACTACCCCTGAGATACGCGTACCCTGCTCGCACGGGCCCAATCGCGTGTGGTAATTCCCGCGCACCCCTGAAATGCATGTACCATGCTGAAATTGCGTGTGGAACGTCCCCCGTACCCTGAAATACAAGTACCATGCTGAAATTGCGTGTGGAACTTCTCGCGCACCCCTGGAATACACGTACCCTGCGGAAATCATGTGTGGAACTTCCCGCGTGCCCCCGAAATACACGTACCCCACTCAATCGCGTGTGTGACTTCCCGCGCGCACCCGAAATACACGTACCCCACTCAATCGTGTGTGTAACTTCCCGCGTGCCCCCGAAATACACGTACCCCGCTCAATCGCGTGTGTAACTTCCCGCGCGCCCCTGAAATACACGTACCCCGCTCAATCGCGTGTGTGACTTCCCGCGCGCCCCCGAAATACACGTACCCCGCTCAATCGCGTGTGTAACCCCGCTCGCACAGGCCCAATTGCTGTATGTTGCCACTTTTGTGATGCGCTGGGACTCTACCGCCTGCCTTCGTGTGGCGGACGTGTTTCTGCTTGTGCGTGTCTTTGGCTGTGCGTGGCTTTGCCCTATTCGATTCCATGAATACGTGTGGTTCGAGTGCGTGTGGGGGCGTTCCGTCTGCTTCCCTGTAGTGCATCCCCAATTACGCCCTTATTTTCACGCGTTGTTCCCCATTCCGCGCGTTACGCCCCGTGTCCCGCCCACTTTCTGGTGTATGCGCCGTGGTTGTGCCCTTTCACTGTGCGCGTCGCGCACGCCTTTCGGGATGTTGCAGTGACTTGTGCGCCATGCACGTGTTTGGCGCACATCCCGAGGTGTACACGCGCAGGGACTTCCATGGATCGCACGCGTGCGCCTGTTTTTTTCCGCTTGCGCCTGCTTGCGCCTGCTTGCGCAAAGATTTTCGGCGCACGTTTGTTCCATGAATCGGCCCCTAAATGTTCGCGGACATGTTCGTAGAACAGTACTACTACCTAAAAAACTATGGGAGGGGTATGTTTGATTGTTGTATCGTAACATAGGAACATCTAACAAATTTTAAAAAAAGCACACAAACACATTTTATGTACTAATACATACGAAATGTAACCCATATATACAACACACTAACCATTCATTTAAATGCACTATCGTCTAAAATGGAATAAACCACAAGAAAATAAATTGGCTTCCAACATAATTACCTCACAAACACAACAGAACTGAGAACAAGAGCAGACCCACTGAGTACATAGGACATATTTTACCTGAAATAGTAAGTGTACTTAATTTTATTCATATATTTATAAACTTTCTGTATTAGATAAAAAAATATATTAGCTTTTTTTTTCTCTCACAGAAATGTCTAGTACCCTGGAATGGCTAGAGGAACATTTCCCACATGAAGAAATGTCACAAGATAGTGAAACTAATGGTAAACACTTTATAATATAAACCATTTAATTATTATTATTATTTTGTATACATTTAACATATATATTTTTTTTTTTTGTACAGAGCATACCAAAATAGAAAATACTTCAGAAAAACCTGTTATGGATAAAACTTTTCACAGTATAGAAGAAAAAATGGATTTATTGTTGACTAATGTTAATAATTTGAAAACGTTTGTGGAAGATCATTTTAAACCAAAAACCTCGTACCATTGCCCTACATGTACTTGTCCCTCCTCACCATATCCCAATCAATTATCCCCAAAACCTCTCCATAACCCAAAATGTTTTGATGATACTTCTATCCCTTCTTCACCTAATAACAATCATGATGAAACCCCTAATTCTCCTGTTTTTGTTTCTGTTTCTGCCTCACCTTCTCTGTCATAAATTATTAATATATGTTAAATAAAGTTTAATTTTTATATTGGGTTGTAAATAGTTTTTTTTTTTTTTTAAAACAATGTAGGTGTCCGCAGACAGTGCAGGTGTTCTGAAATGTTCGTAAATAAACGGAAATGGAGGTGTCCTGAAGAACACTATACCTGTTTGTACTGTTCGCTAGCAAGATGAAACTATTTTAAGAACACACGCAGTGTCCTGAAATGTTCGTAAAATTAAAATATTAAAGTGTCCCAAAGAACACTATATCTGTCCGGAGTGTTCGCTAGCAAGTTCAAACTGTTCTAAGAACACACGCAGTGTCCTGAATTGTTCGTAATTAAACGAAAATGGAGGTGTCTTAAAGAACACTATACCTGTCCGTACTGTTCGCTAGCAACTTGAAAATGTTCTAAGAACACAATTGGTGTCCTGAAATGTTCGTACATAAACGAAATTGAACGTGTCCTGAATAACAGTATATCTGTCCTTACTGTTCGCTAGCAAATTTAAACTGTTCTAAGAACACACGCAGTGTCCTGAAATGTTTGTTTCACATGTGACGCAATTTTAATTATTTCAGGACCTGAACAGTGTCCGTAGAACATCAACACACATGCGCTAGCCAATCTCCATGCATTTGGTGTCCTGCGGACATGCGCTTCCTTCGCGTACTTGTTCACGAACGGATCATATGACCGCGCCCACGCTGATCGCGTGTTCTGAATGAGGCCACTGTTCAGGTCATCGAACAAATTAAAAGTACATTTTCAATTTATCCATAATATTTTTCAATAAAATCTCACCATGGCACAAGTCCCACATAGTAATCCTGAGTTTCTACATACCTTTTGAAAATTTCAAACTTTTTTTTGTGTTCGATCTGTCCGCGGACAGCGCGCATGTCCGCGAACCGCACACAAGCACCCCTATAAAAGACCACGCCCTAGAGCTTATTCTCATTGTGTTTCTGGCTATTCTTCAGAGCACAGCTATTTCTCCAGCAACTTGCTGATTACACCATCGAGATGGCATCCCTGGCTGCAGAACTGATACCTGGTGCTGCACCTACTTCAGCACCACCCCCACCCCCTCCACCACCACCACCTCCCCAAGGGCATGAAGAGGGGAACAGGAGTGAGGATGCAGAGGAGGAAGAAGAGGATGATGAGAATGAGGTAGAGGAAAACCCTATTACCCGCACTAGGCGTGAGTCTTGGGTGTGGCGGTTATTTACCATTCATGGTAGTGTTCCTAAGGCTCGTGCGAACTGTGTTACCTGCAATTAGTGTAAAAAGATACTCAGTCGTGGGAGCACGGTAAGAACAGCTTTGGGACCACTACTATGAAGAGACACCTGAGGTCATTTCACTCTGGGGCTATTCGCAGGGTTTTACCTTGCGAAGAACGTAGCAGGTTGATTTCCTCTACTTCATCTTCTGTTTCTGATCCTGTCACCATACGGACAACCTCTGTGGGACCGCGTCTTCCTCAAGCTGCCTCACAGGCCATACAGAATGCTGATGACCCTTACCTTTCGAGGGTCACAGTTGTATGTATGTACTGTGACAAAGTACTCTGCAGGGGGGAGCGACTTTGTAGTGCTTTTGAGCCCATCGTCTCAGAGCACGAGAAGATCTGCTCACTACCCAAATAAAACCCACTCTACATCTTCCTCTCTCAGCTCGTCCTTTCTTATCCCTGTGGTTGGTGTCCCCCCCCTTTCCCTTCCTTTCTCCTCCTCTCCTAGTGTGTCGTGTATAAAAAACAAAAAAATACAAAATATCAAAAATCAAAAAAAGATAAGGCTCTTTTCAGAGCCGCCTTTCACAGTTAAAAAATAGAAGTGAAAATAAATGAAGCAGGGCCCTTTGTATTTTTTAGAAGTCCGCGGACAGTCCGCGGACTAAAAATTTGGGGTGCAACCCTATCATAGCCATTGCAATTTTCTCTGGGAGGAAGTGGTGGCTCTGAAAAGAGACTTTGGGAGGTGTTTGTATGTCAAAAACTATAAATACTCAACACCTACTTCAAAATGGATGCTGCAATTCTAAAAAAGGTCACAATGCATTTTGTACATTTCTCAGAAAAATCAGATTGCCAGCATAAGTAAGATGGATTCCATCTCTGCGAAAAAAATATATGTACTATGAAACATAATATTTTCATTGTGAAAAGAGGACATGCCAAAATCTCTTAGAAAGGCACAAACAGCCTTATTGACATTGTGCCTTGCTTTTTCCATTTGTGGACCAAATGAAGAAGAACAAAGCCACATTTGTCTCTGCGCGATCCGTGAAAATATCACTTGAGAATTAGGAAACATGTCCATAACTTTCCCAAGTCCTTCTTTCATAGCAAATTGCAAAGAAATTCCAGTCACATGTCCTAAACTGTTCCCTCTACAATGAATTACAATTATGTCTGGATGTTGCTCTGTCTCCAAAGTAGCACAGAGAGGTAGCAAGTCCAACCACTTCATTCCAAGTACTCCATGCCAGTGTACTTCCACATGTGGGAATCCAAGATCTACAGCTACTCCACAGCTTTCTGCATGCACCTTCAACCAATGTATCCACGAATCTCCCAAAATCCAAACAATCTGTTTTCTGAAACACACAGCCATAGCTATCTTTTGTTCTCTCAGCAAAAAGAGTATCTGAGAAACTATCTCCTGGCACAACACACCCACTAAACTTTCCTGACCAATCCCTTTCAGTGCTTATTCTCATTTGCATGACTTCTGAACCCAAAAATCCCCGGATGTAACTCCCGATGTCCGCGAACTACCGTCATGTCCGCGGACATATCGTAACATGAACAGCCCTTCTACCATTTCCACTTCACTCTCTCTGCCATTCCCTCATTGGATGTAGCTAAAAAATCACATGACCATGCACCAATCACATTCAAGACCTCTAGATCTAACTGCATCATCATAGATCAGCACTGCAAATGTACTGTGAATCTCTCTGAGTACAAGTGTCATATCATTGGCAAACACCATCTACCAGAAATACTGTACAATTCTCCAAGATTTCTACTTGCAGCTCCATGCATATCCATATGCATGAACACAAACTTCAGGTATGCATATTTTCTGTACAGTCGATGAACACATTTTCAAACAGACTTTTAGCTTGTGTAATCTGTAAAATGAATTTACTGTATTTTATTCAATATCCTAAAATCAACTATCACTTATAAACCTTTATACTATTTACTTTCTTTATACATACACACTCAAATCATGTTAAACTAACATTTTTTAAATGAAATATATACACTACATATGTTCAAACAAAATTGCATGCAAGCACAATCTATGTTTAAATCTCTAAAAAAATACTTACACAATTTCATATTTTTTTGTTTTTATTTATTTATTTACTTAATTACTTTAATTTAGACATGACATTGAGGCGCTATTACCTAGAACAGCTTACTTACAGAAATAGTGGTATTCACTGGTATATTATAAATTTCACAAAACATAGTAAAGATATTTTTTTTTTTGCTACAGTTAGTCATTCAATACAATTTGTTAATTAAGAACATATCATATGTACTGAACTGATGCAATGTATCTTATGTAAATAAATTAGTTTAATGGTTTTAAAGAAGGCACTGAGGATTTCAATTAAAAAAATCAATATCTAAATTAAAAACAGCGCTATATACAAACACATTTACTAATTTGAAGCTTTTACAATTGCAGTGAAGACCAGTCTACTGAAAAGAAGCAGCCGAATTCGAAGAACAAAGAAGAACTAAGAAGTTACCTGTTAATTTTAGAAATAAAGTAAGTAGAATATCACCATACTATTTGTATTATTAATCAAACATACTATAACATAAATACAAGCTATTTTGGTGCCTAAAAATAGAGATTGTGTACCATTTTGTCCAAAAATCTCCATGCCTTAAACAGCGATTTACAGCCAGAATCGCCCACAAATTCCTATTTTTGGACACACAAATTACCCAACGGAACCGCTACAATTTTCATATTATAGAACAAACAACTGTTTTAATTGTATACATTAGATTTACTATTTGTACTTTTCAACACCACTAGCTTACTTTTTTTTGTCATCTGAACCCCAGTTTAGTAACACATAAATTCAAGAATACCAATCCCTACTAGTTTTAGTTCCCAATGCACAATCACACACCATTACATACATCTTTATCATCTTACTCAAACACTCATGCACACAGCACACATACATTTCAGAAAACCCCAACCCATATCTTTTTTATTTTTTTTCAACAGACCCTAAAGAAAGCCTACCAAAAGTCAAGTCTGTAGAAAGCAACGCAAAAGTAGAGCAAATGAAAATAGAAGTGTCCAACATAAGCATCCATCTCTAGCAGAATTTGTAAAAAAAGTTGAAACAAAACAGCTAATACAGTCATTTAGTGAAACACAAGAAGTTTCAAGTACAAAAACGTTGCCTCCTCTATCAAAATGTAAAACAAACCAAAAAACAATTAACAGAAAATCAGCTATCACTACAGATAAAACTACTTCTTTAAATTTTAATATAGTGCAAAGTAAGCATACCAAGAAAAGTATTTTAGCCAAAATGTACCGTCACAAAGTCCTTCAAAATCTTATAAAAACAGGAGAGAAATCAGGTTCAATGCTTAAAACCTATCGTAGGAAATTAATCTTAGAAGCGTTGATGGACAGTGCAATTCTTCTGAAAAGTAAGTTATTAATTTTACTGTTAAACAAAATGAAACCACTAACAAAACTAATAACTAAATTACAAAAAAGACTTCTCAATAAGCGAAATGTCAACAGAAAGAACTTCTTAAGTATCTGCAGAGGTGAATGGAATCACATTACGAGCACAGAACCATATTTTAATGAAGAAGCATACAAACAAAAGCAAACAAATACAATTGCCATACATAGCAGTGGTCGAGGTTATGAAAAAGTGAATAATACCATAATGGAACAAGAAGTACTCCTTACAAAAATATGCCCTGAAAACTTAGAATTACCCCTCCATTCAACTGAATCAGAACGTCTAGTGTACAAATGCCCATGCACGTCAATGTGTAACATTCCCAAACAATGTTTCAAATCTTTACGCCAATTCCTCAATAAATATGTAAAAAGCAAAGACAAAATCAAAATTAAATTACTGCAAAATATGGATACCTATCCAGTGCGCAAGTACACAGGACTACAAGGACATTCATTGGCCTGCATTACAGGACCTACTTGTAAAACCACTTTCCATGATATCAAAAGGATATCAACACATCATTCAACTATAAGAAATCTAGTCTATAAACTGTACTATGCTAAAAGTCCTGCTTTTGCACTAGCAAAGTTAAATAACATCCTTCTACATGGTACAGCAAAAGACTTATTTGAAGAAATTCACTATATCCAGAAAAAATATTTTGGAAGTGAAAGCCATTTACAGAATGAAATCGCTTTAAACCAATTAAGCAACAATTCTACACATGGCAACTTTTTGCTAAACATACAAAAAAGAAATACTACAATTTAAAAGTACATCAGCTGAAGTAACAAACCACGTATGTGTATGTTGCCGTAGAACTTTTTATAAAAGTAACACAAAAACTGTAGACCTATCATACAAAATAGAACACAATGAAGATTCTAAATGGTTTGAATTAGCTCTCTAGCAGAAAAAAAATACGAAATAACTGAGCCCTTAATACTTTGCAGTTACTGCACGACAAAACTTGACAACAACCAAACTCCTTCATGTGCTATCACAAATAATTTGGAATTACACCCAGTACCAAAATCCCTACAACAACTTAATTTATATGAGAGCATCATAATTCAAACAGTACACCCATTTCAAGCAATAATACAAAATTACCTCCCTCTGAATTGGTAAAAGGCATTTGTGGAAAAATAGTTTATTTACCATTAGATCTAAAAGAAAATGTACATCCTCTAGGAGTGCAACGTCCAATGCAGCAAAATGGAGTACCTCCAAAAGACAAAATAATTTGGCAACAGCTGGTAGATTTATATAAAGTTAGACAAGCCTTCAAATATCTTAAAGAGAATAATGAATATTACAAAGAAATTAATATTGAAGAAAACTTGAAAGATACAACTGAAATAATTCAAGAAACACAAGAAGCTGGTCAATTTGAGCTCCTAGATCCTGCTACAATATCAAATACGTTAGACCATTATACAATTCATCCTTTGCACTGTAATGACACCGTAGAAGATGTACTGGAAACTTACCAAATGCGTCAAACAAAAGGATCGCCAATCAGCATATGGGAAAAAAATATAGAAGCAAGTGCTTTTCCTCTACTCTTTCCTACTGGCAAAGGAGGAAGGTATGATTACAAACCTATTGAAATATCAGCTTCAGAATACCGCTCATTACGGATGTATTCTGAAGATCCAAGATTTATACAAAATGTGGAATACATATTCCACCTACTCTTTGAAAGTGAACTAGCATCTTTATGTTACGGAGTTGCACACATATTAAAATCAGGATCACACTTTCAAAATATGACAGCTACACAATTATTTAAAAAAGTGCAACACAAGGATGAGGTTTTACAATCAAATATTAAAAATCTATTAGCAAATATGCGTGGTACTAAAGAGTACTGGTTTTGACGTCATGGAGATGTACGTTGTATGATCAGAAACCTTGGCCCATCCTCTTGGTTTGTTACATTAAGTTGTGCAGAATATGCATGGGAAGATTTACATGATTTCCTACGCATATCAAATAAAAACAAAACAAACATAGATATACTAACACCTGGAGAACTTTGTTCTTTGGATCCTGTGAATGTTTCAAGATATTTTCACCATCGCTTCATTGCTATGCTACATTTTATTTGTAATAAAACTGTTCCTCCCCTTGGAGAAGTGCAACACTTCTTTTGGAGAAAAGAATACCAAGCCAGAGGAGCACCACATATCCACATGCTTTTATGGATTAAAGATGCTCATAAATTTGATCAAGACAGTGATGCCACTGTTTTACAGTTTATTGAAAAATATATCACTTGTGAAATTCCATCAGAAGCCACAAATAGTGATCTTCATGCACAAATTTTACAATTTCAAAGACACAAATGTGGAAAATATTGTTGTCGCAAATACAAAAACAAAGGGAAATACTACACCAAATGCCGATTTGGTTTCCCTAGACCAGTTACAAATGCAGGTCAAGTGAACAACCTCATGTCTTCAGTTAGACATAGTGTTAAAGGTAAGTCAGCTAAAAATACATATTACATAAAAAGAAAAGAAGAAGAAAAATATATCAATGATTATAATGCAATCATTGCCCACTTATGGAATGCAAACATAGATGTGCAGTACATTGCAGACAATTCTACTGCAGTTGCACGATATGTCACAGCATACTTAACTAAAGCAGAAAAGACAGAGCTCCAAGACCTCTGGAATGACCTGTCATCAGATAAAACAGTATCTCAGAAATTATACAGCTTGGGAATAAAAATGCTCACCCATAGAGAATGTGGATCATATGAAGCAGCTGATCGTTTAACTGGTACTGCATTGTATGGTAAATCTGAAAATATACTATGGCTAAGTATTGGTCCAGCTAAATCTAGAAAAAGAGTTCTAAAATCATATGAAGATATAGAAACAATAGCCAAAGATGATCCCAACAGCCAAGACATTTTAAAAAATAATTTATTGGACACATACTACCCAAACAGAAGTAATACTTTGGAAAACATGTGTCTATACCACATAGCCCTAAACTACACATACAAAAATAATATGAAACCTGATGAAAAAAATGGTAAATATAGAGTAACAAACTGTGAAGGCAGCTTAGTTAAACTCACTAAACCAAATGTCATTAATCATATCAAATTGTCATTGAAGACTTCTCAACATAAAGAAGTATATTACATGTCCCTGCAACAACTCTTCAAACCATGGAGAAAAGAAGAACAATTACTAGATACCTATGACTCATATGAGGATGCTTTCCACTTTACACAGTACAAAACAATGTTGCACAATGAACAGTAACACGAAGAAGAACTCCAAGCCCAACTAGATAAGGACACTCCTGACAGTAGTCAACCTTCTGTAACAGGAAGCCAGGAACCACTGGGAGAACCACTAATAATAAATGAGGCAGAATTAGCTATGATAGAAGTAGAAAACACCATGTGTCAGTATGAAGATAAGGAAGACTTAACTATACTACAATCAAAACTAAACAATGAGCAAAGTAGCATTTTTCAAGAAGTAACAACACAAATTGCACATGGTGTAAAACATGAAAATAAAGAATGTTCCTGCCATAATTATAAACCTATACTACTGTACATCAGTGGTGAAGCTGGTTCTGGCAAAACATTCCTAATCAAAATCATTAGTAAGTTCCTTCAACAATTGACAAACAACAAACTGTCAGCTGTTGTCACTTCCCCCACAGGTTTAGCTGCCTACAACATAGGTGGTGTTACATTACACCGATTACTACTATTACCAGTAGAACACCAGAACAAATTAGACTATTACAAACTTTCTGCAGTAGTTGCAATGGAATTTCACAGAGTATTGAAACAAATGAAAATGCTACTAATAGATGAAGTGAGCATGGTCTCCAACCTGATGTTAGCTTTGATTCACCTCAGATTACAAGAAGTACTCAAAACAGACTATGAAGAGCTCTTTGCAGGAAAACACATTATTGTTTTTGGAGATCTGCTTCAATTAACACCAGTAAAGGGTGAGCCTATGTTTGAAACATTCGGACACAAACTGTGCCGTAAAACTGTTGGCAGCATTGGAAATGTCAACCTTTGGCAACATTTCCAATACAGAGAATTAACAGAAAACATGCAGCAATCTGCAGATCACACTTATGCCAACATTGTAAAAAGTATCACAGTTGGTATGCTTTCTAAAGAAGCAGAAGCAATATTGAAAACCCGGCACATTAATGCACTTTAAGGTGATAATGCATGTGCTACAGATGTTATGGAACAATTAGCCCACAAAAATGTCAATTGTATGGCCTTAATGCCAACTCTTGCAAACTGTTTCAAATTCAATGAAATCATGCTAAGTAAAGAAATGCAACCAATCATGGAAATTAGCGCCACAGACAAACTAGTTGTACATGGTATGACACTACCCATGTGTGACCAAGCCACAACAAGACTAAATAGTTTAGAAAAATCAATCTCAAACACAGCAGGCTTAGAAAAGATATTAAAATTATCCTTAAATTGCAGAGTAATGCTTAAACGTAACCTTCACATGGACCAAGGACTAGTTAATGGAGCACTGGGTACAGTTGTTGGCTTTCAAACATACCAACACGACAACAAAATTCAGTTTGTCAATATACTCTTTGACAAACTTTCAGAAGTAAAAAGGATAGGACGCTCAACAGCTGGATTCCTTCTCTTCGAAGATATGTATGTGCGCAGAGAACAATTTTCTCTAACTCTTGCATACACAGTCATGATTCATAAATCACAAGGTCTTACCCTAGACAAAGCAATGATAGATATTGGTAACACAGTCTTTAAAGAAGGCATGAGCTATGTAGCACTATCACGCTTACGTACACTTGACGGTCTATTTCTAATCAACTTTGATGCAAGTAAAATAAATGCTGATATTGCTTGCATTTTAGAATACAATATACTTCGCTCACTATACACCCCCCACCTAAACACATATTCTGTTCCACAAAAAGTAAAACGTTATAAAAGAAAAATAAATCAAACAGAAATGCAACAGATGTCACTGCAAATCCTCCAAAGAGAGTAAAAGAAACTAATACTTCATCAAGTACCACAAGCAAAAAAGAATCAATTAGGGAAAGTAAACCAAGTACTTCTTTAAAGAAGGAAGACACACTCCAAAAAATGCAGTTAGATACAGAACTACCTGGACCATTTAAATTCTCAAATATAGTTGGTGTAAGTTGCTACGCAAATGTAGCAATGAATATTCTATTTCAATTACCACCAATTGTTGACAACATTTACTTACACAGTACAGACCCATTGTGTTTGCAAATGTTAGTACTTCACAGAAATGCAGCAAATAATCCTGACAACACGTATAGTGTTTTTGGAATAACACAACAATTGGACTACTGTGCTGGAATGGTGAAATTTACTATAAATTCACAGGAAGATCCACAAGAATTTCTAATATACTTACTACAAGTACTGGAAAACAAAAACATACCTATAAATGAAATCTTTCAGATTTCATACATGTGGAAACATACATGCACTCTCTGCAACAATGTGACACAAGAGGAAATCCCCAATGAACGCTTCATATATATATCAATACCAAATTGCGAATCCATTCCATTTCAGCGACGTGTACGAAATGCAAACCATGGTAGATTATGCTCTACCTGCAATTCAGAAAATCGCTCCACGTTAGTAATACAAACACATAGGGCCTCATTACACGGACGGCGGTAAGGGTTAACGGTCACCGTTAATGGCAACGGTGACCGTTAACCCTTACCGCCGTACTACGAGGTCCCTTTGCGGGTTGGAGGAATTAACGCCTGCTTCTTGCAGGCGTTAAGTACCAACCCGCTAAGGGACCTCGGAGCTAATTACGGCACCGCAAAATTGCGGTGCCGTAATTAGCGCCTTCCCCATTCCCATAGAGCCCTATGGGGCAGAAATGGGAATGGGGAAGGGCAATGGCGGAAAGGGGATTTACCGCCCCTCCAACCTTGGAATGGGGCGGTAAATCCCCTTTCCGCCAAGGCGGTGCCGGTAATTTACCGGCATGGTCCAGGGTGCTAATAGCACCCTGGATTACCGCCTTCCGTGTAATGAGGTCCATAGTAAATACATAATGCTAATGCTTCTACGTTACAATGCAGATGGTACCAAAAACAACTGCAACCTGACTGGATTCACACATGGTCAAATATCACTGGTAAGAAAACCTTCACAACAATAGGTATAATCTACCACCAGGAGCCACAACCAATTCAGGGCACTACACTGCATATATAAAAAAGAAATGTGGATGGTTTGAATGTAATGATAGTACCATTACTCTAAAGCAGAGATTACCAGGAAATCTTACAAACGCTTATTTGATGTTCTTAAAACCAAAATTTGATAACTAAACTGTATTTAAACCCTAAGTAAACTTGTGTTAAAAAAAAAATAAACTGTTAGAATACTCGAAAAGCTATCTAACTGCTCAAAGATTCTACAACAACTAATCAGATAAATGAATACCACTAAATTAGACCAAAAAATACACAGTTAGAATACGCCAATTGGTATCTAACTGTCCCAAAATTTAACAATATCCAAATAGATAAATCAATACCACTAAAATATATCAAAAAAATAGACAGTTAGAATACGGCAATTTGTATCTAACTGCTCCAAAATTTTATAATATCAAAACAAATAAATAATATGTTACTGCTCCAAAAAAATACAAGCCAAAGTATAAAGCATTAGCCAGAAACAACAAGTGAACACTGAAAACAAACAAACAAATTAACTGTAGCATAAAAGAAAAAGGTTTTTTTTAATCCAACATGGATTTTCTTTTCTCCCACAACCCAATGATTTTAGCAATAAATACAGAAACTGAGCAAATTGCACAGTACTCTGATTTGTAATCTACTCAATATGAGGGTCCAAAAATAAAAGTATATTGATTATACAATGTAATAAGTCATTACAAAATACTAGTACTAACATGCTATTTTCTTTTATCACAGAAATTAACAAGAAAAACATGGACTCCCATTACTAGACCAAACAGTAAGTATACAACAATAAGGAGAACCATAGCAGCATATCACATCCATAGTATCTAATACCTTTGTTCCTTATACATTTGTTTTTCACCCAAAGTTATAAGCAAATATGAATGTGATATGCTGCAGTGGTTGTTGCCAGGGCATACAGTCTTGGGTGCATGGACAAATGGCCATGCACCCAAGACAGTATGCCCTGGTAACAACCACCGCAGCATATCACATCCATGGAGTGAAACATTTCAACTATGGTCTATGGAAACTTTTAATGTCCGCGGACATTATGAGTGTTCTTAGAACACTTTCAACTTGCCAGCGAACAATACGGACAGCGTTTTCAGGACACCCCCTACGAACATTTCAGAACAACGCGATAGTTCTTAGAACACTTTCAACTTGACTACGAACAATACGGACAGTGTCCTCAGGACACCCCCATTTTGTTTATTTGCGAACATTTCAGGACACTGCGAGTGTTCTTAGAACACATTCAACTTGCCAGCAAACAATACGGACTACGCCTTCAGGACACCCCCTACGAACATTCCAGGACAACGGGAATGTTCTTAGAAACATCTTCAGAACATCCCCATTTTGTTTATTTGCAAACATTTCAGGACACCGCGAGTGTTCTTAGAACACATTCAACTTGACAACGAACAATACGGACAGTGTCCTCAGAACACCCCCATTTCGTTTATTTGTGAACATTTCAGGACACCATGAGTGTTCTAAGAACACATTCAACTTGACAGAGAACAATACGGACAGCATCCTCAGGACACCCCCATTTTGGTTATTTGCGAACATTTCAGGACACTGCGAGTGTTCTTAGAAACGTCTTTAGAACACCCCCATTTTGTTTATTTGCAAACATTTCAGGACACCGCGAGTGTTCTTAGAACACATTCAACTTGACAGAGAACAATACGGACAGCGTCGTCAGGACACCCCATTTTATTTATTTGCGAACATTTCAGGACACCGCGAGTGTTCTTAGAACACATTCAACTTGTCAGCCACAACCCCCATTCATATTTGCGAACATTTCAGGACACAGCGAGTGTTCGACAACATCTTCAGAACACCTCCATTTTGTGTATTTGCGAACAATTCAGGACACCGCAAGTGTTCTTAGAACATATTCAACTTGACAACGAACAATACGGAAAGCGTCCTCAGGACACCCCCATTTTGTTTATTTGCAAACATTTCAGGAAACTGCAAGTGTTCTTAGAACAGTTTCAGTTTGCTTGCGAACAAAACGGACACATATTGAGTCCTCAGAACACCCCCCATTCAGTTTATTTAGAACATTTCAGAACACCTGTGATGTCTGAAGACAAATCGAACACAAAAACAACATCTAACACATAAAAAACACAACTTTCATCCTATCTCATACACTCCCACCCTCCCCAAACACTCCTACACACCAACACACTCTACTAAATACAGATTTTGAACAACGTTTCACCACGCTGTCCGCGGACGACCGCAAATCCAAGATGGCGGGCGCTACCGAAAATCTGACGGGCTTCACGCTCCACGCCGTCCAATCAGCGAACACGTTGCATGTCCGTGAACATCACGCAAGCCGATTGGCCAATCAGGACACTGTCCGCGGAGCGAACAGGGAAGTGTGTCCGCAGACCGAACACAGATATCACTAATTTTCTTTCCCCTTTTTTTTCGTCATTTAAAAAAAAAACTACTGGACGGATTTTCACGCTTTCGGGACCAAGCCGCTGCTCCTGGTCCAAATTTGGTGAAAATCCGTCCAGCGGTTTGGGCAGTAGACGCGAGCAAAAACAATTTCCCATTCAGTCTATGGGAAAAAAAAAAGTTTTGGGACCACCCCAATAACTTTGCCCACCCTGGATGAATCCTCACCAAACTTTGCAAAAAAATTCAGAGTTTTGGTGAGGATCTGTCCAGGGAGAGCGAAGTTATAAGCCGCCCAAAAAGTGCTGAAGTGGGAGAATGGGACAAAAGAGTCCCACCAATCCCCTCACGCCCCTGGCCTAGAGGATCGCGGCCCAGACACCCGCCACGAGAGGAGTTTGCCTATCTACCAGGTACAGGAACATACGGATGTGCCCACCAGCCTGCCCTGCCCAAACCGACACCTGCGGCATGGATGAACTCGACTGAACCATTCAAGAGTAAATAAACACATTGTTAGAGATGCCATGACGACCTAGCCAACGGTCAGGACACCCGTGCAAACATGCACACTGGACACTCCCACACCAATCCACATGAAGAACATATTCAGTGCTATGACGTAGGTGACGGACACACCCACTGACGCGCATCTTTATTATTTTTCACATAGGTTTTTCAAAATGCAGAAACGCAAGACGCACAACAAACTCATCTAAAATGCTTGCTGACGCTTCTCCGGACCCATGCATTGCAATGAGAAATACAACGAAGACATGATACTGGGGATAAAGCAATATGACACCGTAACTTAAAGCGCCGTGCATCAAACATCCCCCCCTATGCACCAGGCCCAAGTAGGCCGCAAGCAAGAGCCTCCACGAACATTGAACGAGCAAGAGTACAATTGCTGACCCTGCAGAATGAGCCGGCGAGAACAGACAGCCAAGGGAGCAATGTTGCAAAATCGCATACCACAAGCCAAAGCCAAGGTCACACCTGAAAACTAAGCCAGACACACACTGGAAAATGCAACATTAAATGTGCAGAATTCTGCCTCAACCACGGTCTCTCCTCACGTGACCAAGCCGAACATGACAGGGTGCCAGGCCCAGGAGGGAGGAGGCGCCTGGGTCCCACGTTTTGAGACACAGGCAGCAACAATGAAGCGACTCAATGGACATCTGCGGCGGTGGGAGTAGTCTGCTCTCAAGCTTATGAACAAATCCACGCATTGTCTGCACAAACACATAGTTATACATTGTTGCAAATGGCAGGTGCACCGCGAGCTGGGAACAACGATGGTCCCAAGCTGGGGGGCTGGCGAGTGGACCAATCAGAACATGGGGCACTTATCACTGACGTCATTAACATTAGCCAATCATCAGGGGTCTTCATGTAACAATTTTCATGTATCTAATAGAAGGGACAACCCAAGTATACCACCTGACTGACCCTTAACCACTAACGGCGTTCTCTATACGTATGCTATACTAACCCTACCACTCGAGGAACCAATCCAGAGTGACGATAGGTTTTTTGCTAACTTTCCCAGGTGACGCAAGTAACGCGTCATACTGAGGTAAAAAGGGCCTGCAAGCCCCACGAATTTCGAGAGAGAGTCAGGACGGACGCGTACGATCCTTGACCCATCCCTGCCGTTGTTTAATGAACAGCAGAACCACCTTGCTTCTTGCGTGTGCCTCATACTCATTTTTGGGATACGTGGGAGGAGTTGGGGCCTCCCTGCCCGAGGGTCCGCCGACGGCCCAGCAGACCCCTGGAGAATTTCCCCCCGACAAGTTGTAGGCACTGCTGAGATCTGTTTAAGATCTGCTTTTATTTTATTTGTCCGAGTGCTCTCGTTGCGAGGAGGCCCGGCGGCGCGGCCCCCTCTCCCGCTGCCCCCTTTTTGAGGACTACAGGACCATCGCGGAACTGCGAGAAGACCGGACAGCCCAATCCGGATATTGGTCTTCGGGAGCCGGTTGAGAACTATCCCGCCCGCGGTTGGCGAGTGTCCAGACGTGGTCCAGACGAGGGGAGGTGGTGAGCCGCTTGGAGGGGTGCACGCGGTCGAGCGGCCCCGCATCAAGAGAACTTGGTGAGTATGCCACGCCCAACAAGCAATGTGAAATTGTAAGGGAGGGGGAAAGAATAGAATACGGGAGGTGGGAGGTGTTACACAGGTGCGCGACAAAGGTTTGATAAATTAGTGATGAGGGTGAAGTGAATGGTAGCTGGACAAGTGCGAGAGCAGTCCGCTACGTTACGGAAGAGGAGGGGGCGGAGCACGAAAACATCACGTGCGGCAGCTCGTAGACACTGATTGGCCTAGGTCGCGACCACCTGTAAGGGTGTGTGTGTGGTTTCCTACGATTTGGGGATTATTGATCAATGAGTAGACGAGGATCCCTATTGATCGAGCAGAAAACTCGATAGATAAATGACGTTTCCCTGTAGGCGGTAGCTAGCTGGTTGCCTAATATGGAAGATAATTGGCCGGTTAAGCCCTCCTGTCGAGGGGCGTATCACACGCGAGGCGACGCAGTGTGTGCAGTCTGATTATATTGTTGATTACCTTGTTCCAGGCGTGACAAGAGGACAGTTGTGGGGTTAACGGGGGTAGATTGCAAGCGTATTTCGAACTTTTAAAAACATGTAAAGAACTTACCAGTGGTTTTGGAAGAGATCGGTGACGTCACCAGTAGGGCTTTCACAGGATATCTCAAATACAAGGCATTTTTCGGAGAGTGGTGGGGAAGAGAATAATGGATAGGGAGTGGAGACTGAGATAAACGGTAACGAGTAGATCGGGGCAAGGTGAAAAGGGGGACGTGGCCGCGCACAGAGAACGCCGGCCACGACAAGTGAAGAAAGAGGAGGAGGGGTAAAACAAAAGTGGGACGGCTGTATAAGAACGTCGCACAGGGCACACAGCCGCAGGGGGCTACGTGCGCCTCGGCCGTAGGGGGCCGTAAAGGTGTTCGGTAAAGAAAGAAAAAAAAAAAAAAGAAAAGAATATACAAATGCAAATGCTATATTTTACTATTTTTCCTTAGCGGACAATCGCAAGTCCCCAAAATTACGGGGCGAGGTAAAAGATCTAAGATCGTATAGCGTACACTGTTAGCAAGATAACCGCTACCAAATACGGGTAGGATAACAAGTGAAGTGCTACTATGTCATACGGGACAGGATCGGGAGGGTGGGGGAACACCCTCACTACCCCGCTACAGCATATATGTAAAACACTGTCACCCCATAGGGAGAAACTGATCAAATACAGCATAGAATAGACACAGGGGACGGACAACAAAATGACGACACCATGGCCGCCTAATGGCAGTTTCGATCCATATACCCAACATTCACTATTAACCCATCTGCATAACACATACAAGGGGAAGAAGTTGACTTAAGGTGTTTAACTTATGGAGGATGTTCCAAGGGTCCCGACCAGGACCAAACGGAATGTTCACTATGGGGGAAACAATGGAAGAAAAGAAGATTAAGGAGGAAGGAGAGAATGGGGAAAAAGAGAGTGAAGACACACAGAACACGGGGAACGGACAAGAGGGAGGAGAAAAGAGTAACAAGCTAAACGAAAAGGAAATAAAAAAGGAACAGAGCGACGATATGCCCCTAGCGCAGGTAGTGAAAACGGAGGAAGGGGGGTTATATCCTTTAACAGAACTACGAGAAATGGATGAGGATAATACCAGAAAGAGTGACATAAAAGGGGAAGAGGGGAAAAGAAAGGAGGAAGAGCTGTTACGACAAAAGGAAGAGATTTTGGAGAAACGATTAGCAGAATTAAGGGATGAGCAGCATGCACTGATCAAGCAGCTTGAGAGAGAGGAAAGAGAGAGAGCATGGGAAAGTAAAGAAAGTAAGAATGAGTTGGAAAAAATGAGGGAATGAACTGAGGAGCAAAAGAGAGAAGCCGAAAGGGAAAAGGCAGTAGCAGAAAGGGTATCCAGAGCAGCACTGCGTGACAAGAAAAGAGAGGAAGAAGAGAAAGAAAAAGAAATAGAAATATGGAAGAGGTGATTACTATCAGAAACGACAAATAAATACAAAGAAGGCAGGATGATAGAGAGTATATTAGAGCGGGAAAGAGCGAGATGGGAAAGGAAGAGAGAAGAAGAAAGGATATTGGAAAAGATGAGTAGTGAAGTAATTGAGGAGTTAATAAAGAAAAGAGAGGAAATTGGTAGAGAAATAGCGGAGAAAAAAGAAGGGGAAAGAGAAGATAGGAGAGGGGAGAGTGAAGGAAGGAGGTATGTACGCAGGAACACAGAAGTAGCCACAACATCAGCACAAAGGGGAGCAATTGGTAAAGAAGAAACGGGAGGAACGGATCTAATAGACTTAAAAACAGGGTCAGCCGCTTCTCGAAGCAACGAGCTGGGGGTAGATCTCTCTCCGCGGCAGGAGCCTCTCTCTGGAACAGCCTTCCTGTCTCCCTGAAACTTGAGGAGAACCATCTCCAGTTCCGGAAGCACCTCAAAACCTTCCTCTTTGCTTCTGCTTTCTCTCTCCCTCTCCCCTGCTAAATTCTTCACTAAATTCTGCACTGAATCTGAAACTTGGCCACTCTCACCAACCTCGGTCCTGGGCCCAGCCACTCTCCACTTGCACTGCCTCCCTGGCAACCCCTGCACTGCGGGACTGACTCTGTATCCCTACAGCCCCCCTTCCCAGCACTTGTCTGCACTTACCTTGCACTTATCTATTTATTTCTATTCTACTTACCTTGTACTGCACTTTTCCCTTCCCCCTACCCCTGCACTTGCGTGGTCTGAATGACACCTGGCCTAGTAGGATCGTTATCTGTCCTCCCCCTGTTCCCCCTCCCTGCCTCGTCGCGCCTTGAAACACTTGTGTATAGGCGCATTACAAATGCCATATCATATCATATCATAACGATCAGGGGGAAAAAGACAGATTGGGGGTTGTCACTCCTGGATGACTTTTGTAGTGAGGAAGAAGAAGGAATGGAGAAGGAAGGAAGAAATAGTGAAAGGGAAAGCCTAGATAAATTTTACATCACCCAGACAAATAGAGAATCACCATGGGCCTGCAGGAGAAAGGAAGAACTGGAGGGAAGTGAGGGGGAAGAGCAAGGAATGGCGGGAAGGCAGACACGTGCAGCTACACCCTCATCATTCCGTCCAACATGCTCCACCACCCCACACTCATCCCGTGCAACATGCCCACCTACACCCGCACCTGCCCCTCACGAACTCACACCCTATGCAGGCAGGCTTAGAGATCTCCCTGGACGCAGGCAGGAAGAACGAATACACATGCCCACATCAAATAAAGGAAATGATAAAAGAAGGGGAAGAGATGGAGGAGAAACAGTTACGAGCAGGGGAAATATGGACACAATTGGCGATGTAGACGACACAGAAGAAGAGGAGGGGTACACAGACTCGACTTTCGGGAACCCATGGGGTCAAACAGGACACAACTTAATGACACTTCTGGAGAGGGGAGGGGTTAGACCACAATACGTCCCTTGGAAGCATGCAGACAAGGAAAACATAAAGTGCAGGCTCCCATCATTAAGTGGAGGTGCGGGAAAATGGATATATGAAATGGAAAAACACACCGCAGGACAGCAACTGGCAGTGGGGGATGTAAAGGGCCTTCTAATATCAATTTTGGGGGATGCAGCAGATGACATCTGGAAGAGAGCAGGCTTCCCCGGGGTCAAAATAACAAACACATCACACGATGGGGCACCATTCACAAACTGCAGACATGCATTATGGCAAGCGCTGAGGGTACAGTACCCAGACACATCAGACATAGGAGCAATTACATCACGCAAGATGCGTGAGAACGAAGATCCTGTTGATTATATCCAGGAAATTCAAGAGAAGTGGCGTATGGAAACTAGAGAACAATGGGACAAAACACCAGCAATATTCTATCATATACTAATACAAGGGCTCCCAGAAGCAGTTCAGAAACAACTGAAGAAGGTAGTGGGGATGGAAGCAAAAGCATGGCCAGAAATAAAACTGACGATAGTACATCATTGTAGGACATGGCAAGAAAAGATGAAACAAAAGGAAGAGGATAGAAAACCGGAAGAGGCTAAATTGGTACAGAAAAAACTTACTAAATACACGATGGAAGGTGCACTGATAACTACACCTACAACAATGACTCAAAACCCCACACAAGTAGTGGCTGCACAAGATCCCTCCCAAATACAATCATCACAGATTGTAGCACAACAGCTGCCACCACCCCAACCATACACAACTAACATGGGAGGAGGATACTCAACGCCAGGAGCTGGATATTATAATTATAACAGGGGAAGGGGAGAATGATGAGGGGGAGGGGATACAGCTATAACACACAACAGCAAGGGGGAGGATTAAGAAATTTCTACCCCACCGGGCAACCATTTTCCAGGACAATTCAGGGAGCTTTCCATGGCAGAACAGGGAACCACCGGTATGTTTGATTTGTGGATTACTAGGGCACATGTCACGCACATGTAGAATGAGACCCGGCACACCAGCATGGGGAGAACAGGGACAACAATGGCCTACAAGGGAACAGCAGGGCATCCAACAACAGCAGGCACTGCAACCGGGAAATGTGCAGCAACAACTAGTAACACAACAACAGCCACAGACATATTCACTACCACAACAACAGGTAGCGATAACACAACAACATCAAGTGCAGCAAGTACAGCAACCTGCCCAAATTCAAGACCATAAAATAACATCTACCAATACACAACTACAGCAAACACAACTGGGAAGAGTGACGGTCCTGGGACACAACCCTTACACAGGAAGTGGTCAATCATTATACCCACAATAGGACAGCCCAAAGACGGCCTTGGTGTGTCCCATTCTGTCGGTAACACCTAATAGTGCGGAGGAACCACGCATAGAGGTAACGATAGGTGACAAAAAATTGTCATTCCTTGTTGACACCGGGGTGACCCGGTCTTGCATAAGGGAAGGTAAATTTAAGATGTCAGGTGAGGCCATGAACACCCAAGGATTCTCTGGGGTTGGGGGGTTGGTTCCCTTTACTGATAGCATTCCCTTATCGATAGGGGATTATGACATGTCCGTCCCGCTTTTATATTCTAGGGACTCACCAGTAAACATACTTGGGAGAGACATAATGAGCAGGTTGAATATGACGATCTCCTTTACGGAGGACGGCATAATTTGCTCCACTCCTGCAATAAGCATGCTCACTGCACGGCAAATTATGCAAGCATACTGTGGACAGACAGTGATTAGGGCTGAGCCAGTAGATGGCGAACTGTTCCTGTATGGAGCAGACATGGCATTCGCATGGATGCCAGGAATAGAAGGAAAGATCTGGAGGAGGCCAACAGCCTATTTGTTTAGACCAGAAACACCAGCCAATGAACCAGAAGGAAAGGTGATTTTAGTGAGCATGGAGAGCATTATAGCAACTGCTGATTATATTGCAGTACATGCCCAAGACAGGGAAGGAAGAGCATGGAGGGCAGTGATAGCCCTAGCTGAGGGATGCAGGCTCACCCAGGTGTCAGACGAGGAGCTCTTTTCAGAAGGAAAGGAAGAAGGTGAAATGGTATTTATGATGAGTGTGGACATATGGCTAAGAGTGAAATACAAACAAGTGGCACAGAAAATTGCAATGGCACTTGAAGCACCAACATCCACCTCAGTTCCCTTCTTTGAGGAGGATATGGCAAAAGTCCCAACATCATTATGGACTACTAGTCCCTATGACGTGGGGTGCATAAAGAGTATAGGGGGAGTAAGAATAAAAGTGAAAAAAGGTGCAATACTCCCTAGAGTGAAGCAATACCCGCTATCAAAAGAGGCAGATGAGGGCATATATGAAACAATAACGGCCCTTATAAATAATGGCATATTGGTACCATCAGAATCACCATGTAACACAGCCGTATATCCAGTGCGCAAAGCTAAAGGAGGGTCTTGGCGTTTCATCCAGGACCTCAGGCCCTTGAACAACATAGTGGAAGCAGAATACCCGATAGCAGCAAACCCGGCCACAATATTGTGTAGCATTCCAGCAGAGGCATCACGATTTACAGTGATTGACCTCAAAAATGCCTTTTTCTCAATACCTGTGCATCCAGACTCACAAGATCTAACAAGCTTCACGTACAGAAACACAAAATGGAAACACACCAGATTGCCACACGGGTACTGTGAGTCACCCTCAATTTTCAACAGAGTAATACAGATGGACTTGTGAAACATTGAATTGGAAAGCACAGTGTTGCAGTACGTTGACGATATAATAATTTGCAGCACGAGCGAAAAAAAAATGCAGAGAGGACTCATTGAAGATTCTGACAATATTGGCTGAAAAGGGTTACAAGGTAGACAAAGAAAAGTTACAGTACTGTCAGGAACAGGTACTATACATTGGTCAGCTCATATCCCAATATGGAAGAAAGATTGCACCACAAAGAGCACAGGCCATATCAAAAACGCCGTTGCCACAAACAGTGAGGGAACTGCAGCAGTTCCTGGGACTGTGCAACTACTGTAGAGCATGGGTATTTGATTACAGCTCATACATAGGACCCCTACTTGAGGCATTAAGAGAAGCTAACAAAGGGGAGAAAAAATTGGGGTGGACAACGGAAACGAAAGAGGCCTTTGATGAACTGAAAGATGCAATATCAACTGCTCCGGTACTGGCCACCCCTGATTATGAATGACAATTCTTTATATTTTCACATTGCGGCTCAGCAGTAATGAAAGCAGTGTTGGCTCAAAAAACAAGCATGGGTTACAAACCAGTAGCATTTTACAGCGGTCACTTGGATCCTGTAATGTTAGGACATTTCCCTTGCGAACAAGGTCTTGCCGCAGCTGCCTTCACGGTAGGGAAAGCATCATCAATTACAATGGGGTGCCCAACCACACTATTTGTGGAACATGCACTATTTGCAATATTGAACAAGCCTAAGTCCACACTAACCACGCAGAGGGCGTCAGGTTATGAGATCATCTTATCTAGACCAGAATGATCAATTGTTAGATGCAGCACAGTTAATCCTGCAAGGTTTATAGCGGAAGTAATTGAGGAAGGCGACTATGCACATGATTGTACGCAGACTACCGAAATGTACTCATGTACTAGAAAAGTTGAAGAGGACGCGCTAAATGGAGGAGAGCTCTTGTTCATTGATGGGTCATCAACAATAGACCAAAGTGATGGGATAAGGAGAACTGGGGTAGCAGTGGTAAAAATGACAAAGGAATTGGTGGGTGTGGCGGTGAAATGCGTACAATTACCACAACATTACTCTGCTCAAGCAGCAGAATTGGTTGCACTGATCTTGGCGTTGAAGGAAAGCTTTGACAAAAGAGTGACTATATATTCTGACAGCGCATATGTCACGTCTACTGTCCACTCAGGATTGTCCAAATGGAGGAGAAGAGGGTTTAGGAGAGCTGACGGCACCCCAGTGCAACATGCTCTCTTGTTAGCTGAATTAATTGAAGTAATAAATGATCCCCAAGAACTAGCTTTGGTCAAATCTCTCGCACACACTAACAGAGAAGATCATATCTCAAAAGGAAATGCAGCAGCAGACGCACATGCGAAGTATGCTGCATATTTTGGTGAGATATGGAACCCCCCAGAGTCAGAGAGAGGGAGAGGGAGAGGGATAGCTAAAGAGATGTTGATGAGAGAAGGGTACACCCATCTCCCAGCCACACAGATAATGGAGTTACAAGCAGCTGCACCAATGGCAGAAAAAGAAATATGGGTAAAAAGAGGATGTACAATGTCGCCAACTGACGCACTATGGCGTCAGGGTAACACTGGAAAGATGGTAATGCCATTGGCACTATTGAACACCGCCCTGAGCCAACTCCACCAACCAGCCCACACAGGCAAGGAAGTTATTGCAGCACGAATTAGGGAAGATTGGTTCTGTCCCGAGTTAAATTCCCATGTGACAAATTTTATCAGCAATTGTCTCACATGTCAACAGTTTACGGCCGGTCACACGCTGAAAGTGATAAAAGGTACTATACCCCGGCCAGAGGGACCCTTCCTGCACATCCATATTGACTACGTTGATATGATAAACGTATGTCAAGGAAATAGGTATATGATTGTAGTAGTATGCCCATTCTCCAGGTGGATTGAGGCAGGACCCTGCTCACATCCAGATGCATTTAGAGCAGCTAAATTTCTAGTGAGGGAGGTTTTCCCCAGGTGGGGAGTGTGCGAGGTACTGCGGTCGGATAACAGCCCGCATTTCGCTAATGAGATGTTCCAGCACATCACATCCTTACTGAACATCAAGCATAAATTTGCATGTGCATATCAACCGCAGGCCAACGGTATATGCGAACGCCTGAATGGCCTACTGAAGGAGGCAATTGCAAAGTGTTTGTGTAGTGTTTGTGTCACAACAGCTCGAGCGCACGCGGGGCGGGTCTAAGAGTTATCAACAAGAAGACGAGGACCAAGGATCGGAAAAGGAAAAACTGTGCAAAATTGCTAAAGGTGACCACATGCTACTCCGTAATTTCAATAGAAAGTGGAACAGCCCACGCTTCACTGGTCCCCACCTTGTAGAGGAGGTATCTACGAGAGCAGTAAAGTTGCAGGATGAGCGTGCTTGGAATCACCTACACGACGTAAAGATCTGCAAACTCCAGACCCGCCCTAGCGTCACCGACAGGGCCATTGGAAGAACAGCAACAGCGTCACCCACGGAGGAAGAGACTTCTACCACAGCTGACGACCTAAGTGTCTCCATACCCTGCCACCCCCCAGATTCCCCAGAGACAACTACTGAAATAGAAACTGGTAATTCCCATACCGCCCACCCCATGGTCACACGATCAAAGAGTAAAGAGACTTCCGCCAGTTGAACCCCAAACCCTCTGCCCATCGACCTCCTACCTACTACAGTAACCACCCAATTGAAGGACATTGTTTTGCACATATACACATGTAAACACTTGAATGTTCTCTTTTTCTTTCTCGCACATGCAGGTACCGCGTATTATTGTATTGCTAAGAAAACAGATAACTAATAAAGTTCATTGCCCAGGAGTAGATGCTACCCTCAGACGATAACCACCCTGAAGCCCTATCACACCAATTTGTCTATCACATAAAAAGGCCAAAGTACCTAAAAAGAAGGAGGGTATGTGTCTACTACACAGCATTTATCTTGCCCATAGAACAATCAAAGCCCCATCTTCACCAACACTTGCCTGCCCTAAGAGACAGATCACTTAGATTGGTGTGGGAACAGCTCTTCGCCTGGGCACTGAACGACTACTTGATAGGGAGAGCTTGAAAACAACAACTAACACTAATAACAAGCATATTCAGAATTTTCAGACGGGCAACTTTAACGTCGCAAGAATAAGCTGCCGGACTGCAGCAAGGTAAGAGCAAAATGCCGGTGAGACTAGCTTCTGTAATAAAGATGATAGGGATTTTGATTATCACTGGGTTTTTGGCTGCCTCTGTATGGCAAAAAAGTTATGCTATCAATATTTTGGCTGTACCCAAACCTAAAGTACCTCCACCCACGGCTGCAACAGGTGTTACGTCAGGTGGTACTAGCAAGCCTCCACATAAAGGAGATAGAGTTAAACGTAGCACATACTCAGATAATAAAGGTATTGATAATTACATAACAGATTCAGCACACGTCTCAAACAACATGTGGTGCCAACACATGACCCAAATAGGTAAGCAGACAACAGAAGACAGCTGCTACGTCTGCTCATTGATCCCATACGCCATGAGCGCTTCTCGAACATTTGTTGCCACGGAAATAGATGAAAAGACAGCACGATGTATAATATACCTGGCACTGTTCCAAACGAAAGGGAGATTTCAAGGGACGGTGGTGAGACTGGTGTGGAAAACGCGAGACACGTATCCATAAGAAAACAACTTCCTGAAGACTTATTTGAGTTACCACAAAAGCAGTTTGCATGCTGAAGCATTCAGATACATGACAAGTAGTCCTGAAAAGGGAGAAACAAAGAAAGTAACACTACAATACCTACCATGTGACTGGTACGCCACTGAAGTTCCTGGTACACAAGGATGTTGGGAAAAACCACTGGTAACAATAACAGGGAAGGTGTACATGGACAACAAATGGGACATAGGAGTGATTGGCAGCAACATGGTAACAAGAGAAAATATTACAACTATTGATGAACACAATAACAGATGTTGGACGATTTGGGGCAAGTACGTACCCATGATGACGTGGATGGAGAAGGATGAAGACCCAATGAGCATACTGCCGCTGTCTGCACCTAAGATATGCTACCAACATAGAAGAGAAGTGGACGTGGGATACAACACCAACTGTGCAAGCGTGATAGAGTTACCTAAGGGGGGAGCGGGAACAGCAGTATTAATGGACCATTACTGGGCCTGCGGAAACAAGGCATACCACACACTGCCCCCTCTGTGGAATGGTATATGCACAATTCTACACGTTAATGTACCATCACTAGTGGTGCCCCAGAAACATGTGAACATGGCGAACTTCCCTAAAATGGATGAAGGAAACAAGAGGAAGAAGAGATCTGTAAAACCTCAGAAGGGGTCAGAGAACGAAAACAACAACACTGTCCTGAATAGAAAGAAGAGACAAGGAGAACCTCTGACAGGAAATTACCTATGGGGAAGGTCGGAAACAGCACTCACTTCAATCCCACCAGAACACAGACTATTCAGCAGAGCAGCAATGTTCTTCTCGTCAATAATACATCCGGGACTACAAGCTTACGCAAACGCAAAATGGCTCCAGATAACTCGATGGGAGCTAATGATGACAATTAATTCTACAGTAAATGGATTCAACGCAATAAAAGAGGAACTGCGAGCAGTGAGGATGGTAGCACTACAGAACAGATATGTATTAGATTTCCTTAAAGCAATGGAAGGAGGAGTTTGCGCAAAGATAGGACAATCATGCTGCACATTTATTCCTGCTAACGATGCTGACAATGGTACACTGACAGAAGCAGTATCACAACTGGCCCAGATGCACTCCAAAATGATGGAAGAAAGTAAAGGAGTGAAGAAGGATGACAGCTGGTTTTCAATGATATGGTCATGGATGCCATCTTGGCTGTAGGACGGACTGAAGATTATAGTTGGATGCATAATACTGGCTGGATCTGCACTGATAATAATAAGATTTTGGAAGGCTCGGAAGGCACTCACTGCAGACGAAATGATCGAAATGGTTGGCATACACCCCTTGATGCCGACAGATGAAGGCCAGCACACAGGCACAATAATAAAAGAAAGAGAAAAACTGCGCAAACAGATCATCACCAACCACCTGGACCCACCATCTGTGAAGCTCGAAAACCCAAGAAACCCAAGGAGCTACATAGGGAAATGGGTATACTGCACACCTGGAGGAACCTGTGTATATATGTATTGGTCATTTGAAGACCATGTCAACCACTATGGACACTTGGGAGGAGTAACTAAAATATGGAGAGTAAGAGGAGATAAGGAAAAAGATATCTTTGTGGTCGACAAGTCGTCCAGAGGGGGGACTGAAGTGTGAGAATGGGACAAAAGAGTCCCACCAATCCCCTCACGCCCCTGGCCTAGAGGATCGCGGCCCAGACACCCGCCACGAGAGGAGTTTGCCTATCTACCAGACGACCAAATACCCTGGTACAGGAACATACGGATGTGCCCACCAGCCTGCCCTGCCCAAACCGACACCTGCGGCATGGATGAACTCGACTGAACCATTCAACAGTAAATAAACACATCGTTAGAGATGCCATGACGACCTAGCCAACGGTCAGAACACCCGTGCAAACATGCACACTGGACACTCCCACACCAATCCACACGAAGAACAAATTCAGTGCTATGACGTAGGTGATGGACACACCCACTGACGCGCATCTTTATTATTTTTCACATAGGTTTTTCAAAATGCAGAAACGCAAGACGCACAACGACCTCATCTAAAATGCTTGCTGACACTTCTCCTGACCCATGCATTGCAATGAGAAATACAACAAAGACATGATACTGGGGATAAAGCAATATGACACCGTAACTTAAAGCGCCGTGCATCAAACATCCCCACCTATGCACCAGGCCCAAGTAGGCCGCAAGCAAGAGCCTCCACGAACATTGAACGAGCAAGAGTACAATTGCTGACCCTGCAGAATGAGCCGGGAGAACAGACAGCCAAGGGAGCAATGTTGCAAAATCGCATACCACAAGCCGAAGCCAAGGTCACACCTGCAAACTAAGCCAGACACACACTGGAAAATGCAACATTAAATGTGCAGAATTCTGCCTCAACCACGGTCTCTCCTCACGTGACCAAGCCGAACCTGACAGGGTGCCAGGCCCAGGAGGGAGGAGGTGCCTGGGTCCCACGTTTTGAGACACAGGCAGCAACAATGAAGCGACTCAATGGACATCTGCGGCAGTGGGAGTAGTCTGCTCTCAAGCTTATGAACAAATCCACGCATTGTCTGCACAAACACATAGTTATACATTGTTGCAAATGGCAGGTGCACCGCGAGCTGGGAACAACGATGGTCCCAAGCTGGGGGGCTGGCGAGTGGACCAATCAGAACATGGGGCACTTATCACTGACGTCATTAACATTAGCCAATCATCAGGGGTCTTCATGTAACAATTTTCATGTATCTAATAGAAGGGACAACCCAAGTATACCACCTGACTGACCCTTAACCACTAACAGCGTTCTCTATACGTATGCTATACTAACCCTACCACTCGAGGAACCAATCCATAGTGACGATAGGTTTTTTGCTAACTTTCCCAGGTGACGCAAGTAGCGTGTCATACTGAGGTAAAAAGGGCCTGCGAGCCCCACGAATTTCGAGAGAGAGTCAGGACGGACGCGTACGATCCTTGACCCATCCCTGCCGTTGTTTAATAAACAGCAGAACCACCTTGCTTCTTGCGTGTGCCTCATACTCATTTTTGGGATACGTGGGAGGAGTTGGCCAGCAGACCCCGGGAGAATTTCCCCCCGACAGTGCTCTTCCTATGGAAACAGCAACTTAACCATAATGTAATATATATATATATATATATATATATATATATATATATATATATATATATATATCACCAAGAAAGTTATTGTTGTCTTAAAAAGGTTGGGGGGAAAAAACATTCACCTGAAATGTAAAAGTAGGAAAATCCATTTGAGTCAAGTCACACAAACCTCAGTGACCTTAGTAGCCATCGCTGGAAGTTCACCTCCAGTTCTGAACCACAACAGCAAGGCTTTGTGGGTATGTAAATTAGCCCAAATTCAAACCTTTTCTCCAGGAAATTGTCTATGTCTAAGAGAGCAGTGCTATTTTATACATAGCTTAATATGCCCGAGACAAATATTTGCAAGGCTGTCATGACAACCACATACCTGGTTTTACCATTATTAGGCATCATCAGTGCAGTATAGACCTGACAGGCTTGTGGTTGGAGACCAAACTCTACTAGACTTCAATTCTGAAATGCTGCAGCCTAACATATAATTGCTTAAAACAAGTTTCCAGGCCTCACAATGGTCAGTTGAGCCCCAGACACCAAGGTCGGTGCGCCAAGGGGTGATCATCTTAGCAAAAATGAAACCACACCAGATAACATTTCCCAGGGCATACAGCATACAATTATGAATGTTCAATAGTTGCAGTTGGTAGCAGTGAGATATATACGTATACTTGAATGCCAGGAGCAAGTAGTTACCATGAGAAAATGGTCCCATAACAAATAAATATACAGCACCCCAAGTGGTTGTGGAAGGAAAATACACAAACATTAGGAGAGCAGAAAATACAATGAATAAAATTGCTCTGTGAATAGTGGACCTTTACATGTGATCCACATAAGGGTCAGGTATCCAAGGTCAAATTAGATAGTGCACCTGCTATTTTCTTAGTACCTCCAGAACTAGAGACAACACGCCAAGGCCATGGATGGACTGGTAGGTAATATGCCTGGGAACAGATGGGAGTAGCTTCCTTAAACTGGAACACAGAGGTTTGTCCATATCTCCTTCCTCACCATGTAATTTGGCAGTGCATAAAAGTGTGTGAGGTTGAATTAACAAACGACCAACCAATTGAAGTCTGTTCTTCTTATCAATAAATGCAGTCGATTGTCAACCAATAGCACAATAGATTAAAATGTATTATTTGTAGCGAGCTGAACTTAAGGACGGGTTATTTATTGTGGAAGACCAAAGAACCAATTATAAAAGGGTTCACTTATGCATAAGTATATAATCTATACTCTACCAACACATCAAGTACGAGAACAGAAGTTTGTTGTGATTGTAATAAAAAGTGCGTTTGTTGTGATTGTGCTAATAATGATGTCAATATGATGGTTCTTTCCTTTACAAGGTTGTTGTTCCTAAACCATTTTGAGATTGTTTTTCGTATGCTCTACCAGTGGTCTGTCTGTTTTTGGAATACAGCTGGGTTTTCTCATGCAGCTGGCGTTACTCATTTTATTCACTGTTCTTCTTTATTGCTATATATGGGCCCAATTTACCAATACTAAAGCAGATTACGAATACTGGTTCTTGGAACACTAATACTGATTTAACATGCCATTATTTCAGATTGCAAAGCAGGTAATTGACTAAATAGGAAGGTGTGCATGAGCCAGAATATTTTATACTGAATCTGGGACTTGAGTTGAAGGCTTTATAGTTCAAAGCACTATGATTCCACAATGCCGCTTAAACCACCTCATTAAGTATTGTTTAAATATTCAGAAGACTACTGTGAATCCTAGGGTTTTACGTTTGGTAAGTTTAAAACAACAAATTATCGAAATTAGGGATGCAATCCCCTTGTCAGTACTAAAAAGCCCTTGTGTGCAATAGATGCAAGATTGTAAGGCAGCACATTCCTGCACAACAGGTGCAGAGTAGCATGCTTTATCAGAGCAGTGGGAGGGGAACTGGCAAATTCTATTAGAGCAGCAAGGTTAGAGTCAGTGGGCCTCATTCCGAGTTCGGAGGTAACCACGCCGCTCTTTGCAGCATGGCTGCCTCCGAACTCGTCCAAACTCCGGCCTGGTGAATGGACTAATTACCGGTCCATTCCGAGGTCGGAGGGACCGGTAATTCCCCATTCACCAGGGCCATTCCCCATTCCCATTTGAGCCCCAATAGGCTCAATGCGAAGGCGGCATAACGGTACCATAAATTACAGTACCGTTATTGACCCCGGAGTCCCTTCGCGGGTCCCGTCCTTAACGCCTGCTAAAAGCAGGCGTTAAGGAAGGACCCGCAAAGGGAACTCGTAGTATGGCGGTAAGGGTTTAACGACACCGGTCTCCTTACCGGTTACCGTTAACCCTTACCGCCCTACTCGGAATGCGGCCCAGTGTATCCAGGCTCCATTTGAACAGGGGTTATTACTGCACCATCTGCAGTCTGAAACGGTATGGTTCTGTGCATGCTTCAGTAGGTGACTCCTAGAAAGCCTGAGCACGGACGGCAGGAAATAGCTAATTTGCATAAGACACACCGCTATGCAAATGAGGAAAGACTGTTTTTAATGTGTGTACACTAAGCAAGAGGGCATGCATTGTGTATCACAAAAGGGAATCGAGGCCCCTTCTTTAATACCAATTGCATCTTTTTACGGCAAGTGGAATTTAGTAATGAGAGCCAGGCTTTGAATTATGGATTTTATGGTAAATACTTAACTATTTTTTCTCACCCTCTCACCCCACGTCCACTTTCCCCACATACCACTGAACAGGACTCATTAGATAAAGTGTATATCTTGATGAAGCCACTATCACAGTACGCAAGAGAACCGCTGCCATTTGCACTTAGCAGTTGAACGAGCTTAGAAGAAGAACCCTTTCTATGGAAAGAGATAGTAAACCTGTGGTAAAAGTGAAATCAGTCGTCATGTTATGGGTGATTGTATTGCTAACTCAAATCAAAGGCGAATTAATACATTGGAATGCAATTAATTTGTCTTTGATTTGAGAAAGACGATAATGCAGTATTTATGATTACATCAGAGCTCTTAATCAGTTGTGAAATGTATGGCTAAAGCGGACATGTCAGGATGGTATTGGCATTTGACACCCCTGTTAATTTGGCATTCACCAATTCCATGGACACTATTGCCGTTTGATAATCTGTGTTAGATTTGTGATGTGACCATCCATCCTTTTTAACCCTGCATGGCCTGCTAGATGTCTGTTTATGATGTGTTTTCAATCTGCCATTCTCTGTTGGTGTTTCTGGTGAATCGCGAGTCCGCATTGCACACTGAAGCATCTGCACATGTGGTTTCATTGATGAGTCGTGACCTTACGTGACCTTACATTGGCATTTTCATGCGGTTGCTATATTGATGACAGTTTGCTGCCTTCACTATTTGATCAGTTGAAAAGCATGCACACCTCTATCTGACATGGCTTGCCGCAATTTCAGTGTAGGGGCGTGATATGTAGATGTGGGGCAGTTATCCAATTAATGTCACTTACCCGGAAATCTAAAGTCCTCTGAAGTCGCAGCCTCCGGGATACATTGCTTTAATTCGGTTCAGATTGTAAAATCGAATGCGCTGACGGTTAGGGCCTCGTTACCACAAAGGTACACACACACAATTTAAGTTCAGTAAAATAAGTCGCATTATACTATTATATGTTACTTGAATTTATTACAGATGTTACACCACCTACTTGTGAACTTTCCTTCTGAGTTCAAAGTTTATGGAGTAGCAAATAATGTACGCTGCATTTTTCATTCGATATGAAAGAGGCGCTGAAGGAGCCTCGAAGATTCTCGGAAAATATTCGCTGTGAGTCTGTCTATCCCCTGGGAACACATAGCCTGGAATATTTATACACGATTCATTGTCCATTCATTATTCATCATTAGACTTCAGCAAGGAGCCTTTCAAAATGGCGTATTTTATTCTCCTGCTTCACCGGGAGTATTCGCAGCATTGAATGCTTCCCAACGCACATTTAAACCAATAATGACAGGTGCACACTAATGATTGGTCATTCGTACTCTCGTGCAGCTTGCTATTGATTCACTAGTATGCAAAGTTTGATCACAAGTCTGCATGTGGTGAAACGCATCCACAAATGGCAGAGAGAGAGATTACATGTAAATTAGGTGGGTGCTTCCTCATTATCGGTTTCCATCTCAGCTTGAGGCTAACACGAAATGAAAGGCTAATGAAATAATTACAAATCTATCCTTTCCAGCAGCTGCCGGTTGATTGGCATCTGTCCTTGAACTTTTTCAATATGATGCAATGTACCACTTTCTATATATAGAAAACCTAAACTCATTTTGTTGTAGAATAGTTGCAATCGTTTTTAAATAACTTACCTTGCATTGTGTCGGATTTGGTTAGTAAAAGGAGTATTCTCTCGCTTAGCACATTATTGAACAGATTAACTAGTTTGCAAAAATGCCCAGCGTTATTCCCAGTTGTTTTTTCGCTTATAATTTGTTTTTTCATGTTGCCTTCTCATGGGGCAAACTATTACCCAGCTTGGATATATTGTCCGAAGGATTGCTTGCATTTGTTCTGTGAACTTTGTGTAACATGTTCTAATGCATAGTAGAAATGTTTAAAACAAAAGACGAATATGGCGTATAGACCTGCACCCTGGTCCATCCCGGCCGTTTTGGTACTGGAAGACCTAGTTGAAGGACTGCATTCAGCAAGGGATTTGTATGAGGTTTACTGTATCATTACTGCCGGAAAGGAACACTGCAGCTCTATACAATCCTAAATACCCCAATCGGTTTTATTAATAGAATTAGAAAAGGGTCATGTGAATAAAAAAGGAGCATAGCAGGTTTGTATTTGTAAATATGTGGGACAGTAGTAGTGTTCGTAGAGGTACCATCTATTGTAAGTGAAATTGGATGTTCCTATGGACATTTAGGGTGCTGTTAATAATTTGGCCTTTTGGAAAAACAGTCTGATCCGTTAGTTTTCCAGCATTGGGCAAACGTGTGCACCATTCACATTTTTCAGAGCATTCAGCCCCATTGTCTATTGAGGGGAGATTCATTTCTGTGGACCTATATTAGTCCAGATTCTAGTTCCACCTTTCACAAAATCTGCAAAGTGATTGTTGTAGAGATTCATAAACTTGACTTTTTTGGCTCATGGCTTGCGACAATTCGACAATATTATTTTTCTTAGGATGCCTTTTGAACCAGAAAGGTTCTTGGTTGGCTCATAATAATGTCGTGTTACAAAACAAAACAATCGGCACAATTGGTGGGAGTTCATTGAGGTACTGTAAAAGAGAATAAACGTGCCCGAGTCCATGTCCTGGGCCATGCCATGCATCCCAGTTTTTCTCAGTGATGGATTGGAGGTTCTTGGGTGCCTCATTGAAAGCTAACGTGACATATCTGTACACATTGAGCAAGTATTACCAGGTAGAGAGCACTGCCCCTCCCTTGTCCATCTTGAAAAGATGGGCACAATAACATGCTTTTAACGTCAGGTTGATTTGATGTTCTTATTGTAACCTACTTGTTTTGGGTATGCTTAGATCATAGCAAATAATGTGGGATTTCACTTCTGTTTGATCTGTGCCCTAACGTCTTCCCTTTGTTGTGATAGTGATGAACATATCCGTGTGCATTAGATTCAAATTACATGAACAGGGAGGAATGGTGACATGCTATTGAGACCGCTGCTTGGTTTTCTTCATTAGATACAATACAATTACTTCACCCATTTTTAGTGCCTTCCATGCCTGTGAATTGATGCCGGTAACAGCAGTAAACACACAGCTTTTTATTTAATTTATTTATTTATGTGTTTGTGTGTTTGTGTTAAACACCCAAATACTTGTGTACTGGCGTATTATAAATGTGATGTAATATCATATTAAAACCAAGGGCATCCTGGCGTTAGTTACATTATATTATCAGATACAGGTACAGTCATATGAACAGAATCAGGTAGCATTTATTATATTTGTCAAAAAGCCAGGTATTGTTCTTTTTTTTTAAAAGCGGGGTAAGATTGTTCATTTCTTATAGAGGAGGGTAAAGTGTTCCAGGGAGTGGGGGCTGCAACTGAGAAGTTGGTGCCTCCAGCCCTTTTGCTTTTATATAGTGGTATGTCCAGCAAAATGGTGCTACTAGATCAAAGAGAACATTGTGATGATTCTGGAGTGACACAGTCATTGAGATATGTGGGTGTGTCATTGTAAATGCACTTGTGGGTCAGCATGAGCGTCTCCAAGAGAATCCTTGCTTTAATTGGCAGCCAATGTACTTGCGTCTAGTGGCAGAGATGTGATCACAATGTTTCAATCCTAGGGCGGCTCGTAGGGCTTTGTTCAGCAAAAGTTGTAGTTTTGATAGGTTTGCAGCTGAGGTACCCAGCAGGAGCAGATTGCAATAGTTCCATTTGGATAGAATCAGAGCTTGCGCCAGGGTCAAGCAGTTAGGAGGTGACAGGAATTGTCTGCTTAGTGAGATCAATTTATAGGTATATGCCGTGGAAAAGGATAAGAGGCTGATGTACCTGGACATTGAGACATCAGCATCTAGGTATACTCCCAGTGTTTTTACTTGTTTTGAAACAAGGATGGATGTGCCATCAATGGGTATGGAGGAGTAGTTGTTATAAAGAAATTTCAGCCGAGCAGAGGAGCCCACGACGAGGAGCTCAGTTTTGTTGCTGTTGAGGCACAGGCTATTCGTAGCCGTCAAATTTTGGATGTTGATGTATACTTTGTTGATTTTGGCAGTTTCCTGTATGTAGTCACCGGAGATGGGGATGAGCACGTGGGTGTCATCGGCAAATACCTAGCGAGTCTATGGCAGTAACAGGGGTTTTCTATAAGTGTTGTATAGTGTCAGGGAGAGGCAGAAACGTTGACGAACCCGAGAGGTGTGGCTATGGGATCTGCAGCCTGTTTGCCAATGAACACTCTGGTAGTACTTTCAGATAAAAATGATTTAACCCAGAGTGTGGCTTCAGGGAAGAAGTGAAAGTTTTCACTAAGGAAATGGCAGAGTTTTTCATGGTCAACCAAGTCAAAAGCGACCAAGAGGTATAGGAGGAGAAGGATGCTTATGTTACCACTGTCACAGATCTTATCTATCTGCATTTTGAGGTCCAGTAAGGCAGTTTCCATGCTGTGCTTCAGGCAAAAGCCTGATTATCTGGCTCCAAGAAGGTGCTCTCTAGGATGTCTAGGCTACCCGATGTATTATTTTCAATAGAAAGGGAACAGCAGTGGTGGGCCAGTAATTAGTGGGAACGGTAGGGTCAACTTGTTGGGAAGCATTTCACTTCTCTGCCTGCAGGATGTTGGATGTTCATTCTGCATTGTACGAGTGCACACAAGTGCTGCACATCCATGTTAAGACCATGTTAATCCCACATAAAGCCCATTCCAATAATGGGAACACACACCAAAAATACCCTGCTGGTAAAACATACACAAATAAACCTCATCCCCAAGAAGAAGCCTTAAACTGAGCATCTGTTGAAAAAAGGTGTTTCACATTGTGAATAATACCAAAATATGTGAATGTGTTAAACAGTGTGTTATGTGGAGGGATGCAGTTCCGGGGAAAGGGATGAGAGTGGGAGCGGGGCAGGAAGTGACAGAGAAAGGAGGGACAGAGTTATGGTTGTACAGAGTTGAATAAAGATGTGTCTTCATTTGCTCCATCTCTGCGTGTTATTTGCACCTGGCACAATTGGTGAGAAGGATCGGCAGCCCTTTGAAGTAGCGGGACAACACTGACGACGAAGGTGAGAAACACCCAGAGGAACAGCTGGTGAGCCAACGTGGAGTGCACATGTGAGGTGGCGACTAGCCCCAATGATTCGTTGGTGAGCAGGGAGGGCCTGGGAAGCAGGATGCGGTGGGGGACAACCAGTGGCTGCGGCGGTTAGCAGGGAGATTTAAGGAGTGCCAAGACAAGGGCCATACATGGTGGAGCTTGTGCCTGTAAGGCGGCCGCTACCCCCAGCCTCCACCACACAATTGAGGAGGTGCTCGTGCCTCTCCAGGAGACCGGATAGCTCCATAGGGGGGACATGCCGCAACCTGCACCACAGTGCAGAGGTGGTTAATCAGGGAGGAAGGCCCCATGAAGGGAGTCCTGGCTCTGTGAGCAGAACACAGAGTGAGAGTGAAGACCGTAGTGAGAGTGAAGAACGTAAGGGTGGAAAACCTGTGTGCAACAAACATGTCAGCGGAAGACATTCTGGCCACATTTCCAGTGAAGCCCAGACACAAGGCACACATCGAATTCCAGACTCTCCGGCCGTTCAGTTACCCGGATCATTTGATGTATCAGACACTAGCAATATGGGACCACAATGGGTGCGATGGATAAGGGATTTTGACCTTTACATGGGTGCCACAGGGCCCGTAGAGGATGCAAAACAGCAATGCCTGTTAAAACTAGTGGTGTGATCCGCTACAAGGGATTTTGTATACAAACTGCCTATAGACACCTTTATACCATACAAGGACAGAAGGAGGCGCTAGCCGTATATTTTATGCCACACACCAATGTAGATAATGCAAGATATTTGTTTCATAGCATGAAACAGGCTAAAGATGAAACCATGGATGCGTTCATTATGATATTACGCATCAAAATGAAACACTGCGACTTTGGAAATTATTCAAATACAGAGGCGCTAAGATCTCAGATGATAGAGGGGTGTGAGCCTCAATTGCTACAGAAATCCAGGACACTAAACAAATTATTGATGCTGGCTAGAGCTGAGTTGGCAGTAGACACACAAGTGGAGAGCTTCAATACCCAAAAGGGGTCGGCAACACACCCACAGACGATTCACAGGTTATATAATGAGTACAGGGTTCCAGGGGAACCATTCTGTTACAAATGCAGTTATCAATATCCTCATGATGGGACATGCCCTTTAATTGGTCAACGGTGCTCCGCATGTGGAGAGGAAGGACACTTTAAATCAGCATGTTGGATAAACCGGGAAGGGGGACGAGATGGAAAAAGAGGGACAGCAAGCAGGCACAAAACGAGAGGCCACAGCAACTCAAGTTTGCCAAGCGAAGGCTCAACTACATGGTAAACTGAAGGAAGGAGAGATACAGACGGAGGTACCACATGGTACATGCAAGACCAGAATGACGCTCAAGAAGACACATCCAGTACCTGTTAGAACAATGTTAGTCAGAGACCAAGCAGAACTCGTCTGAAGGAGAACAAAGGAAAAAGGGATATCTGTACGCACTAGGAAACACAATGGCAACCAAACACAGCCCCACCCTAATGTTGACACCAGCGCCACAGTAAAGTTAACAGATTTACAAGGAACTGCTGCTGATGCCCAAACTCAGACCGACCGGCATAGACATATACCCATATGGAGCCAAGACACCTTTAAAGTGACTATGACAATTGGAAGCCAAGTGCAGGTACAGAAAGCAGGAAAAGAAAATTCCTATTCATGTAATCTCCACTAACATCCAGAGTGGGTGTATCCTGAGTTTCAGAACAGCAATAGACAGGGGCTCATTGACGTGTTGTACAAACTGATGGTCCACAAGAATGATAACCCTGTGGAAATGATAAAGGAACTACATCCCACGCTGCTCAAGGGAATTGCAAAGATCTGCAACCAGCAAATCAAATTGCGCATTGATGAGGAGATCCCACCAGTGGTGCAACATTGCAGAGGAATCCCCATCAACATACATTCGAAAGTGGTAGAAGTACTATACAAATTGCTCGAACAGGATATCATAGAGACGGCGACCGGGTCCACAACATGGGTATCTCCCATTGTTCCGGTCCCCAAGAAAGAGTCACACCCCATTCACCTGAGTGTCAACATGAGGAGGCCTAATTCAGGCCATTACAATGGTGAACCACATGGCTCCATGTATCACAGACATGATACACCTCCTTATCGGGGCCAAGGCATTGTCGAAATTAGATTTACAAAAGGTGTATCATCAATTGGTGCTGAGCCCAGAGAGCAGGAACATCACACACAACATTCTTGTCACATTTGGGCTTGTACCGATACAAGAGGTTAAACTTTGATATGTCATCCGTGGCTGCAATATTTCAGGTGGAGATACACAACATTATCAGACATATCCCAAACTGTATAAATTAAAGCAATGGCATTCTAATATTTGGCACAGATGTGGAAAAGCACTTTGACAATCTATCGAGCGTATGCATGGCTTTTGAAACAGCCAGCCTCACCCTAAAGAAGGACAAAAGCAAATTCTGTAAAAGAACACTTAGGTTCTTTGGACACATTTTTTCAGAGAACGCCATGACACCTAACCTGGAGAAGGTTATGGTGCTCATTGAGACACCACCAGCAAGTGCCTCGGAGCTCTGATCTTTCCTAGGGCTCGCAAGTTATTGCACCAGGTACATAAAAGGCTTTGCCATCATTAACGAGCTGCTACAAGCTCTGACTAAATGCATGCAACATCCCAGTGGTCTTAGGAATGCCAACAAGCCTTCACAGTGATACGCAGTTGCGTTGCGCAGGCAGAGAACATGGCTTCTTTGAAACAGAGCGTGAGTGAGAATTGACAGTGGACGGAAGTCCAGTGAGGTTGGGAGCGATTTCAGCCCAAAAGGACATGGGCAACTCATACCAAATATAGTGGCATATGCAAGCAGGAGCCTATCAAAAATGGAGCAAGCCTACTTGCAAGCAGAAAAGGAGAGCTTGGTGGTCGTATGTGCTTGCTAACATTTCCACCTGTTCTTATATGTTAAACTTTTCAAAATAATCACTGATCACCAAGCCCTACTATTCCTATATGGCAACCCCCAGGCCAAGATGCCACCCTGTATCACCAGGTGGAGACTCAGATTCAGGACTATGCGTTCAACATTATTCATAGGCCAAGAAAAGAGGAAGACCCGACCGACTTTCTGTCCTGACACCCAAAGTAGGGAACTCGCCGGAGCCATCGGTTGCAGACTTCTACATTAGATATCTAGTACAACAGGCCATTATACAAGGAATAGATACAACCAGATTAACACAGGAGGTTGAGAATGACACTGCCTTCCAAATCATCAGTGAAGGACTAGATCAGGACAGTGGTGGAGAGCGAAGGAAAGGAGCAGTCTAGAGAATAATGATGTAAGAAAAGAGGAAAGACTACTAGCAGTGAAATAAGAGCTGGCACACTCAGAGGAGAAACTACTACTCAAGGGGCACAAGATCGTGATTCTGACCACTGAAAAGAACAGTCGTGGAGGTATGAGGTTCACAGGGGCATTGTCTCCACTATGCAGACGCTGAGGCAAAATATCTGGTTCCCGAAGTTGGTTTGCTAGTGGAAGAGATGTTACGGTAATGCGACACATGTTGTGTCATTGCACCCAATAGACATCCTGAACCGCTGAACATGTCAGAACTGCCAGGAGGGGTCTGGGAAGTAGTGGCGGCTGATTTCTTTGGGCCTATTGAAAGTGGGGAAAAAGTGTTTGCAATTATGGGTGAATACTCACGCTTCCCTCAATCCCAACTAGTGTCCTCCGTGGCACCTCACCACTTCATTCTGGTACTGGACCGCATATTCACAGTGCTTACAAATAACAAGGCAAGTGAAGACAGATAATGGACTGGCCTTTACAGGTTACTACTTTAAGATGTTCCGTGAATATATGGGCATCGAAAGATAACTCCTCACTGGCAACAGGCCAATGGGATGATTGAACGCTTCATGGCCAACCTGAAATGAGCACTCCAACTAACACATCCCACCGGACAACCTTACGAATAGGTGCTTTATCAGCTGCTGCATTACTACAGGAGCACCCTGCATAGCTCTACAGGGAAATGCCCCTTGGAAGTAATGTTTGGGAGGAGTGTTTGCACAAGGTTGCCACAATATGAGCCTGCAACCCAGGGTTATCTGGTGGATGAGGAGAATACAGTGAATGACCTGCACACAAAACAGAAGATGAAGGGCTACACAGGCAGGAGAAGAAGAGCCAAGGGCTCGTCACTAGTGGTAGGAGAAGTGGTGGTGGTCGAGCAACCCCAGACCAGCGAATACCTAGCCATGTTCCATGAATATCCACTTGTCATAAGAGCCCAAAATGGCTCAATGATTTCTGAAGAAGGGGACCATTGAGAAATAACCGGAAAAGGGAGGGACATAGTTATGGTTGTACGGAGTTGAATAAAGACATGTCTGCAGTTGCTGTGTCTGCTCATGTTATTTGCACCTGGCACGATTGGTGAGAAGGACCAGCAGCCCTTTGAAGTAGCAGGCTGACTGACATGGTGAGTTCAAGTGCATGACTATTGAACAGACTGTTCTGGGCTCCTGGGTTCTGTGTGAGTATCAAATAAGTACTGCCATATAAGGGATAATTTGCAGAGCTTTCAAGTTGTGCCATGTTAGGTGATAAGTAAAACACCAGTTGTAACACATCATTTTGCATTCTCCTACATATAGGCCTGATTTTAATATATGTACAGGAATACAAAATGAAACATGATACAAATGCCAGGATGAATGCAACATTATTTGAGAGCTCTGTCGAGGTATATTCTTAAGAAACAGTTCTATGCGTGAGTAGTGATTTTCCGTGAGAAAATTGGATGTTGCGTTTTCTACATTACTAAGATGTTCATGCACAGCAGCTCATTTGCAAATAATGTTACTTTTGTGCTCCAGAGCCAGATCTTCTAATAAAATTACGATGATGATAAAAATAAAAAAATAATTAAGTCTGACAACATGATATTCACTGTGAGGCAATGAATTTCATGTATTTGCTTGTGTCACAATGTTCTAACAATTATGAATATTTGAATTATTCACACTGTGATTGTGAACTAGTCTCAAACCTGCTACACATCATGGTTAGACATGTCATGTTCCAAGACAACACACTGAATCATCAAGTAAATCCCATTAATGAATATATATACCTGTATAATGCCCACTAGTCAGACACAAATAAACGGACTTCATACAAATGTGTGGTGCATTAGCACCAGACAGGGTGAGTAGGATGTCTTTCCGTCAATCAGGAAGCTCAGAAGGTCAGATAAACACAATGGTATTGACCTCAATCTGAGCCTGCTCAACAGCGAGAGGCTGCCATCTTCCCAGCTGGGTAGGAAAGCTCTCATGCCAACGTGTCACTTTGCCCCATCTCCTCACCATTTCCACCATGGCGACCCACTCAACTCCCCACCCCAACCCTGGTCCCACTTACCTGCGTCAGCCTTGTACCTCGGCAGTCATGGAACACTCACTGTTCTGGGCCACCCCTTCTGCAGTAATGGCCACAATGAAATTGAGAAAGACTACCTGTAGTTTGCATCTCCCTACGTCCATGGTGGCCATTTTGTTTTGTATTTTTAAGTGGAAAATGGCAACCAAGATTTGGAGGAAATCGGGATTGCTGATACAATTAGATTTATCAGCAGCCTTCGACCTCGTGGACCACAAACAAATTGCTCAATAGGCATGCAGACCATGGAGGTTGCTCCAGTAGAGCGATAGATTGGATTAGCTAATTTCTTCATGACAAGAAATCATGAATAATCTGGGGGTAATGCATGCTCTAAGCCCAAACTGATTAATTGTGGTGTTCTGCAAGGAGCATGCCTCTGCCCAGTAATATTTAATATCTTATGTCACACCCTATGTGATCTTTTGGATTCTCTGGGTGTGCAATTCTCAAATTATGTTGATGATACTCAGCTCATCGTAAAGCTGAGTGGGGAGTATGAGAAAGACCTGGAGAGAACAAATGTATAAGGCTATCCAAATGTGAATGACAATAAATGGACTTTGGGTGTTATTCCGAGTTTGGAGGCAGGTTTAACACCATGGCTGCCTCCAAACTCATGTCCGGGTCTCTGGTGCCGGAATGGGGACTTACTGGGACATTCTGACCTATGCGGACCCGGTAAGTCCCCATTTCGAAAACCATTCCCCATTCCCATTTGAGCCCCCATATGGCTCAATGGGAATGGGGAAGGAGCTAATAATGGCCCGGCAAATTGCGGGCCCATTATTAGCTCCATGGTCCCTTAACGGGTCCCGCTAAGGCCGGCTGGTAAAACCAGCCAGCCCTTGTGGGACCCACTAAGTGACCTCGTAATAGGGCGGTAGGGGGTTAACGGCACCGGTATCCTAACCAGTGCGGTTAACCCCCTACCTCCAGGGTCGGAATATATATTAAAATATATTATATTTGGTTCCATGCAGTCACATGCTAAATTAGCAATACAGTATGAAGGCTTTACCATAGTCGGGCACAATATCAAAACAGCGTTGAAGGTGAAAACCTTTACAGGTGTTCCTTAAACCATCCCTTGGGGCAGAAGCCCATGTAAGCAGCGTAGTGAATAAATCTCAATATCATCTAAGACTGCTTAGATTGGTGAAGCCATATGTTTCTTTGGCCAATTGCACAACACTAGTTTGCGCTGTAATAATGCCTAGGCTCGACTACTGTAGTGCAGTTTTGGCCGGAGCGAGTAAGGGCTACATCGAACAGCTTCAGACACTTCAAAATGATGCAGTCCGGATCATCAAAGGTATAGCAAGAAGGAACCCGGTATCTGCACATAGGAGGGAGCTGCACTGGCTGCCTGTAGAGGCCTGAATATTTTTAAGATGAGTACCATCGTGCATAGATGCCTATATGGACAAGCATCAGAATACCAGAAAGAATGGCTGATACTGGCAAGACATGTAGAGTTACTCGGTCTCAGACTCGATGCGTCTGACTCAGCCTAAATGTAAACGAGTTAGAGGCAATGGACGCTCTTTCATGGTATAGGCATGGTTGGATTGGGATAAGATTCCTGTTGAGATGCATATGGAAGAAAACAGTACCATCTTCAGAAAATTTCTTAAGTCCTATTCATTTAACTTGTAAACTGTATGCTTTGTCTGTTATATGTGTTGCTCCCTGATGCCTGCGGGCTCCGGCGCATTATAAACAAATAAAGATAAACCTATTAGCACCCCAGAAAGCAGGCATGTGTGCTAATAGCAATATAATAGCCAATAATGCTGAAACACATGTCTGGGGTTGCTGTTGGTACTCTTGTTCAGAAGGGAATCGCTATAGCATTTTTGGGTGGTACAAAGACTGATATGCAAATGAATATTTCTTATCTGTGAAAGGTACAATGAGCTAAAGTGAGGCTGCAGACTCTCGAGTGGGTACCTTTCCAAAGAACAGGTCAATGGGTCGTGTCCGTTCTCGCAGAATGGCTCCCATGACTACATTTTTATTATTTTAAGGGCCTTAGGTCTAGTCACACTATGTTGCCCAGGGTCATCCAGACGTGGATCATTTGCTCACTATGCTCAGAGAGGCACAACACCACCTCAGTGATGAGGCCCAACAAGGCTAAAACACGTGTGTGAGGTTGCTGTTTGTACTCTTGTTCAGAAGAGAGTTGCCATAGCATTTCGGTGCCAGACTGCCATGTGGCCGGGGCAAAGACTGATATGCAAATGGATATTTCCTATCTGTGAAAGATACAGTGAGCTAAAGTGAGGCTGCAGAATCTCGAGTGGGTACATTCCCAAAGAACAGGTCAATGGCCTGTGTTTGTTCTCGCAAAGGAGCGTCCGTGACTACATTTTGATTATTTCAAGGGCCTTAGGTTTAGTCACCTTAAGTTGCCCAGGGTCATCCAGACGTGGACTCCTTGCTCACTGAGCTTAGAGAGGCACAGCTCCACCTCACTGATGAGGCCCAACAAGGCTGAAACACGTGTCTGGGGTTGCTGTTAGTGCTCTTGTTCAGAAGGGAATTGCCATAGCATTTCGGTGCTGGACTGCCCATGTGTGGGGGGGGGGGGCAAAGACCGATATTCAAATGGATATTTCCCATCTATGAAAGGTACAGTGAGCTAAAGTGTGGCTGCGGACTCTCGAGTGGGTACCTTCCCAAAGAACAGGTCAATGGGCCATGTTCATTCTCGCAGAAGCGCACCCATGACTACATTTTGATAATAGCAATATACCCCTCAGTGGGAGGGCATTACTGATCTCGATCCCTGTGCAAATACCTGACTGGTAATGGACGCCCTCAGAGGTATTTATTGCTTAATTAAAGATGATTTTGCAGCATGTAACTCTGCAAGAATGCTCAAACCTTCAAACTCCAGATTTTCTGTGCCTATACTTCCTAACAGTACAGGATAGTATAGTCAGTGAGTGGTCAATAATTGCAGCTGTAGGTCGAAAACAAATGCATGGTGAAAGTTAGGCCTCTCATGAACTAGGCTATGTTACACAAAATATACTTATTGTGAGAAACAGTGTTTCCCGATGTTCTATACTAAATATAACAATTTCATAATACATATTTATATGCAATAGCTATGGCATGGAACACACAAGTAGAGAATGACTCACATGTATAATCAGCCAGCATAATTACATATTAAGGCCTACCAGAACACTGAGTAAGTTTAAGCTAACAGTTAAGATCTAAATGTACTTTAAATGCTAGACATGTCTGAGTTTTATTATTATTATTATTATTATTATGTTATTATTATTATTCTTTTTTTTTGTCCAGACCTAGATTTGGAAAACAGGGATATAAAAACAGGGGAGGGAGGGACATTGTCAGCAATGGATGTACATGTAACTAAGGTAATAAACAGTGGGGATCATGTCCTACAGTCTCATGTAAGGTAGGGAGTGGATAGTGTATGAACCTAACTGTTAGAGAGGAGTTATTCCTTGAAATGTAGGGTCTTGAGCGCTTTCCTGAACTGTAGAAGCAAGGGGCAAGTCAGATGTTTATTTGGAGATGGTTCCAGAGTCTAGGGTCATTAATAGAGATGGTCTGTCTTCTTGTTTCTTCCTTCCTGCACACGTGAAGTTCAAGTCTGCACATATCCTTACCTCTGATCTATTGTAGGTCTCTAGAGATGCTGTGGTTCTCAGTGGGGTAGCTTGGGGTCTTCATGGGGACAGCCTTGTAGATTATTCAGCAGGAGTTAAGGATGATACAGGTGTGAAGCAGAAGCCAGTGAAGTTTGATGAGGGATGGGTGATGTGGTTGAATTTGCAGAGTCCTTTGATGAGTCATGCTGTGGCATGCAGGATACATCTCAGGGGAGCAAGGGTAGTCACCATAAGGCCTTCCAAAAGGGCGTTTCCACCATCCAAGTTGTTAATGTGATGAAGGGCTTGATTTTCTACAGAAGAGAAAGTTGGTACCAAGCTGTTTGTGCCTTCCTTCCTATGTGCTGAAAGAAGGAGAGGTGTAATTCGATGTTGAATCAAAGGGACTTGGTGCAGGCGGTCAGCTGGGGTGTGAAGCCCTCGAGGTGATAGAGAAGAGAGTCAGGTCTAGATGTTGAGGTGTTTGTTGTTCTTGATCAGCAGTAGAAATTCAGTCTTGGAGGAGTTGAACTTCAAGTAAGCACTGCACATCCATGACTGGAAATAAGAGGCAGGCCTTGAGCCTGTGCATGGCTTTGGTGTAGAATATCTTAAGGTACAGCTGTGTGTTGTCTGTGTATTGGTGGATGTGCAGTGAGGAGGGTTCAAAGCAGTTTCATGCAAATATTGTCAGGGGGAAACGATGGCTCCATGTGGGACTCTAGAGGAGATGGGTAGATTTGGTGATCTGCAGGAATCCATTTGTACACAAATTGGTAGTGATTAGCAAGGCACAATTTGAACCAGCAAAGGGCAAGCTTGCTGATCGCCATGCGATGATGTAGATTGTTGGTGAGTGTTTGGTGATCTAATTTGGGAAATGTTGCAGAGAGCTCAAGAAGAACCAGAAATCAAGGATGGCCAATATCAAGTATTTCAAGGGCATCATCGGTCACCTTTATGGTAACCATTTCTGTGCTGCATCTGGGTCTGAAACCAGATTGGTAGGACTTAAGAAGGTTGTTGGATTCAATGTTTTGGATGGCTTGTGTGGCTACTGCTTTCTACTTTCTACTTTTTACTAGGACAAGAATATGGGTGATGGAATGGTCAGTGCTGAGGTCATAAGGGTTCAGTGTTGGTTTCTTGTGAAGCAGGAAGATTTGTCCAGTCTTGGGGATCGAGGGGAAAGCTCCTTGAATTATGGAGCTGTCCATGACTTTAAAGTAAGGGGGGAGTGCTTCAGTCAGAATTGTTTTAAGTATGAATGTGGGGACAATGTCACCTATATTCGAAGAGGCCTGGAGGGATGCTACAATGGAATTGCAGTCTTCTATAGTGAGTTTATTGAAAGTTATCCAGGTAGCTGTGGTTTTGCAAGATGGGATGTGTAGTGTGCAGTCTGTTGTACCATTGGTGTCTATGTGTTGGTGGACCATGCTGATCTAATTGATGGGAACAACGTCAATTACAAACCACATTCATCATGTTAGAATTTGAACAGCATATGATTTGTTGTCACAAAATAACGTAACTTCCATTATTTAACACTAGAATGAGCCCGAAACATGGCCGACGAAATAAAGAATGTAGTAGGACTACAGAGCAGTACTCCCGTTGCTAGGATACGCGAACAACAAACATAAGGGAGTCTCACCAAGACCTGCAGTGCATGAGGACAGTTTTGCACGGAAGCAAGGAACAGAGGTAAGCGCGATTAGCGAGCCCCCGAGGATACACTCGTGGTGCTTGGCCCGTACTTAACTTTCACAGACAAATGCCGGATCAATAGCCTTTAGGAACAAAACCATTGGTTCAAAATAGAGTTTTTCCACTGAACTCGTGTGCGTATTTTAACTTTAGAGAAAGTATGAGCCTGACAACAGAGGGGCCATTTAATCCTGCATGCCCATGAGGCAAATTAGAAGCTTGTATTAGACATGAACTAGACAATGGGCAACATTATGACCTCGGCGGTAGCCATGCCGCTATTGGCGGCATGGCTGCCACCGAAATCGTGTCCGGGTCCTCACAATGAGCTATTACCGGGCCATTCCGAGTTCGGAAGGCCCGGTAATTCCTCCCTCCAAGGACCCGGACCGGTCCTTCCCCATTCCCATTTCAGCCCCTATAGGGCTGAATGGGAATGGGAGAGGCAGCAAATAATGGGCCATTACGAGTTGGCCCGTTGTTTGCTCGCTCTTCCCCTCGCGGGACCCGGTAAGCACGCCTGGTTTGACCAGGCGTTGCTTCCTGGGTCCCGCGAGGGGACCTCGTAATGAGGAGGTACGGGGTAAACGGCGCCGGCACCTTTTACCTCACCGTTTACCCATACCGCCAGGGTCTTAATGAGGCCCAATGTGTCATTTAACAGTATGGCAACCCGCAAGGCTAAAAGGCAAATTATGTATCTTCACACATTTGACATTTTCAAATACTGTCACAAACAGGAATTATGGATTAGGAGTATAGCAATATCCCTATGGAGGTTGCATTACACATTCGCATAATGCATATAAATTGATTGTTTTTATCAATTCCAAACACAAATACTGTGTTTTCCTTCTAATTAGGCTGGGATTTAACCCGAGACTTGACAACAAAGACTATAGAACATATATGCAAACAACCACCATTTCGGTAAGCAGAATCAACATATGTCAGAATACCATGCATACCACACTTTGCAAGAACCAGATTTTGAATCTAAAGAAACATATTCATGTAATGTGTTTTTCTGTTTTTTCTTTATTTTCTTTCACAATTTATTTGTGATGTCTTTTCACTATCCTTAAACACTCCTACACTTTAACCCTCAATCAACGGCCAATTCCTTTACATCATGCTTTGCCGGAACTCAATGGGGTTCTTGTAATGATTGACACAATTATGAAACGTTTTGAATATGGCTGTTTTCCAAAATTGTTATTTAATTAACTTTTCACTTCTTATGTAATTGAAATGTTACCATATCACAAAAACGGTTTTTATTGTGCAAAAAATGGGTAATATCATGTTTAACACAAGAAGTCCTGATTTGAAAAAGACGGGAGTCCGTCGAAACAAGTGTAATCACAGAGGGCACTGACAACACATATTAAAAAAAACGTATTGAAACACTGAGAAAGAGGTTACATGTCTTCTTTTTTTGGCAAAACGTGGGTGCATGGGTAATCTGTCAGTGTAACTGCATCTCCTGATTTAATTGATGAAGAAGGAGTTGGTGATGGTGGACTTGATGATGGAGTGCAGTATGGGTGGGTCAGGCAGAGGATTGATGCAGTGCTTGATGGCTTTGGAGGGGACGCTGCTGGCATTGTTGGTCTTGGCTATGGTGTGTTGGTAGTAGTTGGCCAGTGTGGATCACTCGTCTCCGTGTAGCACAGATATGCTGAGCAGGTTGAGGAAAGACACGCTGCAGGATGTTTGCCAAGTTTTCTCTTGTTTTCTGATGGTTCATTTGTTAAAGTTGAGTTCTTGAGTGTACGAGGGTGAGGATGATGTAGGCTTGACGGTGCGTTGTTACAGTGGGGCATGGCGGTTGATGTTAGTTGTGAGGGGGGAGTTGCAGTCCTGGTTCTGTAGAATTGTGACCTCCAAGGCTTCTTTATATGTTACTATATCTTTATTGACATATTCCTAGTTACAGTTACATAGGTATATAGGAGATAGAATCACTGGCACCCATCACCGAGGGAGGGGTACTCTAACTGCATGAGTGTGGAACCTTCAACTCAAAACATTCTGCCATTCATAAGACAAAATTCCACGTGACATTTTATGCTCCCAACATACACAGCCAAACACTATACAACACATCTCCTTCCCTTACAAATAGACTACATACAGACGGGCACATCACAAAGCACATCACAACACATCTCCCATCCTACACACATAAGGTCACACTGGAAACATGAGTGGACATTAAAAAGGTATATAAACTATCTTTAGCATACTCAATGCCAACACTGGAGGCACTACCTCCCAGACCTCATGGCTCATTCAGCCACCCTCACAACTCTAGCATACTCAATGCTAACACTGGAGACGCTACCATCCAGAAATCCTTGTGGTACACTCAACCACACTCACACCGTACACTGACACTGGAGGCGCTACCTCCCAGACCTTGTGGCGCACTCAACCACACTCGCAACTCTAGCATACTCAATGCTAACACTGGAGGCACCACCATCCAGAAATCCTTGTGGTAACTCAACCACACTCACACTGTACACTAACACTGGAGATACTACCTCCCAGACCTTGTGGCACACTCAACCACACTCACAACTCTAGCATACTCAATGCTAACACTGGAGGCGCTACTATCCTGACAACTTTCTGGCTCACTCAACCACACTCACAACTCTAGCATACTAAGGGCCTCATCACGAGTCGGCCGCTAACCCCAGCAGTATTATCACCGGGGCTATTAGCACTACCGCCAAACCCCCCAGCGCTATTAGCACCAGATCACAGGTTTGGCGGAACAGTAAGTCCCCATTCCCCATTGGGCCCAATGGGAAAATGTTTGGCGCTATTATCGCTGGGGATAATAGCTCCAACACTTGGCAAAATCGCAGCAGATTTGCCCCCAGCTCAGAGCTGGGGGTAAATCCACCAAGCCCCTGATTTGTCAGACCCTTAAATGTAGCAGTATTAGCCTTACCGCTGCATTTAAGGGTTACCGCCAAACTTGTGATGATGTCCTAAATGCTTACACTGGGGCTCTACCACCAAGAACCCTTGTGGCTCACTCAAACACACTCACCCAGAACAATAACACTGGAGGCACTACTCCCAGAAACTGTGGCAACACACACCTGCCCACACTCCTACTCTGACTTACACAGGAGGCGCTACCATGGCAACACACGCACATAGCCACAAAAACACTGAATACCAACACTGGAGGTGCTACCTCAATAACATGGAACTCATACCGACCATACTTCTGTACATTCCACCTTTTGCAGACAAATATCACAGTATGAAAAAACCTAAAAATTATTTTGCAGAATTATTTTAAACTAACCTAAATCTAAATGTCACACTTAAGCTATCCATAGTTGTCTTGTCAGTCTAGAAAAATGGATACCTCTCATATGTGACGGCAAACGTATTTTGATGGCCGTGGGCCAACCGTCTCATGCACGATATGACAGACATATAGGTTTCCGAGTTTGCCAATCAACGGCCATTTTGATGTAACAAGGATCGCCATTTTGTTTTCTAACCATTGCTCATTGCTTTCTGTTCTTATTGGTTTGCAGTACATTTTCTGCTTACACTGCTTGACTGTAAAAAATTGTTGTCTGCACGTGAAAGGACAAGGCCGCAGGGCCGCGAGGATAACAAGAGTCCATTGAAACACAACATAGGCAGTGCCAGGACAGAATGCCCGGCTCCCTCCCAAATGTAGCCTTGAAGCAGAGCTGCAGGGCATTTAATCATTTCACAGCTGCCAGCCAGTCTCGTTATATGGTAGAATATGTTTAGAATAAAGCAGCTAAAGGGTTGAATTATGCTCTTCTTACGGCCCCCCTTTACTGAGCCCTGTAGAGCGTGTCGACTCACAGGACACGAATATCACCTCATAGATAGCAAGGTCTGGAATGCGACTCTTCCCCCGGATGTAGCTCGCTTCCAAGAACAGAAGCACTGTGTTCTGTTCAACAACTGAAAGGTGCCTCCGCACTTACAAATTGCATATTGTTACTAGAATAGATATTTGAAGGTGTCATAATTGTCGAAAGTGTCCATCATCAGACCGAGTTCAAAGAAACCCAATAAAGGGGGGTGTTAAACATGTCATAGCTGATTGTATGATATGCATTTTGTATATATGCAACTGATGTACGTAATTCACTCTCTTGCATCCCTCGAGGTCTAGAGATACACGTTGCGGGGCGTGAGACCGAGTTGGCCAACTGAGACTATTTGCTTTGCAATAAACCCTAGCTTTGGGAATACAACCTCATGTCTGGTGTATCTATCGTGTGTGGTGACTTGCCTTCTTTCCATATACGTAAGGGACCCCTAGGGGCCCCTTTCAGTCTCTAACACTGACCATTCATATCTCTGTGTAGTTTATAACTATTCTCCCTAAAGGTCCATGGGACTATCTAAGCCTAAAGGTGCATGTTGCATACTGCAATATAACCCTGGAACTCCTTAAATTGGTTAACTCTAGTACATTCACTAAGGCTCTCCCTTCTTGTCACTACAGGTACACATAATAGCCTTCACCTATTAATATAGACACAATGACTGTAATCCTTAAAAGTCCATAGTAGTCCATAGATACATGCAAATCCTAAAAAAGAATGTTACATCTGTAGAACATTCATATACTCTTTGTAACATCACTTGGTATACTCTTGCAGATATCTTTCATGCTATGCTGATCCACAGCTCAACGTATGTGCACTATCCCCACGTTTTAATAACAAACATTGTCTTGTTCACTAATGCCCCTTTTTCTTTTAAAAGGACATGTGGCATATTTTAGCCATTTCCGTAATGTTCCAAAACTTTCGGCAAGACTAGCCAACCAGGAGCTGTCCCAGGCCAGCTTATCGAACTGTCACAATAACACATAACTTAATCCTTTATGCGTCACTGTCCCACGCCGGCTGATTAATCTTAAATTCTCCTTGTGCTTTACTCAGACATTGCATGCTTCCTTTCTACGAGTCGCACTATCCTCATCATCAAATCATCAATTCACATCATGCCACTTCCCTGGCAATACATCATCAGACGTCTGATCCTCTTTATCTCCAACCCTTTGCTGATTTGTAATCTCCTACGGCGGATCATTCATAGGAACATGCAACACTCCTCAAACAACGGTAACTCATAAATAGTTTGGGTTTCCGTACAAAGTTCTTGACAATATTACGTCATTCCACGTTAAGAGGTGCCTTACTCTAGCACTTCCTCATTTCATCAGCAATGGCTTCTTGAGAATTCTCCATCCCTACGCTGCCTCTTTGGACCTTTACATCGGGCGAAATTCCACTTGTTCGGCAGATCCTCTAGCACACTTATGACATCATCAGTTACAGAACTGCAGTAGAGCATTGCAGAGCTCCTGCTGTCCAACGGTCCACTTATGGCTCAGACAAGAATGAGGTACTGCGACATATTTCCTTTATTTTGATATTTTGTTGTACTTTACTTTCAAAGACAACAGGTTTTAGTTACTTTAAAACCACAACTCCCTCAAAGGCAGGTCAACACTTTTACTGTGTTGCTGATTTTTCATTTGCTTTAAAACCAGCACCTTGCTCAAAGGCAGGACATCAACTGTTCAGAGCCATGCTTCACCCTCCCATGCATGGCTTCTCCCTCCATTTTATGGGCGTAGCATCCCTCTCCAACTTATGGGCACAGCTTCCTCTTTCAGTTTATGGGCATAGCTACTCTCTCCCTCTTGTGGGCAGCTTCTCCCTCCTCTTATAGTTACAGCTTCCCTCTCCAGTTTATGAGTACAGCTTCCCTCTCCTGCTTATGGGCCCAGCTTCCCTTTCCAAGTTACGGGCTCAGCTTCAGTCCTCACCCTTGATACCCTGGGTGATGGGTATTACTTGTTTGGGGGAAGTGTTGTCCTTCTTCTTCCTGCACCTCCCACAGCAGGCTTCCTCAGCTTTCCTTGCATGCAGGTTCCTCCTGTTGCCAGTGTAGAAAAGTGACCTCCAAGGCTTCTTTATAGGTTACTATATCTTTATTGACATCTTCTTAGTTACAGTTACATAGGTATATAGGACATAGAAAGACTGGAACCCATCACCCATGCAGGGGAGCCCTAACTGCCTGAGTGTGGAACCTTCAACCCAAACATTCTGCCATTCACAAGACAACATTCCACGTGACATCAAATGCTCCCAACATACACAGACACGCACTATACAACAGGTTCATCAGAGGTAAATCTGCCCATGTGAAGAAGAGAGTATGCGTAAAGTATTAGTACATACAAATTTGAAGCGCCATCTGTTGTTGGGATGAAACAAATGTAAAGACTAGAACATGAAACTGGCCTTTAATAATACGTAAACGGTGTACAAGTGGTATGACATGTATGTTTGTGTTTAAGGGTGTGTATATTCTGCTTATAGGGTCAGTGTATGTGTATTATGGATATAGGTCCAATCCTAATGTTGAACTACATCTATTCCCTAAGATTACAAGTTGCATATACATACATTTCAGTAAATCTTTATGGCATCTTTATGGTATGTTTTCAATCCACTACATACAGGTTAAGGCCTATGCTTACTGTCACTACACAATACAATCTTCATAGGCAAACAGTTGCATCACCATGTCTTTGAACCACAGATCCATCTCTGGACCCACTGTTCCACCAACATGAAGACTTTCTTTTTTTTAACGTGTGTCAAGCATCATCATTGCTCCTACAGTACTGATCTGCAATGACTTGTATTTGTCATATCTGACATTCCTTTCAGGTAAGTATCAGCTAAATCAAGTTTGTGAGAACCACAAACCAATCTTAATCCATGGATTCAATTACTTAAATATGTATGTAACTGTCGTTTGGGGACAAGGTAAGAAAAAATAAACACAAGATAAAACATTGATCTTTGGAGAGGGAAGCTGTGTGGGGATCCGTTCAATGAAAGGAAAAACAAATTAGGCAAAATGATCCCCACACCATGCTATGCTACACGGGGAATCCTTTACTCTAAAAGAAAGAAATATGTTGATCTCAGTGTTAGCATTGCACCAGTAAACTGAAATCTCAATATTTACTGAGGAGCAGGTGACCGGTGCTCCACTTTGCACCCTTTGACTGCTGCTGTCCGAACTTAATGTGAACATTTCCCCTATCAGGCCCACACTGACTGCCTGGGCCAATGCTGGCAGATGTGGCCCAGGTTGAGTGAGGACTTGGGGGCCCCACACTGCATCAATCAATGCCAGCTGCATCTGGCATATGCAGCCCAGCCATAATTATTAAAGGGACTCTCCCCATGCTGCTAATAATTGCTGGGCTTCCCCTGGCTACGCAGCCCAGCCAGAAATGCTACGAGGTTATGTGATGTCATCAGTGATGTCATTGATTATGCCATCTGTGATGTCATCTTTGATGTCCTGGTGTTAATCTTAGCAGTGCATGGCAGTGGCACTAGTTATGGTTGCATGGCGGGTTGCTGCTGGTCTTGCAATATTTACCTGTGCCTGGCTTGCTGGAATCACCCAGGGATTACGACTCCGGCATTCCGGGAAGTCAGGCGCTGGTAGTTGTTAATCCCCATTCCCATTGAGTCCCATAGAACGCAATGGGAATGGGGACCAAGTAGGCACTGGCACCGGTAGTAACGGTGCCGGTGCTTCCGTTAAACTCTGCGGGCGGGTGCCGTTCGATCCGCCGGGTCTGACCCTGGTGGGCCGGACAGCACCCACCTGCAGAGTCGTACTATTCCAGTCCAGTAACAATAGTGCCGGTAGGCTTACCGGCACCATTGTTGCCGGACCAGCATCGTCATAATGAGGTCCTACGAACAAAAATCGTATGCTTTCAAAGAAATAAGTGTTGCAAATAATGCCAACATCAAAACAAAGGAATGCACTACACCTAATGTCTCTTTGGGTTCCCTCGACCAGTTTTCAGCAAAGGCCAAGTAAATAGTTTCATGTCTTCTGTTATGTACATTGTAAAAGGCAAATCTCCCAAAAACAAATACTACATTAAGGGATCCAAGTACATAAATGATTACAATCCTATCATTGCCCTCTTGGGGAATACAAATATACACATTCAATATATTTCAGACAATTCAGCTGCTGTTGCAAGGTATGTCACATCTTATCTCACCAAAGCTGAAAAAACTAAGCTAAAAGACAAAACTGTGTCACAATAATTGTACAGCTTTGACATTAAAATGCTGTTGCAAAGATAATGCAGGTCTGACTATGGTGCAACTCATTTAACAGATACAGCCTTATATCGTCAATCTGAAAACTTTCTGTGGTTGAGCCTTGGTCCAGCTACATCATGAAAATGAGTACTGAAATACTATCAGGAAATTGAAAATATAGCAGCAAATGATACCAACACTCAAGATATTTTTAAAAATAAAGTGTGTGACACATACTATACAAACAGAAGTACTGCTTTGGAAAATATGTTCCTATATGGCATTGCCCATGACTATTCCTACAAAAATAATGTTATGCCAGATGAGACAACTGACAAATATTCCATCCTAAAATGTGAAGAAGGCCTTGTAAGGCTTACTAAACCCAGTCCCATAAACCATGAAAAGTTGTCCCTTAAATCTCATCAGCAAAAAGAACTGTATTACATATTCCCACTACAACTCTTCAAACCTTGGAGAAAGGGGGAAGAACTGTAAGATGACCCTGACACATTTGAAGCTATGTTCAAAGTAAATGAAAGCAGTATAACAAATGACAGTTTTAAACAGTGCAAAGAAATGTTGGACAAGGAGCGCCAAGAAGAAAAAGAAATAGAATCTATGCTAGAGAAAGACACCCCTGAAGGCAATCAACCTTCTGTTACAGGATGCCACAAACCTGGAGACCAAAATGAAGCAGAAATAGCAGTGCATGAGGTATCTTCCCAACATGGCAAACATGTATCGGATGTTCTTTCCATACTCCGTTGCAGTCCAGTTGTGTTATCCCCAGCTGTGTCTATGTTCACTTCTGCCCTGGCCTGAATCGCTGATACTTGTGCAGTGCTCTATAATTGAGTAACGCTGGCCGCAGCATCAAGTGTGCTCGGGAACAGTAATGTGTTAAAATTGATATCGGTTTCATCCAGGGCGAGGGAAGACTTGCTCAGATCTCGGCCTCCTATATCCTCTGACAAGCCATTCCATGTTTGCTGATGTTTACCAATGGAATAGTCAGTTGCTTTTCCCTGTGCCTTGTTGTAACATGTTCGATTGTCTCGATGTGCACGGCTTCATACGCAACGTTGAACAAGGCGAGGAAACCATTAAATTGATGCATGATATGCACCCTATCGACTCTCACTCCATTGTACTGAGAATGGCTGGTCCCAGTTCTGTTTGAGAGACCATCTACAGCCAAACTTGAGTTGACAGATAACATTTTAAATATATTGGATCTATGATTTAGTGTCACAAGAAATGTTTGTGTCACCAGTAGGACCTGAAAATTATTTCTAAAACTGCCAATTGGTTCACGCCACTGGAAGTAATTATTCGTATATTGTATGTAAATATCCAGATGCATTTGGTCTCAAATGTTTTCATGCTGAAATATTGGGTATGTGTGCGGGCAGATAGAAGTGTATGAATGTTTTGTGTGACTGAAGGTGAGGGTGTAAGGTTATGCTTTTTTTGATGGTACAAAATGTTAATTTTAATATTAATGGTATTTGTACTGTACACCCTCACCACCAAGTGTCACCCAGGCGCTCTGGCAGATCTGAAAAGGAGATTGTGAAAAAAAGCTTGGTGGTGGGGGGTTAGTAGGGTGTAATTGGGAATAGGAAAGAGAGAAATTGTGATTCTGTGTTGGCAGCTTCAGTTCAGTTTGCACTGTTCGCTGAGCTTAAGCATGGTTTACGGGTCTGTGTAAACTCCCATATGCTGATGTGCTTGTTATGTCTTATAAGTATGTTGTTGCAATGTGGTGAAGTGCATGTAGATTGCTGTGCATAGAGGTGGTTGTCTGGTTTTCCGTATGACAAGTGTATGAGGAAACTTGAGAGCTGTGTTAGGTAGGTATTTTTTTGGTTGTTTCTTTTATTTATTTATTTATTTTACCACTCCTGCTCTCCATCTTTTACTTCTATATCCTTGCATTGTTGTGCTCCCTCATCTTGGGTCCGAGATGTCTAGGTTAGAGGACTCTAGTCCCTCCCTGCCAGTCCTGTGCAGGGATTTAAGCTACTTAGGTTTTTCTATGGGTTAGCGTTATGTGGGCTGGGTGGTCAGGGGGTCCCTCCGCCTTATGGTTAGGTGAGGAATTGATTTAGGGTTATGATTTCCTCCCTGGGCATCTTGTTCCCGAAGGGATCTAATCCTTTGCAGTCGTTTCATCCGGTTTCCAGAGCAAAAAGTCAAGTTTTTAGCAGTTATCTGTATTTCAGATGAACCTTTGTGTTGTGTATCTTTTTAGGGAGGTGATTCCAGGACATTTCTACCAGGTGAGAGAACGAAGATCCCACATATTTTCTTTTGTTGAAAGGTTTTGGTTCTAGTCATATGTCATTGCTTGATCTTAATGGTCTTATCGGATGGTAGATGAGTATTTTCTTCTTAAGGAACTCTGTCCTTGGCCGTGGATTGCCATGTGTGTTATGTGCATAATTTTGAACTTTATTTGCTGTTTTATTGGTAGCCAGTGTGGCAGTTTCAGTGCTGGGCTAATGTGTTCTCTTCGTGGTAGTTTGAGCAGTAGTCTTGCCACAGCGTTTTGGATGTGCTGGAGTTCTTTTTTTAATAGTTGTTCTGGCAATCATAGGTTAGTGGCGTAATCTACTCTGGACATGATGAGTGCAATGATGGTGAGTGTTTTGTGGGTGAAAGAGAGGACTGGTAAGATTGATTTTAGTGCGTGTAAGAGGAAGCAACATTCCTTGATTATAGCATTTACTTGTGACTCCAGTATTAGTTTGTTGTCCATTAAGACTCCCAAGTTATTTACTATCATTGTCGGAATGGGTGCAGTACCAATTTCCATTGACCATGGGATGTATTGACTGTTACCCCATTTTCAGGTATGATCATTTTTTCTGTTTTGTACAGGTTAATTTTGAGACTGTTAGTGTTCATCTAGCTGTGGAGTTCTTGTAGGCATTCTTCTAGTGTTGTGTTTCCTTCCTGTGTGTCTTGTATTTTGTTGATTATCTGTTTGTCATCATCATAGTCATAGCAAGTGAGGCATGTTTTTTAATGACATTGATTGGAAGTATCAGGTATATGCTGAAGAGGAGTGGTGTGAAGGAGGATCCTTGCGGTATTCCACAGGTGGATTTGCTTGTGATGGATTTGTAAGGCTTGATCCATACGGTTTCTGATCTGTTTGTTAAGTAGGATTTAATCCATAGTATGGATAGTTCAATGATTCCTATATCTTGCTATCTCCTGATGAGGATTTCATGGTTGACTGTGTTGAATGCTGCTGAGAGATCCAAGAGTATTAGCGCTGTATTTTTGTCAGCATCTGTATTGGCCTTAAGATCATCCCAGATTGAAAGCAGCACTTTTTCTGTTCTTCTCATCGGTCTGAAACCTACTTGTGCTTGCTCCAGCAGTTGGTGTTCTTCTATAAATTCTTGTGTTATTCTATAGACGTAGGTTTCGAGTTTTCCCGCAGTGTAGTGGATGTTGGAGATGGGTCTGTAGTTGGCAAGGTCCTCCATGTTTCCTGTTGTGGCCTTGAGAAGTGGTTTGATATATGATGATTTGAATGATCGTGGTACTTTCCCTGTTGAAAGTGATTGCTTGAAGAGGTTTCTGTAGTGTCCCATCGGTGTTCCTTATGTGAGGATTGACTTGTGTATGTCCGGAGGGCATGGATCCATGGGGGAGCCTGATTTGTTACTTTGCTGACCAGCTTAACACGTGTCTCCACTGATATTTGGGGAAATCTTTGGAGTTTGATATGTCGAAACCCGGATAGCTGGTTTGGTTGCATGTTGTAGTTTGTCGGTCTGCTTTGTATAATGTGTTGTATGGTGTAGATTTCGTTTTTGAAGTGGTCTGCAAGGCCATTTCATAGTTGTGTGCGGGGCATTGCTGTGTTTATGGAGGCAGGTGGGTTTCTCATTTTGTTTATGATTTAAATAGCTCTTTTTGGGTGTTGGTGGCTATGGTGATTCTGTTGTCGTACTATTTCTTTCTCGCCTCATGGATTTCCTTTTTGTATGAGCGGATTTGTTGTAATTTCGTCGCCTGGTTGTTATTTTTCCTCCATTCCAGTTCAAGTTTCCTGTTATATCTTTTCATGTCATTAGTAGTGGGGTAAACCATTTAGCTGTAGCTCTTTTGCACAATGGGGTGAAAGTTTTTTCCTTGGAGATTTAATCAATAGTTCCGTCGATCCATATGTCTACATGGATAAAGTGTGTTAGTTCATTTATAAGAATTCACAGCCAATACAAATAGCTTACATTTTGAGGAATTTTAGGTGCTTTTTCTACCAATAAATTGATTTTGATATTACCTTCAGGTGTGTTTAATTGCCTCATTTGGCACTTGTTTGAAGTCATTGGAATATGTACAGGGGATTGTTCTTCTTTTCTTGGTTCATGAGGTCGAATCCAGCATGTATTAATTCAAACAATCCAAGGAAGATTTGTCAGTGCTCAAATTACAACTAAATTATGAACAACTCACCATTTACATGGAAGTCACAAAAGAAATTGATCATGGCCTAAAACATGAACATAAAACTTGCAGTTGTAACAATTACGAGCCTCTGCTTTTGTATGTGAGTGGTGAGCCTGGTTCTTGCAAAACGTTCTTACTTAAAACAATCAGGAAATATCAGGAAGAACAAACATACAGCAACCTTTCAACAGTTGTAACAACCCCCATAGGTCTTGCTGTTTAAATCATAGGAGGTGTAACTCTCCTCCCAGTAGAACACCATAACAAATTAGTTTATTACAAATCAACAGCAGAAGAACACAAAATTCAACTATAAATGTTAATGTTAAATGTTAAAGGTATTTGTACCGCGCAACGTCACCAGCAGAGTTGGTCCCCAGGCTCTCTGTCTGACCTGCAAATGAGAAGTCAGGGTGGCTTATTAAGGAGAAGAGGGAATAGGATAGTGAGAGAGGTGGTGTTCTGTTGGCAGCTTCAGTTCAGTTTACACCATGCGCTGAGCGTTGGTGCGAATATTGGGTCTATGTCAGTCCTCGCATGCTGTTGGTGCAATTTATGTGTTGTTTGTTGTTGCAGTGTGGTGAAGTGCGTGTGGCTTGATGTGCGAGAGGTGGTTGTGTGAGTATTTTGTGAGTTAAGTATATAGAATTTTGAGCTTTTTGGTTAGTGGTTTATATGTCTCGCAGCTAATCTTCGCAGTATGGACGAATGCCTAGATTTGAGGATCCTGTATGGTGCGGGAGAGGTTCATCTCCCACAATACACTACATTCCACCATATAACCGACAAAGATGTAGGCCACACCTAGATTCAGTGTCCTGCAAAGTTGTGGAGAGGCCTGGGTTTCACAATACATTATGTTTCACCACATCGTAGACCAAGATGGAGGTTATACCTGGACGTGAGAGTCCTGCAAAGTGGGAGAGAGGCTTAGGTTTCATAATACATTACGTTTCACCATACAATAGAGATGGAAGCTACACCTAGATTTGAGAGTACTGTGTAGTGGGAGAAAGGGCTAGGTTCCACAATAAGTGGGTTTCAACATATAATAGGCAGCGATGGAGCTTACATCTAGATTTCAGAGTCCTGTAATGTGGGAAAGGAGCCTAGGTTGCATAATACATTACATTTCACCATACAATACACAGAGATGCAAGCTGTACCTAGAAAGGAGAGTCCTGCAATTGGGAGAGATGCCTAGGTTTCCCAATACAATACGTTTCACCATCCAATAGACAAAGGTGGAGGCTCTATCTAGATTTGAGAATCCTGTATAGTGGGAGAAAGGCCTAGGTTCCACAATAAGTGGGTTTACACATAAAATAGACAAAGGTGGAGGCTATACATAGATTTGAGAGTCCTGTAGAGTGGGTGTGACACAATAATGCTCATATTCTAACTAAATGTGGCACTTGCTATCATTCACCATTCTCTCTGTTTGTGACGCAGGCTAATGTTCATAATTCTAAATAAATGTTGCACTTGCTATCATTCACAATTATGGCTGGATGTGGTGCAGGCTAATGTTCACAATTCTATCTATGTGTGGAATTTGCTAACATTTACAATTCTGTCCAGGTGTGACGCAGGTTAATGTTCACAATTCAAACTAAATGTAGCACTTGCCAATATTCACAGTTTTGTCCGGGTGCGACGCAGTATAATGTTCACAATTCTAACTAAATGTGGCATTTGCTAACATTCAAAATTCTATCTAAGTGTGGCATTTGCTAACATTTACAATTCTATCTAAGTGTGGCATATGCTAACATTTACAATTCTGTCTGGATGTGACTCGGGATGATGTTCACAATTCTAAATAAATGTGGCACTTCCTAGCATTCACAATTCTGTTTGGATTCAACGCAGGCTAACGGTTGATGGTATATTAACCATATATAAAGATGGAGGTTGTGCCTAGATCTGAGAGTGCTGCATAGTGGGAGAAAGGCCTAGGGTCCATAATGCAGCATGCTTTAGAATATAATACAGTAGGTTTAGTTTACTAGCAGACACTGATGGTTTGATATATCTATATTTGAGAGTAAGTTTACAACAGGTGATTGCTAGTGTTGAGTATTCCCTAAGAGATTGATGTAGGTGATGTTCTCCTAGCAATCTATGTTCTTAGGTAAGGTAGGTGGCAGGGCTTTCTGGAGTAGAGTGATTGATCTACTCCCCACCCATTTATTAGTCACTGCTCGTTGACAGCTGGCTACTGGCTTACCCTGCTGACACCTGCAGACACACCTTGGAGCCACCAATATAGTAGCTGCCCTTTGCCTTGGGGTTCTGAGCCACAGGAGCTGCACGGGCAGAGGGCTGCCCTGGAAGGTTCAGTTATGACCAGAGATCTGACCTATCAGGGGAGGTGGGCGGGCTGGGAGGAGGGAGGAATCATGCATGAGGAAATGGATGAGAGTGAGGGAAGGGGTGGAAAGGGAGCGCAACTGGGCTACGGGCCCTAAATATCGCTACCGAATTGTTCAACAAAGGCCTAGGAGGGTCTCTTACAAAGCAGCACTCACCTCCTAAATGGCCAAAGAGGTGAGTGGAGGCTCCTGCAGGCCCGTAGGGCTAGAAGGACTACAACATTCCTCCAATCAGTGGAGGTGGGTGTTCTGGGAGGCGGGAGGGATCGTACACGAGAAAATGGATGCAAGGGAGGGAAGAGGTGGAAAGGGAGCGCAACCAGGCTAGGGGCGCTAAATATCACTATCAAATTGTTCAGCAAAGTCCCAGGAGGGTCTCTTACAAAGCAGCACTTACCTGCAACGACGCCCAAGAGGCAAGCGGAGGCTCCTGCAGGCCGGTAGGCCTAGCAAGACTACACAATTCCTCCAATCAGGGGTGGTGGGTGTTCTAGGAGGCAGAAGGGATCGTACACGAGGACATGGATACAAGGGATGGAAGGGTGGAATGGGAGTGCAATGGGGCTACGGGCACTAAATATCACTACCAAATTGTTCAGCAAAGGCCCAGGAGGGTCTCTTACAAAGCAGCACTCACCTGCTACACAGCCAAAGAGGCGAGCAGTGGCTCCTGCAGGCCGGTAGGACTAGCAGGACTACAGAATTCCTCCAATCAGTGGTTGTGGGAGTGCTGGGAGGTGGGAGGGATCGTACACAAGGAAAAGGATGTGAGGGAGGGAAGGGGTTGAAAGGGAGCACAACGGGGCTAGGGGCACTAAATATTGCTACCAAATTGTTCAGCAAAGGACCAGGAGGGTCTCTTACAAAGCAGCACTCACCTGCTACACAGCCAAAGAGCAAGATGAAATAAGCATGGTTTCCAACATCATGTTAGTTTTGATTTATCTAAAAATGCAGGAAGTGCTAAAAACTGCTTAAAAGGAAGCCTTTGGAGGGAAACACGTTATTGTTTATATAGATATATATATAGATATATGAGATTCCAAATGAGGTACCAGCGTACCATTAGAACACACTCTTGGGCATAATCCAATAAAGAAAAATAAATAGAGAGAATGGAAAACCACAGTTTAAAGTTCACCAATTTGAAAGAAAGATTAAAGCTGCTGGCTGTGCTGGCTGGCTGTGTGAATATCAACAAAGTCCTTTATTGCTGTTGCTTCCTTAGACAAGACACAGCCACTCTGTCAAATCACATTGCCATCTTGTAAGGTTCCTTGCACTACATTCCCAATAGAACAGATCCACATATTTACAAAAAAACAGCACATTTGTATTTCAACAAATCGGTCAAACTGACCATGCTTACTTGTCATTTCCCTAGACCAACAACTATAGTGTATTCAAGACCATATTGAATAATGTGCCATTATTGATAAGAACTTAAGTAAAGTGCTAATGCATTGTTGAAAACCTTGACAATGGTTTGACATCAGACGTCAAATACTTATTAAAGATAGAATGTGCAGTTACTTCACTGACATATATTGGGGTCAGCTATGCTAGGGAGATAAATGAATAATATAATGTCAGTGTTATTTCTTATAAAGTGCATATCAAAGTGAGGATGACAGTATAGTGCAAAAGTGCTAGTGCTGATTCAGTATTACTAACTCCGATTGCACAACACCCCATCTACATATTTCCAGATGTAAAACAAAATGTAATCCATGTTCTGAACAATAGAAAAATGGGGGGTTGATTGCACCATGTAAACACTGATTATGCAATATAAAAAACTCATACATAAAAAGCAGAATTATTAATGGCAAAATGAATGCAGAATTTTTAATAACAGTGCTCTGTATAGATCACACACTACAGCTAAAGGAAGTGACGGATGACGAGTCATTTGAGAACAATGACAAAGATGTGGAGATAATATTTGAGAATGTTATCACCAGTGACATAATGATACAGTGATGCAGGGGCTTGTCATGGGCAAACAAGCTTTAGCGGCTGCTGCATTTGCAATAGAAACAAGTTCTACTATTGTGATGGGGTGCTCAGTCAGGTTGTATGTGGAACATTCTCTATTTGCCATCCTAGAAAGGTCAAAGTCCACCATGACAGCATAGAGATCTTCAGCGTACAAGATTATTATGTCAAAGCCCCACATTCATGTGGTTAGATGTAAAACAGAGAATCTGGCTAAATTTTTAACAGTTATTCTCACTGCCGAAGATCTGACAATTCACGACTTTGCCACATACATGGGGGGGATTATATCCCCAAAGCAGAGGATTGCACATTGACGGAGGGTGAGGTACTCTTTGTTGACGGGTCATCCACAATTGATCAGGACGATGGCCAAAGACATACAGGGGCAGCAATGGTATGACTTGAGGAAGGGGACTACGAGACAGTGGGCTTGAAAAGAATGTCCATGCACTATTCTGCACAGGCAGCAGAATTCATAACTCTTATCGAAGCATTGAGAAGGTGTAAAAGGTGCCCAGTCACAATATATCCATACTCAGCATACGTCACAACAACTGTGAACGCTGGTCTATCCCGCTGGAAGAGGAGGGGGTTTTGGAGGGACGATGGATCTCCAGTACAGCATGCGGCACTGCTAGAAAAACTACTAGAAGCCTTATACCAGCCATCTGTTGTGGCAGTCATCAAGTGCGCTGCCCACACCAGCGGGACAGACAAAATACTGATGGGAAATGCAGCCACTGATGCATCAGGAAAAATGGTGGCGTATCTGCCAAACAAAACTCCTGCTGAGTATGTTGTGACTGCCCCACCAGCACACGAACATCCAGCACCTTACACAACATTACCCATCTCCCAGATTATCGAGTTACAAGGAAGGTCCACTGAAAGGGAGAAAGAGTCGTGGTTACGGAAAGCTTGCAAGCAATCCTTACATATCTGTTATGGAGAAAAGAAAACTCCTGAAAGACAGTAATTCCCCGGGAGCTCCTCAGAGTAGCCATTGAACAGTTACACTAACCATCCCACAGTTTGAAGCAGCACATAGCAGCATATATACAGGAAGATTGGTTTATACCAAATATTCAGGAGAGTATCACAGAAATGGTCGTACATTGCACCACATGTCAAAGTTTGACACTACGGACATGATGGGGCACCTTGCCCTGCCCCACTGGGTCGTTCTGTGAACTACACATAGATTACACTGACATGGGTGAGCACTGTAATGGCTCTATGTATCTCATAGTAGGGGTTTGCCCGTTCTCAAGGTGGGTGGAAGCTTTTCCTTTGATGGGGTGTGTGCAAGGTTTTTTAACATCAGACAATGGCACACATTTTTTCAGTACATTGTTTCAGCACTTCACAACACTACTTGGCATCAAGCAACACATCTGTTTGATTTACCGCCCACAGACCAAAAGAGTTGTGGAGAGAATACACAGTCTCCTCAAAAGCAAACTATCCAATCTCTGTACCATGTTGAAGAAGAACTGGGTGCACTGTTTGGCCCTGGCCCTCTTCAGTTTAAGCCTAGCAAATACCACCATTTGTCACCTCATGAGGTGGTCACTGGTTGACGTATGCACACCCCTTTATCTCCTGTAAGAAAAGTTTCAGATGCACATAGGGCAGCAGCGGTGTTAGGTGATGAGTTCAGAGATTATTTGACCACACTAACAAGGTCATAAATGTGTCTCCCGACAGATTGTGACTCCCTGGATTCAGATAGCAGACACACTGGATGTAGCAACCATGATGGTGACAGACCCTGAATGCAGGACCACACAACCGCCATTGCCTGGTGTCTTCCTGTAAATTCGCAAGTTCATGTGCAGGTGGTCCAACCCTTGGTATTACGGGCCATACGAGGTGGTGTTTTGCACTCCCCTTGTGAAGATGAAGGGCTTGCGATATTGGGTCCACCTCTCCGATGTATGCAGGGCACCTACAGAAAGCACGTTGGCACTTCAGTTATCTTAAAAGGAGGGGCAGCAGTACCTGCACCCTATCTATCTCACCAGCCTGTCCAGGCACAATACGTGAGTGGTGTCACACTCCACTGTTGGGCCAAATCCCAGCTGCTAGATCCATATTCTTCTTTTTTCAGGAGTTCTTTCTCTCTCTCTTTATCTCTTTCCCTCTTCCACTCTTTCTCTTTATCTCTTTTTCTCTTTCTCTCTCCCTCTCCTTCTTTCTCTCTCTCTCGTTCTCACTCTCTCTTTCCCTATTTCTCTCTCTTTCGCACCCTCCCCTTCTCTCTGTATAAGTATGTCTTGTATGTCTCACCTTTTCTTTTTTTTGCATTTTAGCCTTCATTTCAGGAGAGAAGATGATGATGTGACTAATGCAAATAAATGTTTGTTAAGTTGGGATCTGAGTTGTAGATGCACTAATAAGAACATATGGACCCATGCTTACTATTGCAGTTTGACCATTATTGCAGATCTATGTGTGATATTAATGGTACTATTCAGACTATATTGGGGGAATATGTTATAGGACAAGGTCCTATAAAGAGGGGGAATGGGAATGTATATTATCCAAATGTGACAGTACATATAAATGTTAATAATATTGGTGGTTTACATACATTAGTAGCAATATGAATATGAATGGTGATAATAACAATGGAAATGAATACAGGAGTAACAATAGTGTTGATCATGACAGGTACAATAAGATATTGAAAGTATGTGCACAATTGGCAATGGGGTAAATAGATGATTGTTAATAATTTGAAACAATATGATGTTATTTCTGATAGCACTGTTATAGTTGAAACCCCTGAGAACATGTAAAAAATAATGTAAAGAGAAGTATGGAAAAAGTATGATAGGTATCAAAGGCTGGGGTTGGATGTTATTGAGGATATCTGTCATAACGAATTTGCCAACTCGTGGTGTACTGATATGAATGGCGTGCAAATAAACGTTATGCATGGACGCTGTTATGTGTGTTCACTCATTCCACATGCCTCTGGGTCTCCCAAGGTGTTAGTACCACAAGCGGTCCCAATTGCAGAGGCACAATGCCTAGTTCAGCTTGCCCTATGCAGAATAAAGGGAACGTTCCAGCGTGCAACTGCAAATGGTTTGTCCAGATCCACAGTGCAGCGACAATGCAAAAAACATCAAGTATGTGGAATAAACCTATCTGATGGTGTAAGGGGGTAAACATGTCAATAACAAGTGGCAGGACACTACACTACTTTGCTTGGCAGACACAGTGGTAACATATAGCAAGGAAATGATAGCACAGGTAGACAATTTCTTCATGCAAATATAGACAGAGCATATCACAAAGTTGACGTTGATTGCAACAATGGAAATGCTGGTTGGAGTGCACAGGGAAGAAGAATACAAATTTTGTTCCCGCATCACGGGAACAGTATTTGTAGGTTTCAATTAATGTTTTTAATAAGACTCTCCTGATTGCAGATATTAAGAAGGGAATGGTAACCGTGATGTATTAATACTGGGTCTGTGGCCAACAAGCCTACTTGCACCTCCCACCATCATGAAGGGTCTGTTGTTCGCTGGCCAGGCTGCACTCAGTGCTACTAGTAATCCCAGAAGAAAACCTGAATGGTCTCTGTCGAGGAGTCAACATATTCGAAATAGAAGAGCAGAACCCGTCACCCACACAAGAGCTCCACATCCTGCCACAGAAAGGACAATTCCAAAAACTGAAGAGGAAGAAAAGGTTGAATTACATATCTAAAGATTTGGTCGGATTGTTTGCTGAAATGCTCAAATAATACTGCCTCTTCAGCTCAGCAGAATACATTTTCACATCTCTACTATATGTAGAGAGCAGGCTGCAGCAAATGCCAAATGGTTGCTGATTGTGAGATGGGAACTGGTTTAGTTGCTTGCATTGAGACTTATGATGATGTAAAACCAATATATGTTGGACATGTTACCAACAATGGAAGGAGGGGTTTGCAAAAAATGTGGCGATTCCTGGTGCACATTTGTGCCTCCAGAGGATGCTGAGAACGTGTCATTATCCCACATCATTGCAGCTGTCCATGGCCTGGGTGTTTGCATGAAGAACGATGGAGGAGTACAGGACAGTGAGCCTCATTATGGGTCCGGAGGTAACTGTGCCAGCATTACTGGTGGGTGACCGCTGACCCCTAAATATTTTCCGGTGCCTGACTTGCCGATAACACTGGGGTATTACAACCCCCGGCGGTCACGACAGTCAGGCCCGGCAAATAGTAATTTCCCATTCTCTGTGGGAATGGGGAACACGGAAGCACCGGCACCGTTATTAACGGTGCTGGTCCTTTGGTGACTGTCTGCCTACCGTGGCTGCTGTGTCCGGCAGGGTCAGACCTGTCAGGTATGGCAGCTAAGGCAGGCAGACTTGTAGTCTGCCGGTCCAGAAACAGCAGTGCCGGTAAGCTTACAGGCGCTGGTGTTTCCAGACAGGCATGCTTATAATGAGGCCCACTGACTGGTTTACTTTGGCATTCAGTTGGGCCCTGTCGTGGCTCAGAGCGATCATGAAGATGTTGATGCCCATCATTGTGTTCATCCTTGTTGTTTTCTGCTCCTGTCAACTGAGCCTTAGTTGTTGTGCCAATGTGGCACCCAATAGCGCAAGAATGATGTTATCAATTGGGGTTTCAAAAGCACTTCGCGAGAAAAAAGATATTGAAGTACAGACTGATATCTCACAAAGTGGCCCTAAGTATGAAATGCTCCCCATCCCGTATGGAGATGAAGTTGAGCATCTATACCACACTATCATTTCACCACCACCTGATATAGAGAATTACACAGAGGTTTGGGTGGAACTGGCAGGGAATGGGGGTGCATCTATATGACTTGCTCATCTGAAGAATATGCGTGCAGAGGGGAAAGTTTGCGATCAGTGCCACAAAGAATGTCGATGGCGGTGCAGGCGCCACCTTCATTCTGGGAGGAGGACATGGCCAAGGTAACAGACAGTTTATGGACTACCAGTCCTTATGATCTGCGGTGCATCAAGAACATAGGGGGAGTGAAGGCCAAATTGAAACCAGGAGCAAACTTGCCAAGAGTAAAACAGTATCCCCTAACCAAAGAAGCAGATGAGGGCATTTATGAAACAATCAACACCCTTATTGAGAGAGGCATCCTGGTACCATAAGAATCACCATGCAAGTACCCCGTGCACATGGCCAATGGGGGTTGTGGTGTTTCATTCAGAACCTAAGATCCTTGAACCATATTGTAGAATCAGAGTATCCATAGCGGCAAATCCAGCTACCATTGTGTGTGGCATTCCAGCAGAAACAACCTGCTTCACAGTCATTGATTTAAAAAATGCATTCTTTTCAGTACTACTGCACCCATACTCACAAGGCCTAACCAGTTTTATGTACCAAAACCAGAGGTGGAAACACACTTGTTTTCCACAGGGGTACTGCGAGTCACCTTCTATCTTCAACAGAGTGATCCAGATGGATCTAGGCAACAGAGAGACAGAAAGCATGGTTCTACAGTATGTTGATGACATTTTGATTTGCAGTGAGACAGAGGATGAGTACAGAAGGGACTCAGTGCACATGTTGACAGTGTTAGTTGACAATGGGTACAAGGTAGACATGGCAAAGCTACAGTACTGTTGGAAAAGAAGTGCTTTACGTTGAACAAATGATATCTAAGGATGGCAGGCATATTGCCCCAAAGATATCAGAGACAATGCGTAACACACATGAGCCCAAACAGTGAGGGAGATGCAACAGTTCTTGCGGTTCTGCAATTATTGCAGGGCATGGGTCTTTGCCTACAGCACATACATCTGGCCGTTCGTTACTGCATTGAAAGAAGCACAGAAGGAAACAAAGACACTGGCATGGACAACAGAGATGAAAGAGGCTTTTGAGGAATTTAAACAAGCCACATGCACAGCAACAGTGTTAGGGACCCCAGATTACAAAAGTGAATTCTTCCTGCTCTCACACATTGATGGCGTGGTGATGAAAGCAGTACTGACTCAGAAAACAAGCATGAGCCATAAGTCCATTGCCTACTACAGTGGACAGCTTGACTGGGTGATGAGAGGACATTATTCATGCGAACAATCATTGGCTGCTCCAGCATTCACAGTGGAAAATTCATCTGCAGTGACAATGGGGTTGCCCCACCACTCTTTACATGGAGCACACACTGTTTGTGATACTGCACAAGCCAAAAAACACACTGACTACACAGAGAGCATCAGGGTACAATGTCATACTATCAAATGTAGGACTGAAGATAGTAAGATGCAGGACAGTGAACCTGGTACTATTTTTGGCAGACGCCCTCAAGCCAAGGGAAGGTGCTCATGACTGCACAAGGAATATAGAGCTGTTCAGTGAGACACGCAAGGTGGAGGAAGATTCACTTGAGGGGGGAGATGTACTGTACATAGATGGTACATTGACTATTGACCATTCTGATGGGAACAGAAGGATGGGAACTGCTGTAGTAAGACTAAAAGAGGACTGGACAAGTGAGGTGGTTGTTAGTGCACGGTTACCATACTATTATTCAGCACAAGCAGCCAAACTAGTGGCTTTCATATTAGCGCTAGAACACAGTGCAGACACATGTGTGACAATCTATTCTGACAATGCTTATATCACATCAACAGTACATTCAGGATTGGCATATTGGCTTAGAAGGGGATTCAGGAGAGCAGATGGGAACCATGTGCAGCATGCACTCCTGTTAGGCAAATTGATAGATGTGATTGCATACCCACGGGAGCTGGTGCTGGTGAAATGCCAGGCCCACACAAAGGGGGAGGATGCTATCAAGAGGGGAAATGAGGCAGCAGACTAAGAGGCAAAGTATTCAGCATACTTTGGAGAGCTATGGGAACTGAAGGAGAGACCGAATGCCCCAGGAGGAGTGAGAAACATGGTGTTGAGGGAGGGGTACAACAGCATACCAGAAACTCAGATTATGGAATTGCATGGGGCTGCACCACAGTAGGAGAGGGAGCTATGAGTGAAAAGGGGATGTTCTATGTTTCCAACAGATGCTCTATGGTGACAGAACAACACAGGGAAAGTGATAATGCCGCTAGCCATGCTCAAAACAGCACTGGCACGATTGCATTATCCAGCACACACTGCAAAGGAGGTCATTGCTGCATGCATTGGATAATCGTGGTTTTGCCCAAATTTGAATGAACATGTAGTCAACTTCATTAGTAACTGACTTGTCAGCAGTTCACAGCAGGACATACTATGAGAGTTGTGAGAGGATCCATACCACAACCTGATGGCCCATTCATGCATCTCCACGTGGATTATGTGGACATGATTCCAGTCTGTCAAGGGAACTGCTACGTGTTAGTGGTTGTCTGCCCATTCTCAAGGTGGATAGAAGCTGGACCCTGTTCACATGCTGATGCCCTTAGGGCAGCAACATTTCTGTTCCGGGAAGTCTTCCCAAGATGGGGCCTGTGTGAGGTCCTGAGGTCTGACAATGGCCCTCACTTCACCAATTAACTTTTTCAACACATCATAGCCCTGCTAGGGATCAAACACAAATTCGCCTGCAAGCAAATGGAGTGTGTGAACCCTCAAAGGACACATGAAGGAGTGCATTGCCAAAAGCACAAAGAAAGACTGAAATCACTGTTTGCCTTTGGTATTGTTTGAACTGCGCAACAAGCCAGGGTCCGACCACCATTTAATGCCCCATGAGGTGGTGACCGGATGACCTATTCATCTTCCCTTGGCTCCTCCCACTAGGGCATTGAAGGATTGTGAGAACAGTGTAAATGTGTTAGTGCACGACATTTTTTAATATATAAATTCCTTGTTTTCTAGCACTTCTTTTATCTCTCGCCAGATACAAAGGACCCAGGGAAGGCCTGAAGATGATGAACAACCAGATTCTGACTGCACAGAACCAAGCACTGAAAGCAAACATTTAGTTCAGGTGGGAGACTTAGTTCTCCTAAAAAAAAAATTATTCAGCATTGTAATGTGCCTAGGTTCAAGGGACCTCATGTCTTTGAGGCTGTGACGGACAGAGCAGTAAGACTTGAGGAGAAAATAGTGTGGAACCACATCCAAGATGTCAAGCCCTACATAGCAGTGACCTCTCCTGGCAACAGAGCAACAGTAATCGACAGGGCCTACGTTAAGGAGCTTTCATGACCTTCAAGTAGGTGTAGATCTCACTGAATTAGGAAGGCCTGGCCATCCTATGGTCCGAAGCTCCAAAGCAGCTGTAGTAGCAACTGACATACTTGTGTACATTTACAGCTGAACCACTGTCTGTTTGTTTTCTCCTTTTCTTCCGCAAATGTAGGTTGATGCGAATGTTGTTAGAATTGCATAGGGAATTCTACTGATGTTATCTCCCATTGATCACCCTCAACCGACAATGAAACTACTAGTGATTCAGATTCTAGAACCAACTGACATTGACCAAGTACCAAATCAATTTGAAACAGCCCCTCGTCCTTTTTTGGAAGAGCTTCAGAGATACAGAAAGAGCTCAAGAGCTCAATTACAAACAAACAGAAACAATACCCAAACAACGGGGACAAATCCAGGTACCTCAACCCAAAACATCACTGTGGCAAGAGGGGAGGATCTAAGAAACCCCAAAGAAAGTCAATCAGGCGTAAAAACAATATCACAACATACGGGCAACAGGAGGTAGACCTCATAGTGAATCTATCTGATTTTCCAGTAACACAAGCACTAAAAGCGGTATTAAGTAAAGGACTAACATTTAGTCCAACCTTTCAAGGGGACTACTTTACAACACAACTAGATGTGTACACATTTTTGTAGACGATTGAAAGTGAGAAAACACTTTTGAAGAATCTCCGAAAACCTAAAAGTACTCCAAGTACAAGCATGAGAGCACCGATTTCAGCATTAACGGAAATGATTTTTGAAAATACTGTTTCATTGCTTAATATCACAGAAGACAATGAATATACTAAAGAATTTCTTGATGAACAAGGTATTGAGACTGATTTTGCAAAAGAAACCAACTTAAAACCTACTTCAAAATGTATACCAAGTTTACCGATGGAAAATGTAATGATCTCTTTAACAAAGCCGTAAGTGGTGACATTCGAAAGAATGACCTAAAAATTAAGAAAACAAAAACATGTTACAATCTAGCCAAAGCAGAAAAGGAAGCCCTAGCACATTTAGCAAAAGATGAACTCATAATTAAAAAACCAGTGGACAAAGAAGGCAAAATTATATTGATGAACAAAACAGACTATGTTCTAGAAGGCAAAAAGCATCTATACGATACAAACTGTAAAAATTAGACCATAATGCACTGCCGGATCTGGAGAAAAAAAATGAACCTCATGAACAAAATATGGCTTGACCAAGGAATTCTCAGTGAGGAAGAATACTGTTACTTATTAAGTAATGATTCAATAATGGCTACAATTTATTTTCTCCCTAAGATCCATAAAGACTACACAAATTTCCCATCACTTCGCCCAATCATAAATGGTATTGGATCATTAACAGAGATGACCTCACAATACACTGATCTATTTTTCAACCCCTAACTTCAGGTCTAGCGTCATATGTCAAGGACTCTAAGCACATAATACAACAACTCAACTCCATACCTTGGGAATCTAATTTTCACTTTGTTACACTGGACGTTGCACAACTGTATACTAGTATTAAACACAGCAAAGGAATTGAAAGTGTCTCCTTTTTTCTTAAAACACAATCAATCTCATACAGTAAACATAATGAAATGATCTTAAAAATGCTTAAGTTTTCACTGGGAAAAAAAATCTTCTGCTTTGACCAAGAGATCTTCAGGTAAAGACAAGGTACAGCGATGGGGTCGAAATTCGCCCCAAGATATGCTAATCTCCTCATGGGCCTCTTGGAAATTAGACATGCCTGGATCCATGCAGCCTTCACAGAGAATATAACATTTTGGGGAAGGTACATAGACAACATTTTAATCTTATGGGCGGGTGAACTAGAAACCCTGGACATGCATGTTAATTATTTGAATACCAACGATTTCAACTTATCCTTCACAAAAAAGAAAGTTTGTCCAACTTTGAGTACTTGGACTTAGAACTATATATTGAGGACCAAGAAATTCCTACAAAACTATTTGTGAAACCCTCAGCTGGCAACAGCCTACTCTTTGCTACTTCAAATCATCCAAAGCATGTGATTAATAAAATACCCTATGGAGAAATACTTTATAAAGGGTAAGTGTTTAATTTAATTGAAAGCATTTATATGTTTTCCCTATGTTTGATGCGCCAAGCGGAATTAACTAGACTTTGCTCTTCAAAAAGATTAACTTCAAAATGCTAATTGCAAAATGATTTCATTTTTTGTTTGTAGGAAATTAAACCTCTCCTGAAGATCCTTTCTAAAGTGAATAGGAACGGTGAAAGACGTGTAGAGAGGAAAATACCGAGGCAAATTAAATGATAAACATGATAAACAAAAATAACAATAAAAACATGCCATAAAGCTCAAACTGCAATATCTCCTTTTTTCAAGTTGAAATCTAATAAACAAGGGAATCAAAACAATCTGAGTTGGTGCAAAGAAAAAATCTCCCTAATCTCTACTACTTTCAATTTGTGCGCTACATAAGGAGACCCAGGCGGTTCAGAGCCGGATCCCCCAAAGTATACTACCTTTTATTCATAGAGTATCTGGCCTAAGCATAACCACAACTTGAACACAGTGCTTACTGCGTTCTGCCTACACTCAGAGATCCCTCAGTAAGAAATGTTTGGTAGGACGTCTTTGCTTTTGCTATTAGCGATTACCTAGGTCACAGAGCTTGAGGGTACTGACAAGTAGTAACAAAATAACATTTTTTTTTTCAGGCAGCCAACTTTATCATCTCATCAGCTGCAAGGATCAAGCAGCGTAAGTGCTCATGTCGGAAACAATAACATTTGTTTTAACTATAGTTTGCTTACTGATTCCCACTGGAGTTCTGAGAATTATAGTCTGGCAGCTCTACTTTGCTACGAGTGCTACCACTGCATCCACTATTAAAATTCTGCGACCTAAGCAGGATGAACTACCATGTCAGGTGGAAGAGAAGACACTGTTGATAAGGTAAGGAGATGTAAGCGTAGTGTAGACACGGACATGAAGGAGTTGATATGCATCTCACAGCACGAGTAACAAACAACATGTGGTATTAACACATGTCCAAAGTTGGTCGGGACACTACTGGGGAGAACTGTTATGTCTGCTCTTTAATCCCCTTTGCCATGAGTGCTTCTAGAATGTTCATTGCAACTGAACTACCCGCAGCAAAAGCACAATGCTTGATGTATCAAGTGAACAAGGTGCAAGAAGAGAATGACAAGTGTCTGAAGGAATGGGACAGAAGTGCAAAGATGCTGACATGGTTAGTGAACCAAGCTGGACCAATGCTCCTGAAGACATGAAGACACCGGCTCTGTGCTACCAGCACGATGGCGATGTGGATGTTGGTGAGCATGTGGGATGCAAGACGATTGAGAATATCCCAGAAATGGGAGCAGGAACGGCAGTGCTGATGGATCAATATTGAGCATGCAGTTCTAAAGCATATGACAAACTGCCACCTGACAGGGAAGAGGTATGCTCCCTAGTGCACATCAACATGCCTCCATTGGTGGTACCCAAGAAAGATGTGAAGCTTGATGACTTTCCGAAGATGAAAAACAACAAGCGGAAGAAGTGGTCACTAGAGATAGCACCACCTGTCCGAATAGAGAAGGCTGACAAGCAAAAAGGATTGAGCAGAGTAAAAAGAGGGGGGAATTAATTCTCAGACAAATCAGAAGCAGAATTCGACGAAGTACTGGCAGAGCACAGACTATTCAGTAGAACAGAGATGTTCTTTGCATCACTGATATCAGGAATACAGACATATACCAATGCCAAATGGTTACAGATCACTCGTTGAGAGCTGATGGTGACAATACATTTGACAGTGAATGGGTTCAAATGCCATACACTAAGAGCTACGAGCAATAAGTTTGGTGGCGCACAAGAATAGAAACATTCTGTATCTCCTCACTGTGATGGAAGGAGGAGTTTGCGCAAAGATAGGGAGTTCATGTTGCACATTCCAACCTGCTAACAATGAAGATAATGGAACTCTCTCAGCTGCAGTTGCACAATTAGCACAAATGCATGCAAAGATGGAGGATGAAGCATGAGGAATTGTGAAGGACAAGAGCTGGCTGGCGCATATCTGGTCATGGATGCCATCTTGGCTTGAAGATGGGCTGAAAGTAATAGCTGGGGCACTTGTCCTGGAAGCAGCATCAGCATGTGGAGTGAAGGTATGTATTGCAAGGTGTAAGAAAACAGCAGAAGAAGCAATGGGAATACAGATCCTGAACATAGGAGGAGTGACGGATGACATTGTGAGAGAGAGGGAGAAAGAGAGAGAGAGAGACAGACTAAGGGAGGGAATCACAAAGTGTTACTTGTTTCCGACAGGAACAATAAAGCTGGACATTTCCTGTGACCCAAGGAAGTATGAAGGAAAGTGGGTCTAGTGCAACCCCAAAGGAGAATGCTGTTACATGTACTGGTCTTTCGATGATCACACAAATTACTATGTACATCTTGGAGATATGTGGTCGACAAGTCGATCATAGGGGGACTGAAGAGGGGTGATCGAATCCAAACCCTGCTCCCCCTCCCATAAGACACTTGAGTCAAAAGAAGAACCAAAGATACCATGATCGTCCATACCATTTCGGACTGATTCCTAGTGCTCCTATAATTGACAAGTATGTTGAGAGGTACCCACTCAGCCAACCATACAGCCCAGGAGCCATGTAACCTCTACCCAGAGTGGACAAAGAGCCTCAGGATGCCACTAAGGATACCTCAACTGACAGCCTCAACTAAAGCGCCAAGAAGACAGGCATGATGTTGTTAGAGACACCACAACGTAGAAGCATTAGACTTGAAGCACACGTGCCATCCGCACATCGGGACACAAAACAAACACCTGAATGCACGAAAAACATATGCAGAACAGTCCTATAAATTAGAGTACAGATACATATACATACTGCCTTTGCCTTTAGTATATTGTCATGAGCTGAACCGCAGCAATGCAGAAACCTCAAGAGGCAAGAAATCCTGAGCAAGCTTGCATACATTTACATGCAAATAACCTATGGAACTGCCGGAGCAACTATGGAACTTGACAGAACCATTGTGTTACTAACATATGGATAATATAGATTAGCACAATGTACAATCCACATCATGGTTTAGGGAAAATTACAACAGGCCACAGACCTTTGGCACAAGCTGAGCAGAGTGAATTCAGGCTGCTCAGAGGTACGAACATGTGAGACGGCCTGCTGCCAAGGCCACCGAGATACAAGTGACATTCCATTCTCTGAACTGCAGTAACACTGGCACAATAAATGCAAATAAATCGGAGTAATTCAGAGCTCCAGAAACCCAAAATACCGTCTCTGAGCATGTGACCCAGCCGAGCCGATTATGATGAACCAAAACGAGCAGCTGAGAAAGAGGAGAGATCTCACGCCTCCAGACATAAGCTGCAACAAAGTAATTACAAGAGAAGCCGAATGTTGCATGATATGGACGGGCAGTCTCATAGTCTTTGGTGGTGCACACATGTTACAATGCATACACATAGTTGCTCTTATTACCATGAAGAGGTATATCATGACCTGGGAAGCATTTCGGATCCCAGGCCTGGGGATGCCAGCTCTAGCCAATCACAGTGCAGAACCCTAGGGGTGGGCAGCAACCGGTAAGAGCCAATGATTGGACCCTCAAAATGAAACAGTGTTTAGTAAAACATATATTGGGATGAGCCAAGCCTGACATCTGACATGGGAGAGCCAGTAAACTAACACATATAGGGTCCACTATAAGGGAAATACAACTCAACACCCAATACCAAAGGCCAATAGGTTTTCTGGCGAAGGGCCCGGGTTGTGCCATTTTTGTGACATCAGAGTCTATCAAAACTGGCCTGGGAGCCAGAGCTCACTGAGATGTCCACAGATTCTTCTGCAAACAAAAAGAGGGGTCCTGGGAGTCCTTCTGCCGGACATTAGTCCTGGTTACGAGAGACCTACCCAGAGTCTTTAGTTCACTATCTTTCACAGAGGAGAAATATCTAAAACATATCAGTCTTTGCCATGCCCTAGGGCAGTCCAGCACCGAAACGCTAAGCAATTCTCCTCAGAACAACAGTACCAACAGCAACCCAAGACACGTATTTCGGTCTGGTTGGGACTCATCAGTAGGGAGGAGCTGTGCCTCTCTAAACATGAGGGTCAACTTTATTTCTAATAAAATCTTTAATATCCTGAATTGGGTTGGAAAAGGTTTGCAATCTGGTTGGAGAAGTCCAAATAGATCAGTACAGTACAAGGCAGATTTGGAGTGATTGCAAGTTGATTTGAAATGCAGACCTTGTATTCTTGTAAATTAGGGGAATTTCACAGATGCTGTGAAAAAAATGATGTATTGGCATAAGCACAGACCTTTTGCATCAAGTCTCCATATTATATCAGGATGGTATTGGTGAGCCTAGAAATAAATTGTGTTTTTTCATTTTCTTTTTTTTTGATTGGATATGAACAATGAATCTTTGTTTTATTTTTGCTGGCATTACTTTATAATGAAAACAGCTTAGTAGTATTGGCAGTCCTGCTGTGATAACATATAACAACACACATTAATATTGTGAGATTTAGTTTTAGTCAGAGTCTCTAAGTCATTCTGAGAAGCATTCAGAGCCACATTGATGCCAGTCATGATAATTAAGGCAGTTTGTAGCCCCCCCCTTAGGAACAGACAAACAGAATGTCACCTATATGTATCAATGGAAGTACAATTTTCTCTACTGTCAGCGTTGCATATAAGAAGATTAAGTATAACATGTGATATCAATGGGAGGAGGGGCTCTCAACCTGCTTCACAAACCCAAGAATATTTAGAGTTTATGTTATATGTCTAGTAGCAGGAACAGACGGCTCCTCAACACATATGGTGACATTACTCACCAATACTAAAGCAACTGAGGTTACCGACTCCGGTGCAACAAAGCCACTTTAATGATTTGCAAAATCAGAGTCAAATCCAGGAGACTGACGAAGAACAAAGAAGGTAATACTGAAATTAGGGAAGGAAAAGAAACAGCCATGTTGAATGTTGTTCATAGAAGGATATTAAATCTACTGGGAAAGAGTCACAACAAATGTAAGCAACTACTGCGTGCAAGTAATAAATGTGAAAGTGTGATCATACCTGGAAGTATTCTTTAACCAACATTAAGTAATAAAGAAGAAATCATATTTTTCTGAGTCAAGCAGTTTCAACACATCCATCATATGCATAACTGATAGTGAAGCATTAATCAGCATGACTGTAAGCTCAACCAATGGGCTTCAATATGACATGACCAAAAGAAAAGTAGCACTGCACCCTGCTGTTTTTAAGCCCAGTTTAGAGAACATGTGGAAAGCAAAGGGAGGGCAATCAAAGGTCACAGAGAAGGCAGATCATCTTGTCAATATCTGATTTCACAATTACATGCATTGCTTAAAATGCATGGTCTGCTGCTATCTCCTCTAGTGCATTAGAAAAGGCTTTAGTTTGATGTTGATGGGGAAGGTGTACACAAGGATGGTGTGTACACAGTGAAGACATAACTGTCCTCTGCATTATCTCACTGGTGGAGGGCAGGTCTACACATAGGGCCTGATCACGACTTTGGCGGTAACGCTGGCAGTATTAGCGCTGGCGGTATTAGCCCTACCGCCAAACTCCCCGGCGCTAATAGCGCCAGATCACGAGTTTGGCGGTAATGTAATTCCCCATTCCCCATTGAGCCCATTCAGGAATGCCCCATTCCCCACTGGGCGCAATGGGGAAAATTTGCGCTCTTACCGCCGGCAGATTTACCGCTGGTGGTAATAGCATGAATTTTCGGCGGATTTCCCTGCAGCCAAGAGCTGGGGCGAAATCCGCCGAAGTCCTGATTTGACGGACCCTTAAATCCGGCGGTAATAGGGTGACCCCCGGATTTAAGGGTTACCGCCAAAGTCGTGATGAGGCCCATAGTCTGGTGTCTGGTGAAAATGATATTTCCAGCGAAACAGAACCTATGTACCTAGGAGATGTCAGTGAGGAAAGACGGAGGGGTGTCGGTCCCTGGTCACCTGAACTGAAAAAACGTTTTTACTACAGCTACCAGAATCCTTTGAGTCTAATCAGTAACACCTGTTGAAGAAACACAGCCTCCCTGATGATTATTTGAGATAAGAAAGCGCTTGGAGGAGAACAACTACAGACAACAGAACTGCAGCTGATGGGATCTAACCCTGTTAATACTGAGCAACTGAATTGCAGCAGAAGGGATCTAACCCTGTTAATATTTGTTCATCTGTGGGATTTGCAGCAGATAGGATTTAACCCTGGCAAATACTTGTCCATTTTGGGATTTAACCCAGATATATATTTTTTGCAACAGGTTTAATTGACCAGGACCTGGAGTGCGCGTCTTACCCTCCTTCATTTTTTCACTCAGGTCTACACATAGTCTGGTGTCTGGTGAAAATGATATCTCCAGCGAAACAGAACCTAAGTACCTTGGAGATGTCAGTGAGGACATTCCTCAATCCTTTTAGAGGATTTTAGAGGATTCAGTTGGATCCGAAAGTGAGAGACACTACCAGAAAGAGCCAATGAATTTCCATGAGGATTGGCGAGATGAGGAAATGCTAATCTATTTCCCTAGAAAAGCCACTAGGTGTTCTATACATCGTTCTTGGAAGAATGGTTACATGAAGCCCTACCTTGCTAATGACCACCAGTTTGCTCAAATGGATTACTCCAGATCATGAATTCTTCACATCACCTGTGGGGTCCTGCAAGGTTCATCCCCCCAACCCGCTGTGATCTTCAATCTTTACATGGAATCTCTCATTAACCTCCTTGCTCCACAGGCATCCACATCCATCAAAATGACGATGACACACGGCTATACCTCGAGATATCTACCATCCAAGATAACCACAGGCTCGAGGTTAACCTAGCATTGTTCCATGAGGCTCAATCTGGGAAATCTGCACCCCCATGTTTGGTCCCCTGATTACTTACAAATCCCTTGCTGCCAAATTACTTGCCCTCACCCTCTCCTTTTATCTCTCCACACGCTAATAATAATAATAATAATGATAATAATAATAATAATAATAATAATAATAATAATAATAATAATAATAATAAAAGGCTTACCTGGCAGCCATAGCCATTGTCACCATTCAGGTGGTAGATGAACTAAACTTGGACAGCAGCTCTCAAGTACTTAGTTGGGATGAAGCATCACTGAAATGTTTTACCAATGTGTTTTTGTCATCCTTTCTATGTGCTCTTTGAGGGAGGGGCATTGGTGGAAGTACAACACAAGTGTCTTAGCAGTGGTGGTACTCAGGTGTCTGAAGCTGTGAAGGGTCACAGTGCAAATCCTGGTTTGACTCATCATGTGTGTTGTGATGTTGGTCAGCTGTTTGATTTTGGTCTCTGAGGATTTCAGAATCAGGCAAGTGCAGGGCAGGGAAAATGTTATCTACACATACACCCCAAGCAATCCTCAGCATATGGCATCTGGTGTTCAGTGGATGTGGAATTTGAGTGAAGCCTAAAGCCTGGGCGGACTGGGCTGGGGGACAAAATGGCAACCACCCACACCCCACACCCCAGGCTGCGAGCTTGTCCTTTGCCAGAGCTGGACAGCTATCCTGAAGTTAAATAAAAAATCTGATTTGCTTCCTTAATTATTTCTTTTAATGTCAGCCTAGAGATGAGAGAAACAGGGGCCTGCAGTTTGCTTGAGAGATGACTCACCTTCAGTGCTAGGAGAATGCAGCATTGTTACAAAGTAGGGCCGGCCTGGTCTGCCTCAGTACAGTTTGTAAATGTTGAGAGTAAGAGGAGATTCGATCTGCGCACTATGTGCAGGTTCAGAGGAGTAGAAAAAACCTGTGATGAACTTATTTTCCAGTCCACTGAAACTACCAGATTTGTACTGGCTCAGTTGGCCACGGTAAAGTGTATTTTTCATCTATGTATCTATGCTAAATGTTCCGTTTTGTGCAGGCTGCTAACAGAAAGGGAGCAGAAATTTAAAAATTAGACTCAGCCTAATAAGCACCCCAGTCTGAACCTCTGAAACATGTTGCACTCTGCATGGGGCTCCAAGCAACCCTCGAGGAAGTGAATATTTTTATACTTGCCAGGTATGCAGTTCCCTAGTCACTATGAGGTTGGCCTACGAGTGTCCAATTACTATGTTCACAACCACCTGTTGTTCTACAGGTGCACTGATTGTGTGCATATGTCCTTTTCTTGTCGAGGTAGTGAGAGATTTCTTAGTAATTGGGTTGACAGTACCTGTGTAATGTTGCCGGATGAGTGTGGCTTACTTACTAGGCTGGCTCTACCCTGTGTGATGATGTGGCATTTAGTGTGTATTCCATTATGAGGTGGCCAGTGTGATGTTCTCTGATGAGTAAGCAAACAATTGCCCAATAACTAGACTGGCAGTATCATAGTGTGCTGCTGATTCTCAGAGCATAGCCTCATTTACTGACCTGGCAGCGTCCAGTGTAAAGTTGAGGCAGCTACTATCTGCTTAAACTCTAGCGTCACAGTTCCCTAGCCTCTTCTGAAACTGTTGTTGTACACACCTTTTTATGACTTTAGAGCGTTTAGGTAACATACAATATACACAAATTGCAATAAATTACAATATAATTTTTATTTACTAGGAGGTATCACCCTGATGTGCTGCTGAGGTGGTCGTGTGTTACTAAATGTAAGATGGCAGTAGCATGGTGTGGTTCTATGGCAATGTATGAGTACCTAAATATTAACTTAACAGTGTTCAGTTGTGATGCTATGTGATCGAGCAGGGTCGGACTGGGACAAGAAATAGGCCCAGGCGCCTAAAATAAAAGTGGCCAGTCCCGCACCTTAAAAAGAGGGGCCCTCATACCATCATTTGTGAATTGCGTCAATTTGCAAATTTGCATGCACCAGTAACTTAACCAAATGGGTGACTACACCTGCTGAAGAAATCTGTGGAGGCATGTTATAGTTTCAGGTGTGACCTGCCGTACAGTAGCATCTCACATCCTGTAAACTGGACTTGAGATATGTAGGATTATTTAGCGTGTCTTTGGAGTGCAGCGCCACTGCATGGGATGAATATATAGCGTGTTTTTGGAGTGCAGCACCACTGCATGGGATCAATGTATTGCTATAATGCGGTACAGCAAGCCATGTGTTGCCGGTGTAACATATGGATATGTAAATGAAGACAGGCTACTCAGTCAAAAACACATCATTTTTTTTCAAATTTAAAAATACACCATTTTTTTTCTTTTCTCACCTTTCTGCCTCTGTTTGCGGAGACACATTAGAGGACTAATGAACTAATATAATTAACAGTACTAACATGATTCTAACTTCTTAATATTAGAATGTGTTCTCCATGTGCAAAATGAAGCAGGCTGAAACTCATTTTAAACGGACATTCAGAATTTTTTTTCTTTCTCTTTCTCTGTGCTTTTCACGATCCTTGCTCAGGACACAAAACTCGAATAAGCAGGAAATTAGTGGATACAGTTTCTTACTGAAAAGTGAGCTATTGTTTGAAGAAGGAGGGTATGACATAGTGGATTCTTATTGGGCAGGCATCACATTAGGGGCTGTAACAGAGGTCTCTTGAAGCAGCCCGGGGAGAAAGAAAGACAGTGGACATTTTGCACAGCTTCGGTGAGGACTTGGCAGGAGTTGCTGTGGGGTTGACTTATTGAGGGCCGTCGTTCCAGTGCACTGCTGACCTTCACAGGCTGGAGATTCCAGTCAATTAGCACCGGCTTGAGGACAAAAGAGTGCAGATTGGAACTGCATGTCCTCGCCGGGTCTCTAAAAGGAAGCCCTGAGCCATTTAAAGAAAGCGACCAGCCCAGAGAGTTTGCGTGCTGAACAGCTACAATTTGCTGGTAATTATCTTATACAAAGTGAGAGTGCGGTGTGTGAATGAAATCTATTTCAGTCAGGCAGCGTAGCGATAGCTGCATTCTAATGCTGCCATTCAGAAATGCAAGTCAACTTATGCACTGTTCTTTTTATTGTTGCAAAGAATCTAATGAAATGCCATGTATTTTGCAATTGTTTCTCTTATGTGTTAAGACGGATTTCTGAACTCTGTCCTGGTGGCGCAGAGGTTCAGAAGGCCAACCTAATTACTTGGAACAGGGTAACCTCTGGACAAGCCAGACCAATCAAGGTAGCGATCGCGGCGGTCAAGACTAGGTCTCAAGAGGGGTGAGGGTGACTGAAAGCCCGCAATGAGCACACAAAGCAAGAGCGCTTACAAACTACTCCAAACAGTTGTTTATATCAAAAATAGATACACATTTATTATAAGGCCTTGAAACTAATAACCACAGTAAAAGCAGCAATAGACAACGATATTAAACCAACACATACACTATCCACCCAATATATATACAGAATACACAGTTTCACAGCATTAGCAGCACGAAATATGTTATCCACCTGCAGGGGAAGGAAAACAGGCAGTGCGAACCAATGCGTGTGATATGTCCGCCTTCTGAGGCCCCTAACTAGATGGTAGTCCAATCCCTACGAAGAGTGGAGCCTAGCGCTCAAAAGTACCTGCACACGCCGGTGCCAATGGGCAGAAGGTGAAGCTCTTCGGAGGACGTTGAACAGCTCTGTAGGGAGCTCTAATGAAGGAGAACACGGTCCGCGACTCTAGCGCAGCCTCCACTGTGAGGCAGAAGCAGGGCGCGAGTACGGACAAGGGGTGCTGTATTCACAGCGGGGAAAAGCAAGGGGCACTGCAGGAGGGCGACCAGATCCTAGCTAATCTACTCACCGGTCCCCGAAGCAAGCAGGCCCGAGCTTCTCCTCGATAGATGCAGCTTCTGGCAGGTTCTGAAGAGCAGGGAACGTCTCGTCGTCGTGCAGAGTAAAAAGACGTCCCGATCGAAGAAACAAGCACAGTTTTGTCGCCACAGCAGGGCAACGGAACGGCCGGGTGTATTCAAGCCAAACGAGCACTGCTCACCTCTAGCTTAGGACTGCTAAGCAAACGAAGCGTGTGAGCATGCCCCGGACTCAGAATACCACCCAACCTGTCGGCGATTACAGAGCAGGCCTCCTTAGTAAGCTGGTCAGTCAACTGGATGGCCCAGAGACACTTCCGAAGGCTTACAGCAGGAGTTGATGAAGGTGCCGGGAATAGCTGGTCCTGCTATTCCAATAGGTCGAAGCGCCAGTACAGGCCTTCTTGTTCGATCTTAGGTGGAAAGGGCTTCACCGGACGACAGCAATGAGGAGCAGAAGTTCTTCAGGGGGTCACCAGCGATTCCTCGGTCCAGCCTCGTGTTCGCAGGATACTTGGCTCCTGTATCCCTGGGTTCGCAAGAACTCAGGAGATCGACATGGCAGTGGTGTTTCCAGCTCCCTCTTATCCACGGTTCCCTTCGCGCCAAAACGGAGGGGAGCCAATGGGAGATCCGCTCATCAACACACATACCATACGTGGACCAATCACGGACCACAGTGGTCCCAGGCATTCACACCACCCTAGACTCTCTGGCACCCAGGATGTGTATTGGGACCAGACAGCCCAGCCCACATCCTGGGGGCACTCAAACGACATGTAGAAGCCCGCGAAAGCAACCGTGTTTCGCGGGAAACTACATGCCCAAATAAGGAAGGCCCCGGGTCGCCTGACCCGGGGGAAGGTAAAGGGAGCAAGACGGACAGTGGACGAGACAAAGGAGCCTCGTGGTCCGGCCATTTTGGGTAGCCGGGCCACCCTTTTGTGTTCGCGGCAAAAAGGTGCTCAGAACGGCAAAAGGAGCTCAAAATAAACCAAATGATCGCTGCCACCAGCCCAGTCCCTGAATGACTTGCACCGATCCAAAAACCATCCTATAAGAGTGTCTAGGGTCTGTAGAAGGCTAGAGACCCAAGAGAGCTGTAACTTAGCTTACAGTGCCCTCTTGTGTCGTGTTGCACTAAAATGGCGACACGATAAAAGAAACTACGGGAAACAGCGTTCCCCGGTACTGACTGTCTTAAGGGCATGTCAGTTTCCCCGTAAGAAAGGAGCGAAAGCCCAGAGGAGTACAGCAGAAGGCTGCACTTCTCTGGCAAAGTCAAGAAAACAGGTTGAAAACAATAGCAAAAAGTTTAGGGGTTGCCACATGGAAGGGAAGTTCCCTACAATAACGAAATCTTTCCTAACACTCGCCCCTCCCAGACTATGGACAGGGGGAACTAATCCACCCCTGGATGAGTCTCTTGTTCAGGTCGGTAAAACATTCTGGACAACCCATCAGCATTGCTATGTTGGACACCTGGCCTATGCTCAATAGTGAAGTCGAAGCCTTGTAGACTTATGGACCACCTAAGCAACTTTGGATTCTCCCCCTTCATGTTCATTAGCCACTTTAACGGCTTATGGTCAGTCTGCACAGTGAAGTGGGTCCCATAGAGGTAGGGCCGCAGCTTCCTTAGGGCCCACACAACAGAGAAACATTCTTTCTCTACCGTGGACCATCTGAGCTCTCTGTCCTTAAGCTGGCGACTAATAAAACCGATAGGGTGTTCCTTACCCTTCTCATCTACTTGTGATAGTACAGCTCCTATCCCAGTGTCAGAGGCATCCGTCTGCACGATAAAAGGTCTTTGATAATCAGGGGCCCTGAGCACAGGGGCCTGGCACAAGGAGTCTTTCAAGCCATTGAAGGCCTTCTCACACTCGTCAGTCCAAGTTACCTTCTTGGGTTTCTTCGGAGTTGTGAGGGCAGTCAGAGGAGCAGCTATGGTGCCATAGTCTGCCACAAAATTGCGGTAATAACCCGTGAGTCCTAAGAAGGCTCTCACTTGGGTTTGCGTAGTGGGGGTAGGCCAGTCTTGTACGGCTTGTACCTGACTGAGTAGAGGCTGTCTCCTCCCTCCAACTACTTCATGTCCAAGGTAAACCACTGAGCCTTGTCCATTTTGGTGAGGGGCCACTCGGACACCCTCAAAAGAGCTAACTGAAGGACTGCTTGGGAACAGGTCGGGGAGAGGTTCAGACTCCTCTTCCTCAACATCTGAAGCCAGGAGCAGTGCTACGATTTCGACGCTTGGGCCGAAAGCCTTCAGCCTATTCACGGGAAGCACTTTGGGAGCCTGTCCAGGCCTTCCAAGGTCCACTGAATAGTTAACCTCACCCAGGGGCTCCACCACTGGGTAAGGGCCTGACCATTTGTCCTGTAAAGCTCGAGGCCTTATGAGATTCATGATCAGGACTTGCTGACCAAGTGTAAAGTTGATGAGGGAAGCTTTCTGGTCGTACCAAGGTTTCACCAGCGCTTGCCCTGCCTTCAATTTATCACTAGTCAAGCCTATCAGAAGTACCATTCGTTTTCTGAGCCCTAGCACATAATCAACTACATTGGTAGTAACAGGGGGAGTGGGCATCTCCCATCCCTCTTTGATGATGGCTAAGGGTCCCCGTACGGGATGACCGAACAGAAGTTCGAAGGGGCTGAAGCCAACACCCTCCTGTGGTACCTCTCGGTAGGCAAACAGCAAGCATGAAACAAGAAGATCCCATTTTCTTCTCTGAGGCTCCTCCAGAGCCCCAATCATGCTTTTTAACGTCCTGTTAAGACGCCCCCCCAGACCATCGGTCTGGGGGCGGTATGCAGAAGAGAACCTGTAGGTGACCCCACATTCTTTCCACATAGCCTGCCTATACTTCGACATAAAGTTGCTGCCATCATCCGGCACAACTTCTTTAGGGAAGCCAACCCTAGTAAACATGCCGAGTAAAGCTTCTGCAACTGGCTTGGCAGTTACAGTTGTAAATGGGACGGCCTCAGGATACCTGGTTGCATGGTCGACCAGCACCAGGATAAACCTATTGCCTGAGGATGTTTGCGGGTCAAGGGGACCAACCATGTCGATCCCTACCCTTTCAAATGGTACCCCCACAACTGGGAGCGGTACCAACGGAGCTTGGATTGTCGCGCCAACCTTACCAGACAACTGGCAGGCGGCACAACTCCTGCAGTGACTTTCTACTTGCTCCCCCATCTTGGGCCAGTAGAAGTGCATGGATAACCTTTGCTTGGTCCTCCTCATACCAAGGTGACCAGCAAGGTGAACGACATGCGCCAACTGCAGGAGGAAGGGCCTAACAGCAAGGGAAACCACCAACCTCCTATGGTCTCCTTCTGTAGACTCTGTGGGCTCACTATACAGGAGTCCACCTTCCTGGTAAATCCTTTGCAACCCAGGAGGTTCACCCTCAAGCTGGGAGCAGGCCTGTCTCCTTAGGCCTTCCAGAGATGGGCACTCACGTTGGCCCTTACTGAAGTCGTCCCTATCAGGACCTCCTTCAACTAACAAGTCTTTTAGTTCAGGATGGTCGTTGGGGTCGAACACTTCAGGCATCGCCACCTCCTCGTCAGGCTCGGGCGATTGACCAACTCCCTCCACCGCAGTGGTAGGCGAGTTCGGGGGAATATTCTCTTTCCCCCGTCGGGACTTGTTGACTCCTTTCGCCTTGGGTTTCCCCTTCGGCTGGGGCGGCGTATTGGACTTGGCCAATGCTGCCCGTGCTTGAGACCGTGTGTAGGGTCTTTCGGCAGTGTCTCCTACGAGCCCTAGAGCTCTGAGATCATTGCCCAACAAGACCTTTCCCGGGACGTTTCTCTGAATGCTCACTGGAATCCTAACTGCTGTACCATTTAAAGTTAGATTAACAGGGATCACGGGAAACATACGGAGGGGGCCGTCAGCCAACTTAGTGGGCATCAGAGTAGCTCTGGCAACTTCCTCTGAGTCTACCAAGGTAGAATCCACTACAGTTCGACTGCACCCACTATCCCTAAGAGCTGGAGTATCCACTCCATTGATCAGCACACTGTCTTTAAAGTAGTGCTTGGTATTATCCGGAATCCTAGCATACGCCTCTGCGACTTTAGGCTCCCAGGAACCCAGGGACACTAAAACTACCTCAGCCTCTATTCCGCTGGGAAATGAGTCTGAGGAGAAGGATGCTCCTGTAATCTCTTCTTCCTCGTAGGAGGAGAAGGCCAGATTAGCGGAGTGGACCCCCAAAGGTCTAACCTTACAACGGGGATCCCCCTTCACATGGTCAGTTGCTCCACAAGAAAAACAAGCCCCATTGGGTCTGTTTACGTAGGGAGGCTTATTATAACCAGAGTTCTGTTTCGGAGGCGAACCTCCACTACCCTGTGAGTTCTCGGATGGCTTACCCTTATTTTTCTTTTTGTGGCCCTTATGGGAAGAAGATTTAGCAGATTCCCCACCCTCCATATCTTTGGACTTTTTCCCTTCCTCCTGCTTACCAGGATGAGTTTTGTCCTTATGGGACACTCGATGTGACACCCATAAGTCTGCTGCAATGGCCAGCTTCTTAGGATCTATCTCCTTCGAATCGGCCAAATGCTGCTTAAGCTCCGGGGAAGAAGAAGCAAAAATGTGTTCCAGCATGACCAGATTGATCATGCCTTCGAAGGTAGAAACCTTATAACCTTCAACCCAGCCAGTTAAGTTTTTTAGGGACTCAGCTACATACGACACCCAAGTACCACCTTCCTTTTTCTTATACTCTCTAAACCTTTTCAAATATTGGGTCGGAGTCTTCCCAAACTTTAAAATGAGAGTCTGCTTCAACATTGCAAAATCAGCGCGCTCAGCCTTCGACATTTCCATAATGGCACTGCAACCAGAATGGGGCAGTCTGCTGAGTAACCATGCAATCTTATCCGCATTATCAACCTCTTGAACCTCGCATGCATACTCAAACGCATTTAACCAGTCCATAATGTCATTTCGTTCCTCATACACACTGAGCAGATCTTTTGGAAACCGTGGATGAGAGGAAGCCCCAGAACCATGTCCAGGACCCTTGGACCCATTTGCGAACTGAAGCTTGGCCAGTTCCAACTGGTGATCCCTGTCTTTTTGTTTTTCTGCCTGGTCGATTTTCAGTTTGGCTATGCTGAATTCAAGCTCCTGCTGCCTAAACCGCAGCTCTTGCTTCTTGAATTCAAGCATAGCCTCCCCATCAACACTGGCAGAGGAAACGTTAGACATTACATCCTCCCTGTCCTCGTGGTCGTGATGGATCAGTGCAGCGGCAGAACCGTCGGTTCTGCCAGTGAGAGCAGCCCCACCACCTTCTGCACTGTCCTCGGAAGTTATAGCGTCAAGCTGCGCTTCTTGCCACGCCACGATTCTCTGGATCATTTCCAATTTAGTGCCTTGAGAGGAAACCCCTCTCTCCGCACACATCTTCTTCAATGTTTCAGATTTCGAAGCATTTAAGGTTAACAAAGTATTCGTTTCCATACTGTTGATAGGACTATGGCCTTTTTAACGTTATATTCAATACTTTACTGCGTGTCCTGGTTGGAATAACCTGAAAACGCCTTAGCTCGTGCGCAACACTGGATACCTTCAGTCGTATCCCACCGCTGCCACCAATTTGTTAAGACGGATTTCTGAACTCTGTCCTGGTGGCGCAGAGGTTCAGAAGGCCAACCTAATTACTTGGAACAGGGTAACCTCTGGACAAGCCAGACCAATCAAGGTAGCGATCGCGGCGGTCAAGACTAGGTCTCAAGAGGGGTGAGGGTGACTGAAAGCCCGCAATGAGCACACAAAGCAAGAGCGCTTACAAACTACTCCAAACAGTTGTTTATATCAAAAATAGATACACATTTATTATAAGGCCTTGAAACTAATAACCACAGTAAAAGCAGCAATAGACAACGATATTAAACCAACACATACACTATCCACCCAATATATATACAGAATACACAGTTTCACAGCATTAGCAGCACGAAATATGTTATCCACCTGCAGGGGAAGGAAAACAGGCAGTGCGAACCAATGCGTGTGATATGTCCGCCTTCTGAGGCCCCTAACTAGATGGTAGTCCAATCCCTACGAAGAGTGGAGCCTAGCGCTCAAAAGTACCTGCACACGCCGGTGCCAATGGGCAGAAGGTGAAGCTCTTCGGAGGACGTTGAACAGCTCTGTAGGGAGCTCTAATGAAGGAGAACACGGTCCGCGACTCTAGCGCAGCCTCCACTGTGAGGCAGAAGCAGGGCGCGAGTACGGACAAGGGGTGCTGTATTCACAGCGGGGAAAAGCAAGGGGCACTGCAGGAGGGCGACCAGATCCTAGCTAATCTACTCACCGGTCCCCGAAGCAAGCAGGCCCGAGCTTCTCCTCGATAGATGCAGCTTCTGGCAGGTTCTGAAGAGCAGGGAACGTCTCGTCGTCGTGCAGAGTAAAAAGACGTCCCGATCGAAGAAACAAGCACAGTTTTGTCGCCACAGCAGGGCAACGGAACGGCCGGGTGTATTCAAGCCAAACGAGCACTGCTCACCTCTAGCTTAGGACTGCTAAGCAAACGAAGCGTGTGAGCATGCCCCGGACTCAGAATACCACCCAACCTGTCGGCGATTACAGAGCAGGCCTCCTTAGTAAGCTGGTCAGTCAACTGGATGGCCCAGAGACACTTCCGAAGGCTTACAGCAGGAGTTGATGAAGGTGCCGGGAATAGCTGGTCCTGCTATTCCAATAGGTCGAAGCGCCAGTACAGGCCTTCTTGTTCGATCTTAGGTGGAAAGGGCTTCACCGGACGACAGCAATGAGGAGCAGAAGTTCTTCAGGGGGTCACCAGCGATTCCTCGGTCCAGCCTCGTGTTCGCAGGATACTTGGCTCCTGTATCCCTGGGTTCGCAAGAACTCAGGAGATCGACATGGCAGTGGTGTTTCCAGCTCCCTCTTATCCACGGTTCCCTTCGCGCCAAAACGGAGGGGAGCCAATGGGAGATCCGCTCATCAACACACATACCATACGTGGACCAATCACGGACCACAGTGGTCCCAGGCATTCACACCACCCTAGACTCTCTGGCACCCAGGATGTGTATTGGGACCAGACAGCCCAGCCCACATCCTGGGGGCACTCAAACGACATGTAGAAGCCCGCGAAAGCAACCGTGTTTCGCGGGAAACTACATGCCCAAATAAGGAAGGCCCCGGGTCGCCTGACCCGGGGGAAGGTAAAGGGAGCAAGACGGACAGTGGACGAGACAAAGGAGCCTCGTGGTCCGGCCATTTTGGGTAGCCGGGCCACCCTTTTGTGTTCGCGGCAAAAAGGTGCTCAGAACGGCAAAAGGAGCTCAAAATAAACCAAATGATCGCTGCCACCAGCCCAGTCCCTGAATGACTTGCACCGATCCAAAAACCATCCTATAAGAGTGTCTAGGGTCTGTAGAAGGCTAGAGACCCAAGAGAGCTGTAACTTAGCTTACAGTGCCCTCTTGTGTCGTGTTGCACTAAAATGGCGACACGATAAAAGAAACTACGGGAAACAGCGTTCCCCGGTACTGACTGTCTTAAGGGCATGTCAGTTTCCCCGTAAGAAAGGAGCGAAAGCCCAGAGGAGTACAGCAGAAGGCTGCACTTCTCTGGCAAAGTCAAGAAAACAGGTTGAAAACAATAGCAAAAAGTTTAGGGGTTGCCACATGGAAGGGAAGTTCCCTACAATAACGAAATCTTTCCTAACATTATGTTTATTCTAGAAAAGACTGCCTCGCAAAACTGGTTTTAAATGAAACTGATGTAAATCACAATCTGTGTAAAGGCTTCTATTTGCTTCTGTTTTTCTCTGGTGCAGTTAGCCCATATCACCTGATAAAATGGGAGGTTACTAGGTAATATATGCCAAGCATCCCATGTGGAAAAAGTTATGTTATGAGTAATTATAAATAGCTGTGTGTGTGGTTCCACTCAGTGTATATGTGTGTGTGACTTCTGAGTGGAACACAATCTGATAGTCTGCTGGACGTACATGAGTCAGCAGAGAAAGAGGCATCTGGAAATAGTTTCACTAATGTAAATAAATTAGTGATTATACCACATGTTATTGTGAATACTTTATGGAAGCATAGTTCACTGGTGTAGATAAATCAGTGATAACAGCCATAAGTGGCACTCCATATGAAAATGTGGTGTTATTGAATAATGTAGAAGCCTGAGGCCTCAAGAGATCACAAGAACCGTCTAAACAAAAGAAAGGGGTTTTGTATATTGGGGCAACAAATAAAACAAAGAAATTATGCTCATCACTATACCACAACAAAATGCATACCAACTAAATGTATCTGTGTACTGAAATAATGCATAGCCACAATACCACTATAATACCAAACCCAATCTGAATGCAAGGAGTGATTATTGCTAAATTACTTTTATTTTTGGTGGTAAGAAAACACCGCTAGGCCCCAAATCTACACAAAATACCTTACAGTACCTGGCACACACTGCCAACACCTACCCCTCTTCATTGGTGCCACCTGGTATCGCTGACAATCCCACAACTCTCTGAACTTGCAGGGCATAGCTCCTGCAAGAACAGGTTATGCTTGATAGCATGCACCGGTATGATAATCCAGTGGGTGAACACACCTGCTGCAGAAATCTGACCAATTAGGTTATGTGTTGCACAGGCATCACTCGCCGTTACAGAAGAATCACAGATGCATCCCATGCTCTAGATGTGAGTACTTGGGCTGGCTCACGCAGCCTGAATCTACCCCTCTCCATTAGTGCCACTGGGCACCCCAAGGCAATTTGACAACTCACCCTAGCAAGAACAGGTTATGCATGAAAAGGAGTGGGTTAATACATGTGTTGTACAGTTTTGGGGACTGTGATGTGTGCAGTAGCGGAAGTGGAAAAAAGAAACTAGTGGTACTTTGATGGCATCAAAAAAGGAGGGAGTGGGGTGGCCGAACAGCTGGTGGAGGGGGTGGGGGGAACGGACTAGGAGGATCACAAACCTTTGCTGAACAGCAAAGAGCCACTCTTCTAATTTGATCACATACCTTCCAAGCTTGACTGGGTTCAAATAGTTTGGATTTCAAGGCCTTCAGTAATAATGTTTTTATAGAGTTTACTTACAAAAAACAGAATGGCATAAGCGAGCCACATAACAACATCAAAATTATTATAAATCCTTATAACAACATGCTAAGACAAAAGAATATCATTGTGGCTTTATATTCACATTCTGATTAGTAAACTATAAATCCCAGAATGCAAGATTATGCTAACCTGAAAAATCAATGTAAACACACTGTACTGTCAGTGATTAAAGACATGCAATAAAATAAGTTGTGTAATAAACTCTGATATGGTGATTCTTTGTCACAAACCTCTAGCTCACCCAACTCCTGTCTGCCCATCCATCCATTAACATATACACCAACCTATACGATCCATCCATCCATTCATCCATTCATCCATCCATCGGTCAGGTTTCTCCATAGAGCATGAAGGAATTCAGGTGAGAATGCATGAACCTTGAAGAGTGTTTTTTTTTTTTAACAGGTGCTTTTAGTCGAAGAAGCTCTGTTGCTGGCACACAGATAGCTGCATCATAAGAGCATCAGATTCAATATGTAAACTTTGTGTCTCGATGCTTCTGAGTTTTGCTCTGTTAAGGGAGTCCACTTAAAAAATGCACATAATAAGAATAATAAATAAATGCACTTTTCTGGCTTCATATTTACAGTCTTGTTCACAGGATTGAGCAAAATCTCCAGTGAACTGCATGTACCTGCAGTTTCTGGGGCATTTCCATTTAAAGCGTACTCACATGCTGAGTGGCGATAGACGGGGACTCTATGCCTGCAAAGTTCACATTGCCGTCAATTCTCAGATCCTCCAACACAGAGCTGGCACTTGCAGCAGTAGTGGTGGAAGAAGGGTACATCACACTGGCTGTCATAGGCCAAAACTGTGCAAAGTGTGCTTGGTGTTGACTGAACGAGCAACATTTCAAGAGAGCTACGACTGCACACATCTAATCTTTGTCCCTGCGTTTCCATGCACTAATTCAACTTAACTTTTCATCAAAAGCATACACATTGAATCACCATTCTCCAATCTGCCTACCTACCCTGGGCGAACGACAAGGTACTCTCTCTAGAGAACCTGACTGATGCAAACGCAGATTAATAATTGCTGGAATGCCTCATCTACTCGTTGTCCATGACGGTGATGTTGAAAACATGTTATTAGTGACATAAAGCAACTATTTTTTGTGCACATTTATTTTACTTATTTTATTTATTTATTTGTATAGTGCTGCAGCCCACGGGCATCAGAGCACATTCCAAAAAGACAGGACATGAGAAAGCAGAGTACGGGACAGTAGTGGAACCACACATGTAGGTGAAGTCAGGCAAAATACAAAGGTTTATAGGTTCCTAGCCGGGTGCTATTTAAATAAGAAAGTCTTAAGTTGTTTTCTGAAGCATAGATGGTTTGTTTCCAGCCTCAAAGTCACGGGTAGTTCATTCCATTTTAGGACACTTCTGCTTGTGAAAGCCCTGCCTGGTCCCTTCACCTTTTTTGCTGGAATTATTTGAAGGAGGCCTTTATTATTAGATCTCAGATTACGGCTTGGCTCATGCCATTTGAATTGCTTTTTTAACTATGTGGGGGCTTTACCATACAAGCAGTGATGGACCAGTGTGAGAGACTTAAATATGATTCTTTCCTCAATGGCCAACCAATGCAAGTCTTTTCTGTCACTTGTAATATGCTGCCTTCTTGATTTGCCTGTGATAGCCCTTATGGCATTGTTCTGAATCACTTGGCATTGCTTCAGGCATTTGTTATTAGCGTCCAGGAGTAGGGAGTTACCATAATCTAGTCGGGAGAGTATTGTTGCTGTAGCTATGGTGGTGCTGTTTTTCTGGTTAAGCAAAGGTCTGATTTTTTTTAGTAGTTTTTGATTGTATTGGCAATTTTTTTTCAGATAGGCTGTGTGGGCCTCTGCTCCCAGTGAAGCCTGTAGGTAGACACTGAGCGTCTTTACCCTTTCTGATATTGCAATTTGTGCCTTTTTGATACCAAATGAGGAATAAGATGGGCTCAGTTTTTTCCTGGCGTATGGAGATCCAAAAATCATTAACTCGGTTTTGGTACCATTAAGGCACATCCAATTTGATCAAGATATTAGTCATCATGTGGAGCTTGCTGTGTTGCTGACCTGCACCTACCATAAAGAAGATCACCTCATGTAAAAGGGAAGTTTAGAAATTCACAAAATGTTTGTATGCATATGCAGTGTGTGTGTGTGCATCTCGAATTGATCTCAGCACTGGTCGGGTGAGTGCCTCCAAAACATCTCTGCGGTCGAAGACCTGGACTCGGCTGATTTAAATGAACGTAACGCGCCCCAATTTGTGGAGGCATGTAGTCCGTTTACATGCACTTCCATGTACTGCAAAATCTTACAGAGAGAGCGTTACAGAAATGGGCAGCACCAGTCGCACAATGGAAATTAATTGTTTTGAAAAAGAAGCTAGACTTGGAACATGATTTCTTGAACTATGCCGAATGGAACAGAAAGTGTACTAGATATATTAGATCAAACATATAATTGAATGTTGCCATTCGTACACTTCAGCGTATTCACTGTTAGAAATGTTGTAAAAGATAAGCAAATAATATATAGATTGATACTGGGACATTCCACTCTGTTAAAAAGGCTGCTTTCATAATGTCATGTTGCATTGAAGTATGTGTACATTGGGCAATTTACCCGCTGGGCGTATCATTTCAGTCATACACAATCTGCTATCAGGTCCTGGTATTTATTTTCTTGTTCATTCATTTTACTTAATAATGGCGCATTTTGAACAAATACATATACTTTTAGATTTACAGGTAGCACTAGGAATACTAGTAACAAGAGAACAAAGTACATTGCAAAACTGCAAAATAAACAGTGGGCCTCATTACGAGATCTGCGGTAATGGAATAATGATGCCGGTAAGGGAATACCAGCACCGCATAACGCTCTGGCCCATTACGAGTAGACATCCCCCTGAGACCGTGCTCTTCCGTACCGGCATGGGCGCGGGCACGCGGCTCTTCGGGCCGGCAATACGGGGATGCCGCTAATAGGAGGACATAACAAGTCACGTGGGCATGCACCTACCAGCATCCCGAAGTGGGAATTAGGGATACCGCGATGCCAGAATCACCGTCATCACGGATCACCCGCTAATAGCAATGTGCTGTGTTCCCAACAGCCACAGGTGCACACATCAGCACAGGTGGAACCAACGGAGTCTGGCCCAGCAAAAAAAGGAGCACACCCACACACCACTTCCGTTCCCACACCAAAATGATCCCACTTGCAGTTGCGACATTGGGACTGGAGGACATGCTTGCATTGCTAATCCATGACCAACAACTACAACAGGCACTACAGAGTAGATGCAGGAGGAGAAGGAGGGTGAGACAGGCCCATCAATTGCCACCAGTGCAGCCAGTGGTACCACGCAGGCAGCCACCAATCCCTTGCATGAGAACCAGTCCTTTCAACCTAACTCCTTTGCAGATCCACACCCTGTACCGCCTGGACCGGGACACCATCACCACCATTGAGGAGATGATACACGACGCCATTTGCAACCTGATTGAAATCCACACCGCCATCCACCCTCTACTGAAGGTAGTGTCTGTGCTCCACTTCCTGGCCACAGGCACCTACCAGCACACAGTGGGCAGATGCATGGCATATCACAACCTTTTTTTTCACGCATGCTGACCCAAGTGCTGGATGCCCTCCTGAAGCACGCAAGCAACTACATATCCCTACCACAGACTGCCCAGGAGATCTTTGACACTAAAATTGGTTTCTATGCACTGGCAGGAATGCCAAACTGTACCGGTGCCATTGACTGCACCCATGTAGAATTGATGGTCCCACGTGACATTGAGGTGGCGTACCACAATCGTAAGATATACCACTCCGTCAATGTTCAGATGGTATGTGACTCCAGCAAGTTCATCACACATTGCTGTGCCCGATATCCCACGTTCAACTCATGATCCAATTTTCCTGTGGAACTCCACGATACCATGCTACATGGAGTGACATGCTGGACGACGTGCCTGGCTGCTTGGTAAGTTGCATGACAGGCACATGGCAGTGTAATGGGGGGAAGAGATGCACACACCACCCGGGTGAGATTGGTGTAGTGACTGGACAATGCCCATACTGCAAAACACTGTGCCCCAAAACATCCCAAACTGAACATGACACCTAAACATCATAGAAATGATGGAAGCTGAACACCAATGCCAATATGCCAGACTTGCAACCAGCCCACATCCCTCAACAAGTCCACTGCACATCATCAGTCCGTACTCTCTGTAACACAATGCAGCAACATGCTGTGAGTATGGACAATGTACATGACCACAGCAAAACACAACACAGGACATGCATCCATGAGTGCCCACAAATCAATCCCACCAAGGGAATACACTGATTGTCACTGGCCCACCACCACAGTAGCGCTGTATGTCACCATGGGAATAATAACCGATGAATGACAAATCATGATGAAACCTGTGCCAATGCTGCTAGTAAAAATACATGTGAATCACTCCACATTACCTATATGATTGCAAATACAGCGGTAGATGTCCACAGTGCATGAACACCAGCAAGGAAGTGGACACCCTGCATCATCTGGACAACACAACCCACACCTGTAGACTATGGAACAGCACACATTGTGGCAAATAAACATGTGTGCAGACATCCAGGGACATGTGCACGTGAACAACAAATATCTGCAGGCATGAGAGTGATAAGTACAGCTGTCATGGTAGGAATTGACTCACATATACCTCATTTTGCTCCCATGCAGGTGCTTCTGGCTATCCCTTGAAGCCGTGGCTCCTCACCCCTGTTCGGAAGCCTCAGAACAGGCACGAAGAGGACTACAATCAGGTCCATACCCGTCCCCGTGTGGTGATTCAGCAGACCTTTGGCCTGTTGAAGGCACAGTTCGCTGCCTCAGCAGGTTGGGTGGGGCACTCCTTTACAGGCATGCGAAGGTGGCCAAGATCATCATGGAATGTGCCATGCTGCACAACATGTGCATCCGACGGAACGTGCCTCTGCCGCCTGGCATTGACCAGCAACCACCAGGTGAGGATGAAGATGATGAAGAAGAAGGGGTTGCACATCCGCCAGGTGGCGATGAGCATGAGGGACGTGCTGTGCGCCAGTCTGTGATAGGCCTATATTTCTAAGACACATGGATGTAGAGGCTGCTATAGATGTGGGACTCTGGGCACTGGGTGTGGGGGTACATGGACACTGTGCACTGTAAACCAATAAAGCACACATACACAATTAGCAATGTCCAGTCATGTGATTTTCAATGGGTGTGTTAAACAGGTAATATATACAAAGTGCATTTACCGTCCACCTCATGTACACCCCCTCCCCCCTCCCTCTTCCCCCACAACTCCCCCACACACCCCCTCCCCCTCCCCCCACAACTCCGCCACACACCCTCCCCCCCTCTCCCTCCCCGCACTACTCTCCCACACCCCCTCACCCCTCTCCCTCTCCCTCAACTCCACCACATACCCACTCTACCTCCCCTTCCCCCCACAACTCCCCCACACATAACCCCTCCCCTCCACCCACCACAACTCCCCCACACATAACCCCTTCCCCCACCCCCTACAACTCCCCCACAAACCCCCTCCCCCCACAACTCCCCCATATATGGTGTGCAATCATAGTCATTGTATGCAACATAAGTCAACATGAATCCGCATATGCAGGCTGCCCCTGCTACTGGCAGCCTCTGTCGGCCTATGGGGGCTGCATGTCAGAGCGCCGCAAAGTGCATGAAGACCTACGCAGGGGGCTCGTCTGGGTGGAGATGGCCAATGATGCCGTGCCCGCATGCTCCACTGTTGGGCAGGACATTGAGCCTCCAAGGCCTGGGCAATCCTGGCCAGGACCTGACTCACCGCTGACAACTCCTCTCAAATCCGCCTGGTACTTGACTCCATGGCCCCTGTCATGGCCGCAGTGTTTTCATGGGCCTCCTGCCTTTTCAAGGCACCATCGGAAACATACTGCTTCATTAGCCATGTGAGCTCCTGCTGGCACCCCTCCATTTGGGCCATGGGCCACTCTCCATCCCGGATGCCTGTTGAGGTGGATGGGACATCTGCCAAGGGACCCAATGCAGGTGTGTCCTCTGGACTCCAGGCCTCTTGGATTGCCTCTCCTCCTGACTGGTCCAGTGGGTTGCTATTTGGGGTGCTCAGTGGGGTGTGCTGGGGGTTTTTCTCGGGACTTGGTGTGCGTACCACATCCATGGACAGGTTGTCGTCCTCAGGTGGAAATTCCTCAGCCTGGCACTGTCTCCACTCTGGGGCGCTGTGGCAACTGCCTCCCCTATGGAGCTGTTTGTGGCAGACAGGGTCCCATCTGCCACAGCCTCAGGATCAGTGGATTCCACCTGTTTAGCCTCTGTTGGTTTTGTGGCAGTTCTTTGCTGCCCCTGTGCCTTGGCATCCTGTGTTGGTACTGGCTTGGGTGGCTGTTGTTGCTTGCCAGTGCCCTTAGATGTGGATGGCCTGGTGTCATCATCCCTGCCCCTTCCTTTTTTGGATCGTGTCCTGGCCTGTGCGGCTGTGTCCTCACCATTTCTGAAGATGCTGTTCGTATTGTTCGAAGGCAAGTTGAAAGTGTTCTTAGAATACTCATGGTGTCCTGAAATGTTCGCAAATAAATGAAATGGGGGTGTTCTGAGGACACTGTCCGTATTGTTCGTTGTCAAGTTGAAAGTGTTCTAATAACTATCGCGATGTTCTGAAATGTTCGTAGGGGGTGTCCTGAAAACGCTGTCCGTATTGTTCGCTGGCAAGTTGAAAGTGTTCTAAGAACACTCATAATGTCCGCGGACATTAAAAGTTTCCATAGACCATAGTTGAAATGTTTGACTCTATGGATGTGATATGCTGCGGTGGTTGTTACCAGGGCATAGAGTCTTGGGTGCATGGCCATTTGACCGTCAAGTGTACGTAAGCGTGATAGTGCTACATAGCTCATGCCTGCTTTAAAGACTGTGTTACGAATATCTTTCATTGTTTGTCTAGGGTAAGACCTTGTGATTTATGAATCGTGACTGCGTATGCAAGAGTTAGAGAAAATTTTTCTCTGCGTACATACATATCTTTGAAGAGAAGGAATGTAGCTGTTGAGCGTCCTATCCTTTTTACTTCTGAAAGTTTGTCAAAGAGTATATTGACAAACTGAATTTTGTTGTCGCGTGGGTATGTTTGAAAGCCAACAACTGTACCCAGTGCTCCATTAACTAGTCCTTGGTCCATGTGAAGGTTACGTTTAAGCATTACTCTGCAATTTAAGAATAATTTTAATATCTTTTCTAAGCCTGCTGTGTTTGAGATTGATTTTTCTAAACTATTTAGTCTTGTTTTGGCTTGGTCACACATGGGTAGTGTCGTACCATGTACATCTAGTTTGTCTGTGGCGCTAATTTCCATGATTGGTTGCATTTCTTTACTTAGCATGATTTCATTGAATTTGAAACAGCTTGCAAGAGTTGGCATTAAGGCCATACAATTGACATTTTTGTGGGCTAATTGTTCCATAACATCTGTAGCACATGCATTATCGCCATAAAGTGCATTAATGCGCCGGGTTTTCAATATTGCTTCTGCTTCTTTAGAAAATATACCAACTCTGATACTTTTTAAAATGTTGGCATAAGTGAGATCTGCAGATTGCTGCATGTTTTCTGTTAATTCTCTGTATTGGAAATGTTGCCAAAGGTTGACATTTCCAATGCTGTCAACAGTTTTACGGCAGAGTTTGTGTCCTAATGTTTTAAAAATAGGCTCACCTTTTACTGGTGTTAATTGAAGCAGATCTCCAAAAACAATAATGTGTCTTCCCGCAAAGAGCTCTTCATAGTCTGTTTTGAGTACCTCTTGAAATCTCAGGTGAATCAAAGCTAACATCAGGTTGGAGACCATGCTCACTTCATCTATTAGTAGCATTTTCATTTGTTTCAATACCCTGCGTAATTCCATTGCAGCTTCTGCAGAAAGTTTGTGATAGTCTAATTTGTTCTGGTGTTCTACTGGTAATAGTAGTATCCGGTGTAATGTAACACCACCTATGATGTAGGCAGCTAATCCTGTGGGGGCAGTGACAACAGCTGACAGTTTGTTGTTTGTCAATTGTTGAAGGAACTTACTAATGATTTTGATTAGGAATGTTTTGCCAGAACCAGCTTCAAGACTGACGTACAGTAGTATAGGTTTATAATTATGGCAGGAACATTCTTTATTTTCATGTTTTACACCATGTGCAATTTGTTTTGTTACTTCTTGAAAAATGCTACTTTGCTCATTGTTTAGTTTTGATTGTAGTATAGTTAAGTCTTCTTTATCTTCTACTTCTATCATAGCTAATTCTGCCTCATTTATTATCAGTGGTTCTCCCAGTGGTTCTTGGCTTCCTGTTACAGAAGGTAGACTGCTGTCAGGAGTGTCCTTATCTAGTTGGGCTTGGAGTTCATCTTCGTGTTGCTGTTCATTGTGAAACATTGTTTTGTACTGTGTAAAGTTTACATCAGTTATAGTGCTTTCATTTGCTTTGAAAGCATCCTCATATGAGTCATAGTTATCTAGTAATTGTTCTTCTTTTCTCTATGGTTTGAAGAGTTGTAGCAGGGACATGTAATATACTTCTTTATGTTGAGGGGTCTTTAATGACAATTTGATATGATTAATTACATTTGGTTTAGTGAGTTTAACTAAGCTGCCTTCACAGTTTGTCACTCTATATTTACTTTTTTTTTCGTCAGGTTTCATATTATTTGTGTATGTGTCGTTTTGGGCTATGTGGTATAGACACATGTTTTCCAAAGTATTACTTCTGTTTGGGTAGTATGTGTCCAATAAATTGTTTTTTAAAATGTCTTGGCTGTTGGGATCATGTTTGGCTATTGTTTCTATATCTTCATATGATTTTAGAATTTTTTTTCTAGATTTAGCTGGACCAAGACTTAGCCATACTATATTTTCAGATTTACCATACAATGCAGTACCAGTTAAACGACCAGCTGCTTCATATGATCGACATTCTCTATGGGTGAGCATTTTTATGCCCAAGCTGTATAATTTCTGAGACACTGTTTTATCTGATGACAGGTCATTCCAGAGGTCTTGGAGCTCTGTCTTTTCTGCTTTAGTTAAGTATGCTGTGACATATCGTGCAACTGCAATAGAATTGTCTGCAATGTACTGCACATCTATGTTTGCATTCCATAAGTGGGCAATGATTGCATTATGATCATTGATATATTTTTCTTCTTCTTTTCTTTTTATGTAATATGTATTTTTAGGTGAATTACCTTAAACACTATGTCTAACTGAAGACATGAGGTTGTTCACTTGACCTGTATTTGTAACTGGTCTAGGGGAACCAAATCGGCATTTGGTGTAGTATTTCCCTTTGTTTTTGTATTTGCAACAACACTATTTTCCAAATTAGTGCCTTTGAAATTGTAAAATGTGTGCATGAAGATCACTATTTGTGGCTTCTGATGGAATTTCACAAGTGACATATTTTTCAATAAACTGTAAAACAGTGGCATCACTGTCTTGACCAAATTTAGGAGCATCTTTAATCCATAAAAGAATGTGGATATGTGGTGCTCCTCTGGCTTGGTATTCTTTTATCCAAAAGAAGTGTTGCACTTCTCCAAGGGGAGGAACAGTTTTATTACAAATAAAATCTAGCATAGCAATGAAGCAATGGTGAAAATATCTTGAAACATTAACAGGATCCAAAGAACAAAGTTCTCCAGGTGTTAGTATATCTATGTTTGTTTTGTTTTTATTTGATATGCGTAGGAAATCACGTAAATCTTCCCATGCATATTCTGCACAGCTTGATGTAACAAACCAAGTGGCTGGGCCAAGGTTTCTGATCATACAACGTACAACTCCATGACGTCGAAACCAGTACTCTTTAGTACCACGCATATTTGCTAATAGATTTGTAATATTTGATTGTAAAACCTCATCCTTTTGTTGCACTTTTTCTAATAATTGTGTAGCTGTCATATTTTGAAAGTGTGATCCTGATTTTAATATGTGTGCAACTCCGTAACATAAAGTTGCTAGTTCACTTTCAAAGAGTAGGTGGAATATGTATTCCACATTTTGTCTAAATCTGGGACCTTCAGAATACATCCGTAATGAGCGGTATTCTGAAGCTGATATTTGAATAGGTCTATCATCATACCTTCCTCCTTTGCCAGTAGGAAAGAGTAGAGGAAAAGCATGTGCTTCTATACTTTTTTCCCATATGCTGATTGCCGATCCTTTTGTTTGACGCATTTGGTAAGTTTCCAGTACATCTTCTACGGTGTCATTACAGTGCAGAAGATGAATTGTATAATGGTCTAAAGTATTTGATATTGTAGCAGGATCTAGTAGCTCAAATTGACCAGCTTCTTGTGTTTCTTGAATTATTTCAGTTGTATCTTTCAAGTTTTCTTCAATATTAATTTCTTTGTAATATTCATTATTCTTTTTAAGATATTGGAAAGCTTGTCTAACTTTATATAAATCTACCAGCTGTTGCCATATTTTTTTGTCTTTTGTAGGTACTCCATTTACTAAGATAATTAAAGATTGCTGCATTGGACGTTGCACTCCAAGAGTATGCACATTTTCTTTTAGATCTCGTGGTAAATAAACTACTTTTCCACAAATGCCTTTTATCAATTCAGAGGGAGATAATTTTGCATGTTTTTGGTTGAAGGCGTATTATTGCTTGAAATGGGTGTACTGTTTGATATATGATGCTCTTATATAAATTAAGTTGTTGTAGGGGTTTTGGTACTGGGTATAATTCCAAATTATTTGTGATAGCACGTGAAGGAGTTTGGTTGTTGTCAGGTTTTGTACCGCAGTAACTGCAAAATATTAAGGACTCAGTTATTTCGTATTTGTTTTCTGCTACAAGGTAGAGAGCTAATTCAAACCATTTAGAATCTTCATTGTCTTCTATTTTGTATGATAGGTCTACAGTTTTTGTGTTATTTTATAAAAAGTTCTACGGCAACATACACATACATGGTTTGGTACTTCAGATGATGTACTTTTAAATTTAGTATTTCTTTTTTGTATGTGTTTAGCAAAAGGTTGCCATGTGTAGAATTGTTGCTTAACTGGTTTAAAGCTATTTCATTCTGTAAATGGCTTTCCCTTCCAAAATATTTTTTCTGGATATAGTAAATTTCTTCAAGTAGGTCTTTTGCTGTACCATGTAGAAGGATGTTATTTAACTTTGCTATTGCTAAAGCAGGACTTTTAGCATAGTACAGTTTATAGACTAGATTTCTTATAGTTGAATGATGTGTTGCTATCCTTTTCATATCATGGAAAGTGGTTTTACAAGTAGGTCCTGTAATGCAGGCCAATGAATGTCCATGTAGTCCTGTGTACTTGCGCACTGGACAGGTATCCATATTTTGCAGTAATTTAATTTTGATTTTGTCTTTGCTTTTTACATATTTATTGAGGAATTGGCGTAAGGATTTGAAACATTGTTTGGGAATGTTACACATTGACGTGCATGGCCATTTGTACACTAGACGTTCTGATTCAGTTGAATGGAGGGGTCATTCTAGGTTTTCAGGGCATATTTTTGTAAGGAGTACTTCTTGTTCCATTATGGTATTATTCACTTTTTCATAACCTCGACCACTGCTATGTGGCAATTGTATTTGTTTGCTTTTGTTTGTACGCTTCTTCATTAAAATATGGTTCTGTGCTCGTAGTGTGATTCCATTCACCTCCGCATATACTTAAGAAGTTCTTTCTGTTGACATTTCACTTATTGAGAAGTCTTTTTTGTAATTTAGTTATTAGTTTTGTTAGTGGTTTCATTTTGTTTAACAGTAAAATAAATAACTTTGTTTTGAGAAGAATTGCACTGTCCATCAACGCTTCTAAGATTAATTTCCTACGATAGATTTTAAGCTTTGAACCTGATTTCTCTCCTGTTTTTATAAGATTTTGAAGGACTTTGTGACGGTACATTTTGGCTAAAATACTTTTCTTGGTATGCTTACTTTGCACTATATTTAAATTTGAAGAAGTAGTTTTATCTGTAGTGATAGCTGATTTTCTGTTAATTGTTTTTTGGTTTGTTTTACATTTTTATAGAGGAGGCAAAGTTTTTGTACTTGAAACTTCTTGTGTTTCACTAAATGACTGTATTAGCTGTTTTGTTTCAACTTTTTTTACAAATTCTGCTAGAGATGGATGCTTATGTTGGACACTTTTATTTTCATTTGCTCTACTTTAGCGTTGCTTTCTAAGGACTTGACTTTTGGTAGGCATTCTTTAGGGTCTGTTGAAAAAAATAAAGAAGATATGGGTTGGGGTGTTCTGGAATGTATGTGTGCTGTGTGCATGAGTGTTTGAGTAAGATGATAAAGATGTATGTAATGGTGTGTGATTGTGCATTGGGAACCACAACTAGTAGGGATAGGTATTCTTGAATTTATGTGTTACTAAACTGGGGTTCAGATGACAAAAAAAAGTAAGCTAGTGGTGTGGAAAAGTACAAATAGTAAATCTAATGTATACAATTGAAACAGTTGTTTGTTCTATAAATATGAAAATTGTAGCGGTTCAGTTGGGTAATTTGTGTGTCCAAAAATAGGAATTTGTGCGCCATTCTGGCTGTAAATCGCTGTTTAAGACATGGAGATTTTTGGACAAAATGGTACACAATCTCTATTTTTAGGCACAGAAATAGCTTGTATTAACGTTATAGTATGTTCTTAGTTCTTTTTTGTTCTTCGTATTCGGCTGTTATGGTTAAGTTGCACTACTAAAAACCTAAGAAATTCAGTGAAAAAACTTTGTTAAAGGGACGTTATGGTTAAGTTGCGCTGCTAAAAAACAATTAAATTCAGTGAAAAAACTTTGTTAAAGGGACGTTATGGTTAAGTTGCGCTGCTAAAAACCTTTCAAATTCAGTGAAAAAACGTTGTTAAGGGGACGTTATGGTTAAGTTGCGCTGATAAAAACCTATGAAATTCAGTGCAAAAACTTTGTCAAAGGGACGTTATGGTTCCAAGTAAAACCGAAAAACCCTTGAAATTCGCTATGCACTTTTCACTGAATTTGAAAGGTTTTTAGCAGCGCAACTTAACCATAACGTCCTTTTGACAAAGTTTTTTCACTGAATTTCATTGGTTTTTAGCAGCGCAACTTAACCATAACATATGAAAAAACACAGCATTCCACTTGTCAATTTATCAAATAATTGCTGGGGAGGTGAGGGGTGATGAGGATGGGATGTGATATGACTGCAAGAAGCAAAAAAAAAATGGGTGTTTTTTGCCGCAAAAGTCCGCGAACAGTTCGGATGTTTGCGAACAGTCCTGTGAAAGTTTGCAAACACCTTATCATTACAGGGTTGGTTTAATACAGTTCTTGGATGGCTTATAACTTTGGCGCCATTTAATAGAACTGCATGCAATTTGAATGTATATTCCTGGGCTCATTCTGAGTGGGTATGCAAGGTTTGGTGGGATTCTGTCATGAGGGGGCAAAATTAGAGGGGGTCCCAAAATAATGTAAAGGCTTATAAATGAGGTGTCATTTGACGAATCCTCACTTAATTCGGGAAACTGATAACACATTTTGATATGAATGTTTTTCCGAAAGTTTGGTAGGATTTTGTGAAGAGGGGGCAAAAGTAGTTCATGATAGGTCTCCCGATCACTCCTGACATCTTGTTATCAAAAATATAAACACAACTCCTTGTAGAGACTTTTCATCAAAATGTATTTCACGTCAGATGTCATCAGTGATATCATCAATGACATTTGTGATGTCATCTTTGATGTCCTGGGTGTTAGTCTTAGCAGTGCACAGGGTGGCGCGATTTATGGTTGCTTAGCTTACCATAACTGGCGTATTTAGGGGTTTTTCTGGTTTTACTTGGAACCATAACATCCGTTTAACAAAGTTTTTTCAGTGAATATATATATATATTTATTTTATTTCATTTAGTTTATTACAAACTTTTGAAAAAAACGACATATAGCAAGCAACATGTATGTCACAACTATGTGTACAACTGCACTAATACCAATGTATGCATGATCCATGTACAACCTATGAACATTTCAGAACAATGCGAGAGTTCTTAGAACACATTCAACTTGACAAAGAGCAATACGGACAGCGTCCTCTGGACACCCCCATTTTGTTTATTTGCGAACATTTCAGGACACCGCAAGTGTTCTTAGAACACATTCAACTTGCCAGCGAACAATGCAGACTGCGCCTTCAGGACACCCCCTACGAACATTCCAGGACACCGCGAGTGTTCTTAGAAACGTCTTCAGAACACCCCCATTTTGTTTATTTGCGACATTTCAGGACACCGCGAATGTTCTTAGAACACATTCAACTTGACAGAGAACAATACGGACAGCGTCCTCAGGACACCCCCATTTTGTTTATTTGCGAACAATTCAGGACACACCAAGTGTTCTTAGAAGCGTCTTCAGAACACCACCATCTTGTTTATTTGCGAAGATTTCAGGACACCGCGAGTGTTCTTAGAACACATTCAACTTGACAGAGAACAATACGGACAGCGTCCTCAGGACACCCCCATTTTCTTTATTTGCGAACATTTCAGGACACCGTGAGAGTTCTTAGAACACATTCAACTTGACAACGAACAATACGGACAGCGTCCTCAGGACACCCCTACGAACATTGCCCAGACACTGTGAGCGTTCTTAGACGCGTCTTCAGAACACCACCATTTTGTTTATTTGCGAACATTTCAGGACACCGCAAGTGTTCTTAGAACACATTCAACTTGACAGAGAACAATACGTACAGTGTCCTCAGGACACCCCCATTTTGTTTATTTGCGAAAATTTCAGGACACCGCGAGTGTTCTTGGAATACACACAACTTGCCAGCCACAACCCCCCATTCTTATTTGTGAATATTTCAGGACACAGCGAGTGTTTGACAATGTCTTCAGAACACCCCCATTTTGTGTATTTGCGAACATTTCAGGACACCGCGAGTGTTCTTAGAACATATTCAACTTGACAACAAACAATAGGGACAGCGTCCTCAGGACACCCCCATTTTGTTTATTTGCGAACATTTCAGGACACTGCGAGTGTTCTTAGAACAGTTTCAGTTTGCTTGCGAACAAAACGGACACAAATTGAGTCCTCAGAACACCCCCCATTCAGTTTATTTAGAACATTTCAGAACACCCGTGATGTCCGCAGACAAATCGAACATAAAAAGAACATCTAATACATAAAAAAACACAACTTTCATCCTATCTCATACACTTCCCCCCTCCCCAAACACTCCTACACACCAACACACTCTAATAAATACAGATTTCGAACAAAGTTTCACTGCGCTGTCCGTGGATGACCTTGAATCCATAATGGCGGGCGCTACCGAAAATCTGACGCGCTTCACGCTCCACTCCGTCCAATCAGCGAACACGTTGCATGTCCGCGAACATCACGCAAGCCGATTGGCCGCGGAGCAAACAGGGAAGTGTGTCCGCGGACCGAACACAGATATCACTAATTTTTTTTTTACCTACTTTTTGGTCATTTTAAAAAAAACTACTGGATGGATTTTCACCAATATTGCAAAAGCACGCTTTCAGGACCAAGCCGCTGCTCCTGGTCGAAATTTGGTGAAAATCCGTCCACCGGTTTGGGCTGTAGACGCAAGCAAAATTTTTTTCCCATTCAGTCTATGGAAAAAAAAAAGTTTTCGGACCCCCCCTATAACTTTGCCGCCCCTGGACCAATCCTCACCATACTTTTTTTTGCAAAGTGTGGTGAGGATTCGTCCAGGGAGAGCGAAGTTATAAGCCGCCCAAAAAGTGCTCTTCCTATGGAAACACCAACTTAACCATAACTACATGGCCACTACTGTGGCCATGTAATATATATATATATATATATATATATATATATATATATATATATATATATATATATATATATATATATATATATATATATATATATATATATATATATATATATATATATATATATATATATATATATATATATATATATATATATATATATATACATATATATATATATATATATATATATATATATATATATATATATATATATATATGGTTATTCAGGCATACATCCATCAGGTTCTCACATGTGTAAGGTGGTGTATGCTGTGTGACATGCCTTTGTGTTGTGGACTGCATGCAGTGTGACACATGTTGTTTAGCTGTTTGTGGGGTGTGTCTCAGGTATGGCATTGGCATGCTGCATGCATGTTGATGTGACAGTACTGGGGACAGCATCTAGACAGGGATGTGTCCATGGGTGTGTGACGGCCCATGCATTGGCTTATGTCACTGTCACATTTGTGGCCCATCATCAAGCATTGGATTCCAGTGGTTTGTGTGGACACTCACCTCCATCTGCCGATGGTGGTACTCCATGCTACATGTCTCCAACTCCCTCAATGGCCTCCATGTCAATCGTACTGGCACATGTGTCCTCGCATCTGGTGAGCTTGAAGGGGAGTTGGCCCCGCCGCCTGTTGCCAGACCCTGGCTCCGATTGGCCGATTTGGATGTTACGCACACGGAGGTGCAGGACATCCCACCTGTTTTTAACGTCTTTGACATTGCAGGAGTGTTGCCGACCACACTGACCTTTCAGGCCACTTCATCCCATATTTCTTTTTTTTTATCTGAGCAGGTCGCCTGAGGTCTGCTGTGAAGACCACATCACCATTCTGGGCCAGAGTGTCTGCCAGCATATTCAATTCATCCTCCGAGAAGCACACCTTTCGCTGACAGGAGGCACCTTTCTTGATGGCCTTAGGCATTGTGCTGGGGATGTAAGTGGTGGTTTGTGGATCCAGGTCCTGTGTCTGGAGGATTGCAATGGATTGTGTTTTTCAACATGGCCACTGTTGCATTTCCCATTCTGGCACAATGACGTTACTTCCGGTTCCAGTATTGCCGGGCCTGGTATTGCCGGACCCGTTATTGCCCGTTATTGCTGGTGCCCATTATTTAGGGGTGGGCGAAGGCGGAGGAAGTTTCAGCGCTTTGCATGATGCCTCTAACGGGGGTTTTAGGGTCGTCAACGGCATGTCGAGACAGACGTTACTGGCATGCCGCTATGTGCGTGCACGCATTCTTGTAATCGGCCTCTGTTAGCGGCATCATTGCTATCCAGATGCGGCATTGCCACCATGCCAGTAAGGTTTGTTTTTTACCGCACATGTCGTAATGAGGCCCAGTGATTCCTTAGCAGCATCCCTACAGTGATGTTTAAAAGCAGCAATGTTACAAAAGGTCTAGGGCATGGTTGAGTGTGCTGCTTTCTTTCTCCCTTTGACCCGTTATAAGGAGTAGCCAGGTCATTTCTATTAGTTTTGAAGAGGTTTCAGACACCGGTGGCTTCAGGGCAATCACTCATTAATTTTAAGTCGCTTTACAGCAGGGGTCCCTGCATGGAGTGGATGTGCCTTTGCAGATAGTCGACAAGCCCAGTTCAGTCCTCCCTCCAGAGATAAAAATGTTATGAAGGGTAAATTACCTGGCAGGTACAGGCCCTTTCATTTTATGTTTTTATCTTTACTTACTTTGCGTGATCATGCCAGCCCATGTGCGTGCACAAATAATGTCTTCTTCTGTCCACCGCAGCTGGGCTGCAGGGCTGGGTTGGGCCAGGTGCAGGCCGCTGTTAGCCTGCTGCAGATCTGAATAGAGGCCTTCTCATCATCGTTACACTTGCAAGTTGCACGTGCTTTGCTTTGCCACAGCCAGAGATCCAGAGGCTTTCTACTGCTCCATGTCAACAGTTCCTTCCTTGCTTCCCAAATGTGCAGGGGGGTGTCATAGTGAGTGAGCGATCACGCTCAGACCCAGCAGCACAACACACCATGCACGCTCAAATGATTGGCTGACAAGCCAGCCCAAGCCAGATAGCAACAGCAGACCCCTGAGGTCTCAGTTCACTCCCTCCAAACCCCCAGGATAATTTGTCACAATTTGTTGTTCAATCAAAGTGGAGCTGCCTCCTGGTGCCACGCCGGCAGATGGCTGGGGACACACAATGCCCAGCATGGCATCAGCTATTGTGTGCATTCATCAAAGCAAAGCTAATACTTCGGAAGTGTTAACTTTCTTTGATGAATGCCTGCTGCATTATATCCGCTGTGCGGCGGTGAGCAACTCAGAGCAATAAGTAACGTAACGTTACCTAAAGTAACTTAATCATACAAATAATGTTATATTCCAAACTGGCCCCAGGGTGGCTTGTAAAACTGGCCCCAGGCCATCCCATGTCCAAATTGCATTTTGCCGGAGGCAGAATGTCCGATAGGGCAGTCCTCCCCTGTGAGCCAGTCAGTGGTTACCTAAATGCATGAAGATGCCTTAGGGACAGCAAGTGTGTTTTTGAACAAAGACAACACAGAATAACACAGATTGCATGCTTTGAGACTGGTCTCTACTATTAAATGTGCAATAAAAGATTACGGCTGTCAGGCTGGTGTGCAATTTGGTGTAGTACTCATTGATTACTGAACCGCTATAAGTCTGTTATGATGCAAGGGAAGTTACTAAATTGGCAGGACACTGGAGGTAGAGAGATCCTAAATACTAGACTGGCAGTACCCTAATGTGATGCTAAGGCAGGAAGTAAAACAAATAATCACAGGGAATAAGATGACATTTAACTGAAGCACGATACACTGAATTTGCAATATTTGGGCCCGGCAGGATGACAACAAAGTCTTCTTGTGTGGCAAATCGGTGATTAGAATCTGAGGGTAGAAGACAATATTTTCACACCATTCTTCCCATGAGAATTTAAAGCAAGCATATGAACTAGAACCTCGCAATATGGGAAGTGGCAGACTTCAGCAACAAGGGCATTCGTTTTTGTGGTGCACTCTGCCCGTTGTGGAAGCCAGTTTGAATGATACAACTTTTCTCGACTACAAAAGAAATTAAAGGTAAAGCATGGTGTCTCAATTGCAATAGATTGCAATAGATTTTAACCCTTTCACAGTGGCAAGGGGCAGCACACGTACAAAACAACTTGAATTTACTGACAGTTTACAGTAACGTGTGTAACTTCTAGAGATGAGTTAAAGTAAATAATGATACACTGACCAGACCCACAAGCTTATGTAATTGACTGAACCGGATGACTGATTAATCTGTTCATTTCAAAAGGATGGGCCTTTATTGATTCACATTATCAAACTCTGAGGATTCAAAGATGAGTGCTGGTGAAAGAGCCTGTAGTCTGAAGATTGTTCTCAGATATCTGATGCCGGCAGTTAACCCACTAAGCTATGTAACGCACTAGCTTTGTGCAAATATACCAATAGGTAGAGCGTTCCTTTATTTCAAGGAGAGAGAAAAGACTTTTTTGCCGCGCCTTGAAAAGGAAAGCAGATCGTAAAAAAGCGACCCAAATTGCTAAAGAGGAACCTGTTGTCCAAGTAAAAGTAAACTAAAAAACTTAAACAAAAATGGCAAAGAGCAATGTACCTCCACCAGCAACCGATCCAGAAATAGAGAAAATCACTGGAAATGGCATGGATCCTAGAGAAACACTTTCTAATAAAAACCACAAAAAATTACCACTTCAGAAGGCGCATGCCCTTATTGATGAGAAAGTGCACTCATCGTCTCAGACCCAACTACCTGCTTTTTTCAAATCTGTTGACAATAAAATCATTCAAATAGGAAAGGTACTAGAGATGGCATCCACCAAAAGTGAGAAAGTGCTGGACACGAGCCACCCTATAGGGCTGTCTTAGTAAACGATGACCGTCACCAGCCTCACCATCCGGGGAATCAGATTGAGTCTAGCAAAAAGCTTCCACTCTTGTAAGACTTAAAGGGAGTGGGCGAAAAGCAGCGGGTCTCATCTCCGGTACATTTTGGGGAGGATTTTGAAACGACAGGGGAATTGCCCAAGCAGTCCACTACGATTATAGGATGGGAAATCATCTCGGACAAGAATGGCATAAAGCGACTCAATCGATCTGCACTGTTGCAGGCTTTTGGTCGTATTCCTGGTCTGCGCACTCTCCACACGACAGATATTGAGTGGATTACCCTGCCGCCTATTCAGAACCATCGCATGGTGTGCAAGGTGCAATCGGCCATCATTACCAACCTCCTCTTGCAATATACGTAAGAATTGCGTTATATTGGCCTTATGCCGTACCCCTTCGATTCTATTGATGATGCCATCTCATTCAATAAAACTTCTTTAGTGCATACTCCGAACATCTGCCAAATTTAGCCTCTGGTGTTGCACAGAGTGGGGTAAATGCAGAAATCATTGCCCAATTAGTAGGCTTATCCAATACTAGCAAGAACTGGGCATGGTTAGCCGCCCTACACAACACTCTAAACCCTGCTGTGAATAATATTCCCCACTAACCAGACATCTTCCTTATCCATTCTGTCTTGGAACTCGTGTGGTTTTAACAATTTAAAGCAGTGGTTTAGTAATGTACATGTAGTTATGGAATGTGACATTATGTTATGCCAGGAAACTATGTGCAACCACAAATTATTGTTCCCTGGATACACTGTCATACAAACAAAAGCGAAACGAGGCACATGTGGCCGGCCGTACGGTGGACTAGCAATTTGCTTAAACACCAACCTAAACGCACTTGTGTTAGATGTCTATAATGCAATTGCAATGTTGGCCGTACTGATCTTGCTTAAGGGTAAACAGTCAACTCCATTTCTTATTGTATGTTTATATCACAATCCTGTAACTCTCAACCTAACATTTGCCTTTCAAGAGTTGAATAACCTATTTGACGAAGTTTTATCAGTGCATCCTATTTGTGATATCATATTAGGAGGGGATTTCAATGCATATTGTATGAAAATAAATTCTAATCTCATGAGTTGTGGGGCTACTCAGCAAGCGGGACACAGAGGTTGTTTGTGGAAAGAGTACTTGGAATCCTGGGAACCAGATATTCTCCCTTTTGAAACTAGCAATGGGTGTTTTACTTGTTTTACTTGGAGGAGAGGTGGCAGTTCCACTTGTATTGACAATTTTGCCATATCTCGGGGCTTGCAGCCGCTCTCAAACAACATCAAAATCTTTGATCCTGGCTATAGTGACCATTACATCATTCATTTGAACCTGCAGTTAGATGTGGCATTATTAGTCAAGGACCATCATCAAGGGCTGTTAGAAGGGGATCAACCTGGTTTATCAATTCGATGGGCAACCAGACTTTGTGATAAGGTAAATGATATGATCTGTGCACGCCTCATATTCTATTACAGCTCGTACCATCATAGAATATCCCCAAATCTAGAACGTGATGGTTTATCCAGAATAATAACTAGGGTAATAAACTTGCTGCAGTCAAATAGCCTGCACCCGCCCGTAGGTTCCACCACTCTAAATTCCAACTTTATTCTTGAAGCCAAAAGATCTAAGAATGCGGCTCTTCGTGAAATCCGTAGAACTGCTCCCACGTGGGGGTCTTAATGTTGGAAAGAAAAGGGTCTTGAACATCTATCGAAACAAATGCAGAGATCATAAGTACTTCATTCTTAATCAGGTAAATCAGAAAATGTTTGGTACTCTCTGCCACAGGGATAGACGATCCACATGGGCTTTGCTCAGAGCGGGAACTACTGCACTCCCCACTGACCAGTCTTCCATGATCTCTGCACAGGTCTGGAAGACCTTCTTTGAAAATAAATTTGCCCTACCCGCAGCCTTTGTAAAAATCGAGTATAAATGGACCAGCCTTGCCGTTGCATCTTTCCCGTTATGGGAAATGTCTAGTATAGAGACCACGATTATCAGATTAAAATACTCGAAAGCAGCAGGCCCTGATGGAATTCCACCTTGTGTACTCAAACGGAATCCAACTATGTGGGCTTGGATATTTAAGAAACATTTCGATAATATTCTAGTAAGTGCCGACAACCCCCCTTCTTTGCTCAATTTGTTCATTGTGCCGATATACAAAAAGGGAGTAAGGTCTGAGCCAGGTAATTTTCGACCGATTTGCTGATCGATATTGCTGTGAAAGTTTTTGCTAGCCTGCTTTTGGGTGAATTACAAGAGGTTATTTGGAAGTTTAGGATTTTATCCAGATATCAAATTGGATTCTGGGCAAGGATGGGTACTCCCCTTACTGCAACAAATATGCCGCACTTACTAGCGAAAACCAAAAAATGGGATTCTGGTCCACTTTATATGGCTTCAATAGATCTTACTTCCGCCTTTGACTGTGTCATACGTGCACTACTTTGGAATAAAATGGCCGCCATGAATATACCTGAGTATATAATGCAGTTGATATCTAAGCTTCACGCAAATACCTCCTACTTTGTATGAGTAAACAAAGAAGGTGCAACAACGTATCCGATAAAGATCGATGTCGATGTAAAGCAAGGATGTAACCTAGCGGCCACACTATTTAATCTCTACTTATGTGGTTTTAATGAAATTTGGAACAAACAGATTTCTTATCCGGCAAGGCTTGGCCATTTAAAAATACAATGGCTAGCCTTTGCCGATGATATTACAATCTTCGATCGTACGCCCAAAGGCCTGCAAATTAAATTAGACTTGTTTGCCTCCTATTGTCAGACCCACAACTTAAAATGCAATGTGGAAAAATCTCACATTGTTGTATTTAGAAATTTTAAGAGGAAAAACATCACCCGCAACTGGAGAATTGGGAACTATCCTATAATCATAGTGCCTGCCATCCGCTATCTTGGTTACACAATATCTGATTCCAATTCCTTGTTAATGTGGAAGGAGATATTACAAAAGAAAGCGGCTCCCCTTTCCACCCAAATGCGGATGGTTTACGTAAAGTTCTGCAAATTCTCACTGTTGCCATTACTGCAATTCTACATCTTGAAAGTGGAATCTGTGCTCCTGTTCGCATTGGATATGTGCCTTGTGAATATTAACAGCTATCTTGACCAACTACAAGGGCGCATATGGAAGGGAGCATTGCGGTTGGCCCAATCCACTCCTCATGTGATAATAAGGCAGGAACTTGGTCTAACTGCTTTGTCCGTACGTCAGAACTGGCGCCTAGTCTCTAACTTTGCTAGAATGCTACATCCTCCAGATAATTGTCTGTAGGAAGATCTAGGACAACTAATGGTCGCTTCAGAACGTTCCTCCATCACGATCTACAACTTACAAATGGTCCAGCTACTGGACGAAATTGCACTTGAACCAGCAGATTTAGAATGGCGACCAAATCATGTCAAATTGCGTATTATTGAGCATGACTGGTGCAAAACACTAAACCGAAAAGCTGAACTTAAAGGATACAAGGAAGCAGCCCTTTTCTGCTTTCCAAAACGTCCACACACACCATATGTAATCCAGTTTCCCTCTAATAAAGCCAGATAAATTTATTTTCGTTTCAAATTGAATCAATCCCTAACTTTAGAAAGAATTGGCAGCTGGAATGCTCATCTGAAAGCAGATGGGGAGTTGGGTTGTAGGTTCTGTAAAGATGGCTCTATTAAGGAAACGCTGAAACATCTAGCTATATTGTGTCCACATTTTGAGACTACACGTATTTTGACAATTGCAACAGAGTGTTTACTCTCTGAAGCAACCAGGGAATGGCTTTGGCTAACCTGTATGTGGGGGACTAGAACGAGTTTCATATTGTCTTTGTGTAGACTCTTAACTATCATTAATTATGAACTTGAACATATGTTCCAAAAGATGAAAGGGGCTGAGTAGCTGCTGTTGTAACTAACATTCCTTCTCTATTGCTTGTTGCCAACAAATGTTGCCTGCCTGCTGTTATAGCTGTAAGATGACAAGGGTTTGGCAAGTGTTGTTTCCTTCTGATATGTGCTCAAAAAGAGGTTAGGCTATGCCCATGCTATTCGGCAGCTGTTTTAAAAAAATTGAAAAATTACATTTAAGTCTAAACTGAAGTACCAAAATAGTGTTTTATATCACCTTTATTTCCTAAAAATATGCACATTTGAAGATGGCAAAACATCGGCCATATGGTGAACAGCAAATGAATGAATTTTGAATTGTATACTATATAATTTATATTAAATTGTGTATAGCAAGTAAAGGTATAGCTATGTAGGAAGAAAAACTGTTTTTTCTGAAAATTTTAATTGTATAATATGAAAAAATGATTAATGTATAAAAGTTGTAAAAGTTTGTTGATCAAATTAAAAACAACGGTTTGAATAAAGAAAACATTATAAAAAAAATATATATATACTAATAGCTGCATTTGAATGTTGCTTCACTTTTTCGCAACAGGGTGTGCTGTTTTCAGTTTTATCATATTTAAATGGCAGCTGTTAAATTAGTAAAATAGCTCAGTGGGTTGAGCACTGACTGGTGTGATCTGTGTAGGGTTTCTGCAGGTCGCAGGCTGAAATCCCTGCAAAGTCGACCCAGCCTGTCTTATTTATGAGGTCAAAAGATTGAGTATGTATTTTGATAGGGTAATACTTGCAAATAAAGCATTGCTTATGTAAAGCTTTGGTTAAATTGCTAAATACATGACAAATAATGATTTACTTGGTTAATTTTCATTAGTATTTGTATATGGCTCATCTTACATTGGTATGGTCATTTGGTGCTAAAGGCGTGCATGCATTGCATTAGCATAACATTGTGTTGTTTGAGTATGTACTCTTTGGGTGGATAATGCAAAGTTTCATGCATGAGGGCCACATATGCCCTCCTAAAGCGGGGTGATGCTGTGTTTCTTTCTGAAAATTAAGAGCGATGTGTACCTCAGTAGCAGGAGAGAGTCTCAATCACCAATACCGTGCTTGCAAATGTTAGGTCCTTCCAATGCATTGTGATACTTCGGGGAGCAATGTTAAGGGGTGCCATGGAAAATAGAAAATGGTCCATATATGTGATTCATACATTTAAGAGTCTGGACCCCTCCCAACATTTACCTTGTTTAGTTAATGATTCCTGGTAGATGTTTTCCTTGCAACTATTGGCTCCGCTGTGAAGCATTTCAATGGATTTGTGTAAGGGTTCTCTGTTGAAGATGTGTGCAAATTCCCCCATTGCGAAGGCTTTGCTATTGAGGTGGGTAATCTCCGCTAATTTTACCTGCCATTTTCTTTTAATCTATTGTCTTCCCGGGTCCTATATTGGGCTACTGGAACCACTTGTTGACTTTATTACGGAGCTTCATATTAAATCAAAGAACCTGATTGTACTGGGTGATTTAAATCTTAAATTTAACTCACCCAGAGCTCCTGCACTCGATGCCTTTTTTCCAGTCTTAAGGATCTGGATCTGGATCTCCACCAGCATGTGCTAGGCTCCACCCACAATATAGGGAATACCTTTGATATAATGTTGGCTAATGAAACTCTACTTGCCTTTCAATTGGCTGAGCCAATTCTATGGACAGATCACTATTTAGTAACCTGCTCACTTGTGCCAATTCAACAGCAGCCTAAAAGGATTCCGGTTAGAGTTTGGCTAATCTTCAAACACTAGCATCATCCATAAAAACGAAATGTGCAGCAGCTCCGGCCCCTTTAAGCCACTTTGTTCTTACGGCAGCTGATAAAGTAGCCCTGATGCGGCTCACTCAAATACGCAGGCTTCCCTCTGAACCATGTTTTTCCGAAGAGGTGAAGGTGGCTAGATTGCAGCTTAGATAAGCCGAACGTAAATGGCGCTGTGACTGTGACGCTCAGTTGAGGTCTGTGTATAAAGCCTGCTCTACGGCCTATTCTGCTGCTATTATTGCGGCAAACAAATCTTATTTTGCCATGAAAATTGAAACAACTTTGGGTCAAACTAAACCCCTCTTTGCTGTGGTCAAGTCTCTATCCTCCGTGGCTAAATGTTTACCTACGGTTAAGCCAACTCAGGAGTTATGCGACTCTTTATCTCGGTTTTTAACAGTAAAATGTATAATATTCATGCCAACATTTCTGTAAACATTCACTCGTAACTAATGCCCCGACCTTCAGAAACATCTCTTTGCATACAGCTACTGATATTTCACGACCAGGCTGGTCCTCTTTTCCTCTTTTTACTGAAGAGTCCGTTTTCAATGCCCTTCTTCAACTTAAATCTGGTGCACCCTCTTATTTGGTATCATTGAGGGTCTTGAAGGAGATTATACCGGACCTCCTGGGGTGATTAAGGATGCCTCCTGCCAAACAGGGGTCATTCCTCCAGAGCTAAAGGTTGCAGCAGTCATTCCACTCCTAACAAAGTCCTCTCCGGATTCTTCTGTACCAGCTAATTTCTGGCCAATTTCTTTGCTACCCGCCCTCATGAAATTTCTTGAATCACTGGTGTCCCCGCTTCCAGAGAGACACATGGTTCTTGCTCCACACAGATGCCTGTATGGCTGCAAACAGTAAGTGGAGGACCTGCAGTGCAATGTGCCTCACATACTGATCAACAAATGGGAATAGGCCCAACCACTACACATCAAACTAAATACATGGAATAAATCAGGGCACTTAATATAATGGGAGATTAAGGACGTCACAAAGAATGGTGACTGTTACCCTCATCGGTTGCAGATGAGTGACTACAATTGCACATGCCATGCAACAATGCTGGTTTCCCTGCAACATACAAATGGAGGCTTTGCCTGAACATGATTGGTGCATTGAAAACATACTAATTTCACTATGGGAAAACATTAAAATGTGTGTTGGTGTTAACAGATAGGGCCTCATCACAAGTCTGGCGGTAATCCGATGCAATTCCTACTGAGTGGAAATAGCGTTACCGCTGGGTCGTGCAGTTGAATAAGCGCTGTATCACAACCTGGCATGAACACACCCCCGATTCCGGTGGTGACGCTATTAGCACCTGGCAAAAACTGCACCGAAATAATGATTACCGCTGACAAATTGGCACTAATAGCGCTGCTGCCGATGAAGCCAGTGCTATTAGCGCTGGAGGAAATTGCATCAGTGCCGGAACGGGAAGCATTGCAGTGGCCATTTAAAAAAAAAAAAAAGAAATCCATTAAATATCTACACTTTCTGCAACCTTTCGGTCCAGGAAAGAAACAAGAATGCCCCAGGAAAGGATAAGAGGCAAGGTGGCAGAACATTGCCTGCACAAACCTAAATTCAGTGAGGTGGAGCTGGTGGTCCTCACACAGAGGTCATTTCCCACTGTGAGGAACTTTATGGCAGTTGGCAGCAGAAGAACACTGGGCAGGGCAGCCATCTGGAATGCCATCTGCCAGAAGGTGTCAGCACTGGCAAGTGCACCCTGTGATGGTGAGGACTACTGCAATCGGTGGAACGACCTGAGGGTCAGAATGTGGGGACTGCTGTCCCAACACCACCGGGAGTTCCTTGCGATGGGAGGAGGCACCGTGGAGCCACTAGTCCTCACCTCCTAGGAGGAGAAATGCAGTACATTGTTGGACATGGAAGGGATAGAGAGAGTCGGCAGTGCAGAGGTGGGTGCCAGCTGCCAGATGGCAGGAGGTGAGTCAACACCCCTCAAAATAAATGCATGCACAAATGACAGCCCAGAATAAGATGCCCCAGTGGAAAGATACATATCAGCAGAACCAGAAGCTGGGCATGCCAACAGGGCACAGTTACATGGTGGCACATCAGCCAACAGCCACAGCAGCAATAGGATAGGGCACCAAGCGCACCCCTGTGCGCCACAGCAGTGGGAAGGAGTGGATACTGGCCCAAACAAAAGCCTGGTGCACCATATGCCAGTGGGATTGATGTGTGTTAGTGACCACAAGGCTGTGCAGAAGTCACACCAGCATGTAGTGGCACCAGGCGGCCTGCCCAATGGAAGCCACAGCATAGTACACGTCCCCCACACCGACATGTGCCCAGCCTGTCAATCACTGTGCAGCACAGTGCAGCCGTACTGACTGCACAGCAGTGCCTCATATAAACATGAGAGTGCCATGGACTAAGCCACCTCCCCAACCCCCACATGTGAATGAGGTATGGGGGGTGTAGGGCCATGAAAAACCATAAGCATGTATGTCAGACGTAACCTGTCCTAACATGGGCACCCTGACCTCCACACACACAGTCCAAAGAACAACTGGCCATGTGTCACACACCCATTGTTACAAGCAATCCCATGATGCTGTGCCCACATTCAGTTTCCTCAGACCAACCATGCCCATACACCCATATGTCTGGGGTCGCACTCTGTACCATATAAAATGTGCCTTGCATGCCAACACACATGGGAACCATACCTGACTACATTACCTATGTCCTCTACAGGCACTCACGCATCATCAGAGACATCAGAGGAGAAGGAGGAAGTCACAGGCCAATCAAGGAGAAGTGCATCCAGGCCCTTGAAGTTTGCCACAACCACTAAAAAGGCCCACACAGGCCCCACTGAGGCAGATGTCCCACAACGCAATGCTGCAAAAGAGCAGGGCCGTCCCAACACCCACGCCACAGGCTACCACAGGCTACCAGGAGCAGTGCAAAGCACACTGCACCCACACCTGCAGCCAGAGGCACAGATTGGCAGGGCGACTGAGGAGCCATGGGGAACACCAGCACAGTGTCAATCCCTGCCGAAGGACCAAGACCACAGAACACCCTTCATCCCACCAGCGTGAACACTCCCCAGAGAGCCTTCCACGTCATCAGCATCATCACTCCCTGCAGAGTCCTCCACACCATAAATGGGCATGCACACTTGAACCAGACATTGATACACCCTCCTATGGCTTCCCTGAATTCAGCCCGAGGACAGTGCAGAGCCCCTCATCGACACAGCTCCGACCAACACGCAGCATTCGGTTGTATAGGCTAGAGGACACACAGCGCGGACAGCGGGAGATGAAGGTGATTGGCTACATACTCTCTGGACACCTGCAGGCCATTAGGGACAACATCCATGGGGATACCCGCATGATTGTGCAAGCCATTGGGCAAAACAGGGCTGAGACAACAGCCAATATGGCTACCCTGACACTGTACACCCAGTGTGTCAGGGAAATGACAGAAGGCGTCTCTATACTGGCAGAGGCCATCCTGCAGAGCATGGAGGTACAATGCCAGCAAAACCTCAGGACATGCTCTGTCTCTTCCACCTCAACCACACCCACTGAGGTGTGACAGCAGGGTACACCACAGCGACAGTCACAGCGCCTTCTGTGCCCAAAATCACCAGGTGGTAGCGAGGGGTCTTTAGGAAGAGGCAACGGTTGTGAAAGACTATGTTACACTGATTGCCATGAGTAGCCATGCTGTGGAGTTGTTGGTGGGAGGGGGAGGGTGGATAGTGTGATGGGGAGTCAATGGTGGGCGAGGGGAGGGTTATAGTGTGATGGGGAGGGGGAAGGGGGATAGTTGGTGCATTTCATCACATAAAAACCATTGAACATCAATGCGAAGACATTCCTGATTGTTTCATTGTGGTGTTTTTTGATTGAGTTGGTGTCACATACACTTGTGTATGGCTTGTGAAAATATCAAAAATAAATGTTCTATCAGTCCCTGGCGTTCCAATCTCCCATCCCTCACGTCATCTCTGGCAATGTTTGCATTTCCCTCAGCCACAGGCACTTCATCCTCATTGTCTGTGGTGAGCATGTCAATATCAGGCAGTAGTGGAACATCTCTCCTCAGGCAGATATTGTGCAGCATGGCACACAGGAGAACAATTTCACCCACTCTCTCTGGAGAGTACATCAGGGCTCCTACAGTTGAGCCACATAGAAGCATCCCTTCAGGAGGCCAAAGTTATGCTCCATGCACACATGGGTCCTTCTGTTAGCGTGGTTGTAGGCAGTGTAGGGGAGGTATGGTATCACTGTATGACACTGACACAATGGGTACCATTTGTAAAACCTTTATAGAAATTCTTTGGGTTGGAGAAACTCCAAGTGTGCCCTATAACTAAGATGGGAGTAGTCTCTCCTATCAAATAATACATAATGCAGTCCTTGTGGAGTCAGTCAAATCAAAATGGCCTATGCTAACAAAACCGGATGTCTGCCCTATCTCTTGTACAAAAAAGTGTAAAAAGGAGAAATGTATGCAAACGTAAAAATCAGTGTTCAAATGAATACATATGGATGAACCAGCTCTACTACCCACGTTAGACATCACAGAGTAAGGCTGTCCCTGTAGGCAGGATGACACACTCTGGCTCAGCTTCCCACACAATAAACAGTTCCAAAACATGGATCGAGGCCCGTCTGGCCTTCCACGTTTAAGCCTTTTTTCTCAACTTCCAAAAATAATGTTTCAACCAGTTCACAAGACTCTCCCTCTGTTAGGCCAGACCTGTCACCACACAGTTCTCGTAAGTCCCCCTCTATCAGGCTCAGACCTCTCATGATAAAGTTCAACACAAACTCACAACGGGCTCCCTTCCCCAAGCTTACTTCACTTCAGCTCTCCCTCTGTCAGGCTCGGACAACTTTCTGATAAAGATCCACACAAACTTGCTAGTGGACTCCCTTCCCCAAGCTTACTTCACTTCGGGTCTCCCTCTGTCAGGCTTGGACCACTTTCGGATGTCAAAGGCTTTCGAATGTATTGTGGCTTACCTTTCCGACCACTGAGGACGACTTCAACTCAAAATGTACAGTTCAACTTCTACTTTCCCCTTTCTCTAGGAGTTAAACTTCTTTATATCACTTTTCCTGTATATTCGCTTCAAACTATTTACCTTTCACAGAGACTTTCAAGTGAGCTACTTCCTTTCGCCGGACCACTCCGTTTCTTAGTATCTCTGAACTTGCAGCCATTATTTACTTCAAAGGTCTGCCTGTCCTTGTTTCTCATTCAGATGCATGCACATAAAATGTATCTATTTCAAAATTTAATACACACCAGTCTTTCAGGTCTCTTGCCAACTCACCGACTGAGTGCAGCTCTTCTTTGCTTTAAGATTTCCAAATCATGGCCAACTCTGCTGTTCACCTTGGAGGGTCACTGGAATCCTTGAAATCCTTGAAATCCTTGAAACACAATGCAGTTTTCACTTGTGGCATATGGCCTTCTCCACGAGTCTCTTGCACCCTGTCTGAGGCAATGACCTCAAGTATGGAACTCTGGGGTTTTCCAACCTGCTGCTCTCGTCCCTTGGTCTGTCTCTCTGCTCCAATATGTTTTCATCCCAGAAGGCCTGGTCGTTTTCGTGTTCTACCTTGCTCAGAGTGTGTCTTTGGGTTCTTCCTCTTATTCATGTGAGGAGAGCTAATTGGTATCAGGTGTATGTAATTAGAATTAAGTGCATGACTTTGCCTGACGGATTAGTGGGACATGGCCAGTACGATGTGTGAAAGTTACTCACAGTCAACTGCTTCATCGGCCCAGTGTTTGTTTAACAAGGGGGGTTAGGACTTCAGATCATACTAAAATATAGGATGGGTTGATTAAACAAAATAGGGGGGAAGATCGCATCTCACCATCGACTGTCTCTCCTCACGTCCCTGAAGACCCCTCACGAAGGTGACCTTCTGGCACTGTTTCACCCCCAGGGTCTCGATCCAAAGGCGATGGCGGTGCCCTGGTCACCTTAGAGAGAGATCCCCGGGGACTAGCAGGTGTGACACCCTCTGGTTTCTCACATACCATTCCCCTATGCAATGTAGCCACATCTGTTTTACTGGGAAACAGGGAAAGAAAATTAATGTTCCCCTGTTCTTTACCTTTTCGGTGTTCCACAGTGAAACAGTAGGGTTGCAGGTATAATAACCATCGGATGACTCGAGGTTTAGATTCCTTTCGTTGGCTTATCCATACAGAAGGGGAGTGGTTGGTGAAATGTTTGAACTTTCTCCCTAGAGAATAGTACCTCAAACGGACGATTGCCCATTTGATGAAAAAGGGCCTCTAATTCCAAAACAGAGTAGTTCTTCTCATGTGGGAAGAGTTTAAGACTAGTGATGGGATGTGCTAACCCATCATGTATTGTTTATAAAACTGATCCTAACCCTGTGAGAGATGCATCAGTTTGTAAAACAAATTCCTTTGAAAACTCTACTACTTTTAGATTTGGGTTCTGACACACGGTTTGTTTTAGGTTTTTGTAACTTGCATCGTCCTCATCAGTCCAGTGAATCTTCTGGTGTTCCACATTCCTGGTTTTTCTGTTAACCTGTCTGTTCTGTCTGAGAATGTTGGGATAAACCTAGAGTAATAAGCAATCAATCCTAGCCTAGGAATGCCCAGAGTTCTCTCTTGGTCTTGGGTGTGTGGTCATCTAGGACTGCTTTCACATTTTCTTGCTGGGACTGGACACTGCCATTCCCTACACAGAAGCCTAGGTATTTCATAGCCAATTGAGCCAGCTTGCATTTGGATGTATTGGCAGTTAAGCCAGCCTCTCTGAGGGTCCTCATAATAGTAGAAAGATGAAAAAAATGGTCTTCCCAAGTTTTAATATAAATTACTATGTCGTCAATATCAGACCCACAGAAATCGGTGTAGGGCTGTAATATCCTGTCAATAGGGCATAGAACATTAGAAAGTAGGCCAAAAGGGAGGACCTTGAACTAGAATAGTGCCAGGGGTGTTGCGAAAGCTGCTTTTTTTCTTTTCAGGTCATAGACTGGGTCTGGCCAATATCCCTTGGTCAAATCTAGGGTTGATAGGAATGTGGCATTTCCAAGTTTATCTATTAACCCATTGATGCATGGCATAGGATAGGCATCAAAGGCCGAGATGACGTTAAACTGCCTGTAGTTGATGTAAAATCTCCAAACAATGATTGGGTTTAGTTACCAACACAATAGGGGAGGACAATGGACTTGAAGAGGGATCGATAATGTTTGCCTGCAGCATTTTTTTCACTTCCTCAACCAGTATTTGTTTTCATGCTTCTGGGAGTCAATATGGTTACAAATTGACCACTTTTCCCTTTGGCGTTCTGATATAATGATAAGTATCATGTATTCTCCCTGGTTTCTTGCAGAATACATTGGGGAGTGTCATAATAAGGTTGTTCAAATCTTTTTTGTTTCTGTCTTGATAGTTCTTGGGGAATAACCTCAGAGTTAAGACAAGACAACATTGAGGAGGTGGAAGGGGAAGGATTTTTGTTCCACTCTTTTAGGAGATTTTCATGGTAAAGATAGGTCTTTTGTTTTCTAACCAGTTGGACTATTTCATAGGTAAAGGTTCCTCTGGCACCTCATATGGACCATACCACTTTGAGACAAGTTCATTGTTATATGTAGGTAAGAGGACTAATACTACTACCCTACTGAAAAATATCTTACATTCACTTTAATGTCATAGGTGGACTTCTGTTGGGCTTTAGCCTTTTCCTTGTGAGTGTGGACTAGACTCCGGATGAGTTTCATGTGTTCTCGCAACCAGGAAGCTGTCTGTGAGAGGGGAATCAGTGCCTCTTCTCTCTCGTCCCAGGTCTCCCAGAGCATGCCTAAGACATCTCTTGGTTCTCTACTGTAAAGTAATTCAAAAGGAGAAAATTCAGTTGAAGCCTGACGGTTCTTTCTTACTGCAAATAGGGCCCATGGGATCATGCGATCCCAGTCCCTCCCATCCTCATTTACCAATGTTTGCATAATCATTTTAAGGGTGTTGTTCAATCTCTCTACCAATCTGTGCATTTGGGGGTGGTAAACTGAGGTTCTTAAGGTTGTAGTGTGTAGTAATTCCTTAACTTCACCCATAAATTTACTCATGTAGTTGGATCTGTTAGAATTCCTTGGGTAAACCAACCTTAGAAAAGAACGGTAGTAAGTGTTTCAAAATTGGCTGGATTGTGTTGTTGCGCATGCAGAACGTCTCTGGGTAACGTGATCAACAATTATGAGAATATATTTATTACCTAGGTTAGAGGTTTCCAACGGTCCAATGATATCAATCCCAAATAGGGAGAAATGCACTTCTATTATCTGTATGGGATTTAGAGGGACAGGTAAGGGAATATGTAGGCAGCTTTTCTGGAATATTTCACATGTTTGAAGGAAGTTCTTTATGTCAGCATGCATACCTAGCCAGTAGAATTTCCCATGGATGTGAGCTTGGGTTTTAGATTGTCCTAAATGTCCCCCTGTCAAATGAGAATGTGCAATCTCTAGCATGATCTTTCCACGGGTTTTGAGGATTACCAAATGAGTTTTACTTAGGCCTTCTTGGGATGTTTCCTTTCTATAAAATAATCCATGTTTCAGGAAGAAAAAAGGTGATCCCCTTTCTTGTTCTTCTCCCTCAGGAATCATTTTTAAGAAAGACTTTTCAAGTGCTGGATCATTTCGCAGAGTGAAGGCCAGATCAGGAAGGATGGTGGGTTCTTCTTCCCTCTTTGCCTCAGGGATAGGTGTTTCATCAGCCTCTCGAAAGCCTAAGCTACATCTCTCAGTTTCCTCTGGTTCACTTTCTTCATTAAAATGGGAAAATAGATCCTTCTCCAGACGTCCCTGTGCAATTTTGTACCCACAGTGTATTTCAAATGGAGTTTCACCATGGTTCTGTAAGAGAACCTTTATGTCTCCCTGAAAGTCTGGATCGATGATGCCTGGCATGACATCTACACCAAACTTCAAGGCCAGGCCAGAGTGTGTGGCCAATCCTATATAAGAACCTGTAGGAGGTATTTATTTTGTTATTTGTTTATCGTGCTTCAGTACAAAACTTTACACAACACATTAAAAAATATATTATAATATATCAAAATATAGCACATCATATAAAATCTTTCATATAATTACATCAAAGTTTCTTACACAGCAAGGCATACAAAAAATCACTAAAATCACACAGGAAAGGAAGAAAAAGGAAAAAAAAGTCCCAATGAATATTAAGTATCACTTATTGGACACAAACCTATTAGGTAACAATTCAGTGCTTCCAGTACAATAACACTAATATTCAATGTTCTCATCTAATTGATCGTTCGCTCTAGTTCAGGTATGTTGGTGAGCTACTGCCAGCTCCACCAGCATTTCATTATCTAAATACTTTAAAGCAATCAGCCACAGTCTGTAAATATCTGCCTGCAGCTTTTTATTTTGCGTAGTGAAACACCTTTTCCAGAAATTGTCTGTAGTAATAGTATAGTGCTCAGAAACATACTCTCCCAGATACTTAATATAGTGCAGACCCATTACGGAGCACTCTATTAGCACACGCTTTTGTGTTTCAATGGCTAGAGGATTTTTACATAGTCGGCAAGTCTGCAGGGCTCTAGGTATGTTCAAAGTTCTGCCCAAAGTCTCTAAAACTGGTAACCTATTCAGGAGGCGCAGTAAGAATAGGAACCTACAAAGATGCTCGGGGGGCAGATCGTAAGATACCTTTGGGGTCACTTGTAAATATACAACACTTCAGCTACAAAATCATAGGACCTCAACATGGATAGGTGGGTAAAGTTCCTACCCCAGTCCTAAAGTTCAATGTTCCTATGCACTTCTTTAACCAACGCTTGCAAACCCTTTTCCCAATCCGGCGACCATGCAAGTAACTCAAGTAGTACCATGGTGTTAAGGACAAAATCATGGTTGTTCTTCACATCTAGAGGAGGGGGTCGAAGGTTGTATAGGAAGTGTGACTCCCCACAGGTATCCATGAAAGGATAAAGCATCATCCGTTTCTTGAGTACCATACTTTCCAGGGAGAGAAGTCTCACCTCAAGTCTAATGATCTCCATAGGGACACATTGTGGGAGCCCCAGAATCTTCCTCCATTATCTACCCTCGATCATTTGCAGCCATCCAATATCATGCGAGAAAAACCTTTCCAGTCCATATTTTATTGATGGAGCGAGGCTCTGAATGTTAAAACGTCTAGCTCCATCTACTGTGAAACCCCCTGTACGTATGGCAAACGTTTCTATCAGGGGAGTAAGTTGGGCTGCTCTACTAATGCGCGCCTCTTTGCACAGTACATAGCGTTTTTTATTGGAGATCTCAACTCCAAGATATTAAAACACTGGCACATATTCAATGGCCTTGCCACATGGACTTAATTCCGGGAGATAGACTTTCTTGGTGGTAAATAGCATCAGCTTAGTCTTACTGTTATTTATACACAAATCATTTACCTCAGCATATTGCCATAATTTGTCTGCCTCCCGTTTTAGACCAGCAAATGAGTCATCCATCACAACAAGATCATCTGCTTATGCTAGGACTTGACAGTGTACTTTCCAAGGTGTGGAGGAGTGCTGTTAACAGATGAAAGTGTATCTGATAAGTCATACAGGTAGAGACTGAAATGAAACAGAGCAAACATTCACCCCTATTCAGCCGAATGACCACAGTGATTTGCAAATGAAATAGCTTTAAAAAGTAAAGTAACTTAGGGGGACAATTCTTATTTTCCATTTTAGTCCACAATAAGTCCCTATCTACCAAATCAAAAGCAGTGGTAAAATCATCGAACAATCCATATAATCCTGGTGCACCCTGCTTATTAGCACTCGAAGTGAAGTAATCCAAAACCCAGAGGTTATGGGAAGTTGAACCCTGGTTGAATCCCCCTTGGAACCTATCAAGTAAACCCTGGGTATCAGCCCATAGTTGCAGCTCCTTCAAAACAAGAGATGAGAAGATCTTTCCAACAGAGGGCCTCATCACGACTTTGGCGGTAACCCTTAAATCCGGCGGTAGCGCTAATACCGCCGGATTTAAGGGTCCGCCAAAGCAGGACTTCGCTGGATTTCTCCCCAGCTCTGAGCTGGGGGAAATCCGCCGAAAATTCGTGCTATTACCGCCGGTGGGAAATCCGCCGGCGGTAAGAGCGCAAAATTTCCCCATTGAGCCCAATCGGGAATGGGGCATTCCAAGTCCGCCCAACTCGTGATCCCTCGCTATTAGCGCTGGGGGCTATGGCGGTCGCGCTAATAGCCCCCGCACTAATAGCGCTAACGTTACCGCCCAAGTCGTGATGAAGCCCAGAGTGTAACATTGAAAGGAGCCTATAATTAGACGGTACCAAGGGTGAAACCTTTTTTAGGACCAGGATAAAATAGATGTTTTTCAGGATTTAGGAATGAGCGCTTCACTTAATAATTTATTGAACATGATTTTCAGTAGCGCCGGCCAAATATCAGGGTCCTGCTTAATTATCACATTTGAAAGCTGTTTAATATCTTATTTGTTATATTGATGGGTTGGGGTTAATATCTTTGGGTGGGTTCCGGGTATACCAGGTTCTCACTTTGTTTATTACGCTCACCCAGAGAGTTGACCCTTCCTTTATGGGATTAATCATTACTCTAACACTGCTACCTTTTCCTTCACCCAGAACCTGCCAGATACTTTGAGTGTCCCTCTGTGCATGTACATTTATCATACACTGCCATTCAGCCATCTGTTGCAAACACCTCTAATCACTAATCCAATTTCTACAGGCATTTTTAGCCACTCGAATCAGAACAAGTTGTTCCTTAACCTTACTGGCTATAAGATGAATCTGTCTAGTATCCTGCCTCAGGTGTCGTTTTCTATCGTGCACCTTTCTAACAAAGTGCTCAGATTTACCCGTACGTTCAGCCAATAGCATACTGGAAGAAGAGTCTATACTTGAGAACTCCACAATCCACTGCTCCATTTCCTCAAGATTCTTACTGCCAAAATTAGCAAGAGTAGATGGACCATGACTGTAATGAGTTGTTGCTGCATTCTCAAATTTACGAGCGGATGAAAAACTCGCATTCCCTGCCTGATTTCTTTCAACTTGTCGAGGCTGGATTTGGAGGCTCTTGAGGGACTATTCATTCTGATTTCTACAGTTGCGTGATCACTCCACTTATTTATATTCCACGCTCATGTCAGCCATTCTCCATAGAAATTGGGGTGAAACAAAAAAATAATCCAGAGTAGCACAGTTATCCAACATACGCCAGGTGTATTTAATCACCCCCGTGCCCAGCAGACCAAGTGACAAATGCCTAATTCAAGGTCCCTTGAATATCCAACATCAGCCATTCGTTAGGTGGATTGTAGACTGTTAGGGAGAATTCTCCAAAATGGCTAATTTCCCTTACTTACTGAGTCCCTCAGCAACTTTGCTGGATTTTGTAGGATTTATTTTTTTCACCTTGTAAGAGTGTGAGCCTTTTTTCCCACTCTTACATGTGTTTTGCTGTGTGTGTTTAACATTTTCTTGTATTCGTAGACTGTGGAGCCTCACCTACTCCATAGGCATCATCTTGTGTCTACGTGTTACACAGCACCTTCAGTGCAGTGACACAGGGTTTTTTAGACTTCCCAACTCAGACTCCATTTTCTGGGACTGACTACTGTCTCCCAGAACATGTAAAGTTGCCATTTACTTTATTAGTCTTTTAAATCCACAGACCTAGTACAAACTATCTTACATAGAGATACCGGCATTCGGATTGCGGACACTGTAGCAGCCGGCACGGAGAGCAGAGCCTCTGCAAACAGGTGAGTCTCTATAGAATCCTGTACATTTCTGCACGCCATCCATAAGAGCGGTCTTTTACTGAAGTCGGTCAAGGAGTCATTAATCACTGGAGTTCGCAACATGCGCCAGCGGTTTAATTATTGGAACTGGCCACCGAGGGGCATTGCTTTCTCTTTTACCCGCGAGTGGCATGTGAGCCTACTCACTGTGTTTCGAGGATGGACTAAATCCTGTTAGTAATCTATTCATACTGTGTCCTTAGGGTCTCTTTGGTCGCTATCTGCTGTTTTCCAGTCTCCTGAGAGTGTTATCCCAAAGACTGGGTGAGTGCTTTGATTTAATTTGCTATGGACCTTTCAATCATGTGAGATTGGCCTGTGACAAATATAACTATTGCCTCTAGTTACCATATTGCCTTCCTTTCTGAATAGGGCTTTTCCACAGACCACTGCGATCCTCCAAGAGAGGTCAGTGATGTTACCCTTTTTTGAAATTTTAGCATTGTTAGTTAACTTGTCTATCTAAATAGATTCAAATACTTGTTATTGCTAAATTCTCTACAGGGAAAGATTTAAAGAAAATACACACTATTATTCGCCTTAATGAATACAAGAACAGAAAAGCCCCACCCTGAAGATGGATCTATAGGATCCGAAACGCGTTGGTCACTTTAGTAATATCTACAAAAGGGCTTCCCCTGTTATCCCACAAGAATTCCCACATAGTGTCCCAAATGGGAATTGATACGCACATGAAAAGTTGCATCTGATGTATAGAGCTGTTACTCTTTTTGTTTGTATTTATCGTTGAACACGACACACAGTAACAAGTGCATGGCTAAATGAAAGCTCATGTCATGTTCTATAAAAAAATGGACATAACATATATTTTGGTTATATAGACATGCTTTGGAATTTTACTTTGAAGAAAATGGTGAGGGGTGAATTAAAACAAACCTTATCACTGAAGAGAGTTATAAATGCTGCTTGACATTTCTGATCTATTGAAAAAGTTTTCTTTTCTTTACTATTACATTGACCGATCAAGTACCCTGTGAATTGAAAATTACTATAAGGCCAGGTATATTAACATAAGCCTATGGTTATACAGAAAAACGGAATTATTGTTATATGTAATGAAGCATTGAACTTAGGTTCCCTAAGAGTGAAAGTCTGGGTAGGCAGGATGTGAGGGAGGGGTTTGGACCCCTGCCATGGGTTCCCTTGGTAACCCAAGTCGCACTCCTGTTTGATTGGCTAGGTGACTTTCCCGTTAATGGCAGCCACCCTGCTGTGTGATTGACAGCCAGGCTATGTTAATGGGGGAAAACTGCATAAAAAGCAGGTCACTGGGAGTGGAAAGGCAGAGTTGCCACTGGAACAAAAGAACCGAAGAGGAGCTGATGGAAGAGGACCCCTACAATGACTGAACCGCCCGGTGAAGCCCTGCTGCAGGTCCGAATCTTCAGACTCCAACAACAGAGGAGATCTACTAGAAGTCTTCTTCCCCTGAGCTGGTGGGACCAACCAGTTCGCCCAAACTGCAAGCTAGGACTCCCTCCTCTGGTCGAATTTGCTGTACCGAGCTACAGTGAACCGGATAGCTAGGAAGGTCGGACCCTGCTTGGGTTTTAAGGAGCACACCTTTTATTTGTTGCTTTGCTCTGCTGCTGGTTTCTTCCCTGGGCAGTGCAGGACCCTCCAGTCTTCCTACTTCATGTCAGTCCGACAGTCGCTTCAGGAACTGTGAGCCTGCAGGAGCTGCCAGGAACGTCCGCCTCAGCTACAGCTTCTTCTTCAATTAAAGGTAATCCGGTTGTTTTTTACTTCCAGCCGCGGTGAAGGTGTGTGAAACCTTTCGCCAATCTGAAGGCTTGTCCTTCTCTACTCTTTAAACTAACTTTTTTGCCGACCAACTATGTCCGGAACTTTTGGCAAAGACTTAACCGTGAACTACCCTGAACATTGTTTTCTGGAGCAAAAGACTTTTGTCCTATTGACTTTGGCCCTAAGCCTTTTTTATTTGATTTGATCACTGTAGTTGCTCTTTCTAGATTGCCCTGCTTACTTACCTGTTGGTGCTGCTCAATTTTAGTCTAACTTTGTTTTTGCCTCCCTTTTTAAATTGCTGGAGTGCCATTTTGCTCACTCTTCGTTTTGAGTTTAACTTGTCCACAATCTATTGGGAGTGGTGTGGTTTATTAAAGAGTGTGATTTTTCGACTGTTTTACGTTAGTGAAATGTTTTACAACTGTTGTGTAAATAAATGTATATTCTTTTATCAGGAAACCTTGAGTCAGTGTTTGTTTGAATCATAGCAATTGTTGTCCTTTGTGTAACTATTGATACTGCTCACTTGCTCTTGAGATAAGTCTGGCTGCTCAGCCATCGCTACCACTTTACTGTGTAGTACAGGCATATCCAAAGGTGAATTTGTACTGTCACTTGTAGTCCTAATTTTGTGTGGTGTTCCCAAAGGGTACTGCATATAATTCTGCCTAACATAGACATTAACAATAACACCGGGCGACCTTGGTTGTAAAGATCACTTCCACTGCTAAAACATTTTCGGTATCTGTCACAGGAATCCTATGCAAGTTCACTCTATGTTTTACACCAACAAGCAGACCCCTATAGGGTCTTCCCCTCTGACCACTTTTAGCCTTAATTTGATAGATAAAGTATCCATCAATTACCAAAGCGTCCATCAGCCAAGATTCCTGTATCATAGAAATCTGATTACGGGTCAAGATATTAAGAGAACCCTCTCCCTCCAATAGATGGTTGAACCCACAAGTGGTCCATGAGAGAATATAAACTGATAATTCATTGCTTGTTAGAACCACAGGCAGGGATTCAGCAAGCCATTTTAATGTGGCCTGGATATCAGTCATTTGAACCCTGCCTGGATTTACATTGTTGCTTTTATATAGGAATGAAATAGTGCCATCGGCACCTGCTTTAATACTGGAAAGATAAGTTTGGGATCTGGTTCCAGAGACTATCACCCAAGTTCTTCTCAAAATGGGTTTCTCTCAGCAGAGACTCTAGTCAATCGGCAGCTTACGTTACTTTCTTGGAACTTTAGGGGTTTTAATTCTCTCTCTTCTGACCCCATGAGATTTCGGATCATCCAAAGTACAGATCTGATATTTCTCCAGGAAACCTGTCTGATGTATAATGTAGGAATTGATGGTTTTTCAACTTTTCAACAGCTGGCCCAGCAACTGGGGGGTGGGGAGTAGTCCAGCAGGGGGTCTGTTTGTCGCATGTAGAAATGATGTTTTTGTGTCTTCCGAACTGCTATCAAATGAGAGACAGGGTATTCAGATTGTGAGAGTGACCATGTCGGGAGTTAAGGTAGATGAGCACTGGTTGGTGGTTAATTTGTACTGGAACCCTTTGGGCTGCAATCTTTTGGAGTTTTTACAGGATTTATCAGATCATCTTGTACAATATGTCTCCTTATTCCCAGAAGACCAACTTATAATAGCAGGTGATCTAAATTCCCAATGTGTTGATGCCTTGGATAGAGCACCGAGCCTTAGTAAATCCAGCACAAGGAATGGGAAAATCTGTATAAAATTTATGAGGGAAAGGGATCTCTGGTTATTAAATGGAAATGTGTTGGGTGATCTCTCCTGTGAACACATGTGGCGTAGAGATGCCTCCTTTTCTACATTAGATTACTTTTTTGTATCTAGAAAGATCTTTGATAGATGCTCAGAATTTGTTGTCACAAAAGGAAATATAGATGACCATGATATATTGATTGCCACAATTTCTCGAGAAATGGCGTTGGTCCAATTAGTTTAACAGCCAGAGGTTGGAGTAAACTCTGCAGGTAATCGCCTAAGAAAATTTGATAGAGGGGTGTGACTCTCATAAATAACTTGTCTGGACGAGTTAAACAGTTATCTGACAGAGAGCCCTACTCTTGTTGCACCCCGGACAATTTTCAAGCATTCTTGTGGGAAATGAGTCCTCAATCTGCCCAGGGCAATAAAAAACGTATGACCCATAGGCATGTTTTTGATTCACAGTTTCATGAGCGCAAGAGGCTGAAACGGAAACAGATTGTCAGATTGAAAAGAATGGGCCTTGATAAAGACCTTTTGGATAAATTCATAAGGGATGTGAATAACACCCACAGGAATTAGTTACGCTCGCACGGACACCTAATTTACTAACAAGATGGGGAAAAGATGTTGAGGGCGGTATTCCGCAGTCATTCTAGGAATTTTTGGTCATTGGTAGGCTCATGGGATGGCCAAAAATCTGATAACCAAGAGTCGATCTTGCAGCAGTAGGTGTGGGTGCGGCACTTTACAGAGGTTTATGGTGATTCTGTTACATCAATCCAAAAAACGTATTTGGGAGTTGCATGGGCCTTATCATTCTCATGTTAGTTTATTGAAAAACAGATGAATACATCGTCCAGTTCTAGAGCGGCTGGCCCTAATGGCCTTAGTAATAGTATTCTAAAAAGGAATCCCTCCCTATGGGCACGACTTTTGAAACATCTATTGGATAACATTCTATTGACCAAAGAATTTCCGGAACCCTGGAGATCTTCGGTGGCGATCCCCATCTTTAAAAGGGGGGACTGTTTGGCTGCCTCGAATTACCATCCAATATCTCTTTTAGATGCGGACAGCAAAATCTTTGTGGGCTTGATCTTGGCAGAAATGGAGATCTGGGCCAAGTCAAAGGGCAAAGGGCATCTTCCCTAAACAACAAACGGGGTTTAGAAGGGGGCTGTCAACCTCCCTCAATGGACTGGTATTGAGTTGTCTCTGTGCTCAGTCGGGAGGGAAAGGTGGGTTGCCCCTTTTTGGAGGCTGGATTGACCTACCCCAGGCGTTCCAGACCATTCATAGAAATTTGCTTTGGAAAAAATTGAATGCCTGGGTGGGCCCTCCTCACCTCCTGTCCATACTTATCGAACTCCATGAGAACACTTCTATGCGATTTAGATTATCAAGAGATGGCGCCCTTTCGGAGCCAATCAAGATAAAAACAAGATGTCCGCCAGGGATGCCTGATTGCCCCCTTTCTATTAATTCTTTTTATCTCAGACTTGACCCTATGGTTGCATGATAGGGGTCTGGCCTCCTCAAAAGCTGGTGATCTGAAAATGAGTTGGCTTGCTTATGCCGATGACGTGGTAGTCTTGGACCACACTCAAGTGGGTCTCCAGCGTCTATTGTCGGCCCTAGCAGACTATGCGAAGTGTAATGAATTAAAGAGTAGCCCGGAAAAATCTAAATTCTTGTATTTAAACATCCTAAAAAGTTACTAAAGTCATTCACTTGGGTGTTGGAGAACCGGGTTGTAGAGGTTGTACCCGAGATCACATACTTAGGTGCTAGCATTCAATATTTTCCTATGGGTCATGCTGTCGCAACATTAGAAGTTAAGGCACTTAATCTGGGAGCACAGATGAAAAACATTCTTCATAAATTCTGTAAATTCTCTATCCTCCCTATGATTAAGTTTTACAGAGGCAGGGTAGTTCTGATTATTGTGTTTGGTTTGGAATTTAATCCCCTATCTTTCAATATAGAGTGGGATAAATTGGAGGCCAAACTGTTGAAGAAGCCACTGAATTTGCCCAACTGTGTTCCTATTAGTTGTCTGAGGTATGAACTGGGCTTGACTTCATTGACGGGAATCATGGAGTGTAAATGGATCTCATTGTTGAGGTTAATCTTAGACCCGCCCAAATGCTCATTATATGAAGATGTTGCAATGGCCAGGCAGAGAGGAGGTAATATCTTCCTTACTAACTTGGAGACAAAATGTCAACAAATACTGGCTGAGTCGGATTGTTCTGTGGAACTTCTTGTGGAGAATCCTATGAAAGCCAAAGTGCACATGCAGCAAGCTGACTGGATTAGGACAATTGAGAAAATGAGGTTGTCAAAACTCTCAGCTTCTCATAATTTAACTGCTTAAAGAAGAGCATATATGCCACATTACTTAAATTGGTCCTCGGATTCAGCCATCAGATCCATTTTTTTGAGATTTAGATTGAATCTTCTTCCCACGTGGGAAATTCTATCAATAAGAAATAGTGAGGACTACCTGACTGACTTGTGTAACAAATGTGAGGATAAGGAATGCCAGTCCCTTTACCATTTACTCTCAACGTGCCAAGGTACGTGGGCTTTGAGAATTTCTAGATTTTGAGGTTTTGTTCATGATGTGAGATGGTTGAACATGGATATATTTTGGGAGCGATTGTGTTCCGGAGAGGAGTTTTTTTGACATTTGAGGTAGTTGCAGTTCTTAAAGAATTAGGTTTGGGGGGGGGGATTTGTAAACCAACCAAGATTCTAGTATTGGTGAATATATGATTGTTGTTCTGAGGATATGTTGGTTTACATTGATGCATTGTGTTTTAACCGGTTTCCCTGTTTTTGAGTTTTTGTAGGTCTGTACTGAGGTTTATTTTGCTTTATATTTCGTTTTGTTTTATTAATTTTTCTGTATTGTCTTGGTTTAACTGAGTCTTTTTATTTCTAAAAAAATATTCCTTGCTGTTAATAGTGTTAAAAGCCATTATATTGTTTTATCAATCATGTATGATAAATGTATGGCTAATTCACTATAAACAAAAATAAAAAATTCCCCAAAAAATCTGGGTAGACAAGGATCTTCATTCTCACAGTCCACATCAAGATGATTTCCAAGGTTCTATAAAAGATATTTAAAGCTCTGTAATAGCATAACTGCACCCATGTTTTTACAGTGGAGAAGAGATGTATTCGCATTCGTAACTGACAAAGGTTGAAATAGAGAAAATCGTCATTGTTCAGGACACTAACCTGGGGGATCTGCTGTATATATTTCAAGAAAGTAGACTGGCTTCCCCAAGATTTCCTATCTTTTTGGTCCAGATGTTTGAACAGTATATTACTGTCTGATCTCAGCTGTTGGACCTTGGAATTATGGACACATCCATTGGATTGGTCTTTAAAGCTGATTTTAGTACTCAGGAGGGGCGTACTCTTGCCTCGATCTTCTGTACTAATAGGTTCCACTAAATTCGTTAGGTTAGCAGAGGAAGTTGATCCATCAATAGATGTAGCGTCGTCCCCTTCTGGTTCTTCAACTGTTGGGCGTAATCAAAGGTCCAGCCCCTCTTCTTTTTGTTGCAGGCGTTTCTTTGTGCAGGCCGCTTTCTTCTGCGCTCTTTAAGAGCATTTCTTAGATTGTGCAACTCCCCCTTCCGGTGAGTTGCTCGATGATTTTACAAGTTTGGTGTTCATGGGCTGGGCAATTCTCCTCTGGTTCCCTTGTGGTATTTGGCATCTGGGCTTCAAGTTCCACTGAAGGGGAAATCTCCCTTGGTTATGTGACTGGGTCAATAGGGCGATTTTGAGGTATTGCATTCCCGCTGACAGGATCAGTCCCCAATGGACTCAAAGTTGGACTCAAAGTTGTCCGTAGCTCAGCCAGAAAGTTCAGCGACCAGTATCGGATAATAAGTATTTGTGGGCTATGCGACTATGTCAAAAATTCATCCACAAATTTTTAATAAAATCTTAAGGGAAAATTGCATCTTGGACAATGATGATTGAAATCCAGAAACGTAGAGATGCTCTGTTCAGATACGTATATATGTAATAACTTGTTCATCAGCAGCCAGAGGCAAAACTCTGGGGACCTCTTTAAACACCAGATAGAGATTTGATGTTTTCCCACAGATGGTTCCAGATTCCATTTGTGGCTCAGCAACAACAATACAGTCATAGACTCCTTATTCCCCTTCAGGTTAGGACTGGCACCACAGAGATTGTATTTGGTGGTATTTTTAATAGTATTTTTCCCTTTTTTGGAAGCCATCTATAATGCACATATGTGATAGCAGCTAAAGAATCCCACAAGAGATATGTTAGCACTAAACAGCTGGTGGTAGGGGTTCCCAGCAAAACAAATGCACCAGGCTAACAGTGGTTTATATTATAAAGTAGGTAGTATCTCCATGCCAGTACCATAAATGGAAAGCTTCAACACAAAAGAAAGAGGAGAATGAAAACACAGCAGAAATAAAAATTGGGCTTTGGCTGGCTATAGCCCCCGTAGGGATACACACTCCAGCTTGCACTCTCAATATAAATATAAGTTGAACTTACTTCCAGAAGGTCAGCTGAGCGTTCAAATTATGAATGGCGAGACGCAGCTCCAAGCCAGAAGGAGGGGAGAGGGAAGGAGAAACAGGGGATCAGAGAGGAAAGAGGAGAAGCGAGGTTCTCCAAATTGCTGGAACGTCTGGCACAGCCAAGTGGAGCAGTGGCCGTACAGCAGCCGCAATGTTGAGTCAGCAGTGCTGCTTTCGTCTCTTCCGTGAGGTTGCAGCCTCGTCCGGACCCACAGCAAAAGGAAGAAATGGTCTGATAAAGGGACAGATCACTGCAGGCCGTTTGACCTCTCCACCTCACACCATCAGAAAGCTTCATGGTCTCCTCAGAGACCAAGTCAGTAACAGAGCAGTAACAGAGCAAGTCAAACTATGCAACTTCCTGCTAGAGGAAGACACCCAAAAACCAAAGAGCAATGAGTATCAGGCTGCTCTGGATAGAGAGACAAAGTCAAGGGAACATGTCGCACCAGCCGCCTCCGATACTGCAAATCCACTGCAGGGGGTTTTAGGACTAAGTCTGTGGGAATCATCCCTCTTTTCCCTGGAGGGATAGTGGCTTCTCTGGTGCTACAAATGTTAAAGCCTATTGATTCTTTCATGGCGGTAGAGGGGTCTGAGGCTCTGTGACAATGATTCTGGAATATTAGGGTCCTCCTGGCATATCCCAGCCTAACACCATACCTAGGGGAGGTAGGGTATCACACGTATGACACTGACACAATGGGAAATTTGTAAAACCTTTATTGAAATGGTTGGGGTTGGAGAAACTCTTATTCTGCCCTATAACTAAGATGGGAGTAGTCTCACCATCACATAGTAAATAATGCAGTGCAAGTGGAGTCTGTCAAATCGAAATGACCTATGCTAACAAAACCTAATGCATGCCATATCTCTTGAACAAAAAAATGTAAAAGGAGAAATGTTTGCAAAAGGAAAAATCAGTGTTAAAATGAATATATGTGGTTGAACCAGCTCTCCTCCCAACGTTAAACCACATGAAGTAAGGCTGTCCCCGTAGGCAGGATGACACACTTTGGCTCAGCTTCCAACACAACAAACAGTTCCAGAACGTGGATCGAGGCACGTCTAGCCTTCCACGTTTAAGTCTCTTTTCTCAACTTCCAAAAATTATGTTGAAACCAAAATGTTCACAAAGTTCCCCCTCTGTCGGGCTCAGACCATTCACCACACAGTTCTCGTAGCTTCCCCTCAGCCAGGCTCAGACCTCTCACAATAAAGTTCAACCAAAACTTGCAAGAGGGCTTCCTTGCCCAAACTGAATTCACTTCGGGTCTCCCGCTGTCAGGCTTGGACCACCTTTGGATGTTGAAGGCTTTTGAATGTGCATGGATTACTTTTTGAACCACTGCAGGGCCACTTTGACTCAAAATGTACAGTTCAATTTCTACTTTCCCTTTAAGGAGTTAAACTTCTTTATATCACCTTTGCTGTGTATTCGCTTTCTCGCTTTGAATAATTTACCTTTCACTGAAACTTTCGAGTGGGCTACCAAACCACTCTGTTACTTAGTATCGCTGAACTCACAGCCATCTTTTACTTCAAAGTTTATTCACAGATCTGCCTTCCTTGCATCTCATTCACACCATTGCAGCCTTCACTTGTGATAAAATTGTTATTTGAAACTTTAACACACACTGGTCTTTCAGGTTGCTTGCCAACTCACCGGCTGCGTACGTTTCTTCTTTTCTTTATGATTTCCAATTCACAAGTCCAGGTTAGTACCACAGGCTTGGCCTCACACCCCCAACTCCGCTGTTCACCCGGGAGGGTCCCTATTATCCTTAAAACACAATGCAGTTTTCACTTGCAGGATCTTCTGATGGCTGCTCTCGTCCATTGGTCCGTCGCTGTGGCTCCAATAGGGTTGCTTTCATCCTGGAAGCCCTGCTCGTTCTGGTGTTCTGCTTTGCTCAGAGTGTATTTTTGGTTTCTGCCTTTTATTTTTGTGAGGAGAGCTAAGTGGTATTGGGTGTATGCACTTAGTATGAATTTCCTGCTTTTGCCTGACCTGATTAGTGGGACATGACTATGTGACATTATGTGTGAAAGTTAATGTTGATTCTCAGTCAATCTCTTCCTCGGTGTTTGTGTAAAAAGGGGGTAGTTGGGACTTCGGAGCATCCTAAAACATAGGATGGGTTGGATAAACAAAATAGGGGAAATACCACGTCTCACCATCGACTGTCTCACCCCCACTTCCAGAAGACCCCTCTCCCAGGTGATCCTCCTGCATTGGTCCACCCCCAGGGTCTGGATCCAAATGCGATGGTCGTGGCCTGGCCACCTGAGAGAGAGATCCCCGGGGACTAGTGGGTGAGGCACCCTCATGTTTCTCACAGCAGTCTCCTGCTGTGTTTGTGGATCATGCACAGGGGATCATTATCCAGGACAGCTATGGGTTTCTGGAGTCACCGGCATGGTGGAGGCACAGGCATTACACCGGTGTGGGGGTGGACTTACACAATATCAGGTCAATGGACTACTTGTGCTTGCTCATGGACCTTCATTTCACAGAATGTGTCTATTCTATGTCTGTGCATGCACTGTCACTCGTGTTGTGCATTGTTTGTGCTTCACATTCACCCTGTTCCCTTGCAGCATATGTTACATAAGGTGTCAGGCAGTTAGATGTGAAGCAGCCATGGTAGCTGTCATTTGGCAGTGTGTTTCCACTGTGCATGGGCCATGCTAGGTTTTCCCATGGGCCCTTCCTGGGCATCTGATTCCACTGATTGGTCATTGTGGGCTGGTCGTATTTGGGTGCATGGCTGTGGTATTGGCCTGGTTGTTTTGTTAGGCAATGTGGCCCTTTGTCAGCATTGATTTGGTAAGTGCATGTTGTATTGTGGTACTTGTAGCCATGTTGGTGTATAAGGTTGCCACGGTATGTGTACAACTGCTTCTCCATGCAGGTAAGTCTGACATGTACATGCTCCGTGGCTGTACAGTGACGATGGTGCGGGAGGTGGTGAAGGACAGACTTTTTATTTGCTTGTCATGCCATACTTAATGTAGTCATTGGTATGCCCCCCAATGTGGGCATGTGCTTGATGGCACATGTGCAATGGCTTTTCTAGTAACACACTATTCATGTCCATTGTCCTCTGTTTCCTCTCCTTGTATCCTGCCAGTGTGCTGTTCCATATGACCATGGCATCGTGGGTGGAACCAGGCTAGTGGGCAGAGCATTGGGTGATGTATAGTTTGGGGTTGCAGGCCACCTGCACATTCAGGGATTGTTAGTACTTTCAGTTTTGGTACACAGCTTCGTGGGCCTGTGGGGCCACCAGCGCAACATGGGTACAGTCCATGGCAGCGATTACATTTGGCATTTAGGCAATGGCATAGAACTGTGCCTTCAGCGCATTGACTTGCACTGGGGTGGTAGGTAGTGAGAAGTACTGTTGCACTTGCCACAGGAGGGCTTTAAGCACCTGGGCCAACACTGCGCACAATGTGGGCTGTGCCATGCCGTACATCATGGCCACAGAGTGCTGGATGTTGTCAGTTCCAGGAAATTGTTGGACAGAAACTAGTTTCAGCAATGGGGGCACAGCTGTCCAGATGTTGATCCTGCCCCCTATGTCGTCCAGCATTGTGGTGAGCAGCTCTGTTGTGGTCACCCTGTTTTGGTGGTACAGGGTGACCAACTGGTTGTCGGTGAGGGTCCAGGATGAGGGCCTAACCATGGGGATCGGTGCATGCCTTGCTTGGGCTCTCCTCCTCCTACTCTTCCTCCCTGCCCCTCCCACTGTACTCCCTGTGCCCTGGCCTGGTTGTCCTGCCTCTCTACTTCCATACACAGCCTGAGCAGCTGCCTGTCCCAGCTCACAGTGGCTAGTGGCAGCATGGTGTTGGGAACTATGTTTGGGATACGAGTGTGGCTTATGTAGCCCTCTGGGGTGGATTGGGATCACCTGTGGCTTCATTTTCAGCACGTGTGTTCATTTACCTTCAGCTGTAAGTGGGAGCTAACTCTGTTGTGTTTGTTTTCAGTGGTATTAGCACTTGTTTTTGATGATAATTGTTGCATGACATGGACTTGTGATGCGGCTGTGATTGCGCCTTATGTGGCCAGCTGTAATAGCATGGGTTGTAATAGCGCCGGTTGCTTTTGCAGTTGGCAGTATTTGCACCGGATCATGATCCGGTGGAGTTGTATGGTGGCGTTCCCATCTCTTTTAAGGGTTACCGCTGGACTTGTGATGAGGCCCATAGTCTGTCCCTGTCGCAGTGAAAATGAATTGCAATATGACAACTGCAAACACGTGTTTTATATATCTATTTACAGTGGACACGCTACCCTAATAGATATGTGCAGTTTTGGGCACCTCCGTCACATCCTGTCCACCCCAGACACTCTGGCACCAAAGGAGGGCTTCAGCACAGAAGCCCGCCAAAGGGCACAAACAAAGGGACCAAATCTGGTTTGTCGTGCAGAAACAAACACAAGAAGGACTTTTCCTAAAAGAAATGGCGAAAAAAGATGATCGAAGACGGATATTGAAAAACATGGCTACCCCTGATTTTGAGCTACCGTTGTTATTGGTCACGAAAAATCATGGTAGTTGATGTAAACCACTGCCACCAGCCATTTAAAATAGGAAAAGTTAACATTTTACTATTATATGAGTGCTTTGACTCAGGGGAAGCTAAGCAACCCCTCCAGCACTCTACAGTAAGAAAGAGTGTGCTAGGTCAGTAAATTGAAAGAGACTAGTAAAGTCAATTTAACTTTGCATGCCCTGGGAGACCGTAGTCAGTCCCAAGAAAGGTATTTAAACCTTGGGGAGCCTGAAAGACACCTGTGTTACACTGCACTGAAGGTCCCGTGTGACACCCAGAAAAAGATGATGCCATGGAGGTTGTTTTAAAAACTCCTTTTGCAAAGAACACAAAAGTAAAAGACACACAATACATGGAAGAGTGGGAAAAAAGGCTCACACTCTTCCAAGATAAAAAATAAAATCCTATAAAACCAGCAAAGTTGCTGGGGATCTCAAAAGGTAAGGGAAATTAGCACATTTGGAGAATTCTCCCTAACAGTGCACAGTACCATTAACCATGAATACATGCCCTGCAGGGCCAAGTCAATCAACTGATAAACCAACAGATAATACAGTGCAACTGTGAGACAATAATTCCAGTAGACCATGGAACATTAAGATGATGGGCCAAACACATTCGAATATTGTCAGTAAACAACACAGATAGAAATTACATGGCATGCAACTACATTCTCCACATTGTGGAGGATCGGACCCTCTGCAACAAAGCCCTTCAGTACAAGGCCGCACTGTTGAGCCACGCAGGTGCACAAGAGATGCTGCATACCGATACGTAGCACGCAACACTACATCCACGATTCTGAGCCTTTAGGAACCGATGATCGGACCCTCTGTGGCAAAGCCCTTCCAGGACAAAGCTGTGGCGTTGAGCGTTGCAGGTGCGCAGGAGATGCTGCCTGATGATACGTAGCACGCAATGCTACTTCCACGCTTACGAGCCTTTGAGAACCGAGGATCGGACCCTCTGCGACAAAGCCCATGCAAGTCAAGGATGCAGTGTTAAGCGATGCAGGTGCGCAGTATTTGATGTCTGATGATACGTAGCACACAACACTACATCCACGCTTCTGAGCCTTTAAGCACTGAGTATTGGAGCCTCTGTGGCAAAGCCCTTGCAGGACAAGGCAGCAGTGTTGAGCGACAAGGTGTTTGGTGGTAAAGCGGTTGCAGTGGAGATTCGGAGTGTGGATGACACTCTGTCCATCCACGCCTGTAAGGTAAGAAGGTGCAGGGAGGGAGAGTAGCACTGCTTCACTCCATGCAACTCACTGGTCTTTGCGTGTCCTTCTCCTCACCTCCTGTCTCCACTTGCATTTTCTCCTCACAACCCATGCTCCACTTCTCCCAGCCTTGTGCATCCTTTCCCCTCACCTCCCATCTCCATTTGCATTTCCCCCCTGCAACTCATGCTTCTGCTTCTCCGGCCTTACGTGTCCTTTCTCCTCACCTCATGTCTCCACTTGCGTTTCCCCCCCACAACTCAGGATTCCACTTCTCCTGACCGTGCACATCCTTCCCTTCACCTCTCATCACCACGTGCAATTTGCCCATGTTTTGTTCTTTTCTCCACACTCTTCCCTACCCGCCTTGTCCCCTAGCTGTGACTAGTTTTGTTCACCTGTTGTATTGTTTTCATTCTCATCTTCTCCTGTATGTCCACCAGGGCTATTAGTTTGTTGCTTATATTGCACTGTATTGCATTCCCCTCTCAGACTCTCATTGTTATTGTGATTATTGCATTGTATTGTATATTTGGACGTTATTGCATTTCTCTTCTTATTCCTCTAGGTCCCTCGGGTTATTAGTGTCTGCATATGTTGTACTGTTCTGTATTGCAATTCCACCTGCCCCCCTCCTCAGTGGTCCCTATTGTATTATTCTCCTTCTCTTTAAGTCCTCCCCCTCTCTATGCTCACTGTACCCATGTTCTGCTTGCCTTCCCCCTTTGTGAGCCCCTATTGTGTGACCCCCTCCTCGTCCCCTCCTGGTTGGCAGCCTTCTCCTGCTTTCTGCCTCAGTCTCCCCTATCTTCTTTAACTGCTATTCTTTCTCCTATCCTATCCAGCTTGCTAAGTCTGGTAGGAAGAAGCAAAAATGGGACATACTGGTCTCCAACCCAGGCCTCTCTATCCCTGATAACTACACCAGTGCTTCACCCAGACAGACCCTCACCGACATACTCTTTGGCATTCCCTTTTCAGGCCTATGGACCCTCATATGGTCTCTGTTCTCTCTCCTTTCTCCTCCTCTCCCATTAATGGTGGCACTCGGTGGGAGGTTCCCTGGCACCCTTCCACTCTTCCAAGACCATCATTGATTGCTATTTGAATGACACTGTCTTGGTCCGTGGCCAATCTCCTCCTTTTCGATAGATGCTTCCTGCAGTTTATCAACTTCCTTCCTTCTCTTGCTTCTCCTACCTACTCCTCTCTGGCTCCTCCGCCACATTTCTCTTCCGCCACCTCTCCGGCACCCTCCTCTGCTTCTCTGGCTGTTCTGCCTCCTCCTGGCTCTGCCACCTTTCTGGCACCCTCTTCTTCCTCTATGACTACTCTGCCATCTCCTTCCTCCTCCACTGTCCACTAGAGGGCACCTCTAACAACTCAGTAGGACATACCTCATGCCTCTACCACTCCACAAAAGTCTTCCAAGTGTGTCAATCTGCTTGACGTTGCTACCCTTAAGTCTCACTCTGCTGTGAAACATCTCTCTGACATCTGCCGACTGCTCAAATAACTTGATCTGGATGTTCTCGGTCTCAAGAGACATGTTTTAAGGCCACCTCTGTCACAAGTTTTGACACTCCCCTCCCTGATGGCTACATGATCCTCTCCGAACCCACAGCCAACCGTCCAGGATGTAGAGTAGCTCTGATCTTGGTCTGCAGGCTCTCTATCTCTCCTGGCCTCTCTCTTACTGTGGCCACCATCTACAGGCTTCCTCTTCTTATACATTTGGGGTCACCAGGTATACATGCATTCCGGTCAATCCTGGTTACAGCATGCAGAAAAAGGGAAAGGAACTAAAGACTGGTTGCTAAAATCAATATTACAGGAGACCACAACACATAAGGAAAAGATAATAATATATAGAGAAAAAAGATGTGCTTTCCTAAATTTCTGCAGAATAATTGATCATGTATTATTGTAGAACAACAACTCTGTCCTAATTACAATTAAAACTATAGTTAATAATTCAAGATAAAAGCTACCAATAAATACCTTGTTCCACAACTATTAAATAAATACACTTAAAATCACCAATTAAATGAACCATTAATACACACACAAAATACAAGACAAGTACATAGTTCAAGCTTCAAATATTAATACATACAAAATTAATAAATCTACTGTTTGGCTACAATAAAGTGCAAAAATAAAAATCTACAAATTACTTTAGCTGTTCAACTAAGGCGTGTAGCTACCCAACATTTTAATTCCTATCAAGATATTACGGAATTGTAGGAACAACTTCAGGGGATTTCCTTTTGAATTATGTGTAGTCATGATGAAGACAACATCAAATAGGGAAGTAGATGGCGCATTATTAGGTCTGTGGTGTTCTACTGTAAATTCTTTACATAGGTCAAACAAAGGAGTGTCGTTACTTGCAACCCTCTCTTCTAGGAACTTGTAGTAAGTATTGAAAATGATGACCTGTGGATTATCATCTTTTCAATAGTTAATTTTCCTTGATTTACTGGAAATACCCACTCACCATTTCAAGGTTGAGTTAAATTATACACATCCCGGCATCACACTTCCTGTCAAGTGTCCACACTATTAATCTGTTTGTCTGGGGGTCACATGCTCATATACTCTGCCTTGCAGCCGTGTTGCTCACTGCCAATGCCTTGTTACTCGATCCTCTAGCCCTCTACAGGCCCCCTGGTCCAGTCAACCTCTTACCCTCTGAGTGGGCCAACCTCTCCCCCTCCATCCTTGCCTCACCCTTTCAACTTCTCCTCCTCTGAGACCTCAACATCTACTTGGATGCCTCTAGCCCCTCCTCTGGCTCCTTCATAATCTCTGTGACGCTCTCCCTCTACCCTTCCCTCTAGCCCGACACACTCTGTTGGCACAACCTGGATGTTCTATTGTATTGTGAAACCTAGGCCTTTCTCCCGCTATACAGGAATCTCGAATCTAGGTGTGTTTCTCCCTTATTAGAATATTGTATTGTGAAACCTAGGCCTTTCTCCCGCTATACAGGAATCTCAAAACTAGGTGTGGTCCCTCGTATGGGCCACCTTGAAACCCAGGCCTTCCACACTGCCCAGGTTCACAGCACTTACCTACTACCTCCGTTAAATAGAAACCCATTGTATAATTCAGAAAACCTAGTCATACCAACTGCGCTACCCTCCCAAAATGCTTAGTACCCTGACGCCCAGAAGAAGACCAAAACTGTAACCCACTACTTGTTCGACCACCTGTGAGCTAACTGCCCGCACCCTAGGCCAACATAAACCTGGAACCCCCCCCACATCTGCAACTCATTCTTATGCAGACACACCAGCCAACCTACATCAGTAGCCTCAATCTCACCACCACCTCTGGATCATAACCAACGTATAAAGACACAGTCCAAAAGAGTAAACTCCACTATCACAGCGGGGGAGGATAAGACCAAACACCATCCAAAGCACACAAGGTCCTACAGGTGGGCTTCAACCCCTGTAGCTCAAACCTCAAACCTTGTTACCACTAAGAAAGCAAGATAACCTGACACCGAGCTGGAGGCCACCAAAGAGAAACAGAACAAAGAACAACCCAAATGAATACATGTCCTCTACCAGCAGAAACAGCCACAAATACAAAACACAGCCCAAAAAAACAGTCATCATAACAAACATCATGAGAAGAGAAAAATCCCTGTATCTAACACTGTGCCTTGCAACTGCCTCACCACCTCAACACCGCAACACTACTGACGTGTCCAGGCATGCCAAAAACACACTAGAAGAGAAGACCAGAAAAGTGAAAGGAATGAAACCAACACCCACACCCCTTATATCACAAAAACATAAGAACAGCGGCAGCTACCACATCAAAACATAGAAGATGAAGAAGCAGAAGAATTCATCAATCCAACAATCAATCTAACCGATCGTTTCAGAGAGGAGATAGACTACACAGACCGCCAACCAATTGGTGACAACAACACAGAACAACTACAACAGAACAACCACAAGACAAAAAAAGGATTAAAAAACAAACCCAACCATGTCAAATATATGAATTGCAACATAATCAATGCTAGATCAATGTCTAAACATGCCACAGAGATTTTTGACCTCCTGTCCGACAGGGGTATTGACATCTTATTCATAACCGAAACATGGCTAGATGAAAACTACAAACGCACACTGCATGACTGCATCACTGACAACTTCAAGTGGTCACAAGGAAACTGGAAAAAAAAAGAGGAGGAGGACTGGTGGTAGCATACAAGGAACATCTGAAAACCAAAATGGATGAGCCACTAAACATGCAAATCCCTAATCCTTCACATAAAAGGCAAACCCCAAAACAGACCTCAAATTTGTTTTGGTATACAGACCACCAACATATGATGCACCCTTCGTCAATGCTTTCACTGAAGCTATGACCAACCTAGTCATTAAGCAGGAAAACCTGATAATCCTGAGGGACTTTAATATCTGGTTTTATGAAGAAACAGCTAACTCACAGAAATCACTAGCCAAACAACTGAAGAAAATAAAATGACATCAGCTAGTCAAAGGAGCAACCCACATGGCGGGACTTATGTTAGACGCAATCTTCGCCAACTAAAACTCCAACACCACAGCACCACCACCACAGATCCTCTGGAGCGACCACCTCATTTATCCCCTTCATAATCACGCTGCCCACAACGACAGACAAAGAACCCGACAAACTGATGACTACCATGAAAAGAAACTGGAGAGCCATCAAAGCCAACAACTTAACAGAACAGCTATAAATCAACAAACCACCAACAATGACCATGGACGAAGCTAACCTTGACAGAAAAACAAAACTACTTCATAAATGGATCACTGGAACAATCAACAAGATCTCTAAGGAAAAACCTTTCACCCCATTGTGAAAAACAGAGACAGCAAAATGGTTTACCCCTTTACTTATCGCCATGAAAAGCTATATCAGGAAACCTGAACTAGAATGGAGGAATAAATCAGATGAAGAAATTACAACTCCAACAACATTTCCACTCATACAAAAAGAAAATTCAAAAGGAATACTACGATAACAGAATCACCAAAGCTGCCAAAACCCAAAAAGAACTGTTTGAAATCATAAATGAAAGCAGAAAACCCCCTGGATGCAGAAACATGCCAATACTTTCACTGAAACTATGCAATGACTTTGCAGACCACTTCAAAAATAAAATCAGCCCCATCCAACAGATCATACAAAGGACACCAAACAACCACAACATGCAACCCACCAGCCATCCAAGGATCGCCAGAACAAACTCTGAAGCTTCCCCCAAATATCAGTGGAGACATTCATCAAGCTGGTGAGCAATTGCAACAAAGCAGGCTCCCCATGGATTCATGCCCCCCAGACATACACAAGTCAATCCTCACATAAGGAACGCCCATGGAATACTACAAAATCCTTTTCAACAAATCACTTTCAATAGGTAAAGTTCCACGATAATTCAAATCAGCATGCATCAAACCGCTCCTCAAGGACAGAGCAGGAAATGTGGAGGATCTCTCCAACTACAGACCCATCTCCAGCATCCCCTACCCAGTGAACATTCTCAAAACACATACGTCTATAGAATGACACAAGAATTCATAGAAGAACCCCAACTGCTGGATGAAGCACAAGTAGGCACGTGGACAACACACTAGGTACACCCTGATTTGGACGATCTTATTACATATAAGTTGTATATTTTTATATATATCAAGAGATATTAAGCAAAGTAAAGGTGCGGGGGAGAGGTGCTCAGCCTTGGTACCTAGGCTGGAGATAGAGGACAAAATTTAATTATTTGGTGAAATTTTGAATATGTATCTAAAATGCCTTTAAAAGACTTTTCATCTTTAACGATTCTCTAATCACCATTAGGCTTTGCCCTTTTAGATAGTGTGCAGGGGACGAAGCTTTCCTAATAGGAAAACACTCTTTTGTGAAGCACAGGTAGGCTTCAGGCTGATGAGAGGAATGGAAATGGCACTGCTTTCAATCTGGGACGATCTAAATACAAATGCAGACAAAAGCACAGCTCCAATACTTCTGGATCTCTCTACAGCATTTGACACAGTCAAAGAAACAGGAATCTCCAACCTAGTCCTACTATGGATTAAAGTTTTCCTAACAAACAGAAGAGAACCCATATGGATCAAACCTTTCAAATCCACTACAAGGGAATCCATCTGTGGAGTATCACAAGGATCCTCCTTCTCCCCACTGCTCTTCAACATATACCTGATGCCACTAATTAAGCTCATTAAAAAAACATGACCTCACTTGCAACAACTACGCTGATGGCACACAGATTGTCTATAAAATACAAGATACACAGGAAGGAAACACTACATTGGAAGACTGCCTAAAAGGACTCTACAGCTGGATAAACACTAACAGCCTCAAACACAATCCGGCCAAAACAGAAATAATGATCATATCCAAAAGCAGGTAAAACATTCAATACATCTGAACCCAGAGGTCCATTAAGACGAGGTAACCGTATCTGAAATGGATGGGAATGTGATAGGCTTAAAGGACCTCCAAGTATACCTTCTATAAGGGCACGATTTGTATTTGCATGAGGTGGACAACTAAGCCCACCCTAAGTGCAAGTCATCTTCTGTGTCATGAAAATACACAAAGTTCTAGTATCTTCTCAAACTATAGGGCTTTTTGCTAGGTGGCCCTCTACAATTGGTTGCACCCTTGTACTGTTCTGGAATATTCCACTTGCTAGCAGCACACAAGCTGGTAGCCCAGGTGCAGGGGGTCTGACCTGGTCATGCCTCCCCACCCAATTAGCCCAACATCCATCATCACTCCTGCTGTCTGCCAGGCACTTAGTCTTTGAACTTGGCCTTGCAATGGCTCACTGTGCCTGAGACTAAATGGAGTGAAGGCATGGTCTTATCTTCTGGTCTTGGTGTAGCTCACCCCAAAGTCTGTTTTCATCTGACAACGTGACTGGAGACCACATTTTGAGCTCCTTCATTGCATTTAATACTATTAAATGAAGAAAACCCGGCACTTCTAGTGTTTTTCCATTACACCTCAAACAGGAGCTCGGCTCGCTTCTCAAGTTCATTGTATCTTCTCGAGTAGATAACCAGGCTCTTGGCGGCCCCCAACTCTTGACACTGGTCCAGGCAAGGCTTCTTGAATCTTCCTTCGCCGCCAGCTGTTCTATTCTGCTGCACCACACTTTCAGCTCTTTATTCATGGGGTCCAAGTTTGCTAAAATGCGTTGTGGAACAACCAGATTCTATACACACTTATATACATATTGGCAGCACTGCCTGCAGTCTATTCACTACGTATAGCCAGCCTTATGGTTACTTTGTCTACTTGCGTCACTGTATCTGTACATTTATGAAATGGCTTTGCATTTTCTTCAGTGCTTCTTCGCAAGTGAAATCTTCATTCCGCACATAAAACGTTGCTCAATTCTTACTTTGCCATCAGATTCTATAAGTCCTATATACTTTCTTCATTGGCATCTTTTCTGTGTGCGTCATTTCTACTTCATGTGACATCAGCATTCTTCTCTTTCATTCATCCTCACATTTCTTCTAGAACTTCCTTCAGAAGACTGTCATTTCTTCATGGATACATATAGGATTTTCTCAATGGATACCTTGTTTCAAGGACTCTTTGCGGTATGGGTACCATTATTAGCTTTGCACATGTCGCAATTTCCGGCTGTCAACATGAAGGCAGAATGCGGTCAGGACTTCCAATAGAGGTACTTGGCTCCTCCTCTACACATCCCATGGCCGACGGAACTAGGAACAGCACCGACTCCATGAACCTGGGAGTCCTGATGGAGAACAAACTAACACTTGAGCCACAAGTAAACACAATAATCAAGAAATGTTCCTTCCTCCAACACGCAGCAAAAAGGATCCTACCATTCCTCGATTTCACCCACAAAACACTCACCATCATCATACTCATCATGTCCAGAGTAGACTATGCCAAAAGCCTATACCCAGTCCAAGACAAATCCCTTTTCCATCCGCCAAGAGAGAAGCTGAGGTCAGAGGAACCTGGGGTGCACAGATACAAGCTAATTGTATCCAGCTGCAGTAACAAAAGACAAGCAAAAGACACTTGCACACCAAGATCAAAAGAGTTAAATGAAAAATAAGATGTAACTTGATTGAAATATTCTCTAAGTTCTAGGTGCAGGGGAGAAAAACACAGCCTTGGTACCTAGGCTGGATATATATGAAAAACAGGGAAATCCGCATTATGGAAAACTATGTCCCCTGCACACTTTCTAAAAGGCAAAATCCTAAAAGATATTCTGTAGAGTTTCAAAAGTAGCTCAATTCAAGAATCTAATTGTTGCAATGAATGATTCATAGTAACCAAAAATGGCAATTTCAATAATAAACAAATTTAATGACTCCTTTTTGATAAAAGAAGCCATTTTTTTCTTTTTATGTTTTGTTTGTCATTGGGCCAACGCATTTTGAGTTTGATGCACTCTTCATCAGGAGCAGCAGATTCAATACATTTCACATTTATCTAAAAAAAGGAAATTATGCAACATATATATTAGATTTCATTGTGAAAAAGAATATTTCTATATTGTCTGTAAAATACAAACTTGATCTTTACATAGGAAATTAGTAAAGTTCAAAGACATCATCAGGGTAATTCATAGAATTTCGCAGAAAAGTGTCGCAAGCGGCTGGCGCAGAGTGTCCGCGTGCGATTGTCTGCGCCAGGCACGTGCGCTAAAACCGATTTCCGCGCACAGCGTATTCATGGATTTTAGGCTCCCAAACCAGCCGTGGCGCAGAGTATCGCAGCGACCCTGCAGCAGCGCCAGTAACGCCCCCAAGAACGCCCTCGCGCAAGGAAAAGCCATCAAAATCGCTAAATCATCGCAAAGGGCTGCGCTAACCCTGGACCAGTTTACAGGGCTGCCAAACAAGGAACGCAAAGCGGGTAACGTGCATATCAGGGGTACGCGTGAAGTTCCACACGCGAATAGCCTGGGCGCGTGTATTACAGGGGGGCGCGGGAAGTTCCACACGCGAATAGCCTGGGCGCGTGTATTTCAGGGGTGCGCGGGAAGTTCCACACGCGAATAGCCTGGGCGCGTGTATTTCAGGGGTGCGCGGGAAGTTCCACACGCGAATAGCCTGGGCGCGTGTATTTCAGGGGTGCGCGGGAAGTTCCACACGCGAATAGCCTGGGCGCGTGTATTTCAGGGGTGCGCGGGAAGTTCCACACGCGAATAGCCTGGGCGCGTGTATTTCAGGGGTGCGCGGGAATTATCACACGCGATTTTGCTTGGTACGTGTATTACAGGGGTGCGTGGGAAGTTACACACGCGATTAGGCTGGGTGGGTACTCACAGGTATTCCCTGTACACCCTCGACGGCCCCTGCAGGCAGCCCACAAAACAGGGGACTACCCTGCACACCTGCTCATGTCGCCCTGCACCCCCACCCCCCAGCAGTGCAGGGGCAGCCTCCACCAGGCCCCCACCCATGTCTCCCACCACCCCCACCCCCCAGCAGTGCAGGGGCACCCTCCACCAGGGCCCCACTCATGTCTCCCACCACCCCTACCCCCCAGCCACCAGGGGCACCCTCCACCAGGCCCCCACCCATGTCTCCCACCACCCCCACCCCCCAGCAGTGCAGGGGCAGCCTCCACCAGGCCCCCACCCATGTCTCCCACCACCCCCACCCCCCAGCCACCAGGGGCACCCTCCACCAGGCCCCCACTCATGTCTCCCACCACCCCCACCCCCCAGCAGTGCAGGGGCAGCCTCCACCAGGCCCCCACTCATGTCCCCTATCACCCCCACCCCCCCGCCACCAGGGGCAGCCTCCACCAGGCCCCCACCCATGTCTCCCACCACCCCCACCCCCCAGCCACCAGGGGCACCCTCCACCAGGCCCCCACCCATGTCTCCCACCACCCCCACCCCCCAGCCACCAGGGGCACCCTCCACCAGGCCCCCACTCATGTCTCCCACCACCCCCACCCCCCAGCAGTGCAGGGGCAGCCTCCACCAGGCCCCCACTCATGTCTACAACCACCCCCACCCCCCAGCAGTGCAGGGGCACCCTCCACCAGGCCCCCACTCATGTCTCCCACCACCCCCACCGCCCAGCAGTGCAGGGGCACCCTCCACCAGGCCCCCACCCATGTCTCCCACCACCCCCACCCCCCAGCCACCAGGGGCACCCTCCACCAGGCCCCCACTCATGTCTCCCACCACCCCCACCCCCCAGCCACCATGGGCACCCTCCACCAGGCCCCCACCCATGTCTCCCACCACCCCCACCCCCCAGCAGTGCAGGGGCAGCCTCCACCAGGCCCCCACTCATGTCCCCTATCACCCCCACCCCCCCGCCACCAGGGGCAGCCTCCACCAGGCCCCCACTCATGTCTACCACCACCCCCACCCCCCAGCAGTGCAGGGGCAGCCTCCACCAGGCCCCCACCCATGTCTCCCACCACCCCACCCCCCAGCCACCAGGGGCATCTTCCACCAAGCCCCCACTCATGTCGCCCACCACCCCCCCCGCCAGCCACCATGGGCACCCTCCACCAGGCCCCCACCCATGTCTCCCACCACCCCCACCCCCCAGCAGTGCAGGGGCAGCCTCCACCAGGCCCCCACTCATGTCCCCTATCACCCCCACCCCCCCGCCACCAAGGGCAGCCTCCACCAGGCCCCCACCCATGTCTCCCACCACCCCCACCCCCCAGCCACCAGGGGCACCCTCCACCAGGCCCCCACACATGTCTCCCACCACCCCCACCCCCCAGCCACCAGGGGCACCCTCCACCAGGCCCCCACTCATGTCTCCCACCACCCCCACCCCCCAGCAGTGCAGGGGCAGCCTCCACCAGGCCCCCACTCATGTCTCCCACCACCCCCACCCCCCAGCAGTGCAGGGGCACCCTCCACCAGGCCCCCACTCATGTCTCCCACCACCCCCACCCCCCAGCAGTGCAGGGGCACCCTCCACCAGGCCCCCACCCATGTCGCCCACCACCCCCACCCCCCAGCCACCAGGGGCACCCTCCACCAGGCCCCCACTCATGTATCCCACCACCCCCACCCCCCAGCCACCATGGGCACCCTCCACCAGGCCCCCACCCATGTCTCCCACCACCCCCACTCCCCAGCAGTGCAGGGGCAGCCTCCACCAGGCCCCCACTCATGTCCCCTATCACCCCCACCCCCCCGCCACCAGGGGCAGCCTCCACCAGGCCCCCACCCATGTCTCCCACCACCCCCACCCCCCAGCCACCAGGGGCACCCTCCACCAGGCCCCCACCCACGTCTCCCACCACCTCCACCCCCCAGCCACCAGGGGCACCCTCCACCAGGCCCCCACCCATGTCTCCCACCACCCCCACCCCCCAGCCACCAGGGGCACCCTCCACCAGGCCCCCACTCATGTCTCCCACCACCCCCACCCCCCAGCAGTGCAGGGGCAGCCTCCACCAGGCCCCCACTCATGTCTACCAACACCCACACCCCCCAGCAGTGCAAGGGCAGCCTCCACCAGGCCCCCACTCATGTCTCCCACCACCCCCACCCCCCAGCAGTGCAGGGGCACCCTCCACCAGGCCCCCACCCATGTCTCCCACCACCCCCACCCCCCAACAACCAGGGGCACCCTCCACCAGGCCCCCACTCATGTCTCCCACCACCCCCACCCCACAGCCACCATGGGCACCCTCCACCAGGCCCCAACCCATATCTCCCACCACCCCCACCCCCCAGCCACCAGGGGCACCCTCGGGAAACACCCGTGCGGGTCACGTCACAGACGCGCTTACGCGCTGAGGGCCTTTGGTCCAATAGATTCGCATATGCGTGCTGACACGCTTACGCGCTAGGGCCTTTCTTCGGTTTTCACGCTGATGTGCAGGATTTTCACGTGCCAAATCACTCCGTACCAAGCTGGCCACGCGTAAGCACACAGAAGACCACGCTCCTGCCCAGAAGGCCAAACTACTGCCCCCCAGAGCCCCGAGCACGCTCCCACCTGCCATCTGCTGCTGCCTGACTGCCTGCTGCCCCTGCACTGCTGGGGGGTGGGGGTGGTGGGAGACATGAGTGGGGGCATGGTGGAGGCTGCCCCTGCACTGCTGGGGGGTAGGGGTGGTGGGAGACATGAGTGGGGGCCTGGTGGAGGATGCCCATGGTGGCAGGGGGGTGGGGGTGGTGGTAGACATGCATTGTTGATCAGTAGTGCAAGGTGACATGTGGGTGGCTGGGGGGCATGCCCATGGTGGATGGGCTGCCTGCGGGACATGAGCATGGGTGCAGGGTAGTCCCCCGTGGTGTGGGCTGCCTGCAGGGTCCGTGGAGGTTGTGGAGCGTACACCTTGGAGGGCCCACACGGCCAATTCACGTATGGTACTCCCCAGAACCCCTGAAATACACGTACCCTGCTGAAATCGCGTGTGGAACTTCCCGCGCACCCCTGAAATACACGTACCCTGCTGAAATCGCGTGTGGAACTTCCCGCGCACCCCTGAAATACACGTACCCTGCTCGCACTGGGCCAATCGCGTGCACAACTTCCCGCGCACCCCTGAAATACACGTACCCTGCTCGCACTGGGCCAATCGCGTGTGGAACTTCCCGCGCACCCCTGAAATACACGTACCCTGCTCGCACTGGGCCAATCGCGTGTGGAACTTCCCGCACACCCCTGAAATACACGTACCCTGCTGAAATCGCGTGTGGAACTTCCCGCGCACCCCTGAAATACACGTACCCTGCTAAAATCGCGTGTGGAACTTCCCGCGCACCCCTGAAATACACGTACCCTGCTGAAATTGCGTGTGGAACTTCCCGCGCACCCCTGAAATACACGTACCCTGCTGAAATCGCATGTGGAACTTCCCGCGCACCCCTGAAATACACGTACCCTGCTGAAATTGCGCGTGGAACTTCCCGCGCACCCCTGAAATACACGTACCCTGCTCGCACTGGGCCAATCGCGTGTGGAACTTCCCGCGCACCCCTGAAATACACGTACCCTGCTGAAATCGCGTGTGGAACTTCCCGCGCACCCCTGAAATACACGTACCCTTCTGAAATCGCGTGTGGAACTTCCCGCGCACCCCTGAAATACACGTACCCTGCTGAAATTGCGTGTGGAACTTCCCGCGCACCCCTGAAATACACGTACCCTGCTGAAATCGCGTGTGGAACTTCCCGCGCACCCCTGAAATACATGTACCCTGCCGAAATCGCGTGTGGAACTTCCCGTGCACCCCTGAAATACACATACCCTGCTGAAATCGCGTGTGGAACTTCCCGCACACCCCTGAAATACACGTACCCTGCTGAAATCGCGTGTTGAACTTCCCGCGCACCCCTGAAATACACGTACTCTGCTCGCACTGGGCCAATCGCGTGTGCAACTTCCCGCGCACCCCTGAAATACACGTACCCTGATGAAATTGCGTGTTCAACTTCCCGCGCACCCCTGAAATACACGTACCCTGCTGAAATCACGTGTGGAACTTCCCGCGCACCCCTGAAATACACGTACCCTGCTCGCACTGGGCCAATCGCGTGTGGAACTTCCCGCGCACCCCTGAAATACACGTACCCGCCCAAATCGCGTGTGAGACTTCCCGCGCACCCCGGTATACACGCACACGTATTTTTTGTCAGCGGGTGTCCGTGTTTGTGGGTACCCCTTTGCACGTCATTTGTCCTGGAGGGCCACATTATAGGACATTCACCAGTATATAGGTGCTATTTGTTGGCGCACCTTTGGCGCACATTTCTTACAGCCGCAGAGACGCTACCGCCTGCTTTCTTGTGGCGGTCGTGTTTGTGCCTGTGCGCTGGTTTGAGCGTGCGCTTTTTTGCCCTATTCTATTCCATGAATACGTGTTGTAGGCGAGCGTGTGGGCGTTCCGCGCACTTGTGCCCTGAACTTCCCCCGTGACGCCCACGTTTTGGCAAGTTGTTCCCCATTCCGAGTGTTACGCCCGTGTTCCGCCTACTTTTGTTGCGTGCGCCGCGCTATGTGCGAATTTCGCTGTGGCCTGTGCGATTTTCGCTGTGACCTGGCGCATGCTGTTAGATGACCTGTGCGCCAATGGGCGCCGCGCACTTTTTTATCGCACATCCGCTGGTTTTCTCGCGCACGGACTTCCATGAATCGATGTGCGCTGCTTTTCGTGCGATTTTCGCACTTGCACTGCGATTTTCGCTATTCCAATGCGATTCGCACGTTTTTGCCCACTTGCGCCGCGCTAATTATTCCATTAGATCCTAATTATGCATAACCATAAATTCTGAATTTGTATATAAACTGTTAGGACCACCTGCTATGGTTTTACCAGAAAGTATGGACCAACATTATTCTTTTTTGACAAAGACATGTTTCCTAAACATTTTTACCCATTTGTATGCATCAAAAACCATACCTAAAAAAAGGTTGAGAGGAATGGGGTCGGTTGAGGCATTCCTTAAATGGAAAGATGAAAAGCGTCAATAAATGGGGTGATTTCCTGTAGCCAGGCTAACCTATAGATGAAAAAATTACTTATTGGAGGGGTGTGCTAGCTAAGATTAACAGATTGTTAGAAGAAAAGTACAATCCTTGTGCCCATACAGCGAACTAAATAGACTAACAAAGTTCCTTTGTTAAAAGAAATAGCAGTATATGTTTCTAGGAAATGCATAGTTCTAAATGGGCAACACTAGTAGAGAGTGTGTGCCTCTATTCAAAAATTGTAAGACATAAGAAGTGACTGCAAAGGGGGCTCATCCATGGCTCGTGGTGAAATAATTTCAGATGAAGTAGAAAAGAGGATTAGCTTGCATACAGGATTAAATGGCGTCTATGTACAACAATGAGAAACAGAGTTTCCTCATGCTGCCTATGTAGCTGCCCTTGTGATCCCAATCTGAAAGAAGCAAACAGGCTGGATTTCAGAATTATATTTCTATAAAAGTCACGGCTAAAATGAAACTCTCCTAGCATGATGCATATCCCATTCTAAACGTATTTGTATTCCCAATGATCTTTAGACTGGAACTTCCAAACAGTTTCCTGTGTGAATACAGTCAGGAGCCGCTGATGATGATCCTTACTGCTATCTTAGTGTTTTTATATGTTTTTTCGGAGCCATGATGTCACTCGTGCATGCGCGAGTGACCTAGAATGGAATTGTGAGCAGGTAGGTGAAACATGATGTCATGACATCACATGCGCATGCGCGGTAGACGTCATATCTATTTCTAAAAAAAACAATTGTAAGTAAATTATGCGCAAGAGCGTGCTTTACATCCAAAGCACTGGATAGAGGTTATTCGTTTAAATCAAGGCAGGATTTGACCTCAAGGGGATAATAATAGTCAGTCTGTCGATTATAAGAGAATGTGAATGATCCACATATATAAAGAATGTACATTTGAAACAAGTAATCGATATTATCAAATGAGGACACCTTAACAAACAATAAATATTATGAAAGAAAATGGCCTGCGTGATTTTTCTAGGCTTAAATGGAATCATAGTGATTTACAAACAGAGTCTTTATCCTAAAAGATAAGGAGTGGCTCAAGTTTGATATATACACCAAGGGAAAAGAAACAATCTTGATCTTGATTTAGTAGAATGTCCAGGTTGCTAACCCACAGTTATAAACATTCACATTAAGAACATTGTTAATATACAATGTGTACCGATATTCAATTGTCTGCCCCATTTTAGTTGGGTGTACAATCCTATGCAAAAACCAAGTTCTCATTTATTGTGTTAGTTATATAATTGTATTGCACCATGAGGATGGGGCAAGGTCAGCCAAAATAGGACACTTTAAGGACCTGCAGAAGTGGTTGTAATGCTAACAATAAGTCAAGTAATTTTTGTAGGAATGGACCCAGATTGTGAAGATAGTTTGAACAAACAGTTACCAATCTAAGAGTGTGTGTCAAGCTATTTTTATAGGAATGGGCCCAGATAGTAATCTTCATTTATTCCTAATGGGCTCATAGCATCCAATTTATTAATCCAAAACAGTTCCCTTTGGGCTAGCAGTTTAGGTAAATTGCCTCCACTGTTTAGGGACATAAAACCTCCAACACTACTAGTTAAATTTGTGATACGTTTTTGTGTTTCATATATTGAAAGTGTCTAAACAATGGGGATTTACAATTTTGTGTCCTGATACATGATTTGTGCTTTGTCCACCTGTCTTTCGCCTTTCTGTTGGTTTTGCCAACAAAGTATTTGCCAAAAGGGCAACGAATCGCATAAATGACATTTTTAGAATCGCATGTGGAAACATTTCTTAGCATGATCTTCTTACCGGTGTTGGGATGCCGGATGTGGTCTCCTTTTCTTACATTATTACAATGCTGGCAATCTTGGCAAGCAAAGGTACCTACCTTTGGTTACCATAAAGTCATTTGAGATGTTGGTTTTGGTTTTTCAGCTTTGATCAATAGTTCTCTGAAGTTCCTTCCCCTTTTGTATGCCATCATTGGCGGATCAGGGAACAATTTTGTCAAGGTATTGTCATATTTAAGTCCCAATTCTTGTGTATAATTATTTTTATTTGAAAGCTTTGGCTTGAGTATTTATGGATCAAGCTTTTCTCTTCTTTCCTTGAATTACCTTGAAGTAATATACATTTCTGTCATGTGCTTCTATTCATATAGTGGCTTTGTCAATTGTTTCAGGAGGAAAACCTCTGTCCAAAAACCTTTTTCTCATAGAGTTATATTCATCCTGCAGTGTGTTGGTTTCAGAAGTAATTTCTTAAGCCCTAAAAGCTGACTATATGGCAAATTGTCCTCCAAATGTTTGGGGTGATGGCTTGTATGATGTAGGCAACTGTTCACAAATGTAGGCTTTTTGTCGATTTTAGTTTTAACAGTAACTCCCGTACGTTCCACTGTCATATCCAAGAAATTCACAGATGGTTTTCCGACTTCAATTGTGAAGCTAATTATTTGATTGCAGGTATTCAGGTAGTTCCAGAATTCCAAAAGTTCTGTTTCTGTGCCCATCCATATCCCAAATATATCATCAATATATCTCTGCCAACATTTTATCTTGTTCTTCCATAATGGATTGTCCAGTACATGGGTTCTTTCATAGTGGTACGTAGAAATATTGGCATTAGATGGGGCCACAGAAGACCCCATAGATGTTCCTGAAATCTGAAGATAATATTGGCCATTATGTCTGAAATATTTCTTATACAGTATAATGTTCAGTAATTCCAAGGCAACAATTTTTTGGATATTAACTTGTCTGCGTGTTAGCAAAAACCATTTGAGTACTTCAATTCCTTCTGAATGGGGGATTGAAGTATATAAACTGTTCACATCCATTGTGAAAAGGAACAAGTTATCTTCTGTAAGTTGTAATGATTGCAGTATTCTCAGGAAACGGGTTGTGTCTTTTATGTATGTGGTTGTGGCTTGTACCAACGGTTGAAGTGCTGTATCCAGATAAATGGCAAGTGGTTAAAAAATACTCTCTGTCCCTGCAAATATAGGGCAAAAGGGTGGATCATCCAGATGTTTATGAATTTTTGGGAGCCCATAGAACACTAGGGTTACAGGGTATTTCTTAATCGAATAGTCTGCTGTTTTTTCAGTAATCCAATCCATTACCACAGTTTTGTCAACAGTTATTTTGATGATTTCCATGTTTCTCAAAACTGGTTCACTATCCAATGGAGTATAAGTACAAGTATCCTCCAGGAGATTGGAGCAGCTAATGTCGTAAAGTGAAGTGTCCATCAGGACTAGGGCACCACCCTTTTCTGCCTGTTTTAAAGTTAAACTGTTGTCCTCTGCTAGTGGTTTAATAAGATTTAACTGATGTTTCCGGATGTTACATTTTTTGGGGGGCATGTACTTGAGGCATTTCAAATCTCTGGTAGTTCTTTGTTTGAACACGCTTATGAGTGGGTGGTTGACCCGAGGGTGAAAATTACTTTTATTTTTCATCTCTAGGTATTTAGATCTAGCCTGTTGTTGTGTGTCATCTTCGATGTTGTGGAGGACTACCTTTAGTTCAGTTTTTCTTATCAACTTAAATAAGTTGACCTCTTCCTCAAATAAGGAAGTGGAGTTGGTAGGTATGAACAAGATCCCCAAATTCAGTGTTTCCATTTGAGCAGAAGTAAGAGGTTTAGATGAGATGTTGATGACCAGATGATGTTTTATGTTTGTATTGTATCCAGCTGCAGTGCCTGAAAGCAGTAGGAATGGTATGTTAGCTGTGGGGAGAATAGCTAGGGATGTGCCTCTCTAAGGACACATTCTTGAGAAGAGGGAATGAGGCTTTGTGATGCCAATAGGAGAGTTAGAGCACTATTGCCCACACCCAAGGCACAGTCATCCCATTTGAATTACAAGTAGATGCATAACCAAAAACAAATAAATCCCGGAAATTCAGACTCAAGAGTGGTGTCCTGGTCACATCATTACTGGGCACCAGGGATCTAAGAGAGATAATGGGGTAGCTGTGTCTGGAACCTTTCATGATTTGGGATAGGAGGAGCAGGGGTGATGCCAATAAGTTCAGTAAAAGGTCAGGGGTGCAGCTTGTGTGACCCGTGGCATTTTGTATAATGAGAACGCCCAAGGTCTTATTGAAGCAGAGTTGGCCTCACTAGAATATTGTAACAATGTACTTGTTAGCCAATCCTATACCTGCATTTGCAAGTGATGATATAGTGGTCCATGTGAATAGGGGAATGGATTTATGTCATGATTCATGCCCGTGGTCATCATGGCTAAACCAGCCTTTCGGCTGTGACCAGGTTACTGGTTTCCATTGTGGCCTCAAGGGCCACAAAACACCATCAGGGACTCTTTTTGAGCCAGTCCTGGCAGCATTTGGATTGGGACTTCAGTTAACATGGAGGTACTCACATAGCTCATTTCCAAAGAACTGAGCTATCCGGTCTAGTGTTTGAGGTGTCGCCGGGCCTGGGACTACTTTACCTGGAACTACTTTACCTGGGCTATAGAAGCCACACTCAAACAGAAGCACATGCTTTGCGTTATTGTGCAGTTAGCAGTATAACGCTCACAGTGTCCAGTTCTAATCTCCAGTGTTTCTTGCATCCTGGCACATGCTGAATTCTGTATCTGGAAGAAGAAGAACACCATTATTCAGCGCTTACCTGTAAGTAGCAGCCTGGCTCTGGTCTTCAATCTTACATCTTCAAACAACCACCAGCTGCTCACCTGAATACACTTGATCCGGGGATTCTTCATCACAATGCTGATATCCATCTTCAGAATGCTGCAGCAACCTGAAAAAGACAAAGAGAGACATTATTAGTGAGTGCTCGCTCACGGCCACGCAAGGACACTGAAAACCACACACCAGGTGCAGTCTCTCCTTTATCTCCGAACATCACAGCGGCTCGGAACATCATAACGACCTGCAAAGGAAGTGGCACAGGCACACCTTAGCAAAAGAAAAGGCAAGAAAGTGTTGTGCATCGCACATTCACTTACCTTGCTGGGATTCTCATCCTATACAGCACGGCAATGCCAAAACTCTCCAACTCATCTGAAGGAAAGAAACTAGAGACATTAATAACAACAAAACGGCAAAAGAGGAAAAGGGAAGATAAAAGACTGTAAAATAGTAGTACCTACCTCATCAAGCAAATCGGAGTCACAGCAGGCCTGGACCCGAACACGGGGCAACGCACCAGTGAAGCAACTAGGTCACTGAATGCCCACACGTCCAACACGCCTCTAAACAGAGACGCAGGACGGAGAGCACACCATATCTAATATTAAGGTGAGAAGAGAGACTAGACTTAAGGGAGGAATTCGATACTGAGGGAGGTGGGATTCAATCCAAGAGAGACATTTAAGCCTTATATCCAGTTCTCCTGTATTGCAGGCGCTATCCACGTCCAACACACTATCAAGGGAGAGGGTTCGAGAGTGCTAATCTTCCAGCCAGGGCTGAGTGGCGTCCCCGTGGATATCAGGTGAGCTTAACAGTTTAGATTAGGTGCGGCCAATCAGTCCAGGGAATATAAGGGTTATTAACATGTTCTATATGTGTAGACAATGAGAGTGGTGGTATAACATTGTAATCTATGTATGCTGATTTCTGGATCTTCACTATTTAACTTGTATCTTCATGGGGCGTGACAAGTTCCGTGTCAGTTTTGTTCTACGGGAATGTCTGAGACCTTTTTGCATGTGCTAAACATTGTTTTCCCTTGCAAAATAGTGCAGTGATCATTTGGACCCTTTGGACTCTGATTATTTTTAGTGTACAGGTTTTGGGTTATTAGTCTCTTGACAAGTGTCCTGAAGAAAAAGCACAGGAATGACTTCAGTGCAAAACAAGACTTCATTTCCAGATGGAAGTTGCAGTTTATCACAAGAACGAGTGGGTCAAAGCAGGAGAGATGGGGTGCAAAGCAGGAGAGATGGTTAGACTGTCAACAGGCAGAATGATGAACATGAACAAGACATGCTTTGATTTTTGGGGACAGAATGTGAAGAAGCTGACCTGGATCAACCAAAATGAAATGCCTAATAAAATAAATAGACTGACTCTGTTTCCCTTATGTTTCAGAGGGACCAGAAGAATGAATGTGGGCACTACCATTTTCTGCAATATAATGATCTATCTTGCAGATGTGGTGGGTGAGACAGCAGTGCTCATTGACTTCTAATGGGCCTGTGGTCACCTTGCCTACAGCCAACTGCCACCACTTTGGAAGGGAGTGTGCGCCCTAGAGATTTTACAATCATCAGTAAGTATTGTGCCCCATACCAACTTTACCATGAGAATATTAACGCCCTGGAAAGGAAATACACAACATGCATCAACGAGCTTAATGCTCCTTGGGCTTGTAATGACAATTAAGGAATAATAATTATTACAGGATAGCAGTGATAAATTAGACTCCAGACCTGACCAATTTTGATTATTTAGTGGGACAGCAACGTTCTTTTCCTCAGTTTATGCTCCAGGCATGCAGGCAGTAGCAAACATGAAATGGTTGCAGATTACCTTCTGGGAGCTGATACAGCTTCTAAATGACACTGACAATGGCTTGACTGCAATTTGGAATGAGCTGAAGGCCATAATGTTAACCACAACAAGTACGTCCTTGACCTATTGACTGCCATGGAGGGTGGTGCCTGTGCAGAAATTGGCAGTTCATGCTGTATATTTTATACCATCCAACAATGTCGAGAATGGCTTTCTTGCCCAAAAAATAGACCACCCCCATAAATTGCACATTAAAACAGAGAATGAGGGTGGGGTCATGGGTGCCTCCCTAGATGGGTATGGCTGCAAAGGTGGTGACTCCCATCTTTGTCCTGCTCCTTATCATTATTTGCTCCTGTCAATTGATATTAGGATTTTGCCACAAAACCATGAAAAAAGAAATGCCTACGATGACGATGACACTTAGGGAGGGAGAAGCAACTCTGCTTTCCAAACATGTGCACACACAGACAGACAAATGGAATAGCGAGATTGTGCATCGCATGGTAAGGATGGAACATCCTCTTGGCCCCCCAGGAACACTTTCCTACCCCCCACCTGATCCAGAAAATTATACAGAACATTGTGTACACCCTGCAGGAGATGGGGAGTGCAGCTTTCTGACGTGTCCCCAAAGGAATATGCCATGAGCGACACAGCTTGCAAAATGTGTGTAAAGTATGGGTATCCAAGGTGGATTTTGACAAGCAGAAGGGAGCAAGTAGATTAGCTAATGAATTAACTAAAGGGGGGAATGTTGTCATGCGGGTATAACGTCCTAAATGTGGAAGTAGTTTCAGGCTGCATACTTTATATTATTATGGACAGCTGGACATTTTAGTGTCAGTATTTCTATCATTTGTTTTAGGATTTGTGTCCATGTGTGAATTAGTTTTGACACACTCTGGGAAGCATCACATGGTGAAATGAGGGGCAGCAAAAGATACTGTTCATTAGACCTAGCATTTGGGCCTACGACACTACAAAGGTTTCCTAGCAAGCACCACTGAATTATATCATGTTTTTGTTGCAGTGGAGGGAATTAGATTGTATTAGGACAAGCTTCATGTTAGGGTGGAGTATATGGCTGAAGTGCCAGGTAGGTCAAGCATTAAGTTAATTAATTAGATGTCGCTTGCTTGCCTACCAGTGAATGTTCAGACAGCCAAGTTACCTGGAGGAAGGGGGAAGTGCCATGCACCCATCAATTATTGTTACAATACCTAGCAGTTCACAGGGGCTTTGAGCAGAATGCATTATACCAGTCTTGTTTCTGACATTCGATTAGTACAATAGTTGTGAAGGGCAGATCTTAGTTAGAAAAAGTCCTGAGTTGAGGCATTGCCAAAAGACTGAATCACGCTGTCACAATACTGCACGTTAGGGGGATGCAGGACAACTGGGTGTGCTGCAAGAAAGGTTTGGTAGAACAAATACATATGAAGAATTAATTTTGAAAGAGTGAAGTCTCAGCCACATTTTTATGAAGTCATGTGGTTCTCAGGAGATAGTTTGGAGGATGTGTGCAAGAAAAAGCAACATTATTTAAAATGGTAGTTTCAAAAGGTGTTGCAGAACATCCCACCACAAGGTCTGGGAACTTTCTGATTTTGCCAGGTGTTTGAGCTCATGGGAAAGGATGTAATAGTATCTAATATGTTGGCCACACTGTTCACACCTCCAACATGATTGGGTTGTTTCGAGGGGCATGCACATCATAAAGTTGTATTGGCCAATGAAAAAAAAGCCATTGTATCAACAATGATATCAAGAATGTTGTCCAATCAAAACTGAGTATTATCTATTGACTGCACAATTGGGTAATTTCCTAGGGGCTTGCACTTAGGCGATCATGGCTAACCATGGCTTCACTAACCAATGTGTTTGTGTTCTACAGGGTATATTTAGATTTTTGTACAGGGGTTAGCCAATAGGGATTGTGGAATTCGGATGTACTGAATAGTTGTAACAACTGTTACCTTTTTACTTTTTGTCTTTAAATACTCATCTCAAATGTGGGCAGACCGAAATCGATTTCCATCTTTCAGTTCTACGGAGCTGAATGACCCTCCTGGCCATATTTGCATGTAATAAGTCCGGTTTTATTGCAAATAGTTAACTCCTTATTGATACCTTGGATTATTTTGTATTGATAATTGTTGGGCCTACTTTACAGCCATTGTCTGGAGACAGGATGGCACTCCTCAATTCCCTTCCATGTGAAATTGAGCCACTCTACTGAAGCATGCTCTGTTGTATTGTTCTTTATGGTGGTGTTTGGGATCTCTCGTGCTGTGGTTTCTTCTGTGGTCTGCCATGTCTCTCAGTGTTATTTACGTTCAGCTCTTTGACTGTTGTAGGCGTTTTTTGCAATGTGGTCTGCATTGCTTCCATTTACATTTATCAGTCATGCTATTAAAGAGCTCTTGAAAGTGGTATGTTTCACAGCACAGGCTTTATTTACTATGATCAGTCACTTGGAGACATGTGTGTTAACATTCAGTAACAGCACTTTAGGCAGCCCAGGGGTGTTAATGATGTAATTCTGAAACCACTGTCAGTGGTACGGGCTCCTCACAATGTAAAATAAACTGCTGTGTAAGAGTGATGATGTAAAGTGTATGGCCTCTTTATGTATGCATGTGCATTAGGTGTATGCATGAATGTTGTTCATGTAGTGTTTTCGTTGTGAAACGTGATTTTTTGGCAATGGTTCTAAATTAGCTGTCTATCACTGAAAGACATCATAGGTGGGGGTTAGGAGTGTGTTCACAGCACAAGGTGTGGTTCATGAAGAAATGTATGCAACACATGGTTGGGTGTTCTTTCCCTGTGCCTTCTGCACTGCTAGGCATACCAGGGGAGCATGCTCTCCTGCATCTCCACAGGTAGTCCATGTTGGGTTGTAATGTGATGCAATCCACAACATGCCATCATAATCAAGCATACAACTGTGTAAGGTAGGCAGCGGAACCATGATTTGAGTGCACCAAATGTGCGCTCCATTAAGCCACTTGTAGCAATGTGTGCTGCATTGCACCTGTTCCCTCTTGAGGTAGATTGATTCCTGAAGGGTGTTAGGAGTAATGGTGAGAGCAGGTATGTGGTGTCCCCTGACAATTAGGACATATCGAAAATTGGTTAGCCTTGTTCCTGTGATAAGTGCATGCTTTGCATGTGGTTGTTTGTGTTTGGTAAGGTGTATGCGATCTACTCACCCAGCACCCACATATTGCCAAAGGTTCCAGATGACAGTGCCTGATGGGGAAGCGAATGGTGGAAGATGTACTGTCATGGGTGCATCTCAGGTAATTGTCATTCACATGCTTGATGTGGTCCAGTGTTCCCCATGTGGCCTGCCCATTGATGGACATTAATGGAATGCCAATGTGTGCAGTTCCTGTAAATGTTCTCTGCATGGGTGAGGGCCGGGGGGAGGTTTCAGTGCCATATGCATGCAGCTGATAAAGTATATCCTTCCTTACAGGAACCTGAATACTAACAACATATTTTACCACGTTTTTAAATGGCTTGCTATCACCAGTCTTAAACAACAGTCACAAGAATCATGCATAGGTGTGAGGTTGAACCTGATGAAATGCCTTTTGCTCTAAGGTCAAACGAAGCACCAAAGATCCGACATGTGGAACTTGGTGACTGATCTCTAATTTGTGCTTGCATAGGATTAATAGTTTTGCTTGCTCATTAAGAACGGAAATCACTTGCCTGCATTGTGCGGATAAACTCATCAGTATCTTGAATCTTGGTTAAACGAGTGTCGTTTTCTAAAGACATACATGTAAGGCAGTACGGGTTTTTATGGTTTGTAATTTTTCTAAAGCATATTGTGCAGCTTGTGGTTGATTAATAACTGCAAAAGATGTTTAAATACAATGAACACACACAAATACACGTTGATCCCTTTTGTTGGACTAACAACAACACATAGTTTTAGTGGAGAAATCAGAATGATGTATTTAAGAAAGTAAATGCTTATCCTGGATTGCATCATGTTTCAGGGGAAGCATCCTCGTTACTGTCAAGGTTCATGGAGTACGCACAAGTTCACAGAATTATAAATACACAAGGAGTCATTCTATTTCTTAATCCTTATGAGAACAACGAGTTTAACAAAGACAATTTACTTTTTTGCAACAATTAAAATACAAAAGCATTATACCAGCATAACAAGTAATTTGCAAGGACATTTATAACATATTTTTTGTCCATCGCCTTTCACTTTAAATTTTATTTCAGCTTAATTTATACATGCAAATTATAACATCCCTTTGAGATATGCTTAAATTACTGTGCAGCTAAGCAAGATTAAAGTTAATCAAGCAAAGAAAATTATTTTATTATGGTAATTTTGTCATGATAAGAATTTTAAAAAACATCACTTGAAGAAACGGGCATGCTACACTTTGACAAGGGAGTCATGTTCTAAGAACAAAACACGTAATTCTGCCACATAGAAAATACGTGTATATTCCAAATGATACATTATTTATTGTATATTGTATTTGTCAAGCATGTTTAAGAAGTAGACATGACGTGATTTCAATCTAGTCCCTTGGGTTTAGTAAGTAACTGTGTTAATGGCATAGTAATGGCATGTGGGCTGCACACATATTATAGATGTAACAATGAATAGGTACCGATTCTCATAACAATGTACAGATTCCAGGAAATCATCAAGGGATGTGCTGCTTCTGAAAATTCATAATTTGCCAGAGATTGGTCCAGTGCATCTGACATTAACCACAGGGAATATTTTTTTCCTGGAAACATGGAAAGAGGTCATAGCAATGCCACTGGCAACTTTAGTTACATGCAGCTATGGGCTTAAGGAAAAAGCACCTGAAATTGCGATTCCGTTTATTCGCTTTTTTAAATGAAATATATCAGTAATGTAGTCTTATCCCTAATGAAGTCGTTCCTGTGATTTAAATGCATGTCGCTTTGCAGTTCTACAATTGAATTACGTATTCGTTTCCAAAAGATATTTCGGTATTTGTGTGCCTCCGTTTTATTAGAACGTATTTTTAGTAGGTACACATTTGTAGAGTCGACCTACCTTAAATTGCACATCGATGTGATGTAAACATAGAAAATCATTTGTATATTGTGCTGTGCAAATATAATCCTCCTTCTGACCAATCAACAACAGTAAGTCATGGTTTCCCCAATATGTTTTAACCCAGTCCCCAGAGTTCACATGGCCCTATGTACAGCATGTCATGGTCAATATGAATTGGCGACAATACACGTTCTCTTAAAGTGCTACATTTCTCATTGGAAATAGTTCCATACATTGTTATGTTATCTTATTGGGTTCTGGATAACGCACTGCTGACATTTGCATTGCCTCCAGGCTCTCTGGCAGATTTGGAAGAGAACGGGTGAGCTTGCTTTGTTGGGAGGAGAAGAAAGGCAGGATAACAATGCTTTGTTTTGAGGTTGCAGATTGGAAGTACCCAGAGCGCTGAGTGTTTTGAAGATTTCTAGGTCTGAAGTGTATGAGGCACCAAATGTGGTGTCTTCAGAAGAGTGTCCTCATGCTTATACTGTGGGCGGGTGTTGGCCAGGGGCTGAGCATGTTCGTTGTAGTTAGCTAACGTGTGAGCTTGTGATGTTCAATGTTTGGTGAGAGGTTATCGTTTTATAAATGCTGTGTGTGAGTTGCTGGTTTGCGGTTGTGTGTCGTAAGTAAGGTAGAGAGAAAGGAATGGTTAATTAAAAGGTAGGGAGTGTTCTTGGGATTTCTTTAGTGCTTTGAAATGATTGGTCTTGATGTCAGTTGTATTATGGTGAGAAGTGTTTCATATTAGTGGATGATGTGTGACGATATCTTGTGTTGAGGTTCAGATCTTCTGGGATATTGGGACTTGGTGGAAAATATGTAAAGAACAAAACAGTTTTAAAATTTCCGGTAAATGGAAATTGTGTAGTGGAAGTGCATCTTGTTAGGCATAATATCCAAAATATAATAGTCTTATGTTAATCTTTCCTTTGTGTCACTGATTACCTTCACATTGTTCTCATCCTCCACTAATAATAGCAGGCTTATTACCCATTTTAAATTGCTCTTTGCCCATGTGGGTGGTTTATTCAATATCCAGTATATTAAGCAGGCTCAACCGTTTAAAGCTAAAATGCTCTCACAACGTCTAAGACCTTGCTTAAACATGACTTTCTCATGTATTTATTATGTGTAATATTTGAAGATACTGGAAATCACCAGGAAACATGGATGAAGCTGGAGTCTTGAGAATATAAATGTAAGTAGGTTTATTGTAAGTTACAGGGCAAGTTGGGTGAAAAGAGGCAGGAGCTAAACTGTAGGCATCCTCTCAGATGAGTTCTCCCATCCTGAATCCCCAACTGACATTATTGGAACTCTGATGACCCATGGAGTTCCAGCTGAAATCACAACATTCCACTGCCTGCAATGGTGAACACATTGCAGGCAGATACTACACATCCCCTTTCCTTCCACTGGAAACACAAGCAGAATGAACAAACTAGGCACTCTGAAACCACCAAATATGCAACACCCATTACAAACCTACCAGAATCATGCCACAATCACTCAGGCCTGCCACGCCCACAGCACAAGCGTGTACTCACGCAACCATCAGGAAACTAAACTAACATCCAGGTACACCATCAAAATACATCCTCACATCCATAAATGCATCACAACCATAGCCACATATACACCAACATTCTTTCCAGAAAAACCTGTAATTTGCCTCATTCAGTTGCACTGTCCACACATACTCCCACTGCCTGCAAGAAAACACATACAAGTGGGAAAAGATTGAAGTGGGAGATTGGGAGAAAAAGCTCCCCCCAATCTCATCATGACCATGGCCTAGAGGATCGCGGCCCATGCACCCACCACGGGACGAGTTCATCTATCTACCAGATGACAAAATACCCTTGTTCAAGAACATAAGGATATGCCCACCAGCCTGTCCGACTCAAGCCGACATCTGCGGCATGGATGAACTCGACTAAGACAACAGCCACAAGCACCCACATCATTAGAGATGCCACAACGACCTAGCCAACTGCCAAGAACACATGTGCCACCATGCACACTGGTCACTCACGCACCAGCCTACACGAAGAACATATTCAGTGCTATGACGTAGGTGACTGACACACCCACTGACGTGCATCTTTGTTATGAAGAACTCGCGTATACGCTTGCTGACGCTTCTCCCACCTCTCGCCTTGTGATGACAACATAATGTAGACATAACATTGCTTATGACGCCATGTCAAACCGCGACATAGGTACCATGGATTATGTATCGTCACCCATGAACTAGGCCTGAGTAGGCCGCAAGCAAGAGCCTCACCATGAAGACTGTATGAGCAAGAATACAAGTGCTGATCACGCAGAACAAGCCCAGCGAGAGCTCATAGCCAAGGGCACGATGTTGCAACTCGTATGCTACCAGCCAGCACCAAGGTCACACCTGTAAGCAAAGCCAGGCACACAGAAACGAAATACAACTTTAAATGTGCAGAATTCCGCTCCAGCTACGGTCTCTCCACACGTGACCAATCTGATCTGGCAAGGTGCCAGACCCACGAGACATAAATCGCCTGGGTCCCACTTCTGGGACACAGGTTGCAACAGCGAAGTGGCAAGATGGACACCTACGGCAATGGGAATTACCTGCTTACAGGCCTATGAGCGAACCCGTACATTGTCTGCACAAACACATAGTTACACATTGTTGCTAGTGACAGGTACACCGCGAGCTGGGAACGACGATGGTCCCAGGCTTGGGGGCTTGCGGGAGGACCAATCAGAACACGGGGGGACTCATCACTGACGCCACTAACATTAGCCAATCATCAGGGGTCTTCGTGTAACGATTATCAAGTATCTAATAGAAGGGACAGCCCAAGTATACCACCTGACTCCTCCTTAACCACTAATAATTTTCTCTATATGTATCCTATACTAACCCTACCACTCGAGGAACCAATCCGAAGTGGCAATTTATTTTTTTGCTAACTTTCCCAGGTGACGCTAGTAGCGCGTCATACTGCTGTAAAAAGGGCCTGCGAGCCCCACTAACTTTGAGAGTCTGGACACACGCGTACGATCCAAGACCCATCCCTGCCGTTGTTATAATAAACAGCAGAACCACCTTGCTCCTTGTGTGTGTCTCATACTCATTTTGGGAAGCATGGGAGGAGTTGGGGCCTCCCAGCCCGGAGGTCCGCAGACGGCTCAGCTGACCCCGGGAAAAACACCACGACAAGTTGGAGGCACTGCTGAGATCTGTTTAAGGTCTACCTTTTCAGTTTTTATTTTTCCAAGGCCTCTCGTTGCGAGGAGGCCCGGCGGCACGGCCCCCGCTGCGCTGCCCCCTTTTTGAGGACTAAGGACCATTGCAGAACTGCGAGAAGACCGGACAGCGCAATCCGGATGTTGGCCCTCGGGAGCCGGTTGAGAAGTATCCTGCCCGCGGTTGGCGAGTGTCCAGACGTGGTCCAGAAGAGGGGAGGTGGCGAGCCGCTTGGAGGGGTGCATGCAGTCGGCGGGAGGTGTTATTAAGGTGTGTGGCGAAGATTTGATCAATTAGTGTTGATAGACAAGTGAGTGGTAACGGGACAGGCATGAGAGCCATCCTCTACCACGTCACGGAAGAAGGGTGGGTGGAGCCAGAAGGCACCACGTGCAGTTGCTCGTAGACATTGATTGGTCTAGATAGTGGCCACCTGTAGAGGGGGTGTGTGTGTGGCTTTCCTACGAATTGGCGTTTTCGATCAATGAGTAGATGAGGATCCCTATTGATCGAGCAGTGAAACTCGATAGATAGATGACGTTTTCCTGTAGGAGGTAGCTAGATTGTTGCCAAGTACAGAAGATAATTGGCTGGTTATGCCCTCCCGGCGAGGGGCGTGTCACACGCGAAGCGATGCAGCATGCGCAGTCCGATAATAAGAGTGTATTGTTGGTTACCTTGTTCCGGGCGAAACAAGAGGACAGTTGTGGGGTTAACGGGGATAAGCGGTTAAAACTTATTGCGCGCTCTCTTGAAGTGTAAAGATCTTACCGGTAGTTGTTGAAAGAGGTTGGTGACGTCACCCGTAGGGCCTTCATAGGACACATTAACCACATCGCATTGTTGAAGGGTGGTGGGGAAGTAAACCGAGTACAAGGGCAGTAAAACGGAGGTGAGGGAGGTGGGGGGGTGTGCATGGAGACCTCCGGCCACCCCAAATAAGGGACAGGTGGAAAGGGGGAAGTGGCCGCGCACGGAGAACGCCGGCCACGCTGAGTGAGGTGGAAGAAGGAGGGGAGGAGAAAAAGTAGGACGGCTGTACAAGCACATCACACAGGGAACACAGCCGCAGGGGGCTTCGTGCGCCATGGCCGCAGGGGGCCGTAACGGTATCAAGGAAGAAAACAAACAGAGGAAAAGGACTGCATATTTGTAATTGTTATATTTGGCTGTTTTACTTTTAGCAGACGGTCGAAAGTCCCCAATCTACGGGGCCAGGTAACGACATCTGTACTGAAGGGAGCTAAAAACACAGTGTAACCATGTCATACGGGTTGGGATCGGGAGGGTGGGGGAATACCCTGACTACCCCCTCCAGCATATTTGTAAAACACTATCACCCCATAGGGAAAAACTCATCAAATATAGCATAGAATGGACACAAGGGACAGACAACAAAATGGCAACACCCTGGCCGCCTAACGGCAGTTTTGACCCATACGTCCAACACTCACTACTGACACACATACATAACACATACAAAGGGAAGAAGTTGGCACATCACGTGGAGGTGTTTAATTTGTGGAGGATGTTCCAGGGGTCCCGACCAGGGCCAACCAGGATGTTCACTGTGGAAGGGACGACAGAAGGGAAGGGGAATGAGGAAACAAAGGAGGGGAAGGAGATTAAGGAGGAAGAGGGAAATGGGGAAAAGGCGACTACATGAAGTAGAAGTAAGGAAGGAAGGGACCGACGACATGCCCCTAGCGAAAGTAGTGAAGAAGGAGGAAGGTGGGTTATATCCTGTGACGGAGCTACAAGAAGCAGCAAGGCAACAACTGACGGCAGCTGAGGGGTATTCGAACCCCACGTACAGCCCACCACCATATACAGCTACAGGTAGCTACCCGGGGGGGAGGAGGTGACAAGCACGGTAGGTTCGACTTGCACAAAGATGCGCACAAGGTGAGGGAAGAACAGCGAAGAACCCATTCCAAACATAGGACACGACGAGTGGGTAGCAGCGCAGGTGCTCTTAAAGCTGCGGGGGACATTAACAGGAGAAGAAAAAGAGGTGGTAAGGAGAATGAACAAGGACGACGCGGGTAGCCCTGGAATAAGAGGCGAGGAAGGTAACACGAGAGACGGGGAGCTGTCACAAGAAGAGGAGGAGATGTTGGAGGAACGATTGGCTGAATTAAGGGATGAGCGGAGTGCACTGATTAAACAGCTCGAGAAAGAGGCACGAGGAAGAAGGAGGGAAAGGAAGGAAAGTAGGGATGAGTTAGAGAGAATAAAGGACCGAACTGAAGAAAGGAAGAAGGAAGCGGAGAGAATGAAGGCAATAGCAGAAAGGGTATCCTGAGCAGCACAGCGTGACAGGAAAAGAGAGGAAGAAGAGAAAGAAAAGGAAATGGAACTATGGAAGAAGAAAATACTCTCCGAGAGCACCAGGAAATACAAAGAAGGTAAAGTAATAGAAAGCATATTGGAGAGAGAAAGAAAGAAATGGGAAAGGAGGAGAGAGGAAGAAAAAGGATATTAGAGAAAGTAAGTAGTGAGGTGATGGAGGAATTGAAAAAGAAAAGAGAGGAAATAGGTGGTGAAATAGTGGAAAAGAAGGAAGAGGAAAGAAGAGAGAGGAAAGGGGGAGTGGGGTAAGAACATATGTGCGTCGGGATGCAGAAGTAGCTACAACATCAGCGCAAAGGGGAGCAACTGGTAAAGGAGAACAGGAAGTAACGGATTTAATAGACTTAAAAACGGTGACGATCAGCGGGAAAAGGACAGATTGGGGGTTGTCGCTCCTGGATGAATTTTGCAGCAAAGAAGAAGAGGGAGTAGGGGGAGCAAGAAGAAGCGGTGGTAGGGAGAGCTTAGACAAATTGTACATTACACGCACAAACAGGGAATCACCCTGGGCATGTAAAAAGAAGGAAGAAGTGCAGGGAAGTTAGGAGCAAGAAAGAGGAGTGGCAGGAGGACAAACACGTGCAGTTACACCCGCATCATTACGCCCAACACGCCCACCCACACCCACATCACAATAATGAACACACCCCGTACGCCGCCAGGCTCAGAGACCTCCCGGGACGCAGGCAGGAAGAACGGGCACACACACCTGCAGTAAACAAAGAAAGCAATAGGAGAAGGGGGAGGAATGAAGGAGAAGCTACGACAAGCAGCAGCAATATGGACATGGCAGAAGATCTAGTTGACACAGAGGAAGAGGAGGAGTATACAGACTCCACCCCGCGACAACTAGGGGGACAGATGGGGTACAATTTAATGCCACTATTGGAGATGGGAGGGGTTAGAACACAATGCATCCCTTGGAAGCATGCCGATAAGGAGAATATAAAGTGCAGGCTCCCATCACTAAGTGGAGGAGCGGGGAAATGGATATATGAGATGGAAAAACACACCATAGGACAGAAACTAGCAGTAGGAGACGTGAAGGGTCTATCAATATCGATATTGGGGGACGCGGCAGACGACATTTGGAAGAGGGAAGGATTCCCTGGAGTTACAATAATGAACACATCACATGACGGGGCGCCATTTGCGAACTGCAGGTATGCATTATGGCAAGCCCTGAGGGTGCAGTATCCAGACACATCAGATATAGGGGCAATTAAGTCACGCAAGATGCGTGAGAACGAAGATCCTGTTGATTATATCCAGGAGATTCAGGAGAAGTGGCGCATGGAAACTAGAGAGCAATGGGACAAGACACCGGCAATTTTTTACCACATACTAGTACAAGGGCTTCCGGAGGCAGTACAAAGACAACTGAAGAAGATAGTGGGAATGGAAGCTAAGGCCTGGCCGGAAATACAATTTACAATAGTACACCATTGTAGGATGTGGCAAGAAAAGATGAAACAAAAGGAAAAAGATAGGAAAGCAGAAGAGGCAAAATTTGTGCAGAAAAAAGTAACTAAGTACACCATGGAAGGAGCACTAATAACTACACCAACAACAATGACACCAAACCCCACGCAAGTAGTGGCTGCACAAGATCCCTCACAGCTACAAATAGCACCACTACCACAACCACCACAACTTATAACACAACAGGTGCCACCACCCCCACCATACACGGCTCCCATAGGAGGAGGGTACATGCTACCGTGCTACCGGGAAATGGATATTATAACAACACCAGGGGAAGGGGCGGAATGATGAGAGGGAGGGGATATGGCCCACCTGCACAACAGCAAGGGGGAGGATTTCGGAGAAACTACCCCAATGGGCAACAAGGGTACCAAGACAATGCAGGGAGTTTCCCATGACAGGCCAGGGAACCACCTGTATGTTGGGTTTGTGGAATGTTAGGACACATGTCGTGTACGTGTAGAATGAGACCCTCCCCACCAGTATGGGGGGAACAAGGACCATAAGGGCCTATGAGGGAGCAGCAAGGTTTCCAACAACTGCAGGGAACACAACAGAACAACACACAGCTACTCAATCAGAGAAACCATGTTCTTCATGCACATTGTACTAAATGAGTCAAATGCAAGCCGAAGAGAGACTTATCTCTGGGGTGAGTGCTGGCCTCCTGCCTGGGCACTCTCAGGTCCGGTAACAAGAGCAGTTCAATGCTGCAAAGAGAGCGTGAGTTACTAATCTGTGTGTGTTTACAACACACACACAACACCATTCATGCCCCAAACTAAGTGACTTTTCCACAAACAAACACTCTTGTCTGCTGCTTTGTACGTATACGTTAGCTTGCCCCCGTAATGGTTCACGCACTGTCAATGCAGTAAGGCAGGCACACATGGGCGCGCAGTAAATGGAAGACCAATGTGTCAAGAATCACACATGATAGAATGGTCCCTGGGTGAGCTGCTAGACGCGTATAGCGAGGTGCGACTTCAGTACAAGTGGTGTTCTGGCAGCCGCGGATTTCAATAGGTAGCGCAACTGGCAATTTGCACATGCAAATGATATGCACTGCACTCGAGTCTGTGCCTCGCTGGGTGCCCCTTTGCACTGAATACAGGCTAGGAACGCTACTGTGCTAATAACTCAGCTTCTATAGAGCAGGGGGGACTCGAGGATATGTGCGACGGCCTCTGCGTGTGCCCCTGACAACTTGTAAACCTACTTGGCGTTTGTTCCTCAATGCATCTTAGCTGTACTGTGTGCTTCTACAACAATGCCTGGCCAAGCTCCCCAGCACTGCCGCTACTTAGTATGTATGTGCAAGTAGCCTGGTGGAAGGTTGACTGTGGTGTGGCCCCTTGTGCTGCTCACCTTACTTGGAGCTCCTGGAAACATGTCTGCTTCTGTCGGACGTCTGAGCTCAAGCCCCGTGCTTCTGCTTGCACACACATGCGCATGTGTGCACCACCCAATGTGGCCAGGTTTCAGTAGTACTCGGCCCATGTCTGCTGGGAAAGGGAGTCTGGAGGCTCATTTTCCTGCAGAAAGGGCATAACAGATATTAATAAGGCTGGAAAGTTCCCTGTGTGTGTGTCATGCTTGTTGTCACTGGGCCATGTTTGAGACCTACATCCGAACTCCTCCCACCATCAGTGTGACTTTGACAGCCAAAGGGTGCAGGCTACTGTCTACAGCATGAAGTGCATCAAGCACACATACAGGAAAGAAAAGAACATACATCACAATCAACATCAATTAATGGAGATATCAATCATGTACTCACCCAAATTGATTGCAGACATACCATGGAGAAAACCCACTTAATCCCCACTAGGGGTGTTACCACAAGTAGTACAGCAGCAGACAGGCCACAGATATGATGAAAGTCCAATGCCCTTGTGTAAATGGTTGTTACACCGAACCATCCTTGCAAGCCCATGGATAAGGGAAGCAGGAGTGGCATATGTGAGTCAGGACCCCAATCTGGAAACACATAGATGACGAAGCTTGAAGGGCCCAGCTGGAACAATGCACAATAGACAAGCAATTTTAAGCTATATTAACTAATTAAACTAACTATAAAAAACCTATATTACCTAATTAAACTAGCTATCAAAAACCATATTGACTATTTAAACTAACTATAAAAATCAAAAATAGCCACATACGACAGGGGGAAGGCACCCAGGAGGGGGGAGGTACAGGATGCACCTCAACACCCACATGCAATGATGTTGAGACAAAAAAAAACCTCCATGGACTCTACGCCGGCACAGCCCGACCTGTGTGAGAGATAAGCCGTCGTCCTCATCACCCTCTGGGCGAAAAGGTTGATGTGGCACAGTAATCTGACCACGCCTATGCGCAGCCTGCCCCATCGTCATCAGCAAGTCTGCGGGACGGGTGAGCCTGGTTCTGTGCGGCAATGACACGTAGGTCAGCATGTAGAACCTCATGTGATACGCGTGCTTCCTCTTACAAGGTAACACATGTAACACAGAGTTTTTCCTGCATGGCCTGGCTGGACAACTGGTACACCTACCGGCAAGCATGTAGCTCAGCCAAGATGGTATTCTCTAGCTGCTCCAACCTCTCCTCTGACCGCTTCCTCTGGGACATCAAGAGCACACCCAGAGTAGATCTCAGGGATTCATAGTCAACCCTCATGGCCTCCATGTGTGCCTCTGCATGAGCAGCAATTGCTTGACGCAAAGACACCATTTCAGCCCGATGTGCCCTGTCCGAGGCCGCCATGCCCAGCCTGAGCGAGCGGGCCGTGGAGTGTGTCGCCCGCTGCTGGAGTTCCACCTGCCTAGCAGGGGGGAGCACAGATTGGGCCACACATTCCATGCTCTCAGCGATGTTATCAATTGCTGCCCCTGGTGTTCTGAATTGGCAACCATGGCTTGCTCCCACTCAGTATACCCCAGTGTCGTGCCGCCACCACGTTGCTGGGCTTGACACCTGCGGGGCCCAAGGAGCCGACGTCCTTGTTCGGTTGTCACCACCTGCGCCTGCAGGACTGCATTCCTCCGTTGACGTGATGCCCCAGGCACATCAGCAACTGGTGTGGAGGGTGACCCTGTGTCCCGATCCACCACAGGCGGAGGGTCCACCACCGTCTGGCTCCTCAGTGCAGGTGTCGCGGACAGAGGAGCATCCACATCAGAATCACTCACCGTTGACAAATGGACCCGACGCACATCCAACTGAACATTGTAGTCAGAGTGATCATCCGGGCTAGACTTATTGCTAGCCCTAGACAAGATGGTCTGGAACACAAGTGGGTTCTTGTGGTCTACCACCCCATCACCCCACTTGTGCTGGGTTGCTGGTGTGATAGCAACCCTGTGCCTGGCATGACAACATCATCCTCTGGCTCTATTGCGTCATCATCTGAAAAGTGGAAAAAAATAAACATTTGTACACATGTCTGAAGCACATAACACACAAAAACACATAGACATCACATTGACAGCCAACACATGAAGCAGACATGTCACACACAAATGAGAACCTGGCATGCATTCAGTGGCCTTGATATGCAAACACATTCCAAAAGCAGAAAAGGATGTGTCTAAATAGCAAAGCCTACACAAGTACAAAATGTAGTATATGAACTCCATCAGACACCACCTCTGTCAGGCACATATCACAGGCAGAAAAGACAGATGGCAACTAAGAGATGCAACACACCATAAGCATGTCTGAACTGCAAATTGATTACTGCTGCAAGTGAATCTAAACACACAATGACACAGGTAACATACATGTAGACATGCATCACTAAAGCACCATCAGCAATATAGCTCCATCCATCTGCAGCTCGGCCCGTACCGGGTGGCATGGCCCATGTAGATATAGTGAATGTCCCAAGCAAAGCAAGGGCCTGCAACTAGGCACGAGGGATCATAACGCCCAGTACCGTCTGTGCCGCAGGACATGAGGACTCCACAACACCTCTCAGGGCCTGATTGAGCACATTGGGCTATGAATGTGCCCTATTCCATCATTCCTTGTGTAAAATCTCCACGCCCAGGACCCACCATATTAGCTAAGTGGGCCTGGGCATACACACACTGCACAACAGTGAACCTTCAGGATCATGCGAGTTCCACATAACGTACGCAATGCAGAAATCTCACCAGCATAAACGTCAATAAACTACATATTAGTCAGTCAACAAAAAAGCTGCGGAAGACACATGTGTAAATGAACACATTCACAAACACATAAGTGAGTACTCGCAATGTTGCACTACACAACGTTGAAGCTGCTTGCATATGTACATGTGAAAGTGTTAAAAAACACCCATTTCCCCATACTCCTGTATTGTGAACATGACCAGCATCCAATACACCAAAGCAAGCAGCTATAACGCTGCTTGCTTTGATGTATGTGGAAGTGCACACATACACACGTGAATGAAGCTCCACAGTCATTACAACCCGATTGGCAGGCTACATTCAATCAGCACCCTATGCCAGTTGGTATTGGCCGCAGGTTGACCAGTCAACCTATCTAAACAACCACTAGGGAGTTCCAATACTGAGTACATGTGTCACAGGATGCACCTGTGCCGTGGCATTCATGACAGAGAAGGGATGAAAATCTGACCATACATGCCAGGTCACTTTGACATTGCATCAGTGAGTAGGCATGTAGAACGGTGTAACACGGCTCAGAAGTGGGTTGATGCAGTGCAGAACATGTGTGCATTATCCACTATCTACATGAACAAGTACATTATGATGTCTGTCAATAAACGTGAAGGCAGTGTAAGGGCAAGTTCAGGAATCACGTGCAATTAGCATGCAATGGGTTGCATGGCTACAGCAAACCCCCCACCCAAGTGAAAATGCAGGGAGGCATTGCATGGCAGCGAAAGGGTGACCAGAGACCTGTGTATTGGCAGACAGTGTTGACTAGCGTCAATTGCATCATCTGAGTCAACTGGCAACACAGCATATGATAATGGGACAGTAAGCAGGGCACATGATGAACCCTCAATAGTACACCCATGTGTGCAGAAGCAACTACACCAGTTGAACAGAGTCAGGGGGCCTGAAACAGGGGGAGGCCTGTGCCCCACACAGACTGTGACACCCTAAACATGTGTGTGATGCAGGACTGAGCCAGAATGGGCATGGAATGAATGATCAAATGCCATGAAATGTAGGTCATCCTGGACACGTACTACAATGATCATCCAGTCAAGGACACATAAGGGCATACATGTAATGCACACGGAGCATGAATGGACACTCATGTCCCTGCAGAGCATCTGCCATCTGCACAGTCCAAGTGAGACACCCTGTGTCAAGGACAGAGGATGTACACCAGTTGAGGAGCAAGGGAGCATGCCTACATGGAGTACCCACATGCAGGCAGAAGACACATGCACATCAGTCATGCAATGACATAGTCCCAGTGCTGAGAGGAAAGATACCCCAGGCAACATGCAGAAGGGCCAGTGAGCTGGAACATGGACCGGAGGGGCAGCTGGGTGACTAGCATGTGAGTAGGCTGCAAGTGTGGTGATGAGGACAGACCCCGTCCGCTCTACATGTCTAGCATCCTGCACAGCAGTCACACATCAATGAAGCATTGCATGACTTGCACATGAGAATCATGTACACATGACATGTAGTGGCAGTCAAGCAAGGCACATCACACAAGCAAACCACACATGGCCTCGACAAACATGTGACAACACTCACTGGAAGGGGCATCAAAGTCCAGCATCTCTCCCACTCGTTGGACCAATCCTGCTGGTATGAACTCTGCAACAACTGACTCGTGCGAAGTGAGGTCTTCCTCCTCAGGTGGTGGCCCACTGCCAGTCACCAGAGTCATGTTGTAATTAGAGGCACGCTTCGCCTTAGCAGTGCGTCTGAGTTCATCCCAAAGCTTTTTGCACTTTTGAGCTGTGCGCACCTCATGGCCAAATGTACTCACACAATCCGCAACTTGCTTCCAGTGGGACATACGATGGGCAGCCGTAGTGTGACAATTTGGCCCCACTAGCATATCACGGCACGTAGTCCACAAGGAAGTCCATTTCCTTCACGCAGAAAGGCTTCTTCCTCGACATACCGGAGGCCAGAGCTGTGTCTGGGGTCCCAGCCTCTACTTCAGGTGCAACCTTCCTCCTCTTGGGCATTAGTCCGGACCCTGACTGGCAAATGCCGCCCTAATCAGTATGGGCAGTGGCGCTAGTGGATTGAACCAACAGAGTGGCAGGTGGAACAAGGATGGAAGCCCTCAATTGCGCCAGTGGCTGCTGGGTGTCCTGGAATGGACCCTGCACAGAAACATCTGCTGTGCCAGGGTCATTTCCCGGGACTGTCCTGGATGGTAGACTCACAACCGGGCTGGTGTCGGCTGCATCTGCCCATGTACTTGCCAACACCTGGCTGCTCGGGGCAGCAGATGACAATACTGCCCCAGGGACACGTGCATCGGTCAGGACAGCCCTGCGTGCACTTATGGTGTGCTTCCTGACCTCCTGGAAATCTTCCGGGGACTCTTCAGGTGCCAACGCAGCCTGCGCTGGCAGACCCTGAGCCTGGGTGGTGGTGTCCACAGCTGCACCTGCAGCTACCACTACCCTTGGGCCCGTGGCAGTCGCTGAAACGGACTGCCGGGTCACATGGGCGCCAGTGCCAGATGCAAGAACTACATCTCTCGGAGCCGCAGGGGGTGGTGGCATGACAGCACCGACATGTGGCACAACATCGTGCCAAACTGGCGCACAACTGCCTCTTCCCCCTCTGCAGCCACCCTGGACACCCTATAGTCCCTCTACTCCCTGGTCACCCCGGCCACGTCCCTGACCATGCCCGCCACGTGGAGTACACCCAGCTGAGGCGCCCCTCACCTTTCGTGGCCTCCCAGCCATGCCACAGATGTACTAGTGCAAGCACAGATGTAGTAGTGCCAATGGGAGGTGTACACAACAATTGTCCTGGGAAATTGGGGTGAAGGGGGTGGGATATAAGATGTTAACAGCACCCCTGCACCTGCAAGGCTGTATGTGACCCCGGTAGCCACGTGTGTGGAATTAACCTCCTGCAGTACGCGGTGGAACCCAGGGACACAAAAATACGTACGCTTGGGACACGCAGGCTACAATGACCTCGAAAATGGAACGCGATACACATGGGGGCCCGCTGTGGGAAAAATAGCGTGCGCGACTCACCGTCTAACTAGCGTGATTATGAAAAACAGGAGTAGCCAATACCCCCGCCAAAAGAAGATACGTCCTTGATCTGCTGTGAAGTTGTGTTGGCGCGCGAAACAGCACGAAGTAGCAACACACACGTCGTTCTCCACGAAAAGGCACGTACAGTGAACGGCTGGCCCGCTCACCTTTAACCCGTGCTGAGGGAAACACCTGTGCGCGCCACTTCTCTTACACGCTTATGCCCTTTCCCCGGATTACACACATTAACACACGGACGTGCTGTTTTCTCACATGCTGAATCACTATGCACCTGTGATGAGAGGAACGCCCGTGCGTGTTACGTCGCTTACGCGCTAAGGGCCTATTCTCGAATTACACGCTGACATGCTTTTTTTTTCACGTGCCAAATCACTCCGTATCAAGCTGGCCACGCGACAACACACGGAAGACCACACTCCTGCCCAGAAGGCCATTTTCCTGCCCCCAGAGCCCCGAACAGACTCCCACTTGCCATCTGCTGTTGCCTGCCTGCTGGCCACGTGCCCTGCTATTTGGTGCCTGCACGTCAGCCATGTGCAGGGGTCCAGTTACTGTGACCACCCCTGCTGGAACAGAAGACACCTGACTGGTATTCCATCGCTCCACACCCCAGCCCCAGGACCCAGTTGCCCACCCACACCTGCCTCAGGAGTTGCCATGTCCAACACAACACCATCTGGCACCAGTGGCAACACCCAGCAGAGAGGCAGAGGGCTGCCAGCTTCACTGCCAATGAAGTTGGCATCCTGGTGGAGCAAGTCCTGGGGCATTATGATGCCCTTTTCGGAAGTTCACGTGGCAACAATGAAGGAAGGAAGAGGATCTGGAAGGACATCGGGGCTGCCATCCACATGGAGGGGGTGGCAGGCCGCGACATGCAACACATCCGGAAGCGCTGGGAGGACTTCAGGTCCAGGACCCTCAGCAAGGCCCGTTGCCTCTTGAAGGCAGCGCATGCAGAGGGGTGCCGGGCCCACCTTACCAACATCCAGATGAGGGTCCTGAAACGCATACACCCAGCGCTCCACCTGTAGGTCCTTGAGAGGCAGACCTGCCCGGAGTTGAGCGGTAAGTGTCCATGCATACTGATTGAATGCAGTGCATGTTGAGGTGTGCCATGAGTGTGCAGGTTAGACATATGTCTTGAAAGGCCCATGAATGGATGTGTATGTACAGGGACATGAGCCTGCCGCATGTGAGTCCAGTCATGTGTGAGGCAAATCAATGGTGTATGTGTTCAAATGCATGATGCCCAAATGCATGTGTGAGTGCACACATGTTTCCATTTCTGTGTATGTACTGCGGCATGTTTGTGGTGTTCCACCTTCATGTATGTGCACAATGTACATGTGCGTGTGTATGTATTTGACATATGTGCCACTGTGATACACCATGGATGCATGTGACACTGACATGTAGGAGGCTGATTTGCAGATGTGACATGGATGCCGAGCATTTCACTGCGACAGGTGGTGGAGATGTACAGATGCATGTATGTCTGGTGGCATGTGTGCATGTGTTCAGCATTGCCTTTGTTGCATGTGATGTCGGGCTAACCTTCCGATGCACATGCTATTGTATGTGTATGGATGGTGCTGCCTGTTGCAACATTCCTGTTGATTTGCGCATGTGTGTGGGTTCAAATGAAATGTGTGTTGGGGAGTGCGATGCCATGTGTGAAGTGTGACACTGCCACTCATGTGCAACTGTCATGTGTGTATCACACCATTGTACAGTGCCCTGATGCCTGTGTTCTGTCTCTCCCTGTGTGCAGCGTCAACTGATGAAGAGGGCGGAGACGGTGCTGTGGAGCACAGCGGCAGGGATCCCACCGCCAGCCAGAGACGCAAGGCCCAGCTCCCCTCCCATGTTGTCATCTTGTCGGGGGGTGAGGAGTCTGGAGCTGCAGCCGCGGCCACAGCTGCCGAGGGTAGGTCCAAGAGGCAGAGGTCGGAGGTGGACTCCTCGGCAGTAGAAGGGGCAGCTGAGACCCCACAGGGGCCTATGGAGGAAGATGGCACAGAGTCATCCAGGTTGGTGGGGGGTTTGGTTGAGGAGGAGGCTGTGGAAAGCCCGCGAACGGGTTGGAGGGGGGATTCCACTGGTGCTAGTGGGGCAGAACAGGGTGTTAGGTAAGATTTCCACAGAGTTGGTAAATCTTCCTTTCCTGGTTCAACTCCAGAACTTTTTGCTTTTCTAGTGGGATATTTTTCATTAATACCTCAGTGAGTGGGAACCTTTTTCCACACTCACCTAATCTTTAACTCTTTTTATGGATGTCATTGTTAAGACTCTCCATAGTGTCTTTTTAAAGTTATCATGTCTAACAACTTATTGGAAATAAGTGGTGTTGTTGCGGGGTTGCCCTAGGGGCTCCCCATTTAACTTTCTTGTGCTAACCTTGAGTGAACTACAATTCCCAAGGGTAGAAAGGATCTTTGGATCCATTTTACATTTTATTCTGTGAAACCAGCACACTCCACCTTATGTGGAGTGCTGGGGAGATACAATGTATACCCTTTCACATTAAAACTGTAGCAATCCTGTTACAGTGACAAGCTTACTTTTAATGGCTGGCGGCAGTGATACATTTTACTAATTTCGTGCACCTTTACTGCGGGCTGTAATCACAGCTGCAGTAAAGGCACCTATGGGTGCTCATTTTAGCAAAATGGCCCCTGTCTTCTTTTTCTGCCATTTTAGTGTTTCTTGTTATTTCTTGTTACCTTCCCCTGACATCCAGGGCGGGAAATTCCTTTGTTTGAGTTTTGTCTTTGGAGGGAGTCCCCTGGACACCCCACCTAGGCTCCAGTCAGTCTGTAAGCACATGAAGTGGGGGAGGAGTCCAAAACTTCCCCCTCCTTTGTTTTACGCCTTCCTTCAACTGGGACAAATCCCAGTGGGGTGCTGGCTGTCCTGATTGGACAACCAGACGCCCCTTTTCTTGTAAAATGCGGGGAGATAATGCAGAGCTTGTGCTGTAGTTCCTGATAAATACTGGAAACCTGGAAGCTGAAGTCATGTCGACCACTGGAACAGAAAACCGAAGAGGATGACGAAGGAAAAGCGGTGGGAATGATTTCCAGCGACCGGAGAGCCTGCTATGTAACTGGAGCCTGCTGCAGCCCTTCCTTCCAATCGAACTGGGGTCTCCGAAAACGAAGACCCGAACCCAGAGCTGGTGCGAATCACTAGACTCAAGAAGACCTGCATTTTGATCCATCCCATGGGTTGCTGCGACCTTGCAATACCCTGTGACATCCAGCCATTCTGCGGTGCACGGCCTTCCGAATTCCGAATCTTGCGGAAACTTTGTGGGCATCCTGTGTATCTCAATAGACACAAATCGAGTCCAAAATGTCCCCTCACAAGAGTGCTGGACCTTTTAAATGACGAAAATTCAACCGTGATTTTCGGTAATCTTCTGTGCTCCTTGAAAAGATCCCTGCTGCAAAGTCCCTTCTGAGGTCTTGTGTTCAGTCTCCAGGGCACGGAATCCACTTCATTGCTGAGCTACTGTGTTGGCTTGGGTAAATACTCTCGTTAAGCTTGCTGGGATTTCTGTGTAGTCCTAGTGTGTTTTCTGTGATTGGGAGGTCCCTCATCCAGTGCACCCAGTCCCACTGCTAGAATCCTGCTGGGGTGTCTTCTGTGAAGCCCCTGGACCCTCTTCTAACCCTAGAAGTAAAGTACAGACCTGTTCGCCAGTTTTCCTAAGGAAACTCTGACTTTTGCTACTGAAGAACATATTCTAACACTGCCTGTTGGTCACTAGTCATAGTGACCCCTCCTTCTGCCACTGAGAACACTCATGCTCCAAGAATAAGGGAACCTCTTTGAAGGGATTGGGAATTCTGTCTAGAAAAGAAATCAAGCATTTTCCTTACTTGTAAAGAATTGGTGGGTAATAGTAATTCTCAGAGTGAACAGTTACAAAAGTTCTTACTGATCTTGAATGTGTGTTGCACTATTCTTAAAAGTATGGTTAACATCTGTTCTTCCTTAGCCACTGTTTTACCAGTCTAAAAGAAAGTAGATGTAAAGGTATTTCACTCTCCTGTGATTAGGTTATGCCTCTTTACAAAAGTAATGTGTTGGTTTCACCAGATTATTCCTGAAGAGTAATTGTATGAGTGTCCCCCAACTGGGTCTTGCTTCCTCTTACTTGCTTCTAACCTGTCCTCAATAAGTCTACATTAGGTTGTTGCCTACATAGAATAACTATTCAGTAGATTGTGACATTGGGTTTTACTTTCCCCTTCATTGTGAAGTTAAAGTATTTGGGTTTTACTTACCTTGTGTTAGCTGTGTGCCATCCAAAACAAGTTACCAGAGTTATTGCTTACCTCAGTCTGGGGATTCCCTGATTTCCAAAGCATCTGTAATTGTATATTACCACCTTAGGTTTTACTCACCTTGTATAACTGTGTGTTATGACAAAAGTAGTTATAGGTTTCTACTGCACCAAGAATAAGTGTTTCACTATTCACCAAAAAGTATATTGTTGAGTTGAGTGTTTATGTGATTTGTTCCAAGACTCACTGTACAACTGGAAGGCCTGCTGCCCTTGTATTACCAAAAGTAATCTGAAAGTAACCATCGGTCTTTTACTCCCAAAGAATAGGTTTGACCTATTCTAAAAGTGTATAACAAGATTTTGACTTCGCTAGAACTACTGTTAGGTGTTCCAAATAAGGTTAATACCCAGGTCTGTGTACTTTCAAGTATAGTGGTGCGTTTTATATTGTGATTTCATATAATGTGTTAGTACTTACTTAACCCCTAGATTTATCTGGGCCTACCTGTATTTAAATAAATCCTTTATTTTTACAATACATAGTGGTTCAGTGTTTCTTTGGATCATTTGTATTACATTTCACTTGTACTGTATCTACTGCCCGCTCTCCCTCCTAAGATAAGCCTGGATGCTCTGTCTATGCTACCCCGCACTCAGGTGGTACAGCCTTATACTAAGAGTGGAATCTTGTACTGCCTCAGTAGAATGGTTTTCCTAAGCCCTTAGCTGGACTTCAGAAAAACTGCCCTAACACTGTTGGCATGCTCTGGGATAAAGGTGGATTACATTACATTGACTATTGATATACTTTGTGTCCAAAGGAAACCATCCAGTAGGTTTGGTTCAGCCAAGGTAAAGTGTACTTATTGTATTTAACACAAGAACCAACACCATGGCCTGCTTTAGGCCTGAGTACTATTCTTATGCTGCAATGGAAAATGTGGTCACAATGTGTATAGAGAAGGGCCTCAATTGTGAAGGAAGTAAGCTTGAATTATTACAAAGGTTATGGTACCATATGCATGGTTTCAGTGAACCTATGTCCACTTCTAACAATATTGCTGGGAGTGAGGGCAATGAGGGTTCAGACAGCTGTCCAAACTCCTCAGAGGAGGAATGTGAGGGTTCCAATGAGGATGATATTAGTTCACCTCCCTCCCCTTCTTTTGCCTCTACCTTACTGCCTAACATGTGCTCTGAGATACCTAAGGAACTGAAAATAAGAACATTCCTGTGGAAAAACAATTTGGAAATGTGGGAATATGGGAAAAAGTATAACAGGTCTGTAGAAGACAGTTTTCTGCACCACTCTTCTTTTTCCAGGTTTTCTGTGTCTACAGCTTTGAGGTTCCCAGAATTGTTGAGTCAGTATCAGATGAAGTATGACATTGTTGTATGGCTGAAAACTTTCGACCTCACTTGTAAAAGGTTTGGTCTGTATGAGAGTGATAGAATACCCTGGGTTATTTTTAGACTTCCAAAGATAGACTACCAAGTGCTCTTGGATTTACATGAAGTAGAAAGAGGTAACGGGGATAGTGTAAAAACAGCTCTCATGGATAGATATAAGAAGACAGCTTCTCCATATCTAAACCTCTTAAGGGACTCTGAGAATAGAAGTAGGTAAAAAAGTGCTGTCTCCTCATCCCTTAAGAAATCTGTCAATACTGAGTATAGCAGTAAAACTGTGGCCTTAGACTCAGCTGAGCCCCCTTGTAAAAAGGCTGAGGCTTTTAACCTTGAAGTAAGAGATGTCCCCTTAGGAGACCCCTCCTTAGAGATAAAAGGCATTAACTGCCACTCTGAAGGGCACATTGGTGTAGCACCCATAAATTCAAATAGGGACAAAGCCCCTAGATCCCACAAAGCTAGAGGTCACTCCTGTGACCCCACCTTTAGCTGCTGCTAAGGGGATATAGCCCCTTGAAAAACCACATATAGTGGAAGTGGTTCAACTAGTCCCCAGAAACTTAAAAACTTCTGTCCAAGTACCAATATGGTGTAATACCAGTAACCAGGTCACTGTTGTGACCCCACCTTAGGTTAACCCTGAGTTAAAAGAACCTCTTGAAAACCCAACTAGAGTGGAAGTGGTTCACCCTGTGGATAGAAACTTATATATTCCTGTACAATCTATAACACTGTGTAAAAACTTTGTTGAAACTGACAGGAACCTTAGTGTTCATGTCACACACCCTGTGTGATGTATGTCCTATAGAATAAAGGCCCCTTCAGTTAAAACTGTAGTGGCTGAACCATTTTAAAACCCACTTACTGTAGAAGTGGTTCCTAATACTCAAAACCTGGATTCACCTGAAAGCCCACTTACAGTGGAGGTGATCCAGATGGATGTACAAAGCTTAGGTGTTTTTAACAACCCTAAGAGGGCAAGGAGTTCCCTTGACCCCAAGGTAGGAATTGAGTTTTCTCCTTTAGTTCAGAGTGCCCAGAATGAAACTTCTGGGCCTGAAGAACTGAAAACCAAAAAGAGTTATGAGAAACCTAAGAATAGCTTTCTTACTAGGCCTTGTAATAAAAAGCCTGTGACTCCAACTACGCCTACAGGAGAGATGGATAGGTGTTCTGACAAGCCTAGGATCTCTGTTTCAAGAGACCACTCTAAACCTGTGGGATCCTCTACGGAGAACCCTACTGGAAGTCCTAATGTTAGCAGGGCAACCTCTAACAAAGGCAAATCAAAATCTTGAATATTAGGGAAATGGGAGCCCAAACCATGCTCTATCATTTCAGTTCCAATTCTAAAGTCTTTGACCCACACTGCTTCTGAGGAAGGGGTGGATAGACAAGTTGGAAACCTAACTAGGCCTTTGAGGACTGGTAAACCTCAGAGCTGGTGGAATTCCAGAAAAGATATGTCTAAGGCTAAACCCCTTGACATTGTGGGCTCTTCTGCTGAAAACCCCCTTATAAATCCTAGTGTTAGAAGGGAAAACCCTAACCAAGGTAAAAACATATCTAAGAGGAAGTGGAAGAATGTACAATGCTTTGCTACCACCCCTCCAACTAGGATACATGAGACCCAACCTGCTCATGTGAGAGAGGTGGTGAGGAATCGTGGAGACCCCTCTAGGTCTAAGGGATTTCTTTATAAGAACCCTTTTAAAAAGCCTATTGTAGGTTCAGAGGTTGTCACAACTTCTGAGGGACTGTTTCATCAGATCCCCTATACTTTAGACAAGAGTAAAGTCCCCAACACTACTTGTAAGTCATATAGTTTGCAAATGATAACTAATATAAGAAAAAGTATCAGAGCAAGGGTTACAAAAAGATTGCTAGTGACTCAGCAAACAGTTTAACTGACTTGAAACAAGAGATCCATCCAGGTGAGGATCAGCTTCTCCTGTTCCTTAGCATGGTGGGACGAGTGTTAGGTAAGATTTCCACAGAGATGGAAAATCTTCCTTTCCTGGTTCAACTCCAGAACTTTTAGCTTTTCTAGTGGGATATTTTTCATTAATACCTCAGTGAGTGGGAACCTTTTTCCACACTCACCTAATCCCTAACTCGTTTTATGGATGTCACTGTTAAGACTCTCCATAATGTCTTTTTAAAGTTATCATGTCTAACAACTTATTGGCAATAAGTGCCTGTTGTTGCTGGGTTGCCCTAGGGGCTCCCCATTTCAATTTCTTATGCTAACCCTGAGTGAATTACAGTTCCCAAGGGTAGAAAGGATCTTTGGATTCCGTTTACATTTTTTCTGTGAAACCAGCACACCCCACCTTATGTGGAGTGCTAGGGAGAGACAATGTATCCCCTTTCACATTAAAACTGTAACAATTCTGTTACAGTGACAAGCTTACCTTTAATGGCTGGTGGCAGTGATACCTTTTACTAATTTGGTGCACCTTTACCGCAGGCTGTAATCACAGCTGCAGTAAAGGCACTTATGGGTGCTCATTTTACCAAAATGGCCCCTGTCTTCTTTTTCTGCCATTTTAGTGTTTCTTGCTATTTCCTGTTCCTTCCCCTGACATCCAGGGTGGGAAATTCCTCTGTTTGCGTTTTGTCTTTGGAGGGAGTCCCCTGGACACCCCGCCCAGGCTCCAGTCAGTCTGTAAGCATAGGAAGAGGGGGAGGAGTCCAAAACGTCCCCCTCCTTTGTCTTACGCCTTCCTTCAACTGGGACAAATCCCAGTGTGGGGCTGGCTGTCCTGATTGGACAACCAGATTCCCCGTTTCTTATAAAATGCAGGGAGAGAATGCAGAGGTTGTGCTGTAATTCCTGATAAATACTGGAAACCTGGAAGCTGAAGTCATGTTGACCATTGGAACAGAAAATCGAAGAGGATGATGAAGGAAAAGTGGTGGTAATGATTTCCAGCGACCAGAGAGCCTGCTGTGTAACCAGAGTCTGCTGCAGCCCTTACTTCCAATGAACCTGGTGTCTCTGAAAACAACAACCCAAACCCAGAACCTGGTTACACTCACTTGACTCAAGAGGACCTGCATTTTGAGCTATCCCACGGGTTGCTGCGATCGTGCGTTCTTGCAATACCCCAATACCCTGGGAACTCCAGCCACTGTGTGGTGCACAGTCTTCCAAATTCTGAATCTCGCTGAACCTTCGTGGGAATCGTGGTGTATCTCCAGAGACACAAATCGAGTCCAAAAAGTCCCCTCACAAGAGTGCTGGACCTTTTAAACAACGAGAATTCAACCGCTATTTTCTGTCTTCTTCTATGCTCCTTGAAAAGGCGCAAAATATGCAGAAACGCATTCAGCCATGACAGAAATCTTGCCTAGAGCCTTCTTCATTGATCCCTGCTGCAAAGTCCCTTCTGAGGTCTTGTGTTCAGTCTCCAGGACAAGGAATCCACTGACTGGGTATTTGGCTGCAGTCCCTGAAGTTCCCCTGCTGCAATCTCTTCTTCATTGCTGAGGTACTGTGTTGGCTTGGGTATATACTTAGCTTAAGCCTGTTGGGATTTCTGTGTAATCCTGGGGTGTTTTCTGTGATTGGGAGGTCCCTCCTCCAGTACACCCAGTCCCACTGCTAAAATCCTGCTGGGTTGTCTTCTGTGAAGCCCCTGGACCATCATCTAACCCTAGAAGTAAAGTACTCACCTGTTTGCCAGTTTTCCTAAGGAAACTCTGACTTTTGCTACTAAAGAACTTATTCTAACACTGCCTGTTGGTCACTAGTCCTAGTGACCCCCACTTCTGCCACTGAGAACACTCATGCTCCAAGAATAAGGGAAAGACTATTAAGGGATTGGGACTTCTGCCTAGAAAAGAAATCAAGTGTTTTACTTACTTGTAACGAGTTGGTGGGTAACTGTAATTCTCAGAGTGAACAGTTACAAAAGTTCTTACTGATCATGAATGTGTGATGCACTATTCTTAAAAGTATGGTTAACATCTGTTCTTCCTTAGCCACTGTTTTACCAGTCTAAAAGAAATTAGATGTAAAGGTATTTTACTCTCCTGTGATTAGGTTGTGCCTCTTTACAAAAGTAATGTGTTGGTTTCACCAGATTATTCCTGAAGGGTAATTGTATGAGTGTCCTCCAACTGTTTGTATCACCAGGTTAGTCCTGTTTGGATAACAGCATGAGTGTCCCCCAACTGGGTCTTGCTTCCTCTGACTTGCTGCTAGCCTGTCCTCAATAAGTCTACATGAGGTTGTTGCCTACCTAGAATAACTATTCAGTAGATTGTGACATTGGGTTTTACTTTCCCCTTCATTGTGAAGTTAAAGTATGTGGGTTTTACTTACCTTGTGTTAGCTGTGTGCCATCCGAAACAAGTTACCAGAGTTACTGCTTACCTCAATCTGGGGTTCCCTGATTTCCAAAGCATCTGTAATTGTATATTACCGCCTTAGGTTTTACTCACCAGGTATAACTGTGTGTTATGACAAAAGTAGTTATAGGTTTCTACTGCACCTAGAATAAGTGGTTCACTATTCGCCAAAAAGTATATTGTTGTGTTGACTGTTTATGTGATTTGTTCCAAGAATCACTGTACAACTGGAAGGCCTACTGCCCTTGTATTACCAAAAGTAATCTGCAAGTAACCATTGGTCTTTTACTCCCAAAGAATAGGTTTGACCTATACTAAAAGTGTATAACAAGATTTTGACTTCGCTAGAACTACTGTTAGGTGTTCCAAATAAGGTTAATACTCGGGTCTGTGTACTTTCAAGTATAGTGGTGTGTTTTATATTATGATTTCATATAATGTGTTAGTACTTACTTAACCCCTAGATTTATCTGGGCCTACCTGTATTTAAATAAATCCTTTATTTTTACAATACATAGTGGTTCAGTGTTTCTTTGGATCATTTGTATTACAATTTCACTTGTACTGTATCTACTGCCCGCTCTCCCTCCTAAGATAAGCCTGGCTGCTCTGTCTATGCTACCCCGAACTCAGGTGGTACAGCCTTATACTAAGAGTGGAATCTTGTACTGCCTCAGTAGAATGGTTTTCCTAAGCCCTTAGCTGGACTTCAGAAAAACTGCCCTAACACTGTTGGCATGCTCTGGGATAAAGGTGGATTACATTACATTGACTATTGATATACTTTGTGTCCAAAGGAAACCATCCAGTGGGTTTGGTTCAGCCAAGGTAAAGAGTACTTATTGTATTTAACACAAGAACCAACACCATGGCCTGCTTTAGGCCTGAGTACTATTCTTATGCTGCAATGGAAAATGTGGTCACAATGTGTATAGAGAAGGGCCTCAATTGTGAAGGAAGTAAGCTTGAATTATTACAAAGGTTATGGGACCACATGCATGGTTTCAGTGAACCTATGTCCACTTTTAACAATATTGCTGGGAGTGAGGGCAATGAGGGTTCAGACAGCTGTCCAAACTCCTCAGAGGAGGAATGTGAGGGTTCCGATGAGGAGGATATTAGTTCACCCCCCTCCCCTTCTTTTGCCTCTACCTTACTGCCTAACATGTGCTCTGAGATACCTAAGGAACTGAAAATAAGAACATTCCTGTGGAAAAACAATTTGGAAATGTGGGAATATGGGAAAAAGTATAACAGGTCTGTAGAAGACAGTTTTCTGCACCACTCTTCTTTTTCCAGGTTTTCTGTGTCTACAGCTTTGAGGTTCCCAGAATTGTTGAGTCAGTATCAGATGAAGTATGACATTGTTGTATGGCTGAAAACTTTCGACCTCACTTGTAAAAGGTTTGGTCTGTATGAGAGTGATAGAATACCCTGTGTTATTTTTAGACTTCCAAAGATAGACTACCAAGTGCTCTTGGATTTACATGAAGTAGAAAGAGGTAACTGGGATAGTGTAAAAACAGCTCTCATGGATAGATATAAGAAGACAGCTTCTCCATATCTAAACCTCTTAAGGGACTCTGAGAATAGAAGTAGGTAAAAAAGTGCTGTCTCCTCATCCCTTAAGAAATCTGTCAATACTGAGTATAGCAGTAAAACTGTGGTCTTAGACTCAGCTGAGCCCCCTTGTAAAAAGGCTGAGGCTTTTAACCTTGAAGTAAGAGATGTCCCCTTAGGAGACCCCTCCTTAGAGATAAAAGGCATTAACTGCCACTCTGAAGGGCACATTGGTGTAGCACCCATAAATTCAAATAGGGACAAAGCCCCTAGATCCCACAAAGCTAGAGGTCACTCCTGTGACCCCACCTTTAGCTGCTGCTAAGGTGATAGAGCCCCTTGAAAAACCACATATAGTGGAAGTGGTTCAACTAGTCCCCAGAAACTTAAAAACATCTGTCCAAGTACCAATATGGTGTAATACCAGTAACCAGGTCACTGTTGTGCCCCCACCTTCAGTTAACACTGAGTTAAAAGAACCTCTTGAAAACCCAACTAGAGTGGAAGTGGTTCACCCTGTGGATAGAAACTTATATATTCCTGTACAATCTATAACACTGTGTAAAAACTTTGTTGAAACTGACAGGAACCTTAGTGTTCATGTCACACACCCTGTGTGATGTATGTCCTAGAGAATAAAGGCCCCTTCAGTTAAAACTGTAGTGGCTGAACCATTTGAAAACCCACTTACTGTAGAAGTGGTTCCTAGAACTCAAAACCTGGATTCACCTGAAAGCCCACTTACAGTGGAGGTGATCCAGATGGATGTACAAAGCTTAGGTGTTTTTAACAACCCTAAGAGGGCAAGGAGTTCCCTTGACCCCAAGGTAGGAATTGAGTTTTCTCCTTTAGTTCAGAGTGCCCAGAATGAAACTTCTGGGCCTGAAGAACTGAAAACCAAAAAGAGTTATGAGAAACCTAAGAATAGCTTTCTTACTAGGCCTTGTAATAAAAAGCCTGTGACTCCAACTACTCCTACAGGAGAGATGGATAGGTGTTCTGACAAGCCTAGGATCTCTGTTTCAAGAGACCACTCTAAACCTGTGGGATCCTCTACAGAGAACCCTACTGTAAGTCCTAATGTTAGCAGGGCAACCTCTAACAAAGGCAAATCAAAATCTCGAATATTAGGGAAATGGGAGCCCAAACCATGCTCTATCATTTCAGTTCCAATTCTAAAGTCTTTGACCCACACTGCTTCTGAGGAAGGGGTGGATAGACAAGTTGGAAACCTAACTAGGCCTTTGAGGACTGGTAAACCTCAGAGCTGGTGGAATTCCAGAAAAGATATGTCTAAGGCTAAACCCCTTGACATTGTGGGCTCTTCAGCTGAAAACCCCCTTATAAATCCTAGTGTTAGAAGGGAAAACCCTAACCAAGGTAAAAACATATCTAAGAGGAAGTGGAAGAATGTACAATGCTTTGCTACCACCCCTCCAACTAGGATACATGAGACCCAACCTGCTCATGTGAGAGAGGTGGTGAGGAATCATGGAGACCCCTCTAGGTCTAAGGGATTTCTTTATAAGAACCCTTTTAAAAAGCCTATTGTAGGTTCAGAGGTTGTCACAACTTCTGAGGGACTGTTTAATCAGATCCCCTATACCTTAGACAAGAGTAAAGTCCCCAACACTACTTGTAAGTCATATAGTTTGCAAATGATAACTAATATAAGAAAAAGTATCAGAGCAAGGGTTACAAAAAGATTGCTAGTGACTCAGCAAACAGTTTAACCGACTTGAAACAAGAGATCCATCCAGGTGAGGATCAGCTTCTCCTGTTCCTTAGCATGGTGAGACGAGTGTTAGGTAAGATTTCCACAGAGATGGAAAATCTTCCTTTCCTGGTTCAACTCCAGAACTTTTAGCTTTTCTAGTGGGATATTTTTCATTAATACCTCAGTGAGTGGGAACCTTTTTCCACACTCACCTAATCCCTAACTCGTTTTATGGATGTCACTGTTAAGACTCTCCATAATGTCTTTTTAAAGTTATCATGTCTAACAACTTATTGGCAATAAGTGCCTGTTGTTGCTGGGTTGCCCTAGGGGCTCCCCATTTCACTTTCCTATGCTAACCTTGAGTGAACTAAAGTTCCCAAGGGTAGAAAGGATCTTTGGATCCCGTTTACATTTTATTCTGTGAAACCAGCACACCCCACCTTATGTGGAGTGCTAGGGAGAGACAATGTATCCCCTTTCACATTAAAACTGTAACAATTCTGTTACAGTGACAAGCTTACCTTTAATGGCTGGTGGCAGTGATACCTTTTACTAATTTGGTGCACCTTTACCGCAGGCTGTAATCACAGCTGCAGTAAAGGCACTTATGGGTGCTCATTTTACCAAAATGGCCCCTGTCTTCTTTTTCTGCCATTTTAGTGTTTCTTGCTATTTCTTGTTCCTTCCCCTGACATCCAGGGTGGGAAATTCCTTTGTTTGAGTTTTGTCTTTGGAGAGAGTCCCCTGGACACCCCGCCCAGGCTCCAGTCAGTCTGTAAGCACAGGAAGAGGGGGAGGAGTCCAAAACGTCCCCCTCCATTGTCTTACGCATTCCTTCAACTGGGACAAATCCCAGTGGCGGGCTGGCTGTCCTGATTGGACAACCAGATTCCCCTTTTCTTATAAAATGCAGGGAGAGAATGCAGAGGTTGTGCTGTAAATCCTGATAAATACTGGAAACCTGGAAGCTGAAGTCATGTTGACCATTGGAACAGAAAATCGAAGAGGATGATGAAGGAAAAGTGGTGGTAATGATTTCCAGCGACCAGAGAGCCTGCTGTGTAACCAGAGTCTGCTGCAGCCCTTACTTCCAATGAACCTGGTGTCTCTGAAAACAACAACCCAAACCCAGAACCTAATGCGACTCACTTGACTTAAGAGGACCTGCATTTTGAGCTATCCCACGGGTTGCTGCGATCGTGCGTTCTTGCAATACCCCAATACCCTGGGAACTCCAGCCACTGTGTGGTGCACAGTCTTCTGAATTTTGAAACTCGCTGAAACTTCCTGGGAATCCTGGTGTATCTCCAGAGACACAAATCGAGTCCAAAAAGTCCCCTCACAAGAGTGCTGGACCTTTTAAACAACGAGAATTCAACCGCTATTTTCTGTCTTCTTCTATGCTCCTTGAAAAGGCGCAAAATCTGCAGAAAAGCATTCAGCCATGACAGAAATCTTGCCTAGAGTCTTCTTCATTGATCCCTGCTGCAAAGTCCCTTCTGAGGTCTTGTGTTCAGTCTCCAGGACAAGGAATCCACTGACTGAGTATTTGGCTGCAGTCCCTGAAGTTCCCCTGCTGCAATCTCTTCTTCATTGCTGAGGTACTATGTTGGCTTGGGTATATACTTAGCTTAAGCCTGTTGGGATTTCTGTGTAGTCCTGGGGTGTTTTCTGTGATTGGGAGGTCCCTCCTCCAGTACACCCAGTCCCACTGCTAAAATCCTGCTGGGGTGTCTTCTGTGAAGCCCCTGGACCATCTTCTAACCCTAGAAGTAAAGTACCCACCTGTTTGCCAGTTTTCCTAAGGAAACTCTGACTTTTGCTACTACAGAACTTATTCTAACACTGCCTGTTGGTCACTAGTCCTAATGACCCCCACTTCTGCCACTGAGAACACTCATGCTCCAAGAATAAGGGAAAGACTATTAAGGGATTGGGACTTCTGCCTAGAAAAGAAATCAAGGGTTTTACTTACTTGTAACGAGTTGGTGGGTAACTGTAATTCTCAGAGTGAACAGTTACAAAAGTTCTTACTGATCATGAATGTGTGATGCACTATTCTTAAAAGTATGGTTAACATCTGTTCTTCCTTAGCCACTGTTTTACCAGTCTAAAAGAAAGTAGATGTAAAGGTATTTTACTCTCCTGTGATTAGGTTGTGCCTCTTTACAAAAGTAATGTGTTGGTTTCACCAGATTATTCCTGAAGGGTAATTGTATGAGTCTCCTCCAACTGTTTGTATCACCAGGTTAGTCCTGTTTGGAGAACAGTATGAGTGTCCCCCAACTGGGTCTTGCTTCCTCTGACTTGCTGCTAGCCTGTCCTCAATAAGTCTACATTAGGTTGTTGCCTACCTAGAATAACTATTCAGTAGATTGTGACATTGGGTTTTACTTTCCCCTAAATTGTGAAGTTAAAGTATGTGGGTTTTACTTACCTTGTGTTAGCTGTGTGCCACCCAAAACAAGTTACCAGAGTCATTGCTTACCTCAATCTGGGGTTCCCTGATTTCCAAAGCATCTGTAATTGTATATTACCTCCTTAGGTTTTACTCACCAGGTATAACTGTGTGTTATGACAAAAGTAGTTATAGGTTTCTACTGCACCTAGAATAAGTGTTTGACTATTCACCAAAAATTATATTGTTCTGTTGACTTTTTATGTGATTTGTTCCAAGAATCACTGTACAACTGGAAGGCCTACTGCCCTTGTATTACCAAAAGTAATCTGAAAGTAACCATTGGTCTTTTACTCCCAAAGAATAGGTTTGACCTATACTAAAAGTGTATATCAAGATTTTGACTTCGCTAGAACTACTGTTAGGTGTTCCAAATAAGGTTAATACTCGGGTCTGTGTACTTTCAAGTATAGTGGTGTGTTTTATATTGTGATTTTATATAATGTGTTAGTACTTACTTAACCCCTAGATTTATCTGGGCCTACCTGTATTTTAATAAATCCTTTATTTTTACAATACATAGTGGTTCAGTGTTTCTTTGGATCATTTGTATTACAATTTCACTTGTACTGTATCTATTGCTCGCTCTCCCTCCTAAGATAAGCCTGGCGGCTCTGTCTATGCTACCCCGAACTCAGGTGGTACAGCCTTATACTAAGAGTGGAATCTTGTACTGCCTCAGTAGAATGGTTTTCCTAAGCCCTTAGCTCGACTTCAGAAAAAGTGCCCTAACACTCTTGGCATGCTCTGGGATAAAGGTGGATTACATTACATTGACTATTGATATACTTTGTGTCCAAAGGAAACCATCCAGTAGGTTTGGTTCAGCCAAGGTAAAGTGTACTTATTGTATTTAACACAAGAACCAACACGATGGCCTGCTTTAGGCCTGAGGACTATTCTTATGCTGCAATGGAAAATGTGGTCACAATGTGTATAGAGAAGGGCCTCAATTGTGAAGGAAGTAAGCTTGAATTATTACAAAGGTTATGGGACCATATGCATGGTTTCAGTGAACCTATGTCCACTTCTAACAATATTGCTGGGAGTGAGGGCAATGAGGGTTCAGACAGCTGTCCAAACTCCTCAGAGGAGGAATGTGAGGGTTCCGATGAGGAGGATATTAGTTCACCCCCCTCCCCTTCTTTTGCCTCTACCTTACTGCCTAACATGTGCTCTGAGATACCCAATGAACTGAAAATAAGAACATTCCTGTGGAAAAACAATTTGGAAATGTGGGAATATGGGAAAAAGTATAACAGGTCTGTAGAAGACAGTTTTCTGCACCACTCTTCTTTTTCCAGGTTTTCTGTGTCTACAGCTTTGAGGTTCCCAGAATTGTTGAGTCAGTATCAGATGAAGTATGACATTGTTGTATGGCTGAACACTTTCGACCTCACTTGTAAAAGGTTTGGTCTGTATGAGAGTGATAGAATACCCTGGGTTATTTTTAGACTTCCAAAGATAGACTACCAAGTGCTCTTGGATTTACATGAAGTAGAAAGAGATAACTGGGATTGTGTAAAAACAGCTCTCATGGATAGATATAAGAAGACAGCTTCTCCATATCTAAACCTCTTAAGGGACTCTGAGAATAGAAGTAGGTAAAAAAGTGCTGTCTCCTCATTCCTTAAGAAATCTGTCAATACTGAGTATAGCATTCAAAGTGGGGTCTTAGACTCAGCTGAGCCCCCTTGTAAAAAGGCTGAGGCTTTTAACCTTGAAGTAAGAGATGTCCCCTTAGGAGACCCCTCCTTAGAGATAAAAGGCATTAACTGTCACTCTGAAGGGCACATTGGTGTAGCACCCATAAATTCAAATAGGGACAAAGCCCCTAGATCCCACAAAGCTAGAGGTCACTCCTGTGACCCCACCTTTAGTTGCTGCTAAGGTGATAGAGCACCTTGAAAAACCACATATAGTGGAGGTGGTTCAACTAGTCCCCAGAAACTTAAAAGCTTCTGTCCAAGTACCAATATGGTGTAATACCAGTAACCAGGTCATTGTTGTGACCCCACCTTCATTTAACACTGAGTTAAAAGAACCTCTTGAAAACCCAACTAGAGTGGAAGTGGTTCACCCTGTGGATAGAAACTTATATATTCCTGTACAATCTATAACACTGTGTAAAAACTTTGTTAAAACTGACAAGAACCTTAGTGTTCATGTCACATCCCTGTGTGATGTATGTCCTATAGAATAAAGGCCCCTTCAGTTAAAACTGTAGTGGCTGAACCATTTGAAAACCCACTTACTGTAGAAGTGGTTCCTAAAACTCAAAACCTGGATTCACCTGAAAGCCCACTTACAGTGGAGGTGATCCAGATGGATGTACAAAGCTTAGATGTTTTTAACAACCCTAAGAGGGCAAGGAGTTCCCTTGACCCCAAGGTAGGAATTGAGTTTTCTCCTTTAGTTCAGAGTGCCCGGAATGAAACTTCTAGGCCTGAAGAACTGAAAACCAAAAAGAGTTATGAGAAACCTAAGAATAGCTTTCTTACTAGGCCTTCTAATAAAAAGCCTGTGACTCCAACTACTCCTACAGGAGAGATGGATAGGTGTTCTGACAAGCCTAGGATCTCTGTTTCAAGAGACCACTCTAAACCTGTGGGATCCTCTACAGAGAACCCTACTGTAAGTCCTAATGTTAGCAGGGCAACCTCTAACAAAGGAAAATCAAAATCTTGAATATTAGGGAAATGGGAGCCCAAACCATGCTCTATCATTTCAGTTCCAATTCTAAAGTCTTTGACCCACACTGCTTCTGAGGAAGGGGTGGATAGACAAGTTGGAAACCTAACTAGGCCTTTGAGGACTGGTAAACCTCAGAGCTGGTGGAATTCCAGAAAATATATGTCTAAGGCTAAACCCCTTGACATTGTGGGCTCTTCTGCTGAAAACCCCCTTATAAATCCTAGTGTTAGAAGGGAAAACCCTAACCAAGGTAAAAACATATCTAAGAGGAAGTGGAAGAATGTACAATGCTTTGCTACCAACCCTCCAACTAGGATACATGAGACCCAACCTGCTCATGTGAGAGAGGTGGTGAGGAATCATGGAGACCCCTCTAGGTCTAAGGGATTTCTTTATAAGAACCCTTTTAAAAAGCCTATTGTAGGTTCAGAGGTTGTCGCAACTTCTGAGGGACTGTTTAATCAGATCCCCTATACCTTAGACAAGAGTAAAGTCCCCAACACTACTTGTAAGTCATATAGTTTGCAAATGATAACTAATATAAGAAAAAGTATCAGAGCAAGGGTTACAAAAAGATTGCTAGTGACTCAGCAAACAGTTTAACCGACTTGAAACAAGAGATCCATCCAGGCGAGGATCAGCTTCTCCTGTTCCTTAGCATGGTGGGACGAGTGTTAGGTAAGATTTCCACAGAGATGGAAAATCTTCCTTTCCTGGTTCAACTCCAGAACTTTTAGCTTTCCTAGTGGGATATTTTTCATTAATACCTCAGTGAGTGGGAACCTTTTTCCACACTCCCCTAATCCCTAACTCGTTTTATGGATGTCACTGTTAAGACTCTCCATAATGTCTTTTTAAAGTTATCATGTCTAACAACTTATTGGCAATAAGTGCCTGTTGTTGCTGGGTTGCCCTAGGGGCTCCCCATTTCACTTGCTTATGCTAACCTTGAGTGAACTACAGTTCCCAAGGGTAGAAAGGATCTTTGGATCCCGTTTACATTTTATTCTGTGAAACCAGCACACCCCACCTTATGTGGAGTGCTAGGGAGAGACAATGTATCCCCTTTCACATGAAAACTGTAACAATTCTGTTACAGTGACAAGCTTACCTTTAATGGCTGGTGGCAGTGATGCCTTTTACTAATGTGGTGCACCTTAACCGCAGGCTGTAATCACAGCTGCAGTAAAGGCACTTATGGGTGCTCATTTTACCAAAATGGCCCCTGTCTTCTTTTTCTGCCATTTTAGTGTTTCTTGCTATTTCTTGTTCCTTCCCCTGACATGCAGGGTGGGACATTCCTTTGTTTGAGTTTTGTCTTTGGAGGGAGTCCCCTGGACACCCCGCCCAGGCTCCAGTCAGTCTGTAAGCACAGGAAGAGGGGAAGGAGTCCAAAACATCCCCCTCCTTTGTCTTACGCCTTCCTTCATCTGGAACAAATCCCAGTGGGGGGCTGGCTGTCCTGATTGGACAACCAGATTCCCCTTTTCTTATAAAATGCAGGGAGAGAATGCAGAGGTTGAGCTGTAATTCCTGATAAATACTGGAGACCTGGAAGCTGAAGTCATGTTGACCATTGGAACAGAAAATCGAAGAGGATGATGAAGGAAAAGTGGTGGTAATGATTTCCAGCGACCAGAGAGCCTGCTGTGTAACCAGAGTCTGCTGCAGCCCTTACTTCCAATGAACCTGGTGCCTCTGAAAACAACAACCCAAACCCAGAACCTGGTGAGACTCACTTGCCTCAAGAGGACCTGCATTTTGAGCTATCCCACGGGTTGCTGCGATCGTGCGTTCTTGCAATACTCCAATACCCTGGGAACTCCAGCCACTGTGTGGTGCACAGTCTTCCGAATTCTGAATCTCGCTGAAACTTCGTGGGAATCCTGGTGTATCTCCAGAGACACAAATCGAGTCCAAAAAGTCCCCTCACAAGAGTGCTGGACCTTTTAAACAACGAGAATTCAACCGCTATTTTCTGTCTTCTTCTATGCTCCTTCAAAAGTCGCAAAATCTGCAGAAACGCATTCAGCCATGACAGAAATCTTGCCTAGAGCCTTCTTCATTGATCCCTGCTGCAAAGTCCCTTCTGAGGTCTTGTGTTCAGTCTCCAGGACAAGGAATCCACTGACTGGGTATTTGGCTGCAGTCCCTGAAGTCTGAAGTTCCCCTGCTGCAATCTCTTCTTCATTGCTGAGGTACTGTGTTGGCTTGGGCATATACTTAGCTTAGGCCTGTTGGGATTTCTGTGTAGTCCTGGGGTGTTTTCTGTGATTGGGAGATCCCTCCTCCAGTACACCCAGTCCTACTGCTAAAATCCTGCTGGGGTGTCTTCTGTGAAGCCCCTGGACCATCTTCTAACCCTAGAAGTAAAGTACTCACCTGTTTGCCAGTTTTCCTAAGGAAACTCTGACTTTTGCTACTAAAGAACTTATTCTAACACTGCCTGTTGGTCACTAGTCCTAGTGACCCCCACTTCTGCCACTGAGAACACTCATGCTCCAAGAATAAGGGAAAGACTATTAAGGGATTGGGACTTCTGCCTAGAAAAGAAATCAAGTGTTTTACTTACTTGTAACGACTTGGTGGGTAACTGTAATTCTCAGAGTGAACAGTTACAAAAGTTCTTACTGATCATGAATGTGTGATGCACTATTCTTAAAAGTATGGTTAACATCTGTTCTTCCTTAGCCACTGTTTTACCAGTCTAAAAGAAAGTAGATGTAAAGGTATTTTACTCTCCTGTGATTAGGTTGTGCCTCTTTACAAAAGTAATGTGTTGGTTTCACCAGATTATTCCTGAAGGGTAATTGTATGAGTGTCCTCCAACTGTTTGTATCACCAGGTTAGTCCTGTTTGGATAACAGTATGAGTGTCCCCCAACTGGGTCTTGCTTCCTCTGACTTGCTGCTAGCCTGTCCTCAATAAGTCTACATTAGGTTGTTGCCTACCTAGAATAACTATTCAGTAGATTGTGACATTGGGTTTTACTTTCCCCTTCATTGTGAAGTTAAAGTATGTGGGTTTTACTTACCTTGTGTTAGCTGTGTGCCATCCGAAACAAGTTACCAGAGTTATTGCTTACCTCAATCTGGGGTTCCCTGATTTCCAAAGCATCTGTAATTGTATATTGCCTCCTTAGGTTTTACTCACCAGGTATAACTGTGTGTTATGACAAATGTAGTTATAGGTTTCTACTGCACCTAGAATAAGTGTTTCACTATTCACCAAAAAGTATATTGTTGTGTTGACTGTTTATGTGATTTGTTCCAAGAATCTCTGTACAACTGGAAGGCCTACTGCCCTTGTATTACCAAAAGTAATCTGAAAGTAACCATTGGTCTTTTACTCCCAAAGAATAGGTTTGACCTATACTAAAAGTGTATAACAAGATTTTGACTTCGCTAGAACTACTGTTAGGTGTTCCAAATAAGGTTAATACTCGGGTCTGTGTACTTTCAAGTATAGTGGTGTGTTTTATATTGTGATTTCATATAATGTGTTAGTACTTACTTAACCCCTAGATTTATCTGGGCCTACCTGTATTTAAATAAATCCTTTATTTTTACAATACATAGTGGTTCAGTGTTTCTTTGGATCATTTGTATTACAATTTCACTTGTACTGTATCTACTGCCCGCTCTCCCTCCTAAGATAAGCCTGGCTGCTCTGTCTATGCTACCCCGAACTCAGGTGGTACAGCCTTATACTAAGAGTGGAATCTTGTACTGCCTCAGTAGAATGGTTTTCCTAAGCCCTTAGCTGGACTTCAGAAAAACTGCCCTAACACTGTTGGCATGCTCTGGGATAAAGGTGGATTACATTACAGTGACTATTGATATACTTTGTGTCCAAAGGAAACCATCCAGTGGGTTTGGTTAAGCCAAGGTAAAGTGTACTTATTGTATTTAACACAAGAACCAACACCATGGCCTGCTTTAGGCCTGAGGACTATTCTTATGCTGCAATGGAAAATGTGGTCACAATGTGTTTAGAGAAGGGCCTCAATTGTGAAGGAAGTAAGCTTGAATTATTACAAAGGTTATGGGACCATATGCATGGTTTCAGTGAACCTATGTCCACTTCTAACAATATTGCTGGGAGTGAGGGCAATGAGGGTTCAGACAGCTGTCCGAACTCCTCAGAGGAGGAATGTGAGGGTTCCGATGAGGAGGATATTAGTTCACCCCCCTCCCCTTCTTTTGCCTCTACCTTACTGCCTAACATGTGCTCTGAGATACCTAAGGAACTGAAAATAAGAACATTCCTGTGGAAAAACAATTTGGAAATGTGGGAATATGGGAAAAAGTATAACAGGTCTGTAGAAGACAGTTTTCTGCACCACTCTTCTTTTTCCAGGTTTTCTGTGTCTACAGCTTTGAGGTTCCCAGAATTGTTGAGTCAGTATCAGATGAAGTATGACATTGTTGTATGGCTGAAAACGTTCGACCTCACTTGTAAAAGGTTTGGTCTGTATGAGAGTGATAGAAAACCCTGGGTTGTTTTTAGACTTCCAAAGATAGACTACCAAGTGCTCTTGGATTTACATGAAATAGAAAGAGGTAACTGGGATAGTGTAAAAACAGCTCTCATGAATAGATATAAGAAGACAGCTTCTCCATATCTAAACCTCTTAAGGGACTCTGAGAATAGAAGTAGGTAAAAAAGTGCTGTCTCCTCATCCCTTAAGAAATCTGTCAATACTGAGTATAGCCGTAAAACTGTGGTCTTAGACTCAGCTGAGCCCCCTTGTAAAAAGGCTGAGGCTTTTAACCTTGAAGTAAGAGATGTCCCCTTAGGAGACCCCTCCTTAGAGATAAAAAGCATTAACTGCCACTCTGAAGGGCACATTGGTGTAGCACCCATAAATTCAAATAGGGACAAAGCCCCTAGATCCCACAAAGCTAGAGGTCACTCCTGTGACCCCACCTTTAGCTGCTGCTAAGGTGATAGAGCCCCTTGAAAAACCACATATAGTGGAAGTGGTTCAACTAGTCCCCAGAAACTTAAAAACTTCTGTCCAAGTACCAATATGGTGTAATACCAGTAACCAGGTCACTGTTGTGACCCCACCTTCAGTTAACACTGAGTTAAAAGAACCTCTTGAAAATCCAACTAGAGTGGAAGTGGTTCACCCTGTGGATAGAAACTTATATATTCCTGTAGAATCTATAACACTGTGTAAAACCTTTGTTAAAACTGACAGGAACCTTAGTGTTCATGTCACACACCCTGTGTGATGTATGTCCTATAGAATAAAGGCCCCTTCAGTTAAAACTGTAGTGGCTGAACCATTTGAGAACCCACTTACTGTAGAAGTGGTTCCTAAAACTCAAAACCTGGATTCACCTGAAAGCCCACTTACAGTGGAGGTGATCCAGATGGATGTACAAAGCTTAGGTGTTTTTAACAACCCTAAGAGGGCAAGGAGTTCCCTTGACCCCAAGGTAGGAATTGAGTTTTCTCCTTTAGTTCAGAGTGCCCAGAATGAAACTTCTGGGCCTGAAGAACTGAAAACCAAAAAGAGTTATGAGAAACTAAGAATAGCTTTCTTACTAGGCCTTGTAATAAAAAGCCTGTGACTCCAACTACGCCTACAGGAGAGATGGATAGGTGTTCTGACAAGCCTAGGATCTCTGTTTCAAGAGACCACTCTAAACCTGTGGGATCCTCTACGGAGAACCCTACTGTAAGTCCTAATGTTAGCTGGGCAACCTCTAACAAAGGCAAATCAAAATCTTGAATATTAGGGAAATGGGAGCCCAAACCATGCTCTGTCATTTCAGTTCCAATTCTAAAGTCTTTGACCCACACTGCTTCTGAGGAAGGGGTGGATAGACAAGTTGGAAACCTAACTAGGCCTTTGAGGACTGGTAAACCTCAGAGCTGGTGGAATTCCAGAAAAGATATGTCTACGGCGAAACCCCTTGACATTGTGGGCTCTTCTGCTGAAAACCCCCTTATAAATCCTAGTGTTAGAAGGGAAAACCCTAACCAAGGTAAAAACATATCTAAGAGGAAGTGGAAGAATGTACAATGCTTTGCTACCACCCCTCCAACTAGGATACATGAGACCCAACCTGCTCATGTGAGAGAGGTGGTGAGGAATCGTGGAGACCCCTCTAGGTCTAAGGGATTTCTTTATAAGAACCCTTTTAAAAAGCCAATTGTAGGTTCAGAGGTTGTCACAACTTCTGAGGGACTGTTTCATCAGATCCCCTATACCTTAGACAAGAGTAAAGTCCCCAACACTACTTGTAAGTCATATAGTTTGCAAATGATAACTAATATAAGAAAAAGTATCAGAGCAAGGGTTACAAAAAGATTGCTAGTGACTCAGCAAACAGTTTAACTGACTTGAAACAAGAGATCCATCCAGGTGAGGATCAGCTTCTCCTCTTCCTTAGCATGGTGGGACGAGTGTTAGGTAAGATTTCCACAGAGATGGAACATCTTCCTTTCCTGGTTCAACTCCAGAACTTTTAGCTTTTCTAGTGGGATATTTTTCATTAATACCTCAGTGAGTGGGAACCTTTTTCCACACTCACCTAATCCCTAACTCGTTTTATGGATGTCACTGTTAAGACTCTCCATAATGTCTTTTTAAAGTTATCATGTCTAACAACTTATTGGCAATAAGTGCCTGTTGTTGCTGGGTTGCCCTAGGGGCTCCCCATTTCACTTTCTTATGCTAACCTTGAGTGAACTACAGTTCCCAAGGGTAGAAAGGATCTTTGGATCCCGTTTACATTTTATTCTGTGAAACCAGCACACCCCACCTTATGTGGAGTGCTAGGGAGAGACAATGTATCCCCTTTCACATTAAAACTGTAACAATTCTGTTACAGTGACAAGCTTACCTTTAATGGCTGGTGGCAGTGATACCTTTTACTAATTTGGTGCACCTTTACCGCAGGCTGTAATCACAGCTGCAGTAAAGGCACTTATGGGTGCTCATTTTACCAAAATGGCCCCTGTCTTCTTTTTCTGCCATTTTAGTGTTTCTTGCTATTTCTTGTTCCTTCCCCGACATCCAGGGTGGGAAATTCCTTTGTTTGAGTTTTGTCTTTGGAGGGAGTCCCCTGGACACCCCGCCCAGGCTCCAGTCAGTCTGTAAGCACAGGAAGAGGGGGAGGAGTCCAAAACGTCCCCCTCCTTTGTCTTACGCCTTCCTTCGATTGGGACAAATCCCAGTGGGGGGCTAGCTGTCCTGATTGGACAACCAGATTCCCCTTTTCTTATAAAATGCAGGGAGAGAATGCAGAGGTTGTGCTGTAAATCCTGATAAATACTGGAAACCTGGAAGCTGAAGTCATGTTGACCATTGGAACAGAAAATCGAAGAGGATGATGAAAGAAAAGTGGTGGTAATGATTTCCAGCGACCAGAGAGCCTGCTGTGTAACCAGAGTCTGCTGCAGCCCTTACTTCCAATGAACCTGGTGTCTCTGAAAACAAGTGAGACTCACTTGACTCAAGAGGACCTGCATTTTGAGCTATCCCACGGGTTGCTGCGATCGTGCGTTCTTGCAATACCCTGGCAACTCCAGCCACTGTGTGGTGCACAGTCTTCCGAATTCTGAATCTCGCAGAAACTTCGTGGGAATCCTGGTGTATCTCCAGAGACACAAATCGAGTCCAAAAAGTCCCCTCACAAGAGTGCTGGACCTTTTAAACAACGAGAGTTCAACCGCTATTTTCTGTCTTCTTCTATGCTCCTTGAAAAGGTGCAAAATTTGCAGAAACGCATTCAGCCATGACAGAAATCTTGCTTAGAGCCTTCTTCATTGATCCCTGCTGCAAGGTCCCTTCTGAGGTCTTGTGTTCAGTCTCCAGGACAAGGAATACACTGACTGGGTATTTGGCTGCAGTCCCTGAAGTCTGAAGTTCCCCTGCTGCAATCTCTTCTTCATTGCTGAGGTACTGTGTTGGCTTGGGCATATACTTAGTTTAAGCCTGTTGGGATTTCTGTGTAGTCCTGGGGTGTTTTCTGTGATTGGGAGGTCCCTCCTCCAGTACACCCAGTCCCACTGCTAAAATCCTGCTGGGGTGTCTTCTGTGAAGCCCCTGGACCATCTTCTAACCCTAGAAGTAAAGTACTCACCTGTTTGCCAGTTTTCCTAAGGAAACTCTGACTTTTGCTACTAAAGAACTTATTCTAACACTGCCTGTTGGTCACTAGTCCTAGTGACCCCCACTTCTGCCACTGAGAACACTCATGCTCCAAGAATAAGGGAAAGACTATTAAGGGATTGGGACTTCTGCCTAGAAAATAAATCAAGTATTTTACTTACTTGTAACGAGTTGGTTGGTAACTGTAATTCTCAGAGTGAACAGTTACAAAAGTTCTTATTGATCATGAATGTGTGATGGACTATTCTTAAAAGTATGGTTAACATCTCTTCTTCCTTAGCCACTGTTTTACCAGTCTAAAAGAAAGTAGATGTAAAGGTATTTTACTCTCCTGTGATTAGGTTGTGCCTCTTTACAAAAGTAATGTGTTGGTTTCACCAGATTATTCCTGAAGGGTAATTGTATGAGTGTCCTCCAACTGTTTGTATCACCAGGTTAGTCCTGTTTGGATAACAGTATGAGTGTCCCCCAACTGGGTCTTGCTACCTCTGACTTGCTGCTAGCCTGTCCTCAATAAGTCTACATTAGGTTGTTGCCTACCTAGAATAACTATTCAGTAGATTGTGACATTGGGTTTTACTTTCCCCTTCATTGTGAAGTTAAAGTATGTGGGTTTTACTTACCTTGTGTTAGCTGTGTGCCATCCAAAACAAGTTACCAGAGTTATTGCTTACCTCAATCTGGGGTTCCCGGATTTCCAAAGCATCTGTAATTGTATATTACCTCCTTAGGTTTTACTCACCAGGTATAACTGTGTGTTATGACAAAAGTAGTTATAGGTTTCTACTGCACCTAGAATAAGTGTTTCACTATTCACCACAAAGTATATTGTTGTGTTGACTGTTTATGTGATTTGTTCCAAGAATCACTGTACAACTGGAAGGCCTACTGCCCTTGTATTACCAAAAGTAATCTGAAAGTAACCATTGGTCTTTTACTCCCAAAGAATAGGTTTGACCTATACTAAAAGTGTATAACAAGATTTTGACTTCGCTAGAACTACTGTTAGGTGTTCCAAATAAGGTTAATACTCGGGTCTGTGTACTTTCAAGTATAGTGGTGTGTTTTATATTGTGATTTCATATAATGTGTTAGTACTTACTTAACCCCTATATTTATCTGGGCCTACCTGTATTTAAATAAATCCTTTATTTTTACAATACATAGTGGTTCAGTGTTTCTTTGGATCATTTGTATTACAATTTCACTTGTACTGTATCTACTGCCCGCTCTCCATCCTAAGATAAGCCTGGCTGCTCTGTCTATGCTACCCCGAACTCAGGTGGTACAGCCTTATACTAAGAGTGGAATCTTGTACTGCCTCAGTAGAATGGTTTTCCTAAGCCCTTAGCTGGACTTCAGAAAAACTGCCCTAACACTGTTGGCATGCTCTGGGATAAAGGTGGATTACATTACATTGACTATTGATATACTTTGTGTCCAAAGGAAACCATCCAGTGGGTTTGGTTCAGCCAAGGTAAAGAGTACTTATTGTATTTAACACAAGAACCAACACCATGGCCTGCTTTAGGCCTGAGTACTATTCTTATGCTGCAATGGAAAATGTGGTCACAATGTGTATAGAGAAGGGCCTAAATTGTGAAGGAAGTAAGCTTGAATTATTACAAAGGTTATGGGACCACATGCATGGTTTCAGTGAACCTATGTCCACTTTTAACAATATTGCTGGGAGTGAGGGCAATGAGGGTTCAGACAGCTGTCCAAACTCCTCAGAGGAGGAATGTGAGGGTTCCGATGAGGAGGATATTAGTTCACCCCCTCCCCTTCTTTTGCCTCTACCTTACTGCCTAACATGTGCTCTGAGATACCCAAGGAACTGAAAATAAGAACATTCCTGTGGAAAAACAATTTGGAAATGTGGGAATATGGGAAAAAGTATAACAGGTCTGTAGAAGACAGTTTTCTGCACCACTCTTCTTTTTCCAGGTTTTCTGTGTCTACAGCTTTGAGGTTCCCAGAATTGTTGAGTCAGTATCAGATGAAGTATGACATTGTTGTATGGCGGAAAACTTTCGACCTCACTTGTAAAAGGTTTGGTGTGTATGAGAGTGATAGAATACCCTGGGTTATTTTTAGACTTCCAAAGATAGACTACCAAGTGCTCTTGGATTTACATGAAGTAGAAAGAGGTAACTGGGATAGTGTAAAAACAGCTCTCATGGATAGATATAAGAAGACAGCTTCTCCATATCTAAACCTCGTAAGGGACTCTGAGAATAGAAGTAGGTAAAAAAGTGATGTCTCCTCATCCCTTAAGAAATCTTTCAATACTGAGTATAGCAGTAAAACTGTGGTCTTAGACTCAGCTGAGCCCCCTTGTAAAAAGGCTGAGGCTTTTAACCTTGAAGTAAGAGATGTCCCCTCAGGAGACCCCTCCTTAGAGATAAAAGGCATTAACTGCCACTCTGAAGGGCACATTGGTGTAGCACCCATAAATTCAAATAGGGACAAAGCCCCTAGATCCCACAAAGCTAGAGGTCACTCCTGTGACCCCACCTTTAGCTGCTGCTAAGGTGATAGAGCCCCTTGAAAAATCACATATAGTGGAAGTGGTTCAACTAGTCCCCAGAAACTTAAAAACTTCTGTCCAAGTACCAATATGGTGTAATACCAGTAACCAGGTCACTGTTGTGACCCCACCTTCAGTTAACACTGAGTTAAAAGAACCTCTTGAAAACCCAACTAGAGTGGAAGTGGTTCACCCTGTGGATAGAAACTTACATATTCCTGTACAATCTATAACACTGTGTAAAAACTTTGTTGAAACTGACAGGAACCTTAGTGTTCATGTCACACACCCTGTGTGATGTATGTCCTAGAGAATAAAGGCCCCTTCAGTTAAAACTGTAGTGGCTGAACCATTTGAAAACCCACTTATTGTAGAAGTGGTTCCTAAAACTCAAAACCTGGATTCACCTGAAAGCCCACTTACAGTGGAGGTGATCTAGATGGATGTACAAAGCTTAGGTGTTTTTAACAACCCTAAGAGGGCAAGGAGTCCCTTGACCCCAAGGTAGGAATTGAGTTTTCTCCTTTAGTTCAGAGTGCCCAGAATGAAACTTCTGGGCCTGAAGAACTGAAAACCAAAAAGAGTTATGAGAAACCTAAGAATAGCTTTCTTACTAGGCCTTCTAATAAAAAGCCTGTGACTCCAACTACTCCTACAGGAGAGATGGATAGGTGTTCTGACAAGCCTAGGATCTCTGTTTCAAGAGACCACTCTAAACCTGTGGTATCCTCTACAGAGAACCCTACTGTAAGTCCAAATGTTAGCAGGGCAACCTCTAACAAAGGCAAATCAAAATCTCGAATATTAGGGAAATGGGAGCCCAAACCATGCTCTATCATTTCAGTTCCAATTCTAAAGTCTTTGACCCACACTGCTTCTGAGGAAGGGGTGGATAGACAAGTTGGAAACCTAACTAGGCCTTTGGGGACTGGTAAACCTCAGAGCTGGTGGAATCCCAGAAAAGATATGTCTAAGGCTAAACCCCTTGACATTGTGGGCTCTTCTGCTGAAAACCCCCTTATAAATCCTAGTGTTAGAAGGGAAAACCCTAACCAAGGTAATAACATATCTAAGAGGAAGTGGAATAATGTACAATGCTTTGCTACCAACCCTCCAATTAGGATACATGAGACCCAACCTGCTCATGTGAGAGAGGTGGTGAGGAATCACGGAGACCCCTCTAGGTCTAAGGGATTTCTTTATAAGAACCCTTTTAAAAAGCCTATTGTAGGTTCAGAGGTTGTCACAACTTCCGAGGGACTGTTTAATCAGATCCCCTATACCTTAGACAAGAGTAAAGTCCCCAACACTACTTGTAAGTCATATAGTTTGCAAATGATAACTAATATAAGAAAAAGTATCAGAGCAAGGGTTACAAAAAGATTGCTAGTGACTCAGCAAACAGTTTAACCGACTCAAGAGATCCATCCAGGTGAGGATCAGCTTCTCCTGTTCCTTAGCATGGTGGGACGAGTGTTAGGTAAGATTTCCACAGAGATGGAAAATCTTCCTTTCCTGGTTCAACTCCAGAACTTTTCGCTTTTCTAGTGGGATATTTTTCATTAATACCTCAGTGAGTGGGAACCTTTTTCCACACTCACCTAATCCCTAACTCGTTTTATGGATGTCACTGTTAAGACTCTCCATAATGTCTTTTTAAAGTTATCATGTCTAACAACTTATTGGCAATAAGTGCCTGTTGTTGCTGGGTTTCCCTAGGGGCTCCCCATTTCACTTTCTTATGCTAACCTTGAGTGAACTACAGTTCCCAAGGGTAGAAAGGATCTTTGGATCCCGTTTACATTTTATTCTGTGAAACCAGCACACCCCACCTTATGTGGAGGGCTAGGGAGAGACAATGTATCCCCTTTCACATTAAAACTGTAACAATTCTTTTACAGTGACAAGCTTACCTTTAATGGCTGGTGGCAGTGATACATTTTACTAATTTGGTGCACCTTTACCGCAGGCTGTAATCACAGCTGCAGTAAAGGCACTTATGGGTGCTCATTTTACCAAAATGGCCCCTGTCTTCTTTTTCTGCCATTTTAGTGTTTCTTGCTATTTCTTGTTCCTTCCCCTGACATCCAGAGTGGGAAATTCATTTGTTTGAGTTTTGTCTTTGGCGGGAGTCCCCTGGACACCCCGCCCAGGCTCCAGTCAGTCTGTAAGCACAGGAAGAGAGGGAGGAGTCCAAAACGTCCCCCTCCTTTGTCTTACGCCTTCCTTCAACTGGGACAAATCCCAGTGGGGGGCTGGCTTTCCTGATTGGACAACAAGATTCCCCTTTTCTTATAAAATGCAGGGAGAGAATGCAGAGGTTGTGCTGTAAATCCTGATAAATACTGGAAACCTGGAAGCTGAAGTCATGTTGACCATTGGAACAGAAAATCGAAGAGGATGATGAAGGAAAAGTGGTGGTAATGATTTCCAGCGACCAGAGAGCCTGCTGTGTAACCAGAGTCTGCTGCAGCCCTTACTTCCAATGAACCTGGTGTCTCTGAAAACAACAACGCAAACCCAGAACCTAATGAGACTCACTTGACTCAAGTGGACCTGCATTTTGAGCTATCCCACGGGTTGCTGCGATCGTGCGTTCTTGCAATACCCCAATACCCTGGGAACTCCAGCCACTGTGTGGTGCACAGTCTTCCGAATTCTGAATCTCGCTGAAACTTCGTGGGAATCCTGGTGTATCTCCAGAGACACAAATCGAGTCCAAAAAGTCCCCTCACAAGAGTGCTGGACCTTTTAAACAACGAGAATTCAACCGCTATTTTCTATCTTCTTCTATGCTCCTTGGAAAGGCGCAAAATCTGCAGAAACGCATTCAGCCATGACAGAAATCTTGCCTAGAGCCTTCTTCATTGATCCCTGCTGCAAGGTCCCTTCTGAGGTCTTGTGTTCAGTCTCCAGGACAAGGAATCCACTGACTGGGTATTTGGCTGCAGTCCCTGAAGTTCCCCTGCTGCAATCTCTTCTTCATTGCTGAGGTACTATGTTGGCTTGGGTATATACTTAGCTTAAGCCTGTTGGGATTTCTGTGTAGTCCTGGGGTGTTTTCTGTGATTGGGAGGTCCCTCCTCCAGTACACCCAGTCCCACTGCTAAAATCCTGCTGGGGTGTCTTCTGTGAAGCCCCTGGACCATCTTCTAACCCTAGAAGTAAAGTACCCACCTGTTTGCCAGTTTTCCTAAGGAAACTCTGACTTTTGCTACTAAAGAACTTATTCTAACACTGCCTGTTGGTCACTAGTCCTAGTGACCCCCACTTCTGCCACTGAGAACACTCATGCTCCAAGAATAAGGGAAAGACTATTAAGGGATTGGGACTTCTGCCTAGAAAAGAAATCAAGTGTTTTACTTACTTGTAACGAGTTGGTGGGTAACTGTAATTCTCAGAGTGAACAGTTACAAAAGTTCTTACTGATCATGAATGTGTGATGCACTATTCTTAAAAGTATGGTTAACATCTGTTCTTCCTTAGCCACTGTTTTACCAGTCTAAAAGAAAGTAGATGTAAAGGTATTTTACTCTCCTGTGATTAGGTTGTGCCTCTTTACAAAAGTAATGTGTTGGTTTCACCAGATTATTCCTGAAGGGTAATTGTATGAGTGTCCTCCAACTGTTTGTATCACCAGGTTAGTCCTGTTTGGATAACAGTATGAGTGTCCCCCAACTGGGTCTTGCTTCCTCTGACTTGCTGCTAGCCTGTCCTCAATAAGTCTACATTAGGTTGTTGCCTACCTAGAATAACTATTCAGTAGATTGTGACATTGGGTTTTACTTTCCCCTTCATTGTGAAGTTAAAGTATGTGGGTTTTACTTACCTTGTGTTAGCTGTGTGCCACCCAAAACAAGTTACCAGAGTCATTGCTTACCTCAATCTGGGGTTCCCTGATTTCCAACGCATCTGTAATTGTATATTACCTCCTTAGGTTTTACTCACCAGGTATAACTGTGTGTTATGACAAAAGTAGTTATAGGTTTCTACTGCACCTAGAATAAGTGTTTCACTATTCACCAAAAAGTATATTGTTGTGTTGACTGTTTATGTGATTTGTTCCAAGAATCACTGTACAACTGGAAGGCCTACTGCCCTTGTATTACCAAAAGTAATCTGAAAGTAACCATTGGTCTTTTACTCCCAAAGAATAGGTTTGACCTATACTAAAAGTGTATATCAAGATTTTGACTTCGCTAGAACTACTGTTAGGTGTTCCAAATAAGGTTAATACTCGGGTCTGTGTACTTTCAAGTATAGTGGTGTGTTTTATATTGTGATTTCATATAATGTGTTAGTACTTACTTAACCTCTAGATTTATCTGGGCCTACCTGTATTTTAATAAATCCTTTATTTTTACAATACATAGTGGTTCAGTGTTTCTTTGGATCATTTGTATTACAATTTCACTTGTACTGTATCTATTGACCGCTCTCCCTCCTAAGATAAGCCTGGCTGCTCTGTCTATGCTACCCCGAACTCAGGTGGTACAGCCTTATACTAAGAGTGGAATCTTGTACTGCCTCAATAGAATGGTTTTCCTAAGCCCTTAGCTCGACTTCAGAAAAAGTGCCCTAACACTCTTGGCATGCTTGGGATAAAGGTGGATTACATTACATTGACTATTGATATACTTTGTGTCCAAAGGAAACCATCCAGTAGGTTTGGTTCAGCCAAGGTAAAGTGTACTTATTGTATTTAACACAAGAACCAACACGATGGCCTGCTTTAGGCCTGAGGACTATTCTTATGCTGCAATGGAAAATGTGGTCACAATGTGTATAGAGAAGGGCCTCAATTGTGAAGGAAGTAAGCTTGAATTATTACAAAGGTTATGGGACCATATGCATGGTTTCAGTGAACCTATGTCCACTTCTAACAATATTGCTGGGAGTGAGGGCAATGAGGGTTCAGACAGCTGTCCAAACTCCTCAGAGGAGGAATGTGAGGGTTCCGATGAGGAGGATATTAGTTCACCCCCCTCCCCTTCTTTTGCCTCTACCTTACTGCCTAACATGTGCTCTGAGATACCCAAGGAACTGAAAATAAGAACATTCCTGTGGAAAAACAATTTGGAAATGTGGGAATATGGGAAAAAGTATAACAGGTCTGTAGAAGACAGTTTTCTGCACCACTCTTCTTTTTCCAGGTTTTCTGTGTCTACAGCTTTGAGGTTCCCAGAATTGTTGAGTCAGTATCAGATGAAGTATGACATTGTTGTATGGCTGAACACTTTCGACCTCACTTGTAAAAGGTTTGGTCTGTATGAGAGTGATAGAATACCCTGGGTTATTTTTAGACTTCCAAAGATAGACTACCAAGTGCTCTTGGATTTACATGAAGTAGAAAGAGATAACTGGGATTGTGTAAAAACAGCTCTCATGGATAGATATAAGAAGACAGCTTCTCCATATCTAAACCTCTTAAGGGACTCTGAGAATAGAAGTAGGTAAAAAAGTGCTGTCTCCTCATCCCTTAAGAAATCTGTCAATACTGAGTATAGCAGTAAAACTGGGGTCTTAGACTCAGCTGAGCCCCCTTGTAAAAAGGCTGAGGCTTTTAACCTTGAAGTAAGAGATGTCCCCTTAGGAGACCCCTCCTTAGAGATAAAAGGCATTAACTGCCACTCTGAAGGGCTCATTGGAGTAGCACCCATAAATTCAAATAGGGACAAAGCCCCTAGATCCCACAAAGCTAGAGGTCACTCCTGTGACCCCACCTTTAGTTGCTGCTAAGGTGATAGAGCACCTTGAAAAACCACATATAGTGGAGGTGGTTCAACTAGTCCCCAGAAACTTAAAAGCTTCTGTCCAAGTACCAATATGGTGTAATACCAGTAACCAGGTCACTGTTGTGACCCCACCTTCAGTTAACACTGAGTTAAAAGAACCTCTTGAAAACCCAACTAGAGTGGAAGTGGTTCACCCTGTGGATAGAAACTTATATATTCCTGTACAATCTATAACACTGTGTAAAAACTTTGTTAAAACTGACAGGAACCTTAGTGTTCATGTCACATCCCTGTGTGATGTATGTCCTATAGAATAAAGGCCCCTTCAGTTAAAACTGTAGTGGCTGAACCATTTGAAAACCCACTTACTGTAGAAGTGGTTCCTAAAACTCAAAACCTGGATTCACCTGAAAGCCCACTTACAGTGGAGGTGATCCAGATGGATGTACAAAGCTTAGGTGTTTTTAACATCCCTAAGAGGGCAAGGAGTCCCTTGACCCCAAGGTAGGAATTGAGTTTTCCCCTTTAGTTCAGAGTGCCCGGAATGAAACTTCTAGGCCTGAAGAACTGAAAACCAAAAAGAGTTATGAGAAACCTAAGAATAGCTTTCTTACTAGGCCTTCTAATAAAAAGCCTGTGACTCCAACTACTCCTACAGGAGAGATGGATAGGTGTTCTGACAAGCCTAGGATCTCTGTTTCAAGAGACCACTCTAAACCTGTGGGATCCTCTACAGAGAACCCTACTGTAAGTCCTAATGTTAGCAGGGCAACCTCTAACAAAGGAAAATCAAAATCTTGAATATTAGGGAAATGGGAGCCCAAACCATGCTCTATCATTTCAGTTCCAATTCTAAAGTCTTTGACCCACACTGCTTCTGAGGAAGGGGTGGATAGACAAGTTGGAAACCTAACTAGGCCTTTGAGGACTGGTAAACCTCAGAGCTGGTGGAATTCCAGAAAATATATGTCTAAGGCTAAACCCCTTGACATTGTGGGCTCTTCTGCTGAAACCCCCCTTATAAATCCTAGTGTTAGAAGGGAAAACCCTAACCAAGGTAAAAACATATCTAAGAGGAAGTGGAAGAATGTACAATGCTTTGCTACCACCCCTCCAACTAGGATACATGAGACCCAACCTGCTCATGTGAGAGAGGTGGTGAGGAATCATGGAGACCCCTCTAGGTCTAAGGGATTTCTTTATAAGAACCCTTTTAAAAAGCCTATTGTAGGTTCAGAGGTTGTCGCAACTTCTGAGGGACTGTTTAATCAGATCCCCTATACCTTAGACAAGAGTAAAGTCCCCAACACTACTTGTAAGTCATATAGTTTGCAAATGATAACTAATATAAGAAAAAGTATCAGAGCAAGGGTTACAAAAAGGTTGCTAGTGACTCAGCAAACAGTTTAACCGACTTGAAACAAGAGATCCATCCAGGCGAGGATCAGCTTCTCCTGTTCCTTAGCATGGTGGGACGAGTGTTAGGTAAGATTTCCACAGAGATGGAAAATCTTCCTTTCCTGGTTCAACTCCAGAACTTTTAGCTTTTCTAGTGGGATATTTTTCATTAATACCTCAGTGAGTGGGAACCTTTTTCCACACTCACCTAATCCCTAACTCGTTTTATGGATGTCACTGTTAAGACTCTCCATAATTTCTTTTTAAAGTTATCATGTCTAACAACTTATTGGCAATAAGTGCCTGTTGTTGCTAGGTTGCCCTAGGGGCTCCCCATTTCACTAGCTTATGCTAACCTTGAGTGAACTACAGTTCCCAAGGGTAGAAAGGATCTTTGGATCCCGTTTACATTTTATTCTGTGAAACCAGCACACCCCACCTTATGTGGAGTGCTAGGGAGAGACAATGTATCCCCTTTCACATGAAAACTGTAACAATTCTGTTACAGTGACAAGCTTACCTTTAATGGCTGGTGGCAGTGATGCCTTTTACTAATTTGGTGCACCTTAACCGCAGGCTGTAATCACAGCTGCAGTAAAGGCACTTATGGGTGCTCATTTTACCAAAATGGCCCCTGTCTTCTTTTTCTGCCATTTTAGTGTTTCTTGCTAATTCTTGTTCCTTCCCCTGACATCCAGGGTGGGACATACCTTTGTTTGAGTTTTGTCTTTGGAGGGAGTCCCCTGGACACCCCGCCCAGGCTCCAGTCAGTCTGTAAGCACAGGAAGAGGGGAAGGAGTCCAAAACATCCCCCTCCTTTGTCTTACGCCTTCCTTCATCTGGGACAAATCCCAGTGGGGGGCTGGCTGTCCTGATTGGACAACCAGATTCCCCTTTTCTTATAAAATGCAGGGAGAGAATGCAGAGGTTGAGCTGTAATTCCTGATAAATACTGGAGACCTGGAAGCTGAAGTCATGTTGACCATTGGAACAGAAAATCGAAGAGGATGATGAAGGAAAATTGGTGGTAATGATTTCCGGCGACCAGAGAGCCTGCTGTGTAACCAGAGTCTGCTGCAGCCCTTACTTCCAATGAACCTGGTGTCTCTGAAAACAACAACCCAAACCCAGAACCTGGTGGGACTCACTTGACTCAAGAGGACCTGCATTTTGAGCTATCCCACGGGTTGCTGCGATCGTGCGTTCTTGCAATACCCCAATACCCTGGGAACTCCAGCCACTGTGTGGTGCACAGTCTTCCGAATTCTGAATCTCGCTGAAACTTCGTGGGAATCCTGGTGTATCTCCAGAGACACAAATCGAGTCCAAAAAGTCCCCTCACAAGAGTGCTGGACCTTTTAAACAACGAGAATTCAACCGCTATTTTCTGTCTTCTTCTATGCTCCTTGAAAAGGCGCAGAATCTGCAGAAACGCATTCAGCCATGACAGAAATCTTGCCTAGAGCCTTCTTCATTGATCCCTGCTGCAAAGTACCTTCTGAGGTCTTGTGTTCAGTCTCCAGGACAAGGAATCCACTGACTGGGTATTTGGCTGCAGTCCCTGAAGTCTGAAGTTCCCCTGCTGCAATCTCTTCTTCATTGCTGAGGTACTGTGTTGGCTTGGGCATATACTTAGCTTTGGCCTGTTGGGATTTCTGTGTAGTCCTGGGGTGTTTTCTGTGATTGGGAGATGGGAGATCCCTCCTCCAGTACACCCAGTCCTACTGCTAAAATCCTGCTGGGGTGTCTTCTGTGAAGCCCCTGGACCATCTTCTAACCCTAGAAGTAAAGTACTCACCTGTTTGCCAGTTTTCCTAAGGAAACTCTGACTTTTGCTACTAAAGAACTTATTCTAACACTGCCTGTTGGTCACTAGTCCTAGTGACCCCCACTTCTGCCACTGAGAACACTCATGCTCCAAGAATAAGGGAAAGACTATTAAGGGATTGGGACTTCTGCCTAGAAAAGAAATCAAGTGTTTTACTTACTTGTAAAGAGTTGCTGGGTAACTGTAATTCTCAGAGTGAACAGTTACAAAAGTTCTTACTGATCATGAATGTGTGATGCACTATTCTTAAAAGTATGGTTAACATCTGTTCTTCCTTAGCCACTGTTTTACCAGTCTAAAAGAAAGTAGATGTAAAGGTATTTTACTCTCCTGTGATTAGGTTGTGCCTCTTTACAAAAGTAATGTGTTGGTTTCACCAGATTATTCCTGAAGGGTAATTGTATGAGTGTCCTCCAACTGTTTGTATCACCAGGTTAGTCCTGTTTGGATAACAGTATGAGTGTCCCCCAACTGGGTCTTGCTTCCTCTGACTTGCTGCTAGCCTGTCCTCAATAAGTCTACATTAGGTTGTTGCCTACCTAGAATAACTATTCAGTAGATTGTGACATTGGGTTTTACTTTCCCCTTCATTGTGAAGTTAAAGTATGTGGGTTTTACTTACCTTGTGTTAGCTGTGTGCCATCCGAAACAAGTTACCAGAGTTATTGCTTACCTCAATCTGGGGTTCCCTGATTTCCAAAGCATCTGTAATTGTATATTGCCTCCTTAGGTTTTACTCACCAGGTATAACTGTGTGTTATGACAAAAGTAGTTATAGGTTTCTACTGCACCTAGAATAAGTGTTTCACTATTCACCAAAAAGTATATTGTTGTGTTGACTGTTTATGTGATTTGTTCCAAGAATCTCTGTACAACTGGAAGGCCTACTGCCCTTGTATTACCAAAAGTAATCTGAAAGTAACCATTGGTCTTTTACTCCCAAAGAATAGGTTTGACCTATACTAAAAGTGTATAACAAGATTTTGACTTCGCTAGAACTACTGTTAGGTGTTCCAAATAAGGTTAATACTCGGGTCTGTGTACTTTCAAGTATAGTGGTGTGTTTTATATTGTGATTTCATATAATGTGTTAGTACTTACTTAACCCCTAGATTTATCTGGGCCTACCTGTATTTAAATAAATCCTTTATTTTTACATTACATAGTGGTTCAGTGTTTCTTTGGATCATTTGTATTACAATTTCACTTGTACTGTATCTACTGCCCGCTCTCCCTCCTAAGATAAGCCTGGCTGCTCTGTCTATGCTACCCCGAACTCAGGTGGTACAGCCTTATACTAAGAGTGGAATCTTGTACTGCCTCAGTAGAATGGTTTTCCTAAGCCCTTAGCTGGACTTCAGAAAAACTGCCCTAACACTGTTGGCATGCTCTGGGATAAAGGTGGATTACATTACATTGACTATTGATATACTTTGTGTCCAAAGGAAACCATCCAGTAGGTTTGGTTCAGCCAAGGTAAAGTGTACTTATTGTATTTAACACAAGAACCAACACCATGGCCTGCTTTAGGCCTGAGGACTATTCTTATGCTGCAATGGAAAATGTGGTCACAATGTGTATAGAGAAGGGCCTCAATTGTGAAGGAAGTAAGCTTGAATTATTACAAAGGTTATGGGACCATATGCATGGTTTCAGTGAACCTATGTCCACTTCTAACAATATTGCTGGGAGTGAAGGCAATGAGGGTTCAGACAGCTGTCCGAACTCCTCAGAGGAGGAATGTGAGGGTTCCGATGAGGAGGATATTAGTTCACCCCCCTCCCCTTCTTTTGCCTCTACCTTACTGCCTAACATGTGCTCTGAGATACCTAAGGAACTGAAAATAAGAACATTCCTGTGGAAAAACAATTTGGAAATGTGGGAATATGGGAAAAAGTATAACAGGTCTGTAGAAGACAGTTTTCTGCACCACTCTTCTTTTTCCAGATTTTCTGTGTCTACAGATTTGAGGTTCCCAGAATTGTTAAGTCAGTGGCCCTCATTACGACCCTGGCGGATTTTTTCCGCCATCGACGGACTTTCCGGCCATGGCGTAAAGTCCGTTTACGCCATGGCGGATGGTGGACTTACCGCCCCATTCCGAGGTCGGCGGGGCGGTAAGTCCCCATTGACCCATTTACCCTTCCCCATTCCCATTTCGGCCCCATAGGGTATAATGGGAGTGGGGAAGGAGTTAATTACGCCACCGTAAATTACGGTGGCGTAATTAACACCAAGGTCCCATAGCGCCATGGATTTTTACGCCCGCAAAAAGCGGGCGGAAAAATGACCATGGCGCTCTGGGAACTCGGAATTGGCGGTAAGGGGTCGGCGCAGCTAACGCTGGCGCAAACCCCTTACCGCCAGGGTCCTAATGAGGCCCAGTATCAGATGAAGTATGACATTGTTGTATGGCTGAAAACCTTCGACCTCACTTGTAAAAGGTTTGGTCTGTATGAGAGTGATAGAATACCCTGGGTTGTTTTTAGACTTCCAAAGATAGACTACCAAGTGCTCTTGGATTTACATGAAATAGAAAGAGGTAACTGGGATAGTGTAAAAACAGCTCTCATGGATAGATATAAGAAGACAGCTTCTCCATATCTAAACCTCTTAAGGGACTCTGAGAATAGAAGTAGGTAAAAAAGTGCTGTCTCCTCATCCCTTAAGAAATCTGTCAATACTGAGTATAGCAGTAAAACTGTGGTCTTAGACTCAGCTGAGCCCCCTTGTAAAAAGGCTGAGGCTTTTAACCTTGAAGTAAGAGATGTCCCCTTAGGAGACCCCTCCTTAGAGATAAAAAGCATTAACTGCCACTCTGAAGGGCACATTGGTGTAGCACCCATAAATTCAAATAGGGACAAAGCCCCTAGATCCCACAAAGCTAGAGGTCACTCCTGTTACCCCACCTTTAGCTGCTGCTAAGGTGATAGAGCCCCTTGAAAAACCACATATAGTGGAAGTGGTTCAACTAGTCCCCAGAAACTTAAAAACTTCTGTCCAAGTACCAATATGGTGTAATACCAGTAACCAGGTCACTGTTGTGACCCCACCTTCAGTTAACACTGAGTTAAAAGAACCTCTTGAAAATCCAACTAGAGTGGAAGTGGTTCACCCTGTGGATAGAAACTTATATATTCCTGTAGAATCTATAACACTGTGTAAAACCTTTGTTAAAACTGACAGGAACCTTAGTGTTCATGTCACACACCCTGTGTGATGTATGTCCTAGAGAATAAAGGCCCCTTCAGTTAAAACTGTAGTGGCTGAACCATTTGAAAACCCACTTACTGTAGAAGTGGTTCCTAAAACTCAAAACCTTTATTCACCTGAAAGCCCACTTACAGTGGAGGTGATCCAGATGGATGTACAAAGCTTAGGTGTTTTTAACAACCCTAAGAGGGCAAGGAGTTCCCTTGACCCCAAGGTAGGAATTGAGTTTTCTCCTTTAGTTCAGAGTGCCCAGAATGAAACTTCTAGGCTGAAGAACTGAAAACCAAAGAGTTATGAGAAACCTAAGAATAGCTTTCTTAATAGGCCTTCTAATAAAAAGCCTGTGACTACAACTACTCCTACAGGAGAGATGGATAGGTGTTCTGACAAGCCTAGGATCTCTGTTTCAAGAGACCACTCTAAACCTGTGGGATCCTCTACAGAGAACCCTACTGTAAGTCCTAATGTTAGCAGGGCAACCTCTAACAAAGGCAAATCAAAATCTTGAATATTAGGGAAATGGGAGCCCAAACCATGCTCTATCATTTCAGTTCCAATTCTAAAGTCTTTGACGCACACTGCTTCTGAGGAAGGGGTGGATAGACAAGTTGGAAACCTAACTAGGCCTTTGAGGACTGGTAAACCTCAGAGCTGGTGGAATTCCAGAAAAGATATGTCTAAGGCTAAACCCCTTGACATTGTGGGCTCTTCTGCTGAAAACCCCCTTATAAATCCTAGTGTTAGAAGGGAAAACCCTAACCAAGGTAAAAACATATCTAAGAGGAAGTGGAAGAATGTACAATGCTTTGCTACCACCCTTCCGACTAGGATACATGAGACCCAACCTGCTCATGTGAGAGAGGTGGTGAGGAATCATGGAGACCCCTCTAGGTCTAAGGGATTTCTTTATAAGAACCCTTTTAAAAAGCCTATTGTAGGTTCAGAGGTTGTCACAACTTCTGAGGGACTGTTTAATCAGATCCCCTATACCTTAGACAAGAGTAAAGTCCCCAACACTACTTGTAAGTCATATAGTTTGCAAATGATAACTAATATAAGAAAAAGTATCAGAGCAAGGGTTACAAAAAGATTGCTAGTGACTCAGCAAACAGTTTAACCGACTTGAAACAAGAGATCCATCCACGTGAGGATCAGCTTCTCCTGTTCCTTAGCATGGTGGGACGAGTGTTAGGTAAGATTTCCACAGAGATGGAAAATCTTCCTTTCCTGGTTCAACTCCAGAACTTTTAGCTTTTCTAGTGGGATATTTTTCATTAATACCTCAGTGAGTGGGAACCTTTTTCCACACTCACCTAATCCCTAACTCGTTTCATGGATGTCACTGTTAAGACTCTCCATAATGTCTTTTTAAAGTTATCATGTCTAACAACTTATTGGCAATAAGTGCCTGTTTTTGCTGGGTTGCCCTAGGGGCTCCCCATTTCACTTTCTTATGCTAACCTTGAGTGAACTACAGTTCCCAAGGGTAGAAAGGATCTTTGGATCCCGTTTACATTTTATTCTGTGAAACCAGCACACCCCACCTTATGTGGAGTGCTAGGGAGAGACAATGTATCCCCTTTCACATGAAAACTGTAACAATTCTGTTACAGTGACAAGCTTACCTTTAATGGCTGGTGGCAGTGATACCTTTTACTAATTTGGTGCACCTTTACCACAGGCTGTAATCACAGCTGCAGTAAAGGCACTTATGGGTGCTCATTTTACCAAAATGGCCCCTGTCTTCTTTTTCTGCCATTTTAGTGTTTCTTGCTATTTCCTGTTCCTTCCCCTGACATACAGGGTGGGAAATTCCTTTGTTTGAGTTTTGTCTTTGGAGGGAGTACCCTGGACACCCCGCCCAGGCTCCAGTCAGTCTGTAAGCACAGGAAGAGGGGAAGGAGTACAAAACGTCCCCCTCCTTTGTCTTACGCCTTCCTTCATTTGGGACAAATCCCAGTGGGGGGCTGGCTGTCCTGATTGGACAACCAGATTCCCCTTTTCTTATAAAATGCAGGGAGAGAATGCAGAGGTTGTGCTGTAATTCCTGATAAATACTGGAAACCTGGAAGCTGAAGTCATGTTGACCATTGGAACAGAAAATCGAACAGGATGATGAAGGAAAAGTGGTGGTAATGATTTCCAGCGACCAGAGAGCCTGCTGTGTAACCAGAGTCTGCTGCAGCCCTTACTTCCAATGAACCTGGTGTCTCTGAAAACAACAACCCAAACCCAGAACCTGGTGAGACTCACTTGACTCAAGAGGACCTGCATTTTGAGCTATCCCACGGGTTGCTGCGATCGTGCGTTCTTGCAATACCCCAATACCCTGGGAACTCCAGCGACTGTGTGGTGCACAGTCTTACGAATTCTGAATCTCGCTGAAACTTCGTGGGAATCCTGGTGTATCTCCAGAGACACAAATCGAGTCCAAAAAGTCCCCTCACAAGAGTGCTGGACCTTTTAAACAACGAGAATTCAACCGCTATTTTCTGTCTTCTTCTATGCTCCTTGAAAAGGCGCAAAATCAGCAGTACGCATTCAGCCATGACAGAAATCTTGCCTAGAGCCTTCTTCATTGATCCCTGCTGCAAAGTCCCTTCTGAGGTCTTGTGTTCAGTCTCCAGGACAAGGAATCCACTGACTGGGTATTTGGCTGCAGTCCCTGAAGTCTGAAGTTCCCCTGCTGCAATCTCTTCTTCATTGCTGAGGTACTGTGTTGGCTTGGGCATATACTTAGCTTAGGCCTGTTGGGATTTCTGTGTAGTCCTGGGGTGTTTTCTGTGATTGGGAGATCCCTCCTCCAGTACACCCAGTCCTACTGCTAAAATCCTGCTGGGGTATCTTCTGTGAAGCCCCTGGACCATCTTCTAACCCTAGAAGTAAAGTACTCACCTGTTTGCCAGTTTTCCTAAGGGAACTCTGACTTTTGCTACTAAAGAACTTATTCTAACACTGCCTGTTGGTCACTAGTCCTAGTGACCCCCACTTCTGCCACTGAGAACACTCATGCTCCAAGAATAAGGGAAAGACTATTAAGGGATTGGGACTTCTGCCTAGAAAAGAAATCAAGTGTTTTACTTACTTGTAACGAGTTGCTGGGTAACTGTAATTCTCAGAGTGAACAGTTACAAAAGTTATTACTGATCATGAATGTGTGATGCACTATTCTTAAAAGTATGGTTAACATCTGTTCTTCCTTAGCCACTGTTTTACCAGTCTAAAAGAAAGTAGATGTAAAGGTATTTTACTCTCCTGTGATTAGGTTGTGCCTCTTTACAAAAGTAATGTGTTGGTTTCACCAGATTATTCCTGAAGGGTAATTGTATGAGTGTCCTCCAACTGTTTGTATCACCAGGTTAGTCCTGTTTGGATAACAGTATGAGTGTCCCCCAACTGGGTCTTGCTTCCTCTGACTTGCTGCTAGCCTGTCCTCAATAAGTCTACATTAGGTTGTTGCCTACCTAGAATAACTATTCAGTAGATTGTGACATTGGGTTTTACTTTCCCCTTCATTGTGAAGTTAAAGTATGTGGGTTTTACTTACCTTGTGTTAGCTGTGTGCCATCCGAAATAAGTTACCAGAGTTATTGCTTACCTCAATCTGGGGTTCCCTGATTTCCAAAGCATCTGTAATTGTATATTGCCTCCTTAGGTTTTACTCACCAGGTATAACTGTGTGTTATGACAAAAGTAGTTATAGGTTTCTACTGCACCTAGAATAAGTGTTTCACTATTCACCAAAAAGTATATTGTTGTGTTGACTGTTTATGTGATTTGTTCCAAGAATCTCTGTACAACTGGAAGGCCTACTGCCCTTGTATTACCAAAAGTAATCTGAAAGTAACCATTGGTCTTTTACTCCCAAAGAATAGGTTTGACCTATACTAAAAGTGTATAACAAGATTTTGGCTTCGCTAGAACTACTGTTAGGTGTTCCAAATAAGGTTAATACTCGGGTCTGTGTACTTTCAAGTATAGTGGTGTGTTTTATATTGTGATTTTATATAATGTGTTAGTACTTACTTAACCCCTAGATTTATCTGGGCCTACCTGTATTTAAATAAATCCTTTATTTTTACAATACATAGTGGTTCAGTGTTTCTTTGGATCATTTGTATTACAATTTCACTTGTACTGTATCTACTGCCCGCTCTCCCTCCTAAGATAAGCCTGGCTGCTCTGTCGATGCTACCCCGAACTCAGGTGGTCCAGCCTTATACTAAGAGTGGAATCTTGTACTGCCTCAGTAGAATGGTTTTCCTAAGCCCTTAGCTGGACTTCAGAAAAACTGCCCTAACACTGTTGGCATGCTCTGGGATAAAGGTGGATTACATTACATTGACTATTGATATACTTTGTGTCCAAAGGAAACCATCCAGTAGGTTTGGTTCAGCCAAGGTAAAGTGTACTTATTGTATTTAACACAAGAACCAACACCATGGCCTGCTTTAGGCCTGAGGACTATTCTTATGCTGCAATGGAAAATGTGGTCACAATGTGTATAGAGAAGGGCCTCAATTGTGAAGGAAGTAATCTTGAATTATTACAAAGGTTATGGGACCATATGCATGGTTTCAGTGAACCTATGTCCACTTCTAACAATATTGCTGGGAGTGAGGGCAATGAGGGTTCAGACAGCTGTCCGAACTCCTTAGAGGAGGAATGTGAGGGTTCCGATGAGGAGGATATTAGTTCACCCCCCTCCCCTTCTTTTGCCTCTACCTTACTGCCTAACATGTGCTCTGAGATACCTAAGGAACTGAAAATAAGAACATTCCTGTGGAAAAACAATTTGGAAATGTGGGAATATGGGAAAAAGTATAACAGGTCTGTAGAAGACAGTTTTCTGCACCACTCTTCTTTTTCCAGGTTTTCTGTGTCTACAGCTTTGAGGTTCCCAGAATTGTTGAATCAGTATCAGATGAAGTATGACATTGTTGTATGGCTGAAAACTTTCGACCTCACTTGTAAAAGGTTTGGTCTGTATGAGAGTGATAGAATACCCTGGGTTATTTTTAGACTTCCAAAGATAGACTACCAAGTGCTCTTGGATTTACATGAAATAGAAAGAGGTAACTGGGATAGTGTAAAAACAGCTCTCATGGATAGATATAAGAAGACAGCTTCTCCATATCTAAACCTCTTAAGGGACTCTGAGAATAGAAGTAGGTAAAAAAGTGCTGTCTCCTCATCCCTTAAGAAATCTGTCAATACTGAGTATAGCAGTAAAACTGTGGTCTTAGACTCAGCTGAGCCCCCTTGTAAAAAGGCTGAGGCTTTTAACCTTGAAGTAAGAGATGTCCCCTTAGGAGACCCCTCCTTAGAGATAAAAAGCATTAACTGCCACTCTGAAGGGCACATTGGCACCCATAAATTCAAATAGGGACAAAGCCCCTAGATCCCACAAAGCTAGAGGTCACTCCTGTGACCCCACCTTTAGCTGCTGCTAAGGTGATAGAGCCCCTTGAAAAACCACATATAGTGGAAGTGGTTCAACTAGTCCCCAGAAACTTAAAAACCTCTGTCCAAGTACCAATATGGTGTAATACCAGTAACCAGGTCACTGTTGTGACCCCACCTTCAGTTAACACTGAGTTAAAAGAACCTCTTGAAAATCCAACTAGAGTGGAAGTGGTTCACCCTGTGGATAGAAACTTATATATTCCTGTAGAATCTATAACACTGTGTAAAACCTTTGTTAAAACTGAAAGGAACCTTAGTGTTCATGTCACACACCCTGTGTGATGTATGTCCTATAGAATAAAGGCCCCTTCAGATAAAACTGTAGTGGCTGAACCATTTGAAAACCCACTTACTGGAGAAGTGGTTCCTAAAACTCAAAACCTGGATTCACCTGAAAGCCCACTTACAGTGGAGGTGATCCAGATGGATGTACAAAGCTTAGGTGTTTTTAACAACCCTAAGAGGGCAAGGAGTTCCCTTGACCCCCAAGGTAGGAATTGAGTATTCTCCTTTAGTTCAGAGTGCCCAGAATGAAACTTCTAGGCTGAAGAACTGAAAACCAAAAAGAGTTATGAGAAACCTAAGAATAGCTTTCTTACTAGGCCTTCTAATAAAAAGCCTGTGACTACAACTACTCCTACAGGAGAGATGGATAGGTGTTCTGACAAGCCTAGGATCTCTGTTTCAAGAGACCACTCTAAACCTGTGGGATCCTCTACAGAGAACCCTACTGTAAGTCCTAATGTTAGCAGGGCAACCTCTAACAAAGGCAAATCAAAATCTTGAATATTAGGGAAATGGGAGCCCAAACCATGCTCTATCATTTCAGTTCCAATTCTAAAGTTTTTGACGCACACTGCTTCTGAGGAAGGGGTGGATAGACAAGTTGGAAACCTAACTAGGCCTTTGAGGACTGGTAAACCTCAGAGCTGGTGGAATTCCAGAAAAGATATGTCTAAGGCTAAAGCCCTTGACATTGTGGGCTCTTCTGCTGAAAACCCCCTTATAAATCCTAGTGTTAGAAGGGAAAACCCTAACCAAGGTAAAAACATATCTAAGAGGAAGTGGAAGAATGTACAATGCTTTGCTACCACCCTTCCAACTAGGATACATGAGACCCAACCTGCTCATGTGAGAGAGGTGGTGAGGAATCATGGAGACCCCTCTAGGTCTAAGGGATTTCTTTATAAGAACCCTTTTAAAAAGCCTATTGTAGGTTCAGAGGTTGTCAGGGACTGTTTAATCAGATCCCCTATACCTTAGACAAGAGTAAAGTCCCCAACACTACTTGTAAGTCATATAGTTTGCAAATGATAACTAATATAAGAAAAAGTATCAGAGCAAGGGTTACAAAAAGATTGCTAGTGACTCAGCAAACAGTTTAACCGACTTGAAACAAGAGATCCATCCAGGCGAGGATCAGCTTCTCCTGTTCCTTAGCATGGTGGGACGAGTGTTAGGTAAGATTTCCACAGAGATGGAAAATCTTCCTTTCCTGGTTCAACTCCAGAACTTTTAGCTTTTCTAGTGGGATATTTTTCATTAATACCTCAGTGAGTGGGAACCTTTTTCCACACTCACCTAATCCCTAACTCGTTTTATGGATGTCACTGTTAAGACTCTCCATAATGTCTTTTTAAAGTTATCATGTCTAACAACTTATTGGCAATAAGTGCCTGTTGTTGCTGGGTTGCCCTAGGGGCTCCCCATTTCACTTTCTTATGCTAACCTTGAGTGAACTACAGTTCCCAAGGGTAGAAAGGATCTTTGGATCCCGTTTACATTTTATTCTGTGAAACCAGCACACCCCACCTTATGTGGAGTGCTAGGGAGAGACAATGTATCCCCTTTCACATGAAAACTGTAACAATTCTGTTACAGTGACAAGCTTACCTTTAATGGCTGGTGGCAGTGATACCTTTTACTAATTTGGTGCACCTTTACCACAGGCTGTAATCACAGCTGCAGTAAAGGCACTTATGGGTGCTCATTTTACCAAAATGGCCCCTGTCTTCTTTTTCTGCCATTTTAGTGTTTCTTGCTATTTCCTGTTCCTTCCCCTGACATACAGGGTGGGACATTCCTTTGTTTGTGTTTTGTCTTTGGAGGGAGTACCCTGGACACCCCGCCCAGGCTCCAGTCAGTCTGTAAGCACAGGAAGAGGGGAAGGAGTACAAACGTCCCCCTCCTTTGTCTTACGCCTTCCTTCATCTGGGACAAATCCCAGTGGGGGGCTGGCTGTCCTGATTGGACAACCAGATTCCCCTTTTCTTATAAAATGCAGGGAGAGAATGCAGAGGTTGTGCTGTAATTCCTGATAAATACTGGAAACCTGGAAGCTGAAGTCATGTTGACCATTGGAACAGAAAATCGAACAGGATGATGAAGGAAAAGTGGTGGTAATGATTTCCAGCGACCAGAGAGCCTGCTGTGTAACCAGAGTCTGCTGCAGCCCTTACTTCCAATGAACCTGGTGTCTCTGAAAACAACAACCCAAACCCAGAACCTGGTGAGACTCACTTGACTCAAGAGGACCTGCATTTTGAGCTATCCCACGGGTTGCTGCGATCGTGCGTTCTTGCAATACCCCAATACCCTGGGAACTCCAGCGACTGTGTGGTGCACAGTCTTCCGAATTCTGAATGTCGCTGAAACTTCGTGGGAATCCTGGTGTATCTCCAGAGACACAAATCAAGTCCAAAAAGTCCCCTCACAAGAGTGCTGGACCTTTTAAACAACGAGAATTCAACCGCTATTTTCTGTCTTCTTCTATGCTCCTTGAAAAGGCGCAAAATCAGCAGTACGCATTCAGCCATGACAGAAATCTTGCCTAGAGCCTTCTTCATTGATCCCTGCTGCAAAGTCCCTTCTGAGGTCTTGTGTTCAGTCTCCAGGACAAGGAATCCACTGACTGGGTATTTGGCTGCAGTCCCTGAAGTCTGAAGTTACCCTGCTGCAATCTCTTCTTCATTGCTGAGGTACTGTGTTGGCTTGGGTATATACTTAGCTTAAGCCTGTTGGGATTTCTGTGTAGTCCTGGGGTGTTTTCTGTGATTGGGAGGTCCCTCCTCCAGTACACCCAGTCCCACTGCTAAAATCCTGCTGGGGTGTCTTCTGTGAAGCCCCTGGACCATCTTCTAACCCTAGAAGTAAAGTACTCACCTGTTTGCCAGTTTTCCTAAGGAAACTCTGACTTTTGCTACTAAAGAACTTATTCTAACACTGCCTGTTGGTCACTAGTCCTAGTGACCCCCACTTCTGCCACTGAGAACACTCATGCTCCAAGAATAAGGGAAAGACTATTAAGGGATTGGGACTTCTGCCTAGAAAAGAAATCAAGTGTTTTACTTACTTGTAACGAGTTGCTGGGTAACTGTAATTCTCAGAGTGAACAGTTACAAAAGTTCTTACTGATCATGAATGTGTGATGCACTATTCTTAAAAGTATGGTTAACATCTGTTCTTCCTTAGCCACTGTTTTACCAGTCTAAAAGAAAGTAGATGTAAAGGTATTTTACTCTCCTGTGATTAGGTTGTGCCTCTTTACAAAAGTAATGTGTTGGTTTCACCAGATTATTCCTGAAGGGTAATTGTATGAGTGTCCTCCAACTGTTTGTATCACCAGGTTAGTCCTGTTTGGATAACAGTATGAGTGTCCCCCAACTGGGTCTTGCTTCCTCTGACTTGCTGCTAGCCTGTCCTCAATAAGTCTACATTAGGTTGTTGCCTACCTAGAATATCTATTCAGTAGATTGTGACATTGGGTTTTACTTTCCCCTTCATTGTGAAGTTAAAGTATGTGGGTTTTACTTACCTTGTGTTAGCTGTGTGCCATCCGAAACAAGTTACCAGAGTTATTGCTTACCTCAATCTGGGGTTCCCTGATTTCCAAAGCATCTGTAATTGTATATTACCTCCTTAGGTTTTACTCACCAGGTATAACTGTGTGTTATGACAAAAGTAGTTATAGGTTTCTACTGCACCTAGAATAAGTGTTTCACTATTCACCAAAAAGTATATTGTTGTGTTGACTGTTTATGTGATTTGTTCCAAGAATCACTGTACAACTGGAAGGCCTACTGCCCTTGTATTACCAAAAGTAATCTGAAAGTAACCATTGGTCTTTTACTCCCAAAGAATAGGTTTGACCTATACTAAAAGTGTATAACAAGATTTTGACTTCGCTAGAACTACTGTTAGGTGTTCCAAATAAGGTTAATACTCGGGTCTGTGTACTTTCAAGTATAGTGGTGTGTTTTATATTGTGATTTTATATAATGTGTTAGTACTTACTTAACCCCTAGATTTATCTGGGCCTACCTGTATTTAAATAAATCCTTTATTTTTACAATACATAGTGGTTCAGTGTTTCTTTGGATCATTTGTATTACAATTTCACTTGTACTGTATCTACTGCCCGCTCTCCCTCCTAAGATAAGCCTGGCTGCTCTGTCTATGCTACCCCGAACTCAGGTGGTACAGCCTTATACTAAGAGTGGAATCTTGTACTGCCTCAGTAGAATGGTTTTCCTAAACCCTTAGCTGGACTTCAGAAAAACTGCCCTAACACTGTTGGCATGCTCTGGGATAAAGGTGGATTACATTACATTGACTATTGATATACTTTGTGTCCAAAGGAAACCATCCAGTAGGTTTGGTACAGCCAAGGTAAAGTGTACTTATTGTATTTAACACAAGAACCAACACCATGGCCTGCTTTAGGCCTGAGGACTATTCTTATGCTGCAATGGAAAATGTGGTCACAATGTGTATAGAGAAGGGCCTCAATTGTGAAGGAAGTAAGCTTGAATTATTACAAAGGTTATGGGACCATATGCATGGTTTCAGTGAACCTATGTCCATTTCTAAGAATATTGCTGGGAGTGAGGGCAATGAGGGTTCAGACAGCTGTCCAAACTCCTCAGAGGAGGAATGTGAGGGTTCCGATGAGGAGGATATTAGTTCACCTCCCTCCCCTTCTTTTGCCTCTACCTTACTGCCTAACATGTGCTCTGAGATACCTAAGGAACTGAAAATAAGAACATTCCTGTGGAAAAACAATTTGGAAATGTGGGAATATGGGAAAAAGTATAACAGGTCTGTAGAAGACAGTTTTCTGCACCACTCTTCTTTTTCCAGATTTTCTGTGTCTACAGATTTGAGGTTCCCAGAATTGTTGAGTCAGTGGCCCTCATTACGACCCTGGCGGATTTTTTCCGCCATCGACGGACTTTCCGGCCATGGCGTAAAGTCCGTTTACGCCATGGCGGATGGTGGACTTACCGCCCCATTCCGAGGTCGGCGGGGCGGTAAGTCCCCATTGACCCATTTACCCTTCCCCATTCCCATTTCGGCCCCATAGGGTATAATGGGAGTGGGGAAGGAGTTAATTACGCCACCGTAAATTACGGTGGCGTAATTAACACCAAGGTCCCATAGCGCCATGGATTTTTACGCCCGCAAAAAGCGGGCGGAAAAATGACCATGGCGCTCTGGGAACTCGGAATTGGCGGTAAGGGGTCGGCGCAGCTAACGCTGGCGCAAACCCCTTACCGCCAGGGTCCTAATGAGGCCCAGTATCAGATGAAGTATGACATTGTTGTATGGCTGAAAACTTTCGACCTCACTTGTGAAAGGTACAGGTCTGTAGAAGACAGTTTTCTGCACCACTCTTCTTTTTCCAGGTTTTCTGTGTCTACAGCTTTGAGGTTCCCAGAATTGTTGAGTCAGTATCAGATGAAGTATGACATTGTTGTATGGCTGAAAACTTTCAACCTCACTTGTAAAAGTTTTGGTCTGTATGAGAGTGATAGAATACCCTGGGTTATTTTTAGACTTCCAAAGATAGACTACCAAGTGCTCTTGGATTTACATGAAGTAGAAAGAGGTAACGGGGATAGTGTAAAAACAGCTCTCATGGATAGATATAAGAAGACAGCTTCTCCATATCTAAACCTCTTAAGGGACTCTGAGAATAGAAGTAGGTAAACAAGTGCTGTCTCCTCATCCCTTAAGAAATCTGTCAATACTGAGTATAGCAGTAAAACTGTGGTCTTAGACTCAGCTGAGCCCCCTTGTAAAAAGGCTGAGGCTTTTAACCTTGAAGTAAGAGATGTCCCCTTAGGAGACCCCTCCTTAGAGATAAAAGGCATTAACTGCCACTCTGAAGGGCACATTGGTGTAGCACCCATAATTTCAAATAGGGACAAAGCCCCTAGATCCCACAAAGCTAGAGGTCACTCCTGTGACCCCACCTTTAGCAGCTGCTAAGGTGTTAGAGCCCCTTGAAAAACCACACATAGTGGAAGTGGTTCAACTAGTCCCCAGAAACTTAAAAACTTCTATCCAAGTACCAATATGGTGTAATACCAGTAACCAGGTCACTGTTGTGACCCCACCTTCAGTTAACACTGAGTTAAAATAACCTCTTGAAAACCCAACTAGAGTGGAAGTGGTTCACCCTGTGGATAGAAACTTATATATTCCTGTACAATCTAAAACACTGTGTAAAAACTTTGTTAAAACTGACAGGAACCTTAGTGTTCATGTCACACACCCTGTGTGATGTATGTCCTATAGAATAAAGGCCCATTCAGTTAAAACTGTAGTGGCTGAACCATTTGAAAACCCACTTACTGTAGAAGTGGTTCCTAAAACTCAAAACCTGGATTCACCTGAAAGCCCACTTACAGTGGAGGTGATCCAGATGGATGTACAAAGCTTAGGTGTTTTTAACAACCCTAAGAGGGCAAGGAGTTCCCTTGACCCCAAGGTAGGAATTGAGTTTTCTCCTTTAGTTCAGAGTGCCCAGAATGATACTTCTAGGCCTGAAGAACTGAAAACCAAAAAGAGTTATGAGAAACCTAAGAATAGTTTTCTTACTAGGCCTTCTAATAAAAAGCCTGTGACTCCAACTACTCCTACAGGAGAGATGGATAGGTGTTCTGACAAGCCTAGGATCTCTGTTTCAAGAGACGACTTTAAACCTGTGGGATCCTCTACAGAGAACCCTACTGCAAGTCCTAATGTTAGCAGGGCAACCTCTAATAAATGCAAATCAAAATCTTGAATATTAGGGAAATGGGAGCCCAAACCATGCTCTATCATTTCAGTTCCAATTCTAAAGTCTTTGACCCACACTGCTTCTGGGGAAGGGGTGGATAGACAAGTTGGAAACCTAACTAGGCCTTTGAGGACTGGTAAACCTCAGAGCTGGTGGAATTCCAGAAAAGATATGTCTAAGGCTAAACCCCTTGACATTGTGGGCTCTTCTGCTGAAAACCCCCTTATAAATCCTAGTGTTAGAAGGGAAAACCCTAACCAAGGTAAAAACATATCTAAGAGGAAGTGGAAGAATGTACAATGCTTTGCTACCACCCCTCCAACTAGGATACATGAGACCCAACCTGCTCATGTGAGAGAGGTGGTGAGGAATCATGGAGACCCCTCTAGGTCTAAGGGATTTCTTTATAAGAACCCTTTTAAAAAGCCTATTGTAGGTTCAGAGGTTGTCACAACTTCTGAGGGACTGTTTAATCAGATCCCCTATACCTTAGACAAGAGTAAAGTCCTCAACACTACTTGTAAGTCATATAGTTTGCAAATGATAACTAATATAAGAAAAAGTATCAGAGCAAGGGTTACAAAAAGATTGCTAGTGACTCAGCAAACAGTTTAACCGACTTGAAACAAGAGATCCATCCAGGCGAGGATCAGCTTCTCCTGTTCCTTAGCATGGTGGGACGAGTGTTAGGTAAGATTTCCACAGAGATGGAAAATCTTCCTTTCCTGGTTCAACTCCAGAACTTTTAGCTTTTCTAGTGGGATATTTTTCATTACTACCTCAGTGAGTGGGAACCTTTTTCCACACTCACCTAATCCCTAACTCGTTTCATGGATGTCACTGTTAAGACTCTCCATAATGTCTTTTTAAAGTTATCATGTCTAACAACTCATTGGCAATACGTGCCTGTTGTTGCTGGGTTGCCCTAGGGGCTCCCCATTTCACTGTCTTATGCTAACCTTGAGTGAACTACAGTTCCCAAGGGTAGAAAGGATCTTTGGATCCCGTTTACATTTTATTCTGTGAAACCAGCACACCCCACCTTATGTGGAGTGCTAGGGAGAGACAATGTATCCCCTTTCACATGAAAACTGTAACAATTCTGTTACAGTGACAAGCTTACCTTTGATGGCTGGTGGCAGTGATACCTTTTACTAATTTGGTGCACCTTTACCACAGGCTGTAATCACAGCTGCAGTAAAGGCACTTATGGGTGCTCATTTTACCAAAATGGCCCCTGTCTTCTTTTTCTGCCATTTTAGTGTTTCTTGCTATTTCCTGTTCCTTCCCCTGACATACAGGGTGGGACATTCCTTTGTTTGAGTTTTGTCTTTGGAGGGAGTACCCTGGACACCCCGCCCAGGCTCCAGTCAGTCTGTAAGCACAGGAAGAGGGGAAGGAGTACAAAACGTCCCCCTCCTTTGTCTTACGCCTTCCTTCATCTGGGACAAATCCCAGTGGGGGGCTGGCTGTCCTGATTGGACAACCAGATTCCCCTTTTCTTATAAAATGCAGGGAGAGAATGCAGAGGTTGTGCTGTAATTCCTGATAAATACTGGAAACCTGGAAGCTGAAGTCATGTTGACCATTGGAACAGAAAATCGAACAGGATGATGAAGGAAAAGTGGTGGTAATGATTTCCAGCGACCAGAGAGCCTGCTGTGTAACCAGAGTCTGCTGCAGCCCTTACTTCCAATGAACCTGGTGTCTCTGAAAACAACAACCCAAACCCAGAACCTGGTGAGACTCACTTGACTCAAGAGGACCTGCATTTTGAGCTATCCCACGGGTTGCTGCGATTGTGCGTTCTTGCAATACCCCAATACCCTGGGAACTCCAGCGACTGTGTGGTGCACAGTCTTCCGAATTCTGAATCTCGCTGAAACTTAGTGGGAATCCTGGTGTATCTCCAGAAACACAAATCGAGTCCAAAAAGTCCCCTCACAAGAGTGCTGCACCTTTACCGCAGGCTGTAATCACAGCTGCAGTAAAGGCACTTATGGGTGCTCATTTTACCAAAATGGCCCCTGCCTTCTTTTTCTGCCATTTTAGTGTTTCTTGCTATTTCTTGTTCCTTCCCCTGACATCCAGAGTGGGACATTCCTTTGTTTGAGTTTTGTCTTTGGAGGGAGTCCCCTGGACACCCTGCCCAGGCTCCAGTCAGTCTGTAAGCACAGGAAGAGGGGAAGGAGTCCAAAACGTCCCCCTCCTTTGTCTTACGCCTTCCTTCAACTGGGACAAATCCCAGTGGGGGACTGGCTGTCCTGATTGGACAACCAGATTCCCCTTTTCTTATAAAATGCAGGGAGAGAATGCAGAGGTTGTGCTGTAATTCCTGATAAATACTGGAAACCTGGAAGCTGAAGTCATGTTGACCATTGGAACAGAAAATCGAAGAGGATGATGAAGGAAAAGTGGTGGTAATGATTTCCAGCGACCAGAGAGCCTGCTGTGTAACCAGAGTCTGCTGCAGCCCTTACTTCCAATGAACCTGGTGTCTCTGAAAACAACAACCCAAACCCAGAACCTAGTGAGACTCACTTGACTCAAGAGGACCTGCATTTTGAGCTATCCCACGGGTTGCTGCGATCGTGCGTTCTTGCAATACCCCAATACCCTGGGAACTCCAGCCACTGTGTGGTGCACAGTCTTCCGAATTCTGAATCTCGCTGAAACTTCGTGGGAATCCTGGTGTATCTCCAGAGACACAAATCGAGTCCAAAAAGTCCCCTCACAAGAGTGCTGGACCTTTTAAACAACGAGAATTCAACCGCTATTTTCTGTCTTCTTCTATGCTCCTTGAAAAGGCGCAAAATCTGCAGAAACGCATTCAGCCATGACAGAAATCTTGCCTAGAGCCTTCTTCATTGATCCCTGCTGCAAAGTCCCTTCTGAGGTCTTGTATTCAGTCTCCAGGACAAGGAATCCACTGACTGGGTATTTGGCTGCAGTCCCTGAAGTTCCCCTGCTGCAATCTCTTCTTCATTGCTGAGGTACTGTGTTGGCTTGGGTATATACTTAGCTTAAGCCTGTTGGGATTTCTGTGTAGTCCTGGGGTGTTTTCTGTGATTGGGAGGTCCCTCCTCCAGTACACCCAGTCCCACTGCTAAAATCCTGCTGGGGTGTCTTCTGTGAAGCCCCTGGACCATCTTCTAACCCTAGAAGTAAAGTACTCACCTGTTTGCCAGTTTTCCTAAGGAAACTCTGACTTTTGCTACTAAAGAACTTATTCTAACACTGCCTGCTGGTCACTAGTCCTAGTGACCCCCACTTCTGCCACTGAGAACACTCATGCTCCAAGAATAAGGCAAAGACTATTAAGGGATTGGGACTTCTGCCTAGAAAAGAAATCAAGTGTTTTACTTACTTGTAACGACTTGGTGGGTAACTGTAATTCTCAGAGTGAACAGTTACAAAAGTTCTTACTGATCATGAATGTGTGATGCACTATTCTTAAAAGTATGGTTAACATCTGTTCTTCCTTAGCCACTGTTTTACCAGTCTAAAAGACAGTAGATGTAAAGGTATTTTACTCTCCTGTGATTAGGTTGTGCCTCTTTACAAAAGTAATGTGTTGGTTTCACCAGATTATTCCTGAAGGGTAATTGTATGAGTGTCCTCCAACTGTTTGTATCACCAGGTTAGTCCTGTTTGGATAACAGTATGAGTGTCCCCCAACTGGGTCTTGCTTCCTCTTACTTGCTGCTAGCCTGTCCTCAATAAGTCTACATTAGGTTGTTGCCTACCTAGAATAACTATTCAGTAGATTGTGACATTGGGTTTTACTTTCCCCTTCATTGTGAAGTTAAAGTATGTGGGTTTTACTTACCTTGTGTTAGCTGTGTGCCATCCGAAACAAGTTACCAGAGTTATTGCTTACCTCAATCTGGGGTTCCCTGATTTCCAAAGCATCTGTAATTGTATATTACCTCCTTAGGTTTTACTCACCAGGTATAACTGTGTGTTATGACAAAAGTAGTTATAGGTTTCTACTGCACCTAGAATAAGTGTTTCACTATTCACCAAAAAGTATATTGTTGTGTTGACTGTTTATGTGATTTGTTCCAAGAATCACTGTACAACTGGAAGGCCTACTGCCCTTGTATTACCAAAAGTAATCTGAAAGTAACCATTGGTCTTTTACTCCCAAAGAATAGGTTTGACCTATACTAAAAGTGTATAACAAGATTTTGACTTCGCTAGAACTACTGTTAGGTGTTCCAAATAAGGTTAATACTCGGGTCTGTGTACTTTCAAGTATAGTGGTGTGTTTTATATTGTGATTTCATATAATGTGTTAGTACTTACTTAACCCCTAGATTTATCTGGGCCTACCTGAATTTAAATAAATCCTTTATTTTTACAATACATAGTGGTTCAGTGTTTCTTTGGATCATTTGTATTACAATTTCACTTGTACTGTATCTACTGCCCGCTCTCCCTCCTAAGATAAGCCTGGCTGCTCTGTCTATGCTACCCCGAACTCAGGTGGTACAGCCTTATACTAAGAGTGGAATCTTGTACTACCTCAGTAGAATGGTTTTCCTAAGCCCTTAGCTGGACTTCAGAAAAACTGCCCTAACACTGTTGGCATGCTCTGGGATAAAGGTGGATTACATTACATTGACTATTGATATACTTTGTGTCCAAAGGAAACCATCCAGTAGGTTTGGTTCAGCCAAGGTAAAGTGTACTTATTGTATTTAACACAAGAACCAACACCATGGCTTGCTTTAGGCCTGAGGACTATTCTTATGCTGCAATGGAAAATGTGGTCACAATGTGTATAGAGAAGGGCCTCAATTGTGAAGGAAGTAAGCTTGAATTATTACAAAGGTTATGGGACCATATGCATGGTTTCAGTGAACCTATGTCCACTTCTAACAATATTGCTGGGAGTGAGGGCAATGAGGGTTCAGACAGCTGTCCAAACTCCTCAGAGGAGGAATGTGAGGGTTCCGATGAGGTGGATATTAGTTCACCCCCCTCCCCTTCTTTTGCCTCTACATTACTGCCTAACATGTGCTCTGAGATACCTAAGGAACTGAAAATAAGAACATTCCTGTGGAAAAACAATTTGGAAATGTGGGAATATGGGAAAAAGAATAACAGGTCTGTAGAAGACAGTTTTCTGCACCACTCTTCTTTTTCCAGGTTTTCTGTGTCTACAGCTTTGAGGTTCCCAGAATTGTTGAGTCAGTATCAGATGAAGTATGACATTGTTGTATGGCTGAAAATTTTCAACCTCACTTGTAAAAGGTTTGGTCTGTATGAGAGTGATAGAATACCCTGGGTTATTTTTAGACTTCCAAAGATAGACTACCAAGTGCTCTTGGATTTACATGAAGTAGAAAGAGGTAACTGGGATAGTGTAAAAACAGCTCTCATGGATAGATATAAGAAGACAGCTTCTCCATATCTAAACCTCTTAAGGGACTCTGAGAATAGAAGTAGGTAAAAAAGTGCTGTCTCCTCATCCCTTAAGAAATCTGTTAATACTGAGTATAGCAGTAAAACTGTGGTCTTAGACTCAGCTGATCCCCCTTGTAAAAAGGCTGAGGCTTTTAACCTTGAAGTAAGAGATGTCCCCTTAGGAGACCCCTCCTTAGAGATAAAAGGCATTAACTGCCACTCTGAAGGGCACATTGGTGTAGCACCCATAAATTCAAATAGGGACAAAGCCCCTAGATCCCACAAAGCTAGAGGTCACTCCTGTGACCCCACCTTTAGCTGCTGCTAAGGTGATAGAGCCCCTTGAAAAACCACATATAGTGGAAGTGGTTCAACTAGTCCCCAGAAACTTAAAAACGTATGTCCAAGTACCAATATGGTGTAAAACCAGTAACCAGGTCACTGTTGTGACCACACCTTCAGTTAACACTGAGTTAAAATAACCTCTTGAAAACCCAACTAGAGTGGAAGTGGATCACCCTATGGATAGAAACTTATATATTCCTGTACAATCTATAACACTGTGTAAAAACTTTGTTAAAACTGACAGGAACCTTAGTGTTAATGTCACACACCCTGTGTGATGTATGTCCTATAGAATAAAGGCCCCTTCAGTTAAAACTGTAGTGGCTGAACCATTTGAAAACCCACTTACTGTAGAAGTGGTTCCTAAAACTCAAAACCTGGATTCACCTGAAAGCCCACTTACAGTGGAGATGATCCAGATGGATGTACAAAGCTTAAGTGTTTTTAACAACCCTAAGAGGGCAAGGAGTTCCCTTGACCCCAAGGTAGGAATTGAGTTTTCTCCTTTAGTTCAGAGTGCCCAGAATGAAACTTCTAGGCCTGAAGAACTGAAAACCAAAAAGAGTTATGAGAAACCTAAGAATGGCTTTCTTACTAGGCCTTCTAATAAAAAGCCTGTGACTCCAACTACTGCTACAGGAGAGATGGATAGGTGTTCTGACAAGCCTAGGATCTCTGTTTCAAGAGACCACTCTAAACCTGTGGGATCCTCTACAGAGAACCCTACTGTAAGTCCTAATGTTAGCAGGGCAACCTCTAACAAATGCAAATCAAAATCTTGAATATTAAGGAAATGGGAGCCCAAACCATGCTCTATCATTTCAGTTCCAATTCTAAAGTCTTTGACCCACACTGCTTCTGAGGAAGGGGTGGATAGACAAGTTGGAAACCTAACTAGGCCTTTGAGGACTGGTAAACCTCAGAGCTGGTGGAATTCCAGAAAAGATATGTCTAAGGCTAAACCCCTTGAAATTGTGGGCTCTTCTGCTGAAAACCCCCTTATAAATCCTAGTGTTAGAAGGGAAAACCCTAACCAAGGTAAAAACATATCTAAGAGGAAGTGGAAGAATGTACAATGCTTTGCTACCACCCCTCCAACTAGGATACATGAGACCCAACCTGCTCATGTGAGAGAGGTGGTGAGGAATCATGGAGACCCCTCTTGGTCTAAGGGATTTCTTTATAAGAACCCTTTTAAAAAGCCTATTGTAGGTTCAGAGGTTGTCACAACTTCTGAGGGACTGTTTAATCAGATCCCCTATACCTTAGACAAGAGTAAAGTCCCCAACACTACTTGTAAGTCATATAGTTTGCAAATGATAACTAATATAAGAAAAAGTATCAGAGCAAGGGTTACAAAAAGATTGCTAGTGACTCAGCAAACAGTTTAACCGACTTGAAACAAGAGATCCATCAAATGGAGGATCAGCTTCTTCTGTTCCTTAGCATGGTGGGACGAGTGTTAGGTAAGACTTCCACAGAGATGGAAAATCTTCCTTTCCTGGTTCAACTCCAGAACTTTTAGCTTTTCTAGTGGGATATTTTTCATTAATACCTCAGTGAGTGGGAACCTTTTTCCACACTCACCTAATCCCTAACTCGTTTTATGGATGTCACTGTTAAGACTCTCCATAATGTCTTTTTAAAGTTATCATGTCTAACAACTTATTGGCAATAAGTGCCTGTTGTTGCTGGGTTGCCCTAGGGGCTCCCCATTTCACTTGCTTATGCTAACCTTGAGTGAACTACAGTTCCCAAGGGTAGAAAGGATCTTTGGATCCCGTTTACATTTTATTCTGTGAAACCAGCACACCCCACCTTATGTGGAGTGCTAGGGAGAGACAATGTATCCCCTTTCACATGAAAACTGTAACAATTCTGTTACAGTGACAAGCTTACCTTTAATGGCTGGTGGCAGTGATACCTTTTACTAATTTGGTGCACCTTTACCGCAGGCTGTAATCACAGCTGCAGTAAAGGCACTTATGGGTGCTCATTTTACCAAAATGGCCCCTGTCTTCTTTTTATGCCATTTTAGTGTTTCTTGCTATTTCTTGTTCCTTCCCCTGACATCCAGGGTTGGACATTCCTTTGTTTGAATTTTGTCTTTGGAGCGCGTCCCCTGGACACCCCGCCCAGGCTCCAGTCAGTCTGTAAGCACAGGAAGAGGGGAAGGAGTCCAAAACGTCCCCCTCCTTTGTCTTACGCCTTCCTTCAACTGGGACAAATCCCAGTGGGGGGCTGGCTGTCCTGATTGGACAACCAGATTCCCCTTTTCTTATAAAATGCAGGGAGAGAATGCAGAGGTTTTGCTGTAATTCCTGATAAATACTGGAAACCTGGAAGCTGAAGTCATGTTGACCATTGGAACAGAAAATCGAAGAGGATGATGAAGGAAAAGTGGTGGTAATGATTTCCAGCGACCAGAGAGCCTGCTGTGTAACCAAAGTCTGCTGCAGCCCTTACTTCCAATGAACCTGGTGCCTCTGAAAACAACAACCCAAAGCCAGAACCTAGTGAGACTCACTTGACTCAAGAGGACCTGCATTTTGAGCTATCCCACGGGTTGCTGCGATCGTGCGTTCTTGCAATACCCCAATACCCTGGGAACTCCAGCCACTGTGTGGTGCACAGTCTTCCGAATTCTGAATCTCGCTGAATCTTCGTGGGAATCCTGGTGTATCTCCAGAGACACAAATCGAGTCCAAAAAGTCCCCTCACAAGAGTGCTGCACCTTTACCGCAGGCTGTAATCACAGCTGCAGTAAAGGCACTTATGGGTGCTCATTTTACCAAAATGGCCCCTGCCTTCTTTTTCTGCCATTTTAGTGTTTCTTGCTATTTCTTGTTCCTTCCCCTGACATCCAGAGTGGGACATTCCTTTGTTTGAGTTTTGTCTTTGGAGGGAGTCCCCTGGACACCCTGCCCAGGCTCCAGTCAGTCTGTAAGCACAGGAAGAGGGGAAGGAGTCCAAAACGTCCCCCTCCTTTGTCTTACGCCTTCCTTCAACTGGGACAAATCCCAGTGGGGGACTGGCTGTCCTGATTGGACAACCAGATTCCCCTTTTCTTATAAAATGCAGGGAGAGAATGCAGAGGTTGTGCTGTAATTCCTGATAAATACTGGAAACCTGGAAGCTGAAGTCATGTTGACCATTGGAACAGAAAATCGAAGAGGATGATGAAGGAAAAGTGGTGGTAATGATTTCCAGCGACCAGAGAGCCTGCTGTGTAACCAGAGTCTGCTGCAGCCCTTACTTCCAATGAACCTGGTGTCTCTGAAAACAACAACCCAAACCCAGAACCTAGTGAGACTCACTTGACTCAAGAGGACCTGCATTTTGAGCTATCCCACGGGTTGCTGCGATCGTGCGTTCTTGCAATACCCCAATACCCTGGGAACTCCAGCCACTGTGTGGTGCACAGTCTTCCGAATTCTGAATCTCGCTGAAACTTCGTGGGAATCCTGGTGTATCTCCAGAGACACAAATCGAGTCCAAAAAGTCCCCTCACAAGAGTGCTGGACCTTTTAAACAACGAGAATTCAACCGCTATTTTCTGTCTTCTTCTATGCTCCTTGAAAAGGCGCAAAATCTGCAGAAACGCATTCAGCCATGACAGAAATCTTGCCTAGAGCCTTCTTCATTGATCCCTGCTGCAAAGTCCCTTCTGAGGTCTTGTGTTCAGTCTCCAGGACAAGGAATCCACTGACTGGGTATTTGGCTGCAGTCCCTGAAGTTCCCCTGCTGCAATCTCTTCTTCATTGCTGAGGTACTGTGTTGGCTTGGGTATATACTTAGCTTAAGCCTGTTGGGATTTCTGTGTAGTCCTGGGGTGTTTTCTGTGATTGGGAGGTCCCTCCTCCAGTACACCCAGTCCCACTGCTAAAATCCTGCTGGGGTGTCTTCTGTGAAGCCCCTGGACCATCTTCTAACCCTAGAAGTAAAGTACTCACCTGTTTGCCAGTTTTCCTAAGGAAACTCTGACTTTTGCTACTAAAGAACTTATTCTAACACTGCCTGCTGGTCACTAGTCCTAGTGACCCCCACTTCTGCCACTGAGAACACTCATGCTCCAAGAATAAGGCAAAGACTATTAAGGGATTGGGACTTCTGCCTAGAAAAGAAATCAAGTGTTTTACTTACTTGTAACGACTTGGTGGGTAACTGTAATTCTCAGAGTGAACAGTTACAAAAGTTCTTACTGATCATGAATGTGTGATGCACTATTCTTAAAAGTATGGTTAACATCTGTTCTTCCTTAGCCACTGTTTTACCAGTCTAAAAGACAGTAGATGTAAAGGTATTTTACTCTCCTGTGATTAGGTTGTGCCTCTTTACAAAAGTAATGTGTTGGTTTCACCAGATTATTCCTGAAGGGTAATTGTATGAGTGTCCTCCAACTGTTTGTATCACCAGGTTAGTCCTGTTTGGATAACAGCATGAGTGTCCCCCAACTGGGTCTTGCTTCCTCTTACTTGCTGCTAGCCTGTCCTCAATAAGTCTACATTAGGTTGTTGCCTACCTAGAATAACTATTCAGTAGATTGTGACATTGGGTTTTACTTTCCCCTTCATTGTGAAGTTAAAGTATGTGGGTTTTACTTACCTTGTGTTAGCTGTGTGCCATCCGAAACAAGTTACCAGAGTTATTGCTTACCTCAATCTGGGGTTCCCTGATTTCCAAAGCATCTGTAATTGTATATTACCTCCTTAGGTTTTACTCACCAGGTATAACTGTGTGTTATGACAAAAGTAGTTATAGGTTTCTACTGCACCTAGAATAAGTGTTTCACTATTCACCAAAAAGTATATTGTTGTGTTGACTGTTTATGTGATTTGTTCCAAGAATCACTGTACAACTGGAAGGCCTACTGCCCTTGTATTACCAAAAGTAATCTGAAAGTAACCATTGGTCTTTTACTCCCAAAGAATAGGTTTGACCTATACTAAAAGTGTATAACAAGATTTTGACTTCGCTAGAACTACTGTTAGGTGTTCCAAATAAGGTTAATACTCGGGTCTGTGTACTTTCAAGTATAGTGGTGTGTTTTATATTGTGATTTCATATAATGTGTTAGTACTTACTTAACCCCTAGATTTATCTGGGCCTACCTGAATTTAAATAAATCCTTTATTTTTACAATACATAGTGGTTCAGTGTTTCTTTGGATCATTTGTATTACAATTTCACTTGTACTGTATCTACTGCCCGCTCTCCCTCCTAAGATAAGCCTGGCTGCTCTGTCTATGCTACCCCGAACTCAGGTGGTACAGCCTTATACTAAGAGTGGAATCTTGTACTACCTCAGTAGAATGGTTTTCCTAAGCCCTTAGCTGGACTTCAGAAAAACTGCCCTAACACTGTTGGCATGCTCTGGGATAAAGGTGGATTACATTACATTGACTATTGATATACTTTGTGTCCAAAGGAAACCATCCAGTAGGTTTGGTTCAGCCAAGGTAAAGTGTACTTATTGTATTTAACACAAGAACCAACACCATGGCTTGCTTTAGGCCTGAGGACTATTCTTATGCTGCAATGGAAAATGTGGTCACAATGTGTATAGAGAAGGGCCTCAATTGTGAAGGAAGTAAGCTTGAATTATTACAAAGGTTATGGGACCATATGCATGGTTTCAGTGAACCTATGTCCACTTCTAACAATATTGCTGGGAGTGAGGGCAATGAGGGTTCAGACAGCTGTCCAAACTCCTCAGAGGAGGAATGTGAGGGTTCCGATGAGGTGGATATTAGTTCACCCCCCTCCCCTTCTTTTGCCTCTACATTACTGCCTAACATGTGCTCTGAGATACCTAAGGAACTGAAAATAAGAACATTCCTGTGGAAAAACAATTTGGAAATGTGGGAATATGGGAAAAAGAATAACAGGTCTGTAGAAGACAGTTTTCTGCACCACTCTTCTTTTTCCAGGTTTTCTGTGTCTACAGCTTTGAGGTTCCCAGAATTGTTGAGTCAGTATCAGATGAAGTATGACATTGTTGTATGGCTGAAAATTTTCAACCTCACTTGTAAAAGGTTTGGTCTGTATGAGAGTGATAGAATACCCTGGGTTATTTTTAGACTTCCAAAGATAGACTACCAAGTGCTCTTGGATTTACATGAAGTAGAAAGAGGTAACTGGGATAGTGTAAAAACAGCTCTCATGGATAGATATAAGAAGACAGCTTCTCCATATCTAAACCTCTTAAGGGACTCTGAGAATAGAAGTAGGTAAAAAAGTGCTGTCTCCTCATCCCTTAAGAAATCTGTTAATACTGAGTATAGCAGTAAAACTGTGGTCTTAGACTCAGCTGATCCCCCTTGTAAAAAGGCTGAGGCTTTTAACCTTGAAGTAAGAGATGTCCCCTTAGGAGACCCCTCCTTAGAGATAAAAGGCATTAACTGCCACTCTGAAGGGCACATTGGTGTAGCACCCATAAATTCAAATAGGGACAAAGCCCCTAGATCCCACAAAGCTAGAGGTCACTCCTGTGACCCCACCTTTAGCTGCTGCTAAGGTGATAGAGCCCCTTGAAAAACCACATATAGTGGAAGTGGTTCAACTAGTCCCCAGAAACTTAAAAACGTATGTCCAAGTACCAATATGGTGTAAAACCAGTAACCAGGTCACTGTTGTGACCACACCTTCAGTTAACACTGAGTTAAAATAACCTCTTGAAAACCCAACTAGAGTGGAAGTGGATCACCCTATGGATAGAAACTTATATATTCCTGTACAATCTATAACACTGTGTAAAAACTTTGTTAAAACTGACAGGAACCTTAGTGTTAATGTCACACACCCTGTGTGATGTATGTCCTATAGAATAAAGGCCCCTTCAGTTAAAACTGTAGTGGCTGAACCATTTGAAAACCCACTTACTGTAGAAGTGGTTCCTAAAACTCAAAACCTGGATTCACCTGAAAGCCCACTTACAGTGGAGATGATCCAGATGGATGTACAAAGCTTAAGTGTTTTTAACAACCCTAAGAGGGCAAGGAGTTCCCTTGACCCCAAGGTAGGAATTGAGTTTTCTCCTTTAGTTCAGAGTGCCCAGAATGAAACTTCTAGGCCTGAAGAACTGAAAACCAAAAAGAGTTATGAGAAACCTAAGAATGGCTTTCTTACTAGGCCTTCTAATAAAAAGCCTGTGACTCCAACTACTGCTACAGGAGAGATGGATAGGTGTTCTGACAAGCCTAGGATCTCTGTTTCAAGAGACCACTCTAAACCTGTGGGATCCTCTACAGAGAACCCTACTGTAAGTCCTAATGTTAGCAGGGCAACCTCTAACAAATGCAAATCAAAATCTTGAATATTAAGGAAATGGGAGCCCAAACCATGCTCTATCATTTCAGTTCCAATTCTAAAGTCTTTGACCCACACTGCTTCTGAGGAAGGGGTGGATAGACAAGTTGGAAACCTAACTAGGCCTTTGAGGACTGGTAAACCTCAGAGCTGGTGGAATTCCAGAAAAGATATGTCTAAGGCTAAACCCCTTGAAATTGTGGGCTCTTCTGCTGAAAACCCCCTTATAAATCCTAGTGTTAGAAGGGAAAACCCTAACCAAGGTAAAAACATATCTAAGAGGAAGTGGAAGAATGTACAATGCTTTGCTACCACCCCTCCAACTAGGATACATGAGACCCAACCTGCTCATGTGAGAGAGGTGGTGAGGAATCATGGAGACCCCTCTTGGTCTAAGGGATTTCTTTATAAGAACCCTTTTAAAAAGCCTATTGTAGGTTCAGAGGTTGTCACAACTTCTGAGGGACTGTTTAATCAGATCCCCTATACCTTAGACAAGAGTAAAGTCCCCAACACTACTTGTAAGTCATATAGTTTGCAAATGATAACTAATATAAGAAAAAGTATCAGAGCAAGGGTTACAAAAAGATTGCTAGTGACTCAGCAAACAGTTTAACCGACTTGAAACAAGAGATCCATCAAATGGAGGATCAGCTTCTTCTGTTCCTTAGCATGGTGGGACGAGTGTTAGGTAAGACTTCCACAGAGATGGAAAATCTTCCTTTCCTGGTTCAACTCCAGAACTTTTAGCTTTTCTAGTGGGATATTTTTCATTAATACCTCAGTGAGTGGGAACCTTTTTCCACACTCACCTAATCCCTAACTCGTTTTATGGATGTCACTGTTAAGACTCTCCATAATGTCTTTTTAAAGTTATCATGTCTAACAACTTATTGGCAATAAGTGCCTGTTGTTGCTGGGTTGCCCTAGGGGCTCCCCATTTCACTTGCTTATGCTAACCTTGAGTGAACTACAGTTCCCAAGGGTAGAAAGGATCTTTGGATCCCGTTTACATTTTATTCTGTGAAACCAGCACACCCCACCTTATGTGGAGTGCTAGGGAGAGACAATGTATCCCCTTTCACATGAAAACTGTAACAATTCTGTTACAGTGACAAGCTTACCTTTAATGGCTGGTGGCAGTGATACCTTTTACTAATTTGGTGCACCTTTACCGCAGGCTGTAATCACAGCTGCAGTAAAGGCACTTATGGGTGCTCATTTTACCAAAATGGCCCCTGTCTTCTTTTTATGCCATTTTAGTGTTTCTTGCTATTTCTTGTTCCTTCCCCTGACATCCAGGGTTGGACATTCCTTTGTTTGAATTTTGTCTTTGGAGCGCGTCCCCTGGACACCCCGCCCAGGCTCCAGTCAGTCTGTAAGCACAGGAAGAGGGGAAGGAGTCCAAAACGTCCCCCTCCTTTGTCTTACGCCTTCCTTCAACTGGGACAAATCCCAGTGGGGGGCTGGCTGTCCTGATTGGACAACCAGATTCCCCTTTTCTTATAAAATGCAGGGAGAGAATGCAGAGGTTTTGCTGTAATTCCTGATAAATACTGGAAACCTGGAAGCTGAAGTCATGTTGACCATTGGAACAGAAAATCGAAGAGGATGATGAAGGAAAAGTGGTGGTAATGATTTCCAGCGACCAGAGAGCCTGCTGTGTAACCAAAGTCTGCTGCAGCCCTTACTTCCAATGAACCTGGTGCCTCTGAAAACAACAACCCAAAGCCAGAACCTAGTGAGACTCACTTGACTCAAGAGGACCTGCATTTTGAGCTATCCCACGGGTTGCTGCGATCGTGCGTTCTTGCAATACCCCAATACCCTGGGAACTCCAGCCACTGTGTGGTGCACAGTCTTCCGAATTCTGAATCTCGCTGAATCTTCGTGGGAATCCTGGTGTATCTCCAGAGACACAAATCGAGTCCAAAAAGTCCCCTCACAAGAGTGCTGCACCTTTACCGCAGGCTGTAATCACAGCTGCAGTAAAGGCACTTATGGGTGCTCATTTTACCAAAATGGCCCCTGCCTTCTTTTTCTGCCATTTTAGTGTTTCTTGCTATTTCTTGTTCCTTCCCCTGACATCCAGAGTGGGACATTCCTTTGTTTGAGTTTTGTCTTTGGAGGGAGTCCCCTGGACACCCTGCCCAGGCTCCAGTCAGTCTGTAAGCACAGGAAGAGGGGAAGGAGTCCAAAACGTCCCCCTCCTTTGTCTTACGCCTTCCTTCAACTGGGACAAATCCCAGTGGGGGACTGGCTGTCCTGATTGGACAACCAGATTCCCCTTTTCTTATAAAATGCAGGGAGAGAATGCAGAGGTTGTGCTGTAATTCCTGATAAATACTGGAAACCTGGAAGCTGAAGTCATGTTGACCATTGGAACAGAAAATCGAAGAGGATGATGAAGGAAAAGTGGTGGTAATGATTTCCAGCGACCAGAGAGCCTGCTGTGTAACCAGAGTCTGCTGCAGCCCTTACTTCCAATGAACCTGGTGTCTCTGAAAACAACAACCCAAACCCAGAACCTAGTGAGACTCACTTGACTCAAGAGGACCTGCATTTTGAGCTATCCCACGGGTTGCTGCGATCGTGCGTTCTTGCAATACCCCAATACCCTGGGAACTCCAGCCACTGTGTGGTGCACAGTCTTCCGAATTCTGAATCTCGCTGAAACTTCGTGGGAATCCTGGTGTATCTCCAGAGACACAAATCGAGTCCAAAAAGTCCCCTCACAAGAGTGCTGGACCTTTTAAACAACGAGAATTCAACCGCTATTTTCTGTCTTCTTCTATGCTCCTTGAAAAGGCGCAAAATCTGCAGAAACGCATTCAGCCATGACAGAAATCTTGCCTAGAGCCTTCTTCATTGATCCCTGCTGCAAAGTCCCTTCTGAGGTCTTGTGTTCAGTCTCCAGGACAAGGAATCCACTGACTGGGTATTTGGCTGCAGTCCCTGAAGTTCCCCTGCTGCAATCTCTTCTTCATTGCTGAGGTACTGTGTTGGCTTGGGTATATACTTAGCTTAAGCCTGTTGGGATTTCTGTGTAGTCCTGGGGTGTTTTCTGTGATTGGGAGGTCCCTCCTCCAGTACACCCAGTCCCACTGCTAAAATCCTGCTGGGGTGTCTTCTGTGAAGCCCCTGGACCATCTTCTAACCCTAGAAGTAAAGTACTCACCTGTTTGCCAGTTTTCCTAAGGAAACTCTGACTTTTGCTACTAAAGAACTTATTCTAACACTGCCTGCTGGTCACTAGTCCTAGTGACCCCCACTTCTGCCACTGAGAACACTCATGCTCCAAGAATAAGGCAAAGACTATTAAGGGATTGGGACTTCTGCCTAGAAAAGAAATCAAGTGTTTTACTTACTTGTAACGACTTGGTGGGTAACTGTAATTCTCAGAGTGAACAGTTACAAAAGTTCTTACTGATCATGAATGTGTGATGCACTATTCTTAAAAGTATGGTTAACATCTGTTCTTCCTTAGCCACTGTTTTACCAGTCTAAAAGACAGTAGATGTAAAGGTATTTTACTCTCCTGTGATTAGGTTGTGCCTCTTTACAAAAGTAATGTGTTGGTTTCACCAGATTATTCCTGAAGGGTAATTGTATGAGTGTCCTCCAACTGTTTGTATCACCAGGTTAGTCCTGTTTGGATAACAGCATGAGTGTCCCCCAACTGGGTCTTGCTTCCTCTTACTTGCTGCTAGCCTGTCCTCAATAAGTCTACATTAGGTTGTTGCCTACCTAGAATAACTATTCAGTAGATTGTGACATTGGGTTTTACTTTCCCCTTCATTGTGAAGTTAAAGTATGTGGGTTTTACTTACCTTGTGTTAGCTGTGTGCCATCCGAAACAAGTTACCAGAGTTATTGCTTACCTCAATCTGGGGTTCCCTGATTTCCAAAGCATCTGTAATTGTATATTACCTCCTTAGGTTTTACTCACCAGGTATAACTGTGTGTTATGACAAAAGTAGTTATAGGTTTCTACTGCACCTAGAATAAGTGTTTCACTATTCACCAAAAAGTATATTGTTGTGTTGACTGTTTATGTGATTTGTTCCAAGAATCACTGTACAACTGGAAGGCCTACTGCCCTTGTATTACCAAAAGTAATCTGAAAGTAACCATTGGTCTTTTACTCCCAAAGAATAGGTTTGACCTATACTAAAAGTGTATAACAAGATTTTGACTTCGCTAGAACTACTGTTAGGTGTTCCAAATAAGGTTAATACTCGGGTCTGTGTACTTTCAAGTATAGTGGTGTGTTTTATATTGTGATTTCATATAATGTGTTAGTACTTACTTAACCCCTAGATTTATCTGGGCCTACCTGAATTTAAATAAATCCTTTATTTTTACAATACATAGTGGTTCAGTGTTTCTTTGGATCATTTGTATTACAATTTCACTTGTACTGTATCTACTGCCCGCTCTCCCTCCTAAGATAAGCCTGGCTGCTCTGTCTATGCTACCCCGAACTCAGGTGGTACAGCCTTATACTAAGAGTGGAATCTTGTACTACCTCAGTAGAATGGTTTTCCTAAGCCCTTAGCTGGACTTCAGAAAAACTGCCCTAACACTGTTGGCATGCTCTGGGATAAAGGTGGATTACATTACATTGACTATTGATATACTTTGTGTCCAAAGGAAACCATCCAGTAGGTTTGGTTCAGCCAAGGTAAAGTGTACTTATTGTATTTAACACAAGAACCAACACCATGGCTTGCTTTAGGCCTGAGGACTATTCTTATGCTGCAATGGAAAATGTGGTCACAATGTGTATAGAGAAGGGCCTCAATTGTGAAGGAAGTAAGCTTGAATTATTACAAAGGTTATGGGACCATATGCATGGTTTCAGTGAACCTATGTCCACTTCTAACAATATTGCTGGGAGTGAGGGCAATGAGGGTTCAGACAGCTGTCCAAACTCCTCAGAGGAGGAATGTGAGGGTTCCGATGAGGTGGATATTAGTTCACCCCCCTCCCCTTCTTTTGCCTCTACATTACTGCCTAACATGTGCTCTGAGATACCTAAGGAACTGAAAATAAGAACATTCCTGTGGAAAAACAATTTGGAAATGTGGGAATATGGGAAAAAGAATAACAGGTCTGTAGAAGACAGTTTTCTGCACCACTCTTCTTTTTCCAGGTTTTCTGTGTCTACAGCTTTGAGGTTCCCAGAATTGTTGAGTCAGTATCAGATGAAGTATGACATTGTTGTATGGCTGAAAATTTTCAACCTCACTTGTAAAAGGTTTGGTCTGTATGAGAGTGATAGAATACCCTGGGTTATTTTTAGACTTCCAAAGATAGACTACCAAGTGCTCTTGGATTTACATGAAGTAGAAAGAGGTAACTGGGATAGTGTAAAAACAGCTCTCATGGATAGATATAAGAAGACAGCTTCTCCATATCTAAACCTCTTAAGGGACTCTGAGAATAGAAGTAGGTAAAAAAGTGCTGTCTCCTCATCCCTTAAGAAATCTGTTAATACTGAGTATAGCAGTAAAACTGTGGTCTTAGACTCAGCTGATCCCCCTTGTAAAAAGGCTGAGGCTTTTAACCTTGAAGTAAGAGATGTCTCCTTAGGAGACCCCTCCTTAGAGATAAAAGGCATTAACTGCCACTCTGAAGGGCACATTGGTGTAGCACCCATAAATTCAAATAGGGACAAAGCCCCTAGATCCCACAAAGCTAGAGGTCACTCCTGTGACCCCACCTTTAGCTGCTGCTAAGGTGATAGAGCCCCTTGAAAAACCACATATAGTGGAAGTGGTTCAACTAGTCCCCAGAAACTTAAAAACGTATGTCCAAGTACCAATATGGTGTAAAACCAGTAACCAGGTCACTGTTGTGACCACACCTTCAGTTAACACTGAGTTAAAATAACCTCTTGAAAACCCAACTAGAGTGGAAGTGGATCACCCTATGGATAGAAACTTATATATTCCTGTACAATCTATAACACTGTGTAAAAACTTTGTTAAAACTGACAGGAACCTTAGTGTTAATGTCACACACCCTGTGTGATGTATGTCCTATAGAATAAAGGCCCCTTCAGTTAAAACTGTAGTGGCTGAACCATTTGAAAACCCACTTACTGTAGAAGTGGTTCCTAAAACTCAAAACCTGGATTCACCTGAAAGCCCACTTACAGTGGAGATGATCCAGATGGATGTACAAAGCTTAAGTGTTTTTAACAACCCTAAGAGGGCAAGGAGTTCCCTTGACCCCAAGGTAGGAATTGAGTTTTCTCCTTTAGTTCAGAGTGCCCAGAATGAAACTTCTAGGCCTGAAGAACTGAAAACCAAAAAGAGTTATGAGAAACCTAAGAATGGCTTTCTTACTAGGCCTTCTAATAAAAAGCCTGTGACTCCAACTACTGCTACAGGAGAGATGGATAGGTGTTCTGACAAGCCTAGGATCTCTGTTTCAAGAGACCACTCTAAACCTGTGGGATCCTCTACAGAGAACCCTACTGTAAGTCCTAATGTTAGCAGGGCAACCTCTAACAAATGCAAATCAAAATCTTGAATATTAAGGAAATGGGAGCCCAAACCATGCTCTATCATTTCAGTTCCAATTCTAAAGTCTTTGACCCACACTGCTTCTGAGGAAGGGGTGGATAGACAAGTTGGAAACCTAACTAGGCCTTTGAGGACTGGTAAACCTCAGAGCTGGTGGAATTCCAGAAAAGATATGTCTAAGGCTAAACCCCTTGAAATTGTGGGCTCTTCTGCTGAAAACCCCCTTATAAATCCTAGTGTTAGAAGGGAAAACCCTAACCAAGGTAAAAACATATCTAAGAGGAAGTGGAAGAATGTACAATGCTTTGCTACCACCCCTCCAACTAGGATACATGAGACCCAACCTGCTCATGTGAGAGAGGTGGTGAGGAATCATGGAGACCCCTCTTGGTCTAAGGGATTTCTTTATAAGAACCCTTTTAAAAAGCCTATTGTAGGTTCAGAGGTTGTCACAACTTCTGAGGGACTGTTTAATCAGATCCCCTATACCTTAGACAAGAGTAAAGTCCCCAACACTACTTGTAAGTCATATAGTTTGCAAATGATAACTAATATAAGAAAAAGTATCAGAGCAAGGGTTACAAAAAGATTGCTAGTGACTCAGCAAACAGTTTAACCGACTTGAAACAAGAGATCCATCAAATGGAGGATCAGCTTCTTCTGTTCCTTAGCATGGTGGGACGAGTGTTAGGTAAGACTTCCACAGAGATGGAAAATCTTCCTTTCCTGGTTCAACTCCAGAACTTTTAGCTTTTCTAGTGGGATATTTTTCATTAATACCTCAGTGAGTGGGAACCTTTTTCCACACTCACCTAATCCCTAACTCGTTTTATGGATGTCACTGTTAAGACTCTCCATAATGTCTTTTTAAAGTTATCATGTCTAACAACTTATTGGCAATAAGTGCCTGTTGTTGCTGGGTTGCCCTAGGGGCTCCCCATTTCACTTGCTTATGCTAACCTTGAGTGAACTACAGTTCCCAAGGGTAGAAAGGATCTTTGGATCCCGTTTACATTTTATTCTGTGAAACCACCTTATGTGGAGTGCTAGGGAGAGACAATGTATCCCCTTTCACATGAAAACTGTAACAATTCTGTTACAGTGACAAGCTTACCTTTAATGGCTGGTGGCAGTGATACCTTTTACTAATTTGGTGCACCTTTACCGCAGGCTGTAATCACAGCTGCAGTAAAGGCACTTATGGGTGCTCATTTTACCAAAATGGCCCCTGTCTTCTTTTTATGCCATTTTAGTGTTTCTTGCTATTTCTTGTTCCTTCCCCTGACATCCAGGGTTGGACATTCCTTTGTTTGAATTTTGTCTTTGGAGCGCGTCCCCTGGACACCCCGCCCAGGCTCCAGTCAGTCTGTAAGCACAGGAAGAGGGGAAGGAGTCCAAAACGTCCCCCTCCTTTGTCTTACGCCTTCCTTCAACTGGGACAAATCCCAGTGGGGGGCTGGCTGTCCTGATTGGACAACCAGATTCCCCTTTTCTTATAAAATGCAGGGAGAGAATGCAGAGGTTTTGCTGTAATTCCTGATAAATACTGGAAACCTGGAAGCTGAAGTCATGTTGACCATTGGAACAGAAAATCGAAGAGGATGATGAAGGAAAAGTGGTGGTAATGATTTCCAGCGACCAGAGAGCCTGCTGTGTAACCAAAGTCTGCTGCAGCCCTTACTTCCAATGAACCTGGTGTCTCTGAAAACAACAACCCAAACCCAGAACCTAGTGAGACTCACTTGACTCAAGAGGACCTGCATTTTGAGCTATCCCACGGGTTGCTGCGATCGTGCGTTCTTGCAATACCCCAATACCCTGGGAACTCCAGCCACTGTGTGGTGCACAGTCTTCCGAATTCTGAATCTCGCTGAATCTTCGTGGGAATCCTGGTGTATCTCCAGAGACACAAATCGAGTCCAAAAAGTCCCCTCACAAGAGTGTTGGACCTTTTAAACAACGAGAATTCAACCGCTATTTTCTGTCTTCTTCTATGCTCCTTGAAAAGGCGCAGAATCTGCAGAAACGCATTCAGCCATGACAGAAATCTTGCCTAGAGCCTTCTTCATTGATCCCTGCTGCAAAGTACCTTCTGAGGTCTTGTGTTCAGTCTCCAGGACAAGGAATCCACTGACTGGGTATTTGGCTGCAGTCCCTGAAGTCTGAAGTTCCCCTGCTGCAATCTCTTCTTCATTGCTGAGGTACTGTGTTGGCTTGGGTATATACTTAGCTTAAGCCTGTTGGGATTTCTGTGTAGTCCTGGGGTGTTTTCTGTGATTGGGAGGTCCCTCCTCCAGTACACCCAGTCCCACTGCTAAAATCCTGCTGGGGTGTCTTCTGTGAAGCCCCTGGACCATCTTCTAACCCTAGAAGTAAAGTACTCACCTGTTTGCCAGTTTTCCTAAGGAAACTCTGACTTTTGCTACTAAAGAACTTATTCTAACACTGCCTGTTGGTCACTAGTCCTAGTGACCCCCACTTCTGCCACTGAGAACACTCATGCTCCAAGAATAAGGGAAAGACTATTAAGGGATTGGGACTTCTGCCTAGAAAAGAAATCAAGTGTTTTACTTACTTGTAACGACTTGGTGGGTAACTGTAATTCTCAGAGTGAACAGTTCCAAAAGTTCTTACTGATCATGAATGTGTGATGCACTATTCTTAAAAGTATGGTTAACATCTGTTCTTCCTTAGCCACTGTTTTACCAGTCTAAAAGAAAGTAGATGTAAAGGTATTTTACTCTCCTGTGATTAGGTTGTGCCTCTTTACAAAAGTAATGTGTTGGTTTCACCAGATTATTCCTGAAGGGTAATTGTATGAGTGTCCTCCAACTGTTTGTATCACCAGGTTAGTCCTGTTTGGATAACAGTATGAGTGTCCCCCAACTTGGTCTTGCTTCCTCTGACTTGCTGCTAGCCTGTCCTCAATAAGTCTATATTAGGTTGTTGCCTACCTAGAATAACGATTCAGTAGATTGTGACATTGGGTTTTACTTTCCCCTTCATTGTGAAGTTAAAGTATGTGGGTTTTACTTACCTTGTGTTAGCTGTGTGCAATCCGAAACAAGTTACCAGAGTTATTGCTTACCTCAATATGGGGTTCCCTGATTTCCAAAGCATCTGTAATTGTATATTACCTCCTTAGGTTTTACTCACCAGGTATAACTGTGTGTTATGACAAAAGTAGTTATAGGTTTCTACTGCACCTAGAATAAGTGTTTCACTATTCACCAAAAAGTATATTGTTGTGTTGACTGTTTATGTGATTTGTTCCAAGAATCACTGTACAACTGGAAGGCCTACTGCCCTTGTATTACCAAAAGTAATCTAAAAGTAACCATTGGTCTTTTACACCCAAAGAATAGGTTTGACCTATACTAAAAGTGTATAACAAGATTTTGACTTCGCTAGAACTACTGTTAGGTGTTCCAAATAAGGTTAATACTCGGGTCTGTGTACTTTCAAGTATAGTGGTGTGTTTTATATTGTGATTTCATATAATGTGTTAGTACTTACTTAACCCCTAGATTTATCTGGGCCTACCTGTATTTAAATAAATCCTTTATTTTTACAATACATAGTGGTTCAGTGTTTCTTTGGATCATTTGTATTACAATTTCACTTGTACTGTATCTACTGCCCGCTCTCTTACCTAAGATAAGCCTGGCTGCTCTGTCTATGCTACCCCGAACTCAGGTGGTACAGCCTTATACTAAGAGTGGAATCTTGTACTACCTCAGTAGAATGGTTTTCCTAAACCCTTAGCTGGACTTCAGAAAAACTGCCCTAACACTGTTGGCATGCTCTGGGATAAAGGTGGATTACATTACATTGACTATTGATATACTTTGTGTCCAAAGGAAACCATCCAGTAGGTTTGGTTCAGCCAAGGTAAAGTGTACTTATTGTATTTAACACAAGAACCAACACCATGGCCTGCTTTAGGCCTGAGGACTATTCTTATGCTGCAATGGAAAATGTGGTCACAATGTGTATAGAGAAGGGCCTCAATTGTGAAGGAAGTAAGCTTGAATTATTACAAAGGTTATGGGACCATATGCATGGTTTCAGTGACCCTATGTCCACTTCTAACAATATTGCTGGGAGTGAGGGCAATGAGGGTTCAGACAGCTGTCCAAACTCCTCAGAGGAGGAATGTGAGGGTTCCGATGAGGAGGATATTAGTTCACCCCCTCCCCTTCTTTTGCCTCTACCTTACTGCCTAACATGTGCTCTGAGATACCTAAGGAACTGAAAATAAGAACATTCCTGTGGAAAAACAATTTGGAAATGTGGGAATATGGGAAAAAGTATAACAGGTCTGTAGAAGACAGTTTTCTGCACCACTCTTCTTTTTCCAGGTCTTCTGTGTCTACAGCTTCGAGGTTCCCAGAATTGGTGAGTCAGTATCAGATGAAGTATGACATTGTTGTATGGCTGAAGACTTTCGACCTCACTTGTAAAAGGTTTGCTCTGGATGAGAGTGATAGAATACCCTGGGTTATTTTTAGACTTCCAAATATAGACTACCAAGTGCTCTTGGATTTACATGAAGTAGAAAGAGGTAACTGGGATAGTGTAAAAACAGCTCTCATAGATAGATATAAGAAGAACGCTTCTCCATATCTAAACCTCTTAAGGGACTCTGAGAATAGAAGTAGGTAAAAAAGTGCTGTCTCCTCATCCCTTAAGAAATCTGTCAATACTGAGAATAGCAGTAAAACTGTGGTCTTAGACTCAGCTGAGCCCCCTTGTAAAAAGTCCGAGGCTTTTAACCTTGAAGTAAGAGAGGTCCCCTTAGGAGACCCCTCCTTAGAGATAAAAGGCATCAACTGCCACTCTGAAGGGCACATGGGTGTAGCACCCATAAATTCAAATAGGGACAAAGCCCCTAGATCCCACAAAGCTAGAGGTCACTCCTGTGACCCCACCTTTAGCTGCTGCTAAGGTGATAGAGCCCCTTGAAAAACCACATATAGTGGAAGTGGTTCAACTAGTCCCCAGAAACTTAAAAACTTCTGTCCAAGTACCAATATGGTGTAATACCAGTAACCAGGTCACTGTTGTGACCCCACCTTCAGTTAACACTGAGTTAAAAGAACCTCTTGAAAACCCAACTAGAGTGGAAGTGGTTCACCCTGTGGATAGAAACTTATATATTCCTGTACAATCTATAACACTGTGTTAAAAACTTTGTTGAAACTGACAGGAACCTTAGTGTTCATGTCACACACCCTGTGTGATGTATGTCCTATAGAATAAAGGCCCCTTCAGTTAAACCTGTAGTGGCTGAACCATTTGAAAACCCACTTACTTTAGAAGTGGTTGCTAAAACTCAAAACCTGGATTCACCTGAAAGCCCACTTACAGTGTAGGTGATCCAGATGGATATACAAAGCTTAGGTGTTTTTAACAACCCTAAGAGGGCAAGGAGTTCCCTTGACCCCAAGGTAGTAATTGAGTTTTCTCCTTTTGTTCAGAGTGCCCAGAATGAAACTTCTAGGCCTGAAGAACTGAAAACCAAAAGGAGTTATGAGAAACCTAAGAATAGCTTTCTTACTAGGCCTTCTAATAAAAAGCCTGTGACTCCAACTACTCCTACAGGAGAGATGGATAGGTGTTCTGACAAGCCTAGGATCTCTGTTTCAAGAGACCACTCTAAACCTGTGGGATCCTCTACAGAGAACCCTACAGTAAGTCCTAATGTTAGCAGGGCAACCTCTAACAAAGGCAAATCAAAATCTCGAATATTAGGGAAATGGAAGCCCAAACCATGCTCTATCATTTCAGTTCCAATTGTAAAGTCTTTGACCCACACTGCTTCTGAGGAAGGGGTGGATAGACAAGTTGACAACCTAACTAGGCCTTTGAGGACTGGTAAACCTCAGAGCTGGCGGAATTCCAGAAAAGATATGTCTAAGGCTAAACCCCTTGACATTGTGGGCTCTTCTGCTGAAAACCCCCTTATAAATCCTAGTGTTAGAAGGGATAACCCTAACCAAGGTAAAAAAATATCTAAGAGGAAGTGGAAGAATGTACAATGCTTTGCTACCACCCCTCCAACTAGGATACATGGGACCCAACCTGCTCATGTGAGAGAGGTGGTGAGGAATCATGGAGACACCTCTAGGTCTAAGGGATTTCTTTATAAGAACCCTTTTAAAAAGCCTATTGTAGGTTCAGAGGTTGTCACAACTTCTGAGGGACTGTTTAATCAGATCCCCTATACCTTAGACAAGAGTAAAGTCCCCAACACTACTTGTAAGTCATATAGTTTGCAAGTGATAACTAATATAAGAAAAAGTATCAGAGCAAGGGTTACAAAAAGATTGCTATTGACTCAGCAAACAGTTTAACCGACTTGAAACAAGAGATCCATCCACGTGAGGATCAGCTTCTCCTGTTCCTTAGCATGGTGGGACGAGTGTTAGGTAAGATTTCCACAGAGATGGAAAATCTTCCTTTCCTGGTTCAACTCCAGAACTTTTAGCTTTTCTAGTGGGATATTTTTCATTAATACCTCAGTGAGTGGGAACCTTTTTCCACACTCACCTAATCCCTAACTCGTTTTATGGATGTCACTGTTAAGACTCTCCATAATGTCTTTTTAAAGTTATCATGTCTAACAATTTATTGGCAATAAGTGCCTGTTGTTGCTGGGTTGCCCTAGGGGCTCCCCATTTCACTTTCTTATGCTAACCTTGAGTGAACTACAGTTCCCAAGGGTAGAAAGGATCTTTGGATCCCGTTTACATTTTATTCTGTGAAACCAGCACACCCCACCTTATGTGGAGTGCTAGGGAGAGACAATGTATCCCCTTTCACATTAAAACTGTAACAATTCTGTTACAGTGACAAGCTTACCTTTAATGGCTGGTGGCAGTGATACCTTTTACTAATTTGGTGCACCTTTACCGCAGGCTGTAATCACAGCTGCAGTAAAGGCACTTATGGGTGCTCATTTCACCAAAATGGCCCCTGTCTTCTTTTTCTGCCATTTTAGTGTTTCTTACTATTTCTTGTTCCTTCCCCTGACATCCAGGGTGGGAAATTCCTTTGTTTGAGTTTTGTCTTTGGAGGGAGTCCCCTGGACACCCCGCCCAGGCTCCAGTCAGTCTGTAAGCACAGGAAGAGGGGGAGGAGACCAAAACGTCACCCTCCTTTGTCTTACGCCTTCCTTCAACTGGGACAAATCCCAGTGGGGGGCTGGCTGTCCTGGTTGTACAACCAGATTCCCCTTTTCTTATAAAATGCAGGGAGAGAATGCAGAGGTTGTGCTGTAATTCCTGATAAATACTGGAAACCTGGAAGCTGAAGTCATGTTGACCATTGGAACTGAAAATCGAAGAGGATGATGAAGAAAAAGTGGTGGTAATGATTTCCAGCGACCAGAGAGCCTGCTGTGTAACCAGAGTCTGCTGCAGCCCTTACTTCCAATGAACCTGGTGTCTCTGAAAACAACAACCCAAACCCAGAACCTGGTGAGACTCACTTAACTCAAGACGACCTGCATTTTGAGCTATCCCACGGGTTGCTGCGATCGTGTGTTCTTGCAATACCCCAATACCCTGGGAACTCCAGCCACTGTGTGGTGCACAGTCTTCCGAATTCTGAATCTCACTGAAACTTCGTGGGAATCGTGGTGTATCTCCAGAGACACAAATCGAGGCCAAAAAGTCCCCTCACAAGAGTGCTGGACCTTTTAAACAACGAGAATTCAACCGCTATTTTCTGTCTTCTTCTATGCTCCTTGAAAAGGCGCAAAATCTGCAGAAACGCATTCAGCCATGACAGAAATCTTGCCTAGAGCCTTTTTCATTGATCCCTGCTGCAAAGTCCCTTCTGAGGTCTTGTGTTCAGTTTTCAGGACAAGGAATCCACTGACTGGGTATTTGGCTGCAGTCCCTGAAGTTCCCCTTCTGCAATCTCTTCTTCATTGCTGAGGTACTATGTTGGCTTGGGTATATACTTAGCTTAAGCCTGTTGGGATTTCTGTGTAGTCCTGGGGTGTTTTCTGTGATTGGGAGGTCCCTCCTCCAGTACACCCAGTCACACTGCTAAAATCCTACTGGGGTGTCTTCTGTGAAGCCCCAGGACCATCTTCTAACCCTAGAAGTAAAGTACTCACCTGTTTGCCAGTTTTCCTAAGGAAACTCTGACTTTTGCTACTAAAGAACTTATTCTAACACTGCCTGTTGGTCACTAGTCCTAGTGACCCCCAGTTCTGCCACTGAGAACACTCATGCTCCAAGAATAAGGGAAAGACTATTAAGGGATTGCGACTTCTGCCTAGAAAAGAAATCAAGTGTTTTACTTACTTGTAACGAGTTGGTGGGTAACTGTAATTCTCAGAGTGAACAGTTACAAAAGTTCTTACTGATCATGAATGTGTGATGCACTATTCCTAAAAGTATGGTTAACATCTGTTCTTCCTTAGCCACTGTTTTACCAGTCTAAAAGACAGTAGATGTAAAGGTATTTTACTCTCCTGTGATTAGGTTGTGAATCTTTACAAAAGTAATGTGTTGGTTTCACCAGATTATTCCTGAAGGGTAATTTTATGAGTGTCCTCCAACTGTTGGTATCACCAGGTTAGTCCTTTTTGGATAACTGTATGAGTGTCCCCCAACTGGGTCTTGCTTCCTCTGACTTGCTGCTAGCCTGTCCTCAATAAGTCTACATTAGGTTGTTGCCTACCTAGAATAACTATTCAGTATATTGTGACATTGGGTTTTACTTTCGCCTTCATTGTGAAGTTAAAGTATATGGGTTTTACTTACCTTGTGTTAGCTGTGTGCCATCCAAAACAAGTTACCAGCGTTACTGCTTACCTCAATCTGGGGTTCCCTGATTTCCAAAGCATCTGTAATTGTATATTACCTCCTTAGGTTTTACTCACCTGGTATAACGGTGTGTTATGACAAAAGTAGTTATATGTTTCTACTGCACCTAGAATAAGTGTTTCACTATTCAGCAAAAAGTATATTGTTGAGTTGACTGTTTATCTGATTTGTTCCAAGAATCACTGTACAACTGGAAGGCCTACTGCCCTTGTATTACCAAAAGTAATCTGAAAGTAACCATTGGTCTTTTACTCCCAAAGAATAGGTTTGACCTATACTAAAAGTGTATAACAAGGTTTTGACTTTGCTAGAACTACTGTTAGGTGTTCCAAATAAGGTTTATACTTGGGTCTGTGTACTTTCAAGTATAGTGATGTGTTTTATATTGTGATTTCATAAAATGTGTTAGTACTTACTTAACCCCTAGATTTATCTGGGCCTACCTGTATTTAAATAAATCCTTTATTTTTACAATACATAGTGTTTCAGTGTTTCTTTGGATCATTTGTATTACAATTTCACTTGTACTGTATCTACTGCCCGCTCTCCCTCCTAAGATAAGCCTGGCTGCTCTGTCTATGCTACCCCGAACTCAGGTGGTACAGCCTTATACTAAGAGTGGAATCTTGTACTGCCTCAGTAGAATGGTTTTCCTAAGCCCTTAGTTGGACTTCAGAAAAACTGCCCTAACACTGTTGGCATGCTCTGGGATAAAGGTGGATTACATTACATTGACTATTGATATACTTTGTGTCCAAAGGAAACCATCCATTAGGTTTGGTTCAGCCAAGGTAAAGTGTACTTAATGTATTTAACACAAAAACCAACACCATGGCCTGCTTTAGGCCTGAGGACTACTCTTATGCTGCAATGGGAAATGTGGTCACAATGTGTATAGGGAAGGGCCTCAATTGTGGAGGAAGTAAGCTTGAATTATTACAAAGGTTATGGGACCATATGCATGGTTTCAGTGAGCCTATGTCTACTTCTAACAATATTGCTGGGAGTGAGTGTGATGAGGGTTCAGACAGCTGTCCAAACTCCTCAGAGGAGGAATGTGAGGGTTCCGATGAGGAGGATATTAGTTCACCCCCCTCCCCTTCTTTTGCCTCTACCTTACTGCCTAACATGTGCTCTGAGATACCTAAGGAACTGAAAATAAAAACATTCCTGTGGAAAAACAATTTGGAAATGTGGGAATATGGGAAAAAGTATAACAGGTCTGTAGAAGACAGTTTTCTGCACCACTCTTCTTTTTCCAGGTCTTCTGTGTCTACAGCTTCGAGGTTCCCAGAATTGGTGAGTCAGTATCAGATGAAGTATGACATTGTTGTATGGCTGAAGACTTTCGACCTCACTTGTAAAAGGTTTGGTCTGGATGAGAGTGATAGAATACCCTGGGTTATTTTTAGACTTCCAAAGATAGAATCCAAGTGCTCTTGGATTTACATGAAGTAGAAAGAGGTAACTGGGATAGTGTAAAAACAGCTCTCATAGATAGATATAAGAAGAACGCTTCTCCATATCTAAACCTCTTAAGGGACTCTGAGAATAGAAGTAGGTAAAAAAGTGCTGTCTCCTCATCCCTTAAGAAATCTGTCAATACTGAGTATAGCAGTAAAACTGCGGTCTTAGACTCAGCTGAGCCCCCTTGTAAAAAGGCTGAGGCTTTTAACCTTGAAGTAAGAGAGGTCCCCTTAGGAGACCCCTCCTTAGAGATAAAAGGCATTAACTGCCACTCTGAAGGGCACATGGGTGTAGCACCCATAACTTCAAATAGGGACAAAGCCCCTAGGCCGACAAAGCTAGAGGTCACTCCTGTGACCCCACCTTTAGCTGCTGCTAAGGTGATAGAGCCCCTTGAAAAAACACATATAGTGGAGGTGGTTCAACTAGTTCCTTGAAACTTAAAAACGTCTGTCCAAGTACCAATATGGTGTAATACCAGTAACCAGATCACTGTTGTGACCCCACCTTCAGTTAACACTGAGTTAAAAGAACCTCTTGAAAACCCACCTAGAGTGGAAGTGGTTCACCCTGTGGATAGAAACTTATACATTCCTGTCCAATCTATAACGCTGTGTAAAAACTTTGTTGAAACCTTAGTGTTCATGTCACACACCCTGTGTGGTGTATGTCCTATAGAATAAAGGCCCCTTCAGTTAAACCTGTAGTGGCTGAACCATTTGAAAACCCACTTACTGTTGAAGTGGTTCCTAAAACTCTAAACATGGATACCCCTGAAAACCCACTTACAGAGGAGGTGATGCAGATGGATGTACAAAGCTTAGGTGTTTTTAACAACCCTAAGAGGGCAAGGAGTTCCCTTGACCCCAAGGTAGGAATTGAGTTTTCTCCTTTAGTTCAGAGTGCCCAGAATGAAACTTCTAGGCCTGAAAAACTGAAAACCAAAAAGAGTTATGAGAAATCTAAGAATAGCTTTCTTACTAGGCCTTCTAATAAAAAGCCTGTGACTCCAACTACTCCTACAGGAGAGATGGATAGGTGTTCTGACAAGCCTAGGGTCTCTGTTTCAAGAGACCACTCTAAACCTGTGGGATCCTCTACAGAGAATCTTACTGTAAGTCCTAATGTTAGCAGGGCAACCTCTAACAAAGGCAAATCAAAATCTAGAATATTAGGGAAATGGGAGCCCAAACCATGCTCTATCATTTCAGTTCCAATTCTAAAGTCTTTGACCCACACTGTTTCTGAGGAAGGGTGGATAGACAAGTTGGAAACCTAACTAGGCCTTTGAGGACTGGTAAACCTCAGAGCTGGTGGAAATCCAGAAAAGATATGTCTAAGGCTAAACCCCTTGACATTGTGGGCTCTACTGCTGAAAACCCCCTTATAAATCCTAGTGTTAGAAGGGAAAACCCTAACCAAGGTAAAAACATATCTAAGAGGAAGTGGAAGAATGTACAATGCTTTGCCACCACCCATCCAACTAGGATACCTGAGACCCAACCTGCTCATGTGAGAGAGGTGGTGAGGAATCATGGAGACCCCTTTAGGTCTAAGGGATTTCTTTATGAGAACCCTTTTAAAAAGCCTATTGTAGGTTCAGAGGTTGTCACAACTGAGAGACTGTTTAATCAGATCCCCTATACCTTAGACAAGAGTAAAGTGCCCAACACTACTTGTAAGTCATATAGTTTGCAAATGATAACTAATATAAGAAAAAGTATAAGAGCAAGGGTTACAAAAAGATTGCTAGTGACTCAGCAAACAGTTTAACTGACCTGAAACATGAGATCCATCCAGGTGAGGATCAGCTTCTTCTGTTCCTTAGTCTGGTGGGACGAGTGTTAGGTAAGATTTCCACAGAGATGGAAAATCTTCCTTTCCTGGTTCAACTCGAGAACTTTTTGCTTTTCTAGTGGGATATTTTTCATTAATACCTCAGTGAGTGGGAACCTTTTTCCACACTCACCTAATCTTTAACTCTTTTTATGGATGTCATTATTAAGACTCTCCATAGTGTCTTTTTAAAGTCATCATGTCTAACAACTTATTGGCAAAACGTGCCTGTTGTTGCTGGGTTGCCCTAGGGGCTCCCCATTTCACTTTCTTGTGCTAACCTTGAGTAAACTACAGTTCCCAAGGGTAGAAAGGATCTTTGGATCCCTTTTACATTTTATTCTGTGAAACCAGCACACCCCACCTTATGTGGAGTGCTAGGGAGAGACAATGTATCCCCTTTCACATTAAAACTGTAACAATTCTGTTACGGTGACAAGCTTACCTTTAATGGCTGGTGGCAGTGATACCTTTTACTAATTTGGTGCACCTTTACTGCAGGCTGTAATCACTGCTGAGTAAAGGCACCTATGGGTGCTCATTTTACCAAAATGGCCCCTGTCTTCTTTTTCTGCCATTTTAGTGTTTCTTGCTATTTCTTGTTCATTCCCCTGACATCCAGGGTGGGAAATTCCTTTGTTTGAGTTTTGTCTTTGGAGGGAGTCCCCTGGACACCCCGCCCAGGCTCCAGTCAGTCTGTAAGCACAGGAAGAGGGGGAGGAGTCCAAAACATCCCCCTCCTTTGTTTTACGCCTTCCTTCAACTGGGACAAATCCCAGTGGGGGGCTGGCTGTACTGATTGGACAACCAGATTCCCCTTTTCTTATAAAATGCAGGGAGAGAATGCAGAGGTTGTGCTGTAGTTCCTGATAAATACTGGAAACCTGGAATCTGAAGTCATGTTGACCATTGGAACAGAAAACCGAAGAGGATGATGAAGGAAAAGCGGTGGTAATGATTTTCAGCGACCAGAGAGCCTGCTGTGTAACCAGAGTCTGCTGCAGCCCTTACTTCCAATCAACCTGGTGTCTCTGAAAACAACAACCCAAACCCAGAGCCTAGCGAGACTTACTTGACTCAAGAAGACCTGCATTTTGAGCTATCCCACGGGTTGCTGCGATCGTGCGTTCTTGCAATACCCCAATACCCTGGGAACTCCAGCCACTGTGTGGTCCACGGTCTTCCGAATTCTGAATCTCACTGAAACTTCGTGGGCATCCTGGTGTATATCCAGAGAAACAAATCGAGTCCAAAAAGTCCCCTCACAAGAGTGCTGGACCTTTTAAACAATGAGAATTCAACCACTTTTTTCTGTCTGATTCTGTGCTCCTTGAAAAGGCGCAAAATCCGCAGAACCGCATTCAGCCATGACAGAAATCTTGCCTAGAGCCTTCTTCATTGATCCCTGCTACAAAGTCCCTTCTGAGGTCTTGTGTTCAGACTCCAGGACATGGAATCCACTGACTGGGTATTTGGCTGCAGTCCCTGAAGTTCTCCTGCTGCAATCTCTTCTTCATTGCTGAGGTACTGTGTGGCTTGGGTATATACTTACCTTAAGCCTGTTGGGATGTCTGTGTAGTCTTGGGATGTTTTCTGTGATTGGGAGGTCCCACCTCCAGTGCACCCAGTCCCACTGCTAAAATCCTGCTGGGGTGTCTTCTGTGAAGCCCATGGACCATCTTCTAACCCTAGAAATAAAGTACTCACCTGTTTGCCAGTTTTCCTAAGGAAACTCTGACTTTTGCTACTAAAGAACTTATTCTAACACTGCCTGTTGGTCACTAGTCCTAGTGGCCCCCTTCTGCCACTGAGAACACTCATGCTCCACGAATAAGGGAAATACTATTAAGGGATTGGGACTTCTGCCTAGAAAAGAAATCAAGTGTTTTACTTACTTGTAACGAGTTGGTGGGTAAATGTAATTCTCAGAGTGAACAGTTACAAAAGTTCTTACTGATCTTGAATGTGTGATGCACTATTCTTAAAAGTATGGTTAACATCTGTTCTTCCTTAGCCACTGTTTTACCAGTCTAAAAGGAAACTAGATGTAAAGGTATTTTACTCTCCTGTGATTAGGTTGTGCCTCTTTACAAAAGTAATGTGTTGGTTTCACCAGATTATTCCTGAAGGGTAATTGTATGAGTGTCCTCCAACTGTTGGTATCACCAGTTTAGTCCTGTTTGGATAACTGTATGAGTGTCCCACAACTGGGTCTTGCTTCCTCTGACTTGCTGCTAGCCTGTCCTCAATAAGTCTACATTAGGTTGTTGCCTACGTAGGATAACTATTCAGTAGATTGTGACATTGGGTTTTACTTTCCCCTTCATTGTGAAGTTAAAGTATGTGGGTTTTACTTACCTTGTGTTAGCTGTGTGCCATCCAAAACAAGTTACCAGAGTTATTGCGTACCTCAATCTGGGGTTCCCTGATTTCCAAAGCATCTGTAATTGTATATTACCTCCTTAGGTTTTACTCACCTGGTATAACTGTGTGTTATGGCAAAAGTAGTTATAGGTTTCTACTGCACCTAGAATAAGTGTTTCACTATTCACCAAAAAGTATATTGTTGAGTTGACTGTTTATGTGATTTGCTCCAAGAATCAAAGTACAACTGGAAGGCCTACTGCCCTTGTATCACCAAAAGTAATCTGAAAGTAACCATTGGTCTTTTACTCCCACAAATAGGTTTGACTTATACTAAAAGTGTATAACAAGGTTTTTACTTCCCTAGAAGTACTGTTAGGTTTTCCAAATAAGGTTTACACTTGGACTGTGTACTTTCAAGTATAGTGGAGTGCTTTATATTGTGATTTCAGATAATGTGTTAGTACTTACTTAACCCCTAGATTTATCTGGGCCTGCCTGTATTTAAATAAATCCTTCATTTTTACAATAGATAGTGTTTCCGTGTTTCTTTGGATCATTTGTATTACAATTTCACTTGTACTGTATCTACCGCCCTCTCTCCCTCCTAAGATAAGCCTGGCTGCTCTGTCTATGATACCCCGAACTCAGGTTGTACAGCCTTATACTAAGAGTGGAGTCTTGTACTGCCTCAGTAAAATGGTTTTACTAAGCCCTTAAATGGACTTCAGAAAAACTGTCCTAACACAGGGGCAGGGACAGGAGGCAATGCAGGCGGCCGCAGAGGTGCCTGTCTGTAATCCTGTCCCCGATCCTGTGACTGCATCATCTGGCACCAGCAGGAATGCCTTCATCCTGACCCGTTTTCAGGGAGGGGATGCGCACACAACTGGCCTTCCCCTCCCAGCGGACGTGGCAATCCGGGGCCGTGTTGAGCCTGTACTGGCTGGGGTGGCGTTGCGTCAACGTAGCATTCGGGATGACATGCAGGGTTCTGGTGAGGACACTGCACGTTATTCCGGATGCCTCGTTGACCATGTTGACCAACTAGGACAGGTCACCAGTGCTGGGTTCCTCCGTTTGCTGGACCTTCTACCGACCCCCTCCTCAACTGAACCCCCTATGCACCAGTCGTCCTCCGTGCCATCTTCCTGCCCAAGTATCAACTCAGCACCCTGTGGAGCTGCCCCTGACCCAGCGGCCAGGCTGGTGGAGGACACATCCCTGCCACAGTCGGGAGTCGGAGGTCCAGCAGGGGTGGCCACCACAACAACTGGACCCCAGAAGGAGGAGGACGTGCAGGCATCAACAGGCAGGGCACATGCACGGCAGCAGCAGACTCAAGGTGGGAGCGATGATGGCTTGGGGCCATCAATATCAGAGGGGCAGGCATCAGCCGGAGGGCAGGAGGACCCTGGATTGTTAGTGTCTTCCGTGTGGCAGCGGTTGGTCCAGCAAATAGATGCAGAATGGCAGCAGGCAGAAGAGGGACGGCTCACTATGGTCAGGGCAGAAAACTCCATGTGCAGTGCATTGAGGCGGGCTTAGTGCCTCGAGGCAACTCACAGGGAGTTGGAGGAGGCCATGGCTGCATCCCTGCAAGACCTTGCCATGATGCCGCCCACGCTGAGCCTGCCGCTGCCTCCGACACAACTGCCTCTGCCAGCACAACGGCATCTGGGATGATGGAATCCACCGGCGGCGTCGTGCCCGTGCCCTGCCTAATGATGCCGGCACATCCTCCATCTGCTGGGGTCCAGTTGGTGGGGTGTCCACCCCTGCTGGACCTCTGACTCCTGACTGTGGCAGGGATGGGATCTTCACCAGGCTGGCTGTGTTGGTTGGGGCAGATCCACAGGGGGCCCTGGTGGCATCTGGGCCAGAAGACGGCACGGAGAACGACTGGCGTAATGAGTGGAACTGTTATACGTCACTTCCATCATGTCCCTCCACAACACCTGGGTCAGTGCAGGCAACACACATGCAGGATCATGCATGGCACATGCAACATACATTGGCATCCATATCCAAGGCACTGTAGTTGCATCCAGTGGCGGGCTGATTCTCACATGCGCCATGGGACATGCAGATCACATGCACCACCGGAGGGTCATGCATTTGGCCCGGTATACCCCCAGACACAGTGGATACAGCGATGACTAGGCTGTATCAGTGAATCAACACATTGTCACCAACATGTGCCATGCTTCCATGGTGCACACACTACTCAAACACATGGACATATAAATCATGCATGTCCATGACAACAGCACACATCTCTCACACCCCAAACATTACCATGTCCATGACACAGACGCAGGCATGCATAAATGTGTGCGTTCCACATGCTGCTCCGCATGATGCATTGTTACACATGCACCATCCATGTGAGTCACGCCTGACTGGACTCACATGTGGCACCATCATGTCCCTGCACACACACATCCAAACATGACCCATTTCACACATTCAGCCAAGTAGCTAACAACCAGCTCACTGCAACATGCCCTTTTTTAAGCATAAGTGCATGGCCACTTACCGCTCGACTCCAGACGGGCCTGCATCCTAAGGATCCCGTGGTGAAGCACTGGGCGAATGCACTCCAGGACCCTCATCTGCTGGTTGGTAAACTGGCCCCAGCCCCCCAATGAATCCTCTGCTTCCAAGAGACGCCGCGCCTTCTTGAGGGCCCTGGACTTGTTGTCCTCCCAGCGCTTTGGGACTTCTTTGATGTCATGGGGTGCCACCCCCTCCGCGTTGATGGCACCCACTATGACCTTCCAGATCTTCTTCCATCCTTCCTTGTCGGCGTGTGATGGTGTCAAGAGGGCATCATAATGCTCCACCAGGATACCAACTTCATTTTCACTGAAGCTGGTAGCCCTCTGCCTCTGGCTCGGGGTTGCTACTGGTGCAGGAAGGTGTTGTGTCGGACATGGCAACCCCCGAGGCAGGTGTGGCTGGGCAACTGGGTCCTGGGACTGAGCTGTGGAGTGATGGTACATCAGTCGGGAGTCTTCTGTTCCAGGGGTGGTCACTGCAACTGGACCCCTGCAGATGGCAGATGTGCAGACACCAAATGGCAGGGCAGCAGGCGCATAGGCAGCAGCAGATGGCTCATGGGGGGCTCCTCGGGGCTCTGTGGGGCAGTAATTTGGCCTTCTGGGCAGGAGCGTGGTCGTTCAGGTGTTGTCACATGGCCAGCTTCACACGGAGTGATTTGGCATGTGAAAAAACAGCACGTCAGCGTGTAATTCAAGGAAAGGCCCTTAGCACGTAAGCGCGTCTGTGACGTAACACGTGCAGGCGTTTCCCTCACCACGGGTTGAAGGTCCCACATGGGTTTCCATCACTCTGTACGTGCTCTTCGTGGGATGAGGTACGTGAATTCCGAGGGTGGACTTTTACACGCGTTTGGCGCGAGCAAGGTATGTGTACTCCGAGGGGTGCACTGGGAGTTTTCCACGTGTTTTCGATAGCGCGAGAGTGGTATGTGTATTCCAAGGGGTGCGCAGGGAGTTTTCCACACATTTTCAATAGCACAAGAGTGGGACGTGTATTCTGAGGGGTGCGCGTGGATTTCATGCTTGGGGGGGCTGTATGCTGGTCCCCTGGCCTTTGCTCCATGTAGGAGATTTGTGCAATGTTTTTGGCGCACGGGGCAGGATTGGGGGCATTACTGGCGCTGCTGCAGGGTCACTGCACCACTCTGCGCCACAGCTGGTTATGGATGTTAAAATCCATGAATACGCTGTGCGCTGAAATGGGTTTTGGCGCACGCGGCTGACGCAGAATTCTGCACGTGCACACTGTGCGCCAGTCGCGATCGCCACCTGTGCACCGAATTCTATGAATTACCCCCCTTATGACAAAACTTAACATGATGATTTAATTCAATGATCAATGGATAGTGTGCTCAACTCCAGGAATACACTATTTAAATGTGGGAAAATGTATACAGGTATTCACGGGGAAAGTGACTCTGAGAGGCATTCCAGTAGGTCCTGAGATTTTTCTGTATGGAGTGAGCATTCTACAAACATGGCGACTCTGCTTAGTGGGAAAAATTGTAAGGATACCTGATGAGTTTTTGTTTAGACCACAAATACCTATGGATGAAGAGGGGGACAGACAACCCCTATAGAATTTGGAACCGCCATAGTAAGCAGGGAAATGGCAATGCTCGAAGGAGTAGATGACAAGGGCAGACCATGGAGAACAGTAATAGCTCTCGAGGAAGGGTACAGATTGACTGACATCACTGTTGACAACACATACAGGGAAGACGAGACAGACAATGAAGTAATGTTTTTTATCAGCATCAAATACTGGATAGGGATAGAAAAGAGGGATATCCAGCAGCGAATGGCGATAATACGTCAGCATTCAGCATTTTTTCAGGAAGCCTCAGAAAACGTGTCCTTTGAACCACAGACCTTTATGACTTAGGCTTATTAAAGGGAATAGGGGAAGTCAAAATAAAGCTGAATCCAGGAGCGATTTTACCTCAAGCAAGACAGCACCCCATGTCTCGAAAGATGCTGATGAGGGTATGTTTCAGACTATCTCAGCACTGATGAAACGAGACATTCTGGTGCAATTGGAATCATTGTGTAATACCGTGGTGTATCCGATTAAAAAAATCTAAAGGAGGGTCATAGAGATTTATACAAGATATAACACTGATTAACCAGGTTGTAGATGCAGAGATTCCTCTAGTTCCTAACCTTGCAATGATACTATGCAGTATCCCGGAGGAAGCTCGATATTCCACGGTGATCGATTTGAAAAACTCATTTTTTTCTCGATCCCGTTGCACAAAGACTCACAAGACTTGACTTCATATATGTTCCGCCAAACTTGACAGAAACATACTTGTTTGCCCCAGGCATGTACTGTGAGCCCACATCGATCTTTAACAGAGTCCTACAAATGGATTTAGGCAATATTGGTCTTAAGAGTGCAGTGATACAATACCTCAATGGCATTTTAATCCGTAGCACCACAGACGATTCGTGCAGACAAGATTCTATTCAGTTGATGACTATTCTAGCAGACAAGGTATATAAGGTAGATAAGGAGATGTTACAATACTGCTAAGAAGAGATGTTATACATAGGGCAGCTGATTTCACATGAAGGAAAGAAGGTGAAACCTTATAGCCAAATACAGTGAAACAGATGCAACCATTTTTGGGGTTATGCATCTATGTTAGAGCCTGGGTGTTTGATTACAGTTCATACACAAGATCCCTTTTGCAAGCCTTACAGAAGGCCCAAGTGGATAAAGTAAAAATAGAATGGACTGAAGAAATGGAGGAAAGGTTTGAGGAATTGAAAAAAGCGATTTGTACAGCCCCTGTTTTGGGGATTCCCAATTATGCTGAGGAATTCTATTTGATTTCCACACACATGGGACAGTCAAAACAGCAGTGCTTACACAGAAGACTAAATTGGGGTACAAGCCTTTAGAGTATTACAGTGGGATTTTTAGACCCAGTTATGAGAGGACATTTCCCTTGCAAACAGTCATTGTTAAATGCTGCATTCACAATCGAGAAGCCTCCAAGTATTGTCATGGGCTGTTCTATGACCCTTTACATGGAGCATGCTCTATTTGCCATTTTAGAGAAACCCAAAGGCACATTGATATCTCAAAGAACTTCAGTTTATGAGGTCATGATTTCTAATCCAACAATTACAATTGTAAGATGTAAAATAGTGAACCCTGCCACGTTCATAGCTGAGCCAGTAGAAGAAGGTGATCATGTGCATAACTGTACTAATTATGATGAATTTTATGATGATATACCGTGTGTGAAGGAAAATGCATTAGTGGGAGGAGACATTCTCTTCATTGATCGTTCTTCCAAAATGTATCAGACTGGTGGGGAGAGGCATTCTGGTGCTGCAGTAATGTGACACAGATTAAATGGAGAATTTGAAGTTGTAGCAAGTGTGAGGCTACAGTCTCACTTTTCAGCACAATCAGCAGAATTAGTAGCGCTTATTGTCACGCTTTAGAAACACGAATGGCAGGAAGTGATGTGTACAATGACTATGCTTACGTGACGTCAAGCGTACACGCAGGATTCGCATGTAGGAAAAGGAGGGGCTACCTCCATGCAGATGGCTCTCCAGTGCAGCACGCATCCTTATGGGATAGGCTTATTAAGGCACTACAACTCCCAGTGGCCTTAGTGGTTGTTAAATATGCAGCGCACACTAAGAAAAAATATTGTATGTCTTGCAGGAACAAAGCCGCAGGTGAAGAAGCCAAAAGGGTTCCATATTCCCCAAATATTTCAAGTTTTGATACTGAGAGTATTAAAAAGAAAGTAGTTATAACTATGGTAATGCAAGAAGGTTTTAATAAATTTACGATAACCCAATTAATGGAGATTCAAGGGAGTGCACCACAGGAAGAGCAGGAATTGTAGAAATGATGGTGGTATTCTTTATCCCACACAATAGCATTATGGTGATATGACAGCAGTGGAAAGCCGGTGATGCCAGTAGCATTATTAAAGGTTGCTCTTGAACAGCTGCATTACCCTGCACATGTAACTAGGGAGAGTCTTGCTGCTACAATTGCATAATACTGATTTATTCTGAATTTGTTGGAGCACAGTGCACTATTTCTGGTGAATTGCATTGTGTGTCAAATGTTTACTGCTGGAGATACACTGAGAACAACTAGAGGGGTAATACCTTGACCATATGGTCAATTTCAGAATTTACATATTGATTATGTCAATATGATGCAGGTGTGTGATGGATATAGGTATCTATTAGTGATGGTCTGTCCCTTCTCTAGGTGGATCGAGGCAGGTCCATGTACAAAGCCTGAAACCACTTGTGCAGCAAAGTTTTTAGTGCGCAACGTCTTCCCAAGATGGTGTGTGCGTGAAGTGCTGAGATCCAACAATGGGCCACATTTTGTTAATGAGTTATTTGAAGAGATGTGGCTTCTATTGAACATTAAACTTACATTTTCTTCTGCTTATCAACTGCAAGTGAATGAGATTGTGGGAGGCTTAACGGTATTCTTAAAGAAAGGATTGCCAAGATTAAATTGACTTTGAAGAAGGGATGGCCATTTTGCCTACCCCTATCATTATATGCCCTTCGGAATAAGCCAGGATCAGACCATCACCTCACCCCTGACAAGCTAGTGACAGGGCGGTAGATGAGAACACCCCTTACACAGAGTAAAGGTGATGCCCAGAGTGTAGCTAAAACATTAGGTGATGTATTGCATGATTATTTGACATGTATGACCTCTAGCATTACTCTATTTCAGATCAAATTAAGTGCCAAGGAGGTTGGTGTCAGAACACAGAAGAAGATGATTAAACAACCAACCCAACTGAACTTTTATCAGCACCTAGGGTATTTGTTGGAGACCTAAACTTGATCAAGAATTTTACTAGAAAGTGGCATGAGCCATGTTTTAATGGTCCCTTTTGCATTGAAAATATAACCCCTTCAGCTGTAAAGTTCACAAAAGACGAGTTTGGCTTCACCTGGGGGAAGTAAAAGCATATAAAGATGAGACCCGCCCTCCCACTGTTGCTGAGCCAGAAGCAAGACAAGAAGAAGAATTTCAGCGTGTACAGACTCGATAAATGGCAAAGAAGAAGGACGATAAAGCAACTACTACATACAGATGTTGGACTAAAATTCAGTGGACACTCCTTATAAATACTTTAAGAGGAGTGCAAAGACTTGCTGAAAATTTTAGTAGGCCGAAAATTAACTTTATAAACATATTGATGTATAACAGTAATGCCTAAACTTCAGTTCTTGATCAGAAATTAGAAACGGGATCAGTATCCAGTATGGTACTTACTGACAGTGATGTTCATCGGTTCATGCATGCTGTTTTTTAAATATATACTTCAAGCTTATCCTGCTCTTGTCAGAAGAGACGTTGATATTCAGATATTTTTAAAGGATCCTAAAAAGAAGAAGGCAAATCTTACAATTACAGATGTAAAGACATTTGATGAATGTATTAAACATGAGAATATAGAGGCTGGCACCGTTCTAGAGAATGAACGAGTGCAATAGGTGCCAGGATGGCACAAAAAAGTGGATGCCATTGTTTTTGTGCATAATATATGCCTGTACAATTACTCATTTTGTCTTTCTGTTCCTCATCGTTCACAATTTCTATTATGTTAGTACTTCAAATGAGACAGAGGCCCCTATGGTTCTTCCCACTACAAAGGCTGCTTTTGATTTGCTTTCTTCCACTGAGATAGAGGCCTTTATGGTTCTCCATACTGTGAGAACTGCCTTTGACTTGCTTCATGAGTATTTCACGACCTTTACATTTGGGAGATATAAGAGAAAAACAGAAGAAGATAATGAGTGGATAAATACTATACAGACAATGCAGAACACTTGGGTATTAACATGTGGTATCAGCACATGAGAAAGGTGGGAGAGAAAACATTGGAGAGTTGTTACATCTGCGCTCTCAAACCCTATGCCATGAATACAGTGCAAACATTTATCTCCAGAGAGGTTCCAGAACACAATGCCAGATGCCTCATTCATCTTGCAGCATGCATGACCAGAGGACAATTTCTGGGAAGATGGGACACTTTACGATGGAGATCAAAATGGTCATTTCTATATTAGAATGACTACATCATGACCACACAGATGGAAAAGGAACCTGGATGGAAGAGCAAGATGCTTGTGCATCCTGCAGCAGTACAGGAATATGCAGTCATTGAAGAGATGAAGAGAATTAACTGCCGTGATGTGACAGAAATAGCTGGATCACCCGGATGTAGGGAGAACATACAAGTATTAGCCTATGGGTGAGTGAAGTCCAAGAAGGGATGGGAAGAAGGACTGATGTCTTGTGCAGCTCTATTGAAGCCAGATTATGTGCAAGAGGTGCAGAGAGTAAACAATGGATATTTGAAGTCATGGGCTAAGTATGCCAAACTGCTGACAAGGGTAGAAGATGAATCGGGTCCAATGGTTGTGATCCAATTTGAAAATACAACATTGTGCTTCTTGAGACATGGAAAGAATCATGTAGGAGACAACAAGTACTGCAGAACTACAGTTGATGTTTCCAGAATGGGGGCAGGGACAGCTGTTCTAATGGATCGATATTGGGTTTGTGGGCCAAGATCCTGTATGAAGCTGCCCAAGGATTGGGAGGAACCTGCTCTTTGGTGATTTTAGGGTTTCGGCAGAGAGCTATTGCATAACTTGGGTGGTTTTTAGGTATTGTGGTAAAATAGTCATAGCACAGTGTATTTATAATAATGGCCTATATGATGGGACAAGATGCCCCTTTTTTCAATATTTGTATTCTGTTTAGGGTTGACTGCAAGTACAGACTATCTAACTTCGCACTTGCAGGGACAAAACAGCACTAGCAGTTTTTCCGGTCTCTTATTTACAAAACCAGACTACCATCTTTGATGGATTGTTCATAAAACTTTTAATAACAATCAATGATTCCCCATACACGCACATGCATCATACATTTTTTAGCTTGCTAGCTGATTCCCAAACTTTTATCTCCCACTTTACCAGGTAAATGAGAAAAAATATTTTACTGCTTCTGATACATTGGTGTGCTTCCCTGTGGTTTCCCCTCTTGGTCAAGGAATTCACATAGGTGCAGAAAACGCAATTCCACTGATTTGGTTTAAAGAGCACCCGAGCGAGTCCCGGTGAGTCCCGCTTTGCCGCTACACGCTGCTGCAGTCTGCTCTGCTTTGCTCTGGATTTTGGATTTTTGTGGACTACAACGCCCAGCAGGCTTTGTGCTGGTCCCTGTTGGAGGCGGGCCTACATAAGCCTCGAGCCACGCGCACCGCGCGCGCGCACCCGAGCGAGTCCCGGTGAGTCCCGCTTTGCCGCTACACGCTGCTGCAGTCTGCTCTGCTTTGCTCTGGATTTTGGATTTTTGTGGACTACAACACCCAGCAGGTGAAATCGACTTCCAAGAAAGCCTATTTCTGTGTGTTTTCTTTTACTTTATACACAAGGTAGACTATATATTACTCATACCTTGTTTATATTTATTTAGGCTTTGTGCTGGTCCCTGTTGGAGGCGGGCCTACATAAGCCTCGAGCCGCGCGCACCGCGCGCGCGCACCCGAGCCAGTCCCGGTGAGTCCCGCTTTGCCGCTACACGCTGCTGCAGTCTGCTCTGCTTTGCTCTGGATTTTGGATTTTTGTGGACTACAACGCCCAGCAGGTGAAATCGACTTCCAAGAAAGCCTATTTCTGTGTGTTTTCTTTTACTTTATACACAAGGTGGACTATATATTACTCATACCTTGTTTATATTTATTTAGGCTTTGTGCTGGTCCCTGTTTGAAGCGGGCCTACATAAGCCTCGAGCCGCGCGCACCGCGCGCGCGCACCCGAGCGAGTCCCGGTGAGTCCCGCTTTGCCGCTTCGCCGCGGCGCCGCTCCGGGCTCACCGTAGAACTCAGCGTTTTGTTTACTATTGTTGCTGTGTTCACTCACTCAGCTATTTCGTAACTACTGATTTGCTAGTTATTACTTTGGTTGAAAAATGGCTCAACCACTTTACTCACTACGGACTGGAATGCCAGTAAAATCTGCAACAGATGAATTCAACCCCTTGAAATCGAAGGAACGGACTAAATCTTTAAAAAGCTTTTTTTCTCGAAATTGCTCCACTCCAAAACAGTTGGCCTCGTGTCCGCCTCCGGCGAAACCACCAAAGGATTTAACTACGGCGGACACTCGTAACTGTTTCTTGGGCCAGTCAACAAGAGGGATGAACCTGTTGTGCCCTGCTAATCAGGTGGGAAAATGTCATGTTGATGAAGGAGTTGTTTGCCCAAATGCAGTAGAGTTAACTGATTTGTCTTTACAATCGCCTGAGTGTGAAATGCTGTATTTGGCCACTTCAAATAATATAACCTCAAATGATATAATTACAATACCAATAAGTGGTCAGACTCTTGAACATAAAAACTCCAATAAAGACAAAACGGACATAGTGGTAATTGATTTAGGCTCCATGCATACTAGTTACTCAACACAAACCATTTCAGAAAAATTATCATTCTCCCCAAAAATGTTTTCTAATGTTAGTATCGAAGAGTCTAACTCTTCCTCATCATTTCTTGACCCCACCCCAAGGCACACATTAAACAGAGAATCTCAAATCAGGGAAATTATTCCTAGAGACTCGCAGTCCCCTCAGGTGGGTAATAGAATTGTGGGTCTAGCACTAGAAGCTATGAACACAACTATGAACACACTAGTGAAATTGTTCGAATCACTTAATGAAAAGCTAAATACACAAAGTGCACAGATTACATCTATTATGGCATGGCAAGCCGCTGTTCAATTGCCTAATCCAAAAGACATTCATTCGGTTGAATCTAAATCTACTTCTCCCATTAGAATCAAGCACTATGACAAGGCATCATCTCCTTTTAATGCTGGTCACAATCGAGAAGAGTCTCTCTCCAATGTGGAGATTCATGATGTTTCTTTTGTAGTGCCCTTTTTCCAAAAAATTATTTTTGACCCAATGGCTTCTGTGACTGGAGAATTGAATTCTCCGCCACCTTGTGTAGAGCTAAGCAATAAGCCAATTTACACAATTTTTGCTAAACCTGCTAAGAGCGGAATGCCCGCTACAAAACCGATAAATCAAGACCTAGGTAAACTAAATCAAAAAACAACTGTAGCTTCGGAAAAAAAGAAATCCAAAAACATAAAAACTAGAAAAGGGGACATTTCAAACTCTGCAAAACAGTTTATTAATACACTTACCACCCCAAGTCAAAAAAATAACAAGATGTCTACTGCCATTACAAAAAAATATGTACTTTTGAATCAAAAGCGGAGAGCGAGAGGAGGAAATGTAAATTCTCCGTCTAACCCTTTACCTCACTCACCTTTAGATGGTCTAGTGGAAGCCATTGAGAGTCATCACCCTTCGATACACATTGAACCGGTGATTCCCCCTACGTTCGCTATTGTCCCTTCCAGTGAGTCTACTAGCTCAACTGCCCCTAAGGAGCAAGCCTCTAGACAAGCAGAAATTAAAAGGGCGGTTGAAGCCTACATGGCCAATTTTGTGCAAGTTCCCATATTGGGAGCCAAGCAAATAGTCCCTGTACCACATGTGACCTCTGAAACCATTCCTAATGACCGCGACCCACCACCACTGAATGATTGCTATAAGGTTTGCTCTAATGTCCTCAAAGCAATTCACTCTGGTGAGGAAGTTAGAAGAGGTGGCAATCCAATTCAAAAAAACAAATTTGAGGATGCTTCATCAGAGAGTTATGGGCTAGAAATAGCCGAAATGGTGCGAGCTCTATTACCAAAAACTCAACCGAAGATTACAGTGCAACCAATAGCCAAATTCCAACAAGTACCTGTCCCAGAGAAAAAGCAATCTAAACCTCTGGCAAGGGATAACAACTTGAATTCACTGATTGTTGGATGTCGCCCAGCTCCTCATCCACAATTCCTCTTAAACAGGAAAATTATTCTTGAGATTTTTTCTGATATAGATGAGCTAGAGGATGTGAGTTCAGCCGATATTGAACAAGTAGAATTTATTGAAAATAACATTCTAACGATCAGTTGCATAAAATTGCGATCTCGTTTAGTTCGCAATATTATACGGTCTGCTAAAAATCAACTTTTTGATATGGGTTTTTTGATTACCCCTGGCTCGTCATTGACGAATGAACCCCAGAGGGATCTTTCACAGGAGGCTGCTGCAGTGGTTAACTCGGGAAATGGAGAGTGTGCATCTCAATGCAATTGTAAATGCAACTGTGTATCAAATAGTTAACTAAGCCAACAATCACCTGCCAAGTTAATACTCCTTGCCTCCTGGAACTCTTGTGGTCACTCCCATTTGTTTAACAACTATAGTACAGACCTTAATCAGTTTGACATAATTATGTTGCAGGAAACCATGCTTACCAACTCTCCAATTTGACAAGGACATACTATACATTTTACTCCTGCAGTACGCGGCGAAAAAGGTCGGCCAATGTCTGGTCTTCTAACTGCCATCAAAATTAGTCCTACCACTGAACTCATGTCAACCTATTCTCCAAATGCATTCATGCAACTAACCATTATTTCTGTTTGCTCAATGTCATATGCTTTAATTAATATCTATTGGAACCATGTTAACACTACTGATGAACTCTTTTTTAAGGAAATGATTTGTATGTTGGACTTTATTGTGATGTCTCCAGAAATTGTACATACTATAATTGCTGGAGACCTTAATGTGCATCTTTTTTCCGCACGAGTCCCATCGGAAAATTCTAGACTAATCCAATGGGAAGACTTGATGTCTTCACGGGGTTTTTGTATGTTAAATGGAGCTTGTGAAGGAGATGTTCCACCAAGTCACACGTGGCAAAGGGGTGTGCGAAGAGCTACTATTGATTACATATATGTCAACTCAAAGTTGTTCATGAGTGGAGTAACTTTTAAGGTCTTGCCTCGAAGTGACAGTGATCATTTGCTTCTAACTAGTCACTGGACAACTTCTTTGGCAACACCACTAAAGCATGCAGCTACTTATTCTGAAGTGCTTAGTGCAAACTCTCAGCTAAATCGAATTAAGTGGTATGACACAACAATACAACGTTACACTAGTTCACTAGTGGCAGCATTTACCCACTCATGACTAAGCAGCTCTCATCCAAACGTTTGCTATTATGACCTCATGCAGGACTTTGTCCCAAGGGGTCAAGATCCCAAACGACAAACAGCTTTGAGAAATCATGTATTTGATATATTGGTAAAAAAGAAACAAACTGAGTATCGTACACAAAAGCGAAAAGCTAACCTTCTTCCTCTCAAATATAGAATCCCAGTCTTGACTCGTATTAAAACAAAATATCGAAACTGGATGCGCTATTATCAAGCAAACCTCTATCAAAAAGATGGAGAGAACATGTTATCTATGACTCGCAATCAAAATACAGCTCAGATGTGGTCCACACTAAATTTAGTTTCATCTAACCCTCAAACACTGATACAGTCGCATAATGTATCCGAAAAAAGTTGGATTGCACATTTCACCAGGATATATGCGCGACCTATAACATCCCCTGCGGGGCCTCACTTTGGTAAAATTATGCCATTTCATCTCAATTTCACTAAAGGTGACATATTGCATATTATTTCAGCACTGAGTGAATCCAAGGCTCCAGGATTAGATGGGCTCTCGAATAAAACATTCAAGAGTAATCCGAATTTATGGGCAGAGGCCTTATTTCAGATCTTTCAAAATATTATTGTCACACAAACTATTCCTGCTACCTGGAGACATTCTATAATCATACCATTGTTTAAGAAAGGCGATTGTCAGCAGCCTCAAAGTTACCGTCCGATTGCTATACTAGATGCTCCAGGCAAATTGTTTTGTCGGATCATTTTGCGAGAGTTCAATGAATGGACGCAGCAGGAATTCAAAAGGGATCCTTTCCAGTCTGGATTCATTAAAGGAATTGGCACTGCTCCAAACATGCTCGCACTTAATCTGATCAAACAAAAATATGTTAATGAAAATCGCAATCTCTATGTTGCCTTTGTTGACTTCAGTATTGCATTCGATTCAATTGATCGGCATCTACTATTTCAAAAACTCTATCAACATGAGTGTCCCTCCTCAATTCTCACATTAATAAAACTCTTGCATTCCCACACCTCTTTGCAGGTGAGATTATCTTTAGAGGGGCTCCTTACAGCTATTATTCCAACTGAGCGAGGCTTAAAGCAAGGGTGTATCCTTGCGGCTACATTATTCAATTTTTTCCTGTTAGACATTGGTATGAAACTTGAGAACACAATCTCCGATTCACCCAAGCTTGGCACTCAGAAAGTTACATGGCTGCTCTACGCCGATGACTTGGTATTACTGTCATGTTCACCCTATGGCCTTCAAAATCTTCTAAATAAATTGCAGGAGTATGTTCTTGAGAACAATTTAACTATTAACCTTGAAAAAACTCAAATTGTTGTGTGTCACAAATCAGCAATCAAAAAAACTTGTAGATTTACCTGGTCTTTGCATAATCAAGAGTTACTCGTAGTGCCATACTACAAGTTCCTAGGTCTTCCATTTTCAGAAGTATTGAACGATGATATATATCGTGTTACACTTGATGCAAAAAATCGCTCGCTAATATCGCAAGCCAAAATTTTACTGTCTAAATACGGCAAATTTACATTAACTCACGTAATTGCCTTTTTCCAGCAAAAAGTAACTCCCATTCTAATCTATGGAGCAGAGACTGTAGCTCCAAAGCCAAGAACTTTTTGGGACCGTCTTGAATCTCAATTTTGGAAAGGTTTGTTGAGATTGCCGCAATCGACCCCAATCCCAATGATTCGTTATGAACTGGGACTAATCTCCGTATTTTGTCAAGTTTTATGGACATTTTGCTCATTTTATCGGAAATGTTTAATTGGTGCGCCGTCTCACAATATTCTGGGTGTGTTGGCTAACCATTTGATAACCTCCAAATTGAAATTCCCGGGGAAATAGTCTGAATGTGTATTAGACATACTAGTTAAGGCTGACATCTCAATAGAATTATTGTTGATGAATCCAACTAAGGCAAAATTAAAACTGCACCACTATGACTGGATAAACACGCGCCAACAATGCTTAGAATATGTAGATTGCGACTTGGTAAAGTATTTGCATAAAAAAATGCGTAGCCCAGAGTCATATCTAATTAAATGTCCTTCAAGCTATATGAGAACCCAGTTGATGCGCATTTGGCTAAATTTGTGTTTAACAAGACAGATCTTGGGAAGGAGACATCTGATGCCCCAAGATCAAACCTTTTGTAGATACTGCCTTAACTACCAAACAATTGAGACTTTTTGTCACTTAGTGGTTGAGTGCCCGGCTCTGAAATATGTGAGGTACAAATTTTTTCATGCAAAATGTAATTTCTATATAGAATATTCTATTGAAAAAATTTGGAATTACTTACTGACTAGTACACATTCCTCTGTTCAAATTGCCTTAGTTCAATTTGTTAATCATGTGATCCCTGAACAATCAAGCTAAGAATGCAAGACTTTGTAAAACTATATATTTGTATATTTTAATTTTACCTTTTTTTGTATCAAATTAATTTTATTCAGATTTATAATGTATGAAACTTTTGTTGATGTAAACTTCTCTGTTTGAAAGGTTGAATTATTCAGCCAAATCAATAAAAAAAAAAAAAAGAGGTTTTTCTTTTTTTACATAATATGGTTTAAAAGGTTATGTGGTACAAATGGAAAAACAATTTAACACTTCGTCTGGATACATAAACATCCTGTGTTCATAATAACACATTCATTTCTCATTTCTTACCTAGACCTTGAACCCCAAAGACAGTAGAGAGTGTACCATCTAAAATAAAGACAAAAGGATATACATAGCACTTGCCACTTTTTCATTTTCTGTTATGCCACAGTGTTCTCAATTATAAATGCGAGAAAGAAAATAACATTTCTTTTTAATATAATAGTTTAATTCTGACTGACTGACAAGACAATACCCTCTCTCCATGCTCCTCAATTTCACAGATACTCACATTAAATTGTGAAGCCTCTGCGTTATTATCAGAAAAAGCCCCCTCTCTGAAGTGGATTATCAGCAAAAGGGAGTGTTGCAAATTCTGCACAGCCTTCTTGCCACAAAGGTAATCTCATAGCCCCAGCTTCGTCAAAAGGCCTGGACTGCCTGGCTCTGCTTTCTGTCTGCCACTCTCCCATTCTCCTCCGGATGGAAAGAAGAGGACCGACCCCCACCTCTTCATCTTCCTACATTTATGAACTAGCTCTGTCACTCAAACTACCTCCTGCCCCTTCTCCTGACGTCTCATGTCACCCCAGCTTCATCTATAATCATGGCATGTGTTCTCTCCAAACACCTCCTCCCAAGTATACTTGTATCAAATTGATTCCTGGAGCGCACAATACGGCTTCATAATGAAAGGACAGCCAATGCATTTTTCTTGCACGTTTAAACATCTACTGAAAAACAAACATAATTTTGCACTGCAGTGTTAAAATGTACATTAATTATTGGGGAGTGTTCTTTGATGGGAAAGTGTTCGTTGTTTAATTTAGGTAAGCATATGTTTTCAGGGCAAACTGTACAGATGGCCCATTTAGGTAAGCATATGTCTTCAGGGCAAACTGTACAGATGGCCCATTCACCATAACATGGGACAATTTCCATTTGCTGTCTTTCATACACAGTGCCACTACAGCATTCAGTTTGCTGCCCCCACGAAAGTGCATTATCTTTCCCATTACTGCTCATCCATTTTTGAGCATTAGTGATTTCTCAGAGTGACCTGAACATTGGAGAATTTTCAAAGGTAGATGCTCAATTAAGAAAAAGACGATTACGTAAATTTCTCAATCGAACCAAAAGAGGGAATTACTTCTCAGCCAAGTCAATAGAAGCATATGACTCCAATCCTCACGAGGACAGGTTGTTCAGCAAAACTGCTTACATATTTACTACTATATTCATGACTGTGATCCAGACGATGACCAATGCCAAGTGGTTGCCAATTACCAGATGGTTGCTTCTGCAGATGATCAACACCACCAAAGAGGGATTCAATGCTATCAAGGAAGAGCTGAGGGCCATACGACTGATGACTCTACAGAACAGATATGTCATTGACATGATCACAGCGATGGAATGAGAAGTTTAGGCCAAAATTGGGCCTTCATGTTGCCCATTCAAACCTGATGATGAGGAGAATGGGACCTTGACAGAGGCCATAATGTTGCTGACGAATCTGTATAACAAGATGGAAGACGAGACCGAGGAAATTATAGGTGACAGTTGGTTTGCTTCCATATTCGCATGGATCCCGCAGTGGATGGCAAACATCTTCAAGTTTCTTGGAGCAGTATTGTTGATGATGATGTTTGGATTTTGTGTAAGGGTGCCATCATGGGTGATGGGGGCTGGGGTGTCCCATGTGGTGGGGGCTGCCTGCAGGGTGGTGTCACGGGTGATGGGGGCTATTGTGTCGATGTGTTGGGGGGTGCTTGCAGGGTAGCGTCATGGGTGAGAGGCCCTGGGAGTGTCGGGCCTGGAGGGGGCTGCTTCAGGGTGGCATCATGGGTGATGGGGGCTGGGGTATCCAATATGGAGAGGGTTGCTTGCAGGGTCGCGTCATGGGTGAGGGGGCTGGGGTGTCCCATGTGGTGGGGGATTCCTGCAGGGTAGCATCACAGGTGATGGGGGCAGGGGTGTCCCATGTGGTGGGGGCTGCCTGCAGGGTGGCATCATGGGTGATGGGGAAGTGGTGTGCCATGTGTTGGGGGCTACCTGCAGGGTGGTGTCATGGGTGAGCGGGATGGCGTGTCCAGTCTGGAGGGGGCTGCCGGCAGGGTGGCATGAAGGGTGATGGGGGCTGGGGTGTCCCATGTGGAGAGGACTGCTTGTAGGGTGGCAACATGGATGATAGGGGCTGGGGTATCCCATGTGTTGGGGGCTGCCTGCATGGTGGTGTCATGGGTGAGGGGGGCTGGGATGTTCCATGCAGGGGACAGCCTGCAGGGTGGCGTCATGCGTGATGGTGGCTGGAGTGTCCCATGTGGTTATGTCTGCCTGCAGGGTGGCATCATGGATGAGGGGTGCTGGGTGTGTCCAGTCTGCAGGGGGCTGCCTGCAGGGTGGTGTGATGGGTGATGGGGCTGGGGTGTTCCATGTGTTGGGGGCTGCCTGCAGGGTGGCATCACGGGTGAGGTGGCTGGGGGTGTCCAGTCTGGAGGGGGCTGCCTAGTGTTAGGCGGAAACCTGTGCAGTTCCCTCGGGGACCACTGCAAAAGATTTAGGACTACAGGCGTTTGGCGGTGAACCCACTTGGTAGCAGTCTGCACCACACAGATTCACTTGGTAGCTGTGGCTGAGCAGTCAGACTTCCCTCAAGAAGAGTTGAGCAGTATGTGGAGTATCCAAAATAGGGCAATTCTTCCCAGCAAGACAAGTAAACACGTAACGAGGCTTAGTGTAAAGATATTAAGGTATTTATTTATAACGAAACATCTATGGAAAACACTATGGCACTCTCACGGCAAACAAATCAAACACAGTTACTCTACGAAGAAGAAATGATCAATCCCCCTAGCAATATTTCGACAAGTCTAGGTTCTACCGGCACCACTTATTTTCAGACAGAGGTGTATACCTCAACCTAGATGGCACTCTAATATTAGTTAGGACAGGAGAGAAAAAGATAGGCAGGTTATGAAATCAACACAGTTCAATACTTCACGGGCAAAATGTACGGTAAGAAGGCAGAACCACAATAGATCATAAAGTTCAGAGGCCAGGCCCACTCGGGGAGAGGCAAGGCGATATGTCCCAGAAAGTCTCTAGTGGAGATGCATTCAAGTCTTTGTAGCAAATTTTATTGGCAGATTGAACCAGTTCAGAACAATAAATGAGAAAAGCTTGGAGGCGACCCAACGGAAAGGAGAGGATTAAGACACCTCACTCGGACCGATCGAAAGGGAAGCCAGGCGGACACGGTACCTTGTTGTGGAGGGCAGCTCCGGCGGAGGCAGTTGTTCCTGGTGGTGGATGCACGTCGGGTCTTTGCCAAGAGTAGAGAGGTTCTCGTCGTCGAAGAAAAGTGAAGTCCGGTGCACCACCAGGGAAGAGACCAGCCGCGGAGTGCTCCGTCACAAGGCACCACCTTTTGGTCGCGGTACAGGGGTAGTGGCTATCCGGTTGCCGAGGTGCGCTGCACGGGCAATTCGACCACTGCGTCCTGAGGTGAATAAAAAGCAAAGGGGACTGGTTGTTCCCACCAGTCAGGGGAAGAGACTCTCCGGCAGGGAGATCTCCTCTGTCGTCGGGAAATGGTGAGTCGGCTCAGCAGGGCTCCACCGGAGGTGTCGTTGTTGCAGGTCGGCTCAGCGTTACCCTCGTCGGATTCTTAGGTCCTGTGGCGACTTCTGAAGATCCAGTCCCAAAAGCCCTGCTTTTATGCAGAAAACCCCCATTCATTCAGCCTAGCTGTCAATCAACACATGCTAAGTGGTGAGCGGGAAGGCTCACCACTTGGGCCAATCACTCCAGAGTGCGACCGGAGTTGGCAAGGCAACTCGGTCCAGGGTGCCTAAACCCCCTCCCACACCCCTGTGGTAACCCAGACAGAATGGCACCACTTTGGAGGGCCTCTGTATAGAGCCCGCCAAAAGTGGAACAAAGGGCTCAACCTTTGGTTTAGGAGTTACAGAGACGAACACAGATGCCATTTTAAAAACCGAGTTCTGGCAGAAAATACCATCCGATAACTTATTTAAGATAAGTAGACCGGTGGTACGTTAGAGATTAACGAGGAAAAGTATCAATCTCCAACAATGGGACGAATCCCATAGGGTTATGTCCGGGGTCGAACATAACAAGCAGTTTCCACTGCCACCAGCCAAAACTCGACGAGGGGGGCGGGACAGTGCCCCCTCGAGTAACAGACCCAGGAGTAATCGAATTACCCCTACTAGTACGTCCACAATAAGATGGTTTGTACTAGTTCTGTTAGTAAATTTAGGTCTAGTAAAGCCAATGGTGACTTTACATGCCCGGGGAGACAGTAGTCAGTCCCCGGGTATGGAGTCTATGGTGGAGGTCCGCTAGGACGCCCCAGTGTTACAGCACGTAGGGTGCAGTGTAACACACATAGAAAAACATATGAGACCCTATGGAGTAAAAGACCCCATAGCCCATAGAACACATTGACATTCAAAGGAATTACACACATTCATGTCCAAGCGTGGGAGGAAAAGAGTCTCACTCTTGGCAGGATGGAAAAAAACAAACTCCAGAAATCCAGCAAAGCTGCTGGGGGACTCACTTGTTTAGAAATTCAGCCTAAACAGAGAATTCTCCCTAACAGTAGCGTCATGGGTGATGGAGGCTGACGTGTCCCATGTAGTGGGGGCTTGCTGCAGGGTGGCATCATGGGTGATGGTGGCTGGTGTGTCCCATGTGTTGGAGGCTGCCTGCAGGGTGGTGTTATATGAGAGGGGAGCTGGGGGTGTCAGGTCAGTGCCAGCAGGGTGTTGTCATGGGTGATGGGGACTGGGGTGTACCATGTGGAGAGGGCTGCCTGCAGTGTGGCGTCATGGGTGATGGGGCCTGGGGTGTCTCCTGTTTTGGGGGCTGCCTGCAGGGTGGCATCATGGGTGATGGGGGCTGGGGTGTCCCATGTGGAGAGGGCTGCCTGCAGGGTAGTGTCATGGGTGAGGGGGGCTGGGGTGTTCCATGCAGGGGGGGCAGCCTGCAGGGTTGGCGTCACAGGTGATGGTGGCTGCGGTGTCCCATGTGGTTATGGCTGCCTGCAGGGTGACGTCATGGGTTAGAGGTGTTGGGGGTATCCAGTCTGCAGGGGGCTGCCTGCAGGGTGGTGTGATGGATGATGAGGCTGGGGTGTTCCATGTGTTGGGGGCTGCCCGCAGGGTGGCATCACGGGTGAGGTGGCTGGGCGTGTCCAGTCTGGAGGGGGCTGCCTGCAGGGTGGCATCACGGGTAATGGGGACTCATGTGTCCCATTTGTTAGGAGCTGCCTGCACGGTGGTGTCATGGGAAAAGGGGGCTGGGGGTGTCCGGTCTGGAGGGGGCTGCCTGCAGGGTGGCATCATGGGTGATGGGGGCTGGGGTGTCACATGTTTTGGGGGCTGCCTGCAGGGTGGCGTCATGTGTGAGGGGGGCTGGGGTGTCCCATGTGGTGGGGGCTGCGTGCAGGGTGGCATCATGGGTGATGGGGGCTGGGGGGTCCCATGTTTTCGGGCTGCCTGCAGGGTGGCATCATGGGAGATGGGGGCTGGGGTGTCATATGTGTTGGGGCTGCCTGCAGAATGGTGTCACGGGTGAGATGGTCTGGTGGTGTCCAGTCTGCAGGGGGGGCTGCATGCAGGGTGGCGTCATGAGTGATGGGGGCTGGGAAGTCCCATGTGTTGAGGGCTGCCTGCAGGGTGGTGTCATGGGTGAGGGGGGCTGGGGTGTTCCATGCAGGGGGGGCAGCCTGCAGGGTTGACGTCACAGGTGATGCTGGCTGCGGTGTCCCATTTGGTTATGGCTGCCTGCAGGGTGACGTCATGGGTTGGGGGTGTTGGGGGTATCCAGTCTGCAGGGGGCTGCCTGCAGGGTGGTGTGATGGATTATGGGGGCTGGGGTGTTCCATGTGTTGGGGGCTGCCCGCAGGGTGGCATCATGGGTGAGGTGGCTGGGGGTGTCCAGTCAGGAGGGGCTGCCTGCAGGGTGGCATCATGGGTAATGGGGACTCATGTGTCCTATATGTTGGGAGCTGCCTGCACGGTGGTGTCATGGGAAAAGGGGGCTGGTGGTGTCCGGTCTGGAGGGGGCTGCTTGCAGGGTGGCATCATGGGTGATGGGGGCTGGGGTGTCACATGTTTTGGGGGCTGCCTGCAGGGTGGCGTCATGTGTGAGGGGGGCTGGGGTGTCCCATGTCGTGGGGGCTGCGTGCAGGGTGGCATCATGGGTGATATGGACTCATGTGTCCCATGTGTTGGGAGCTGCCTGCAGGGTGGTGTCATGGGAAAACGGGGCTGGGGGTGTCCGGTCTGGAGGGGGCTGTCTGCAGGGTGGTGTCATGGGTGATGGGGTTGGGGTGTCCCATGTGGGGGGCCGCCTTCAGGGTGGTGTCATGGGTGATGGGGGTTGGGGTGTCCCATGTGGGGGGGCAGCCTGCAGGGTGGCATCACGGGTGATGGTGGCTGGTGTGTCCCATGTAGTGGGGGCTGCCTGCAGGGTGGCATCACGTGTGATGGCGGCTGGGGTGTCCCATGTGTCGGGGGCTGCCTGCAGGGTGGTGTCATGGGTGAGAGGTCTGGGGGTGTCCAGTCTGCAGGGCGCTGCCGGCAGGGTGATGTCAAGGGTGATGGGTGCTGGGGTGTCACATGTGGGGGGGCTGCCTGCAGGGTGGCATCACAGGTGAGGGGGGCTGGAGGTGTCCGGTCTGGACGGGGCTGCCTGCAGGGTGGCATCATGGGTGATGGGGGCTGGAGTGTTCCATGAGGTGGGGGCTGCCTTCAGGGTAGCGTCATGGTGATGGGGGCTGGGGTGGCCCATGTGATTGGGGCTGCCTGCAGGGTGGAGTCACAATTGAGGGGGACTGGGATGTCCCATTTGGTGGGGGCTGCCTGCAGGGGTGGTGTCACGGGTACCGGGGGTCTGGTGGTGTCCGGTCTGGAGGGGACAGTCTGCAGGGTGGCATCATGTTTAATGGGGGCTGGAGTGTCCCATGTGGTGGGGGCTGCCTGCAGGGTGGTGTCACAGGTGATATGCTGGGGGTGTCTGGTCTGCAGGGGGCTGCTTGCAGGGTGGCATCATTGGTGATGGGGGTTGGGGTGTCCCATGTGGTGGGGGCTGCCTGCAGGGTTACATCATGGGTTATGGGGGCTGGGGTGTCCCATGTGTTGGGGACTGCCTGCAGGGTGGCATCATAGGTGAGGGGGGCTGGGGTGTCCCATGTGGTGGGGCAGCCTGCAGGGTGGTGTCATGGGTGATGGGGGCTGCGGTGTGCCATGTGTTTTGGGCTGCCTGCGGGGTGGTGTCAGAGGTGAGGGGGGCTGCTTGTGTCCGGTCTGCAGGGCGATGCCTGCAGGGTGGCATCATGGGGGCTGAGGTGTCCCATGTGGTGGGGGCCGCCTGCAGGGTGACATCATGGGTGATGAGGGCTGGGGTGTCCCATGTAGTGGGGGCTGCCTGCAGGGTGGTGTCATGGTTGATGGGGCCTGGGGTATCCCATGTATTGGGGGCTGCCTGCAGGGTGGCGTCATGGGTGATGGGGGCTGGTGTGTCCCATGCAGTGGTGGCTGCCTGCAGGGTGGCGTTGTGGGTGATGGGGTATGGGGTGTCCCCTGTGGTAGTGGCTGCCTACAGGGTGGCATCACAGGTGAGGGGGGCTGGGGTGTCCCATGTGGTGGGGGCTGCCTGCAGGGGGGCTATAATACTAAAGAGTATTATAAGGACAGTGTCCAGGTGAATGGTCAGGAGACTCCTGCCATTAGGGACACTGGGGCCAGCATAACTGTGGTGGATAAATCGTTTTTTCAGGCTGTGGATGTTGCTAAGGCACCCAAACACCTCCCCAAGTTAGCTGGAGGGCCTGTGCAGATGCTTCCCCAATTACCAGTTCTCATCCAGTGTAACGACATGACTGTGAAGATACCTGTCAGCATACAGAGTGAGGTACCAGGACGCGTACTGTTGGGTAACGATTTGAAAACTCTCGGAGTTGTATCGCATACTCCCAGACATCCTAGTAAACGGTTACAGGAGCTAACCAGACCCGCAAGAGAGAGGACCATGCGCGGTACTCTCCAGGAGATGATGAAAAAAGAGATCACTCCTGCTCCACTGGAATTGTCGGCCGCTGTCTCCAAGAAATCAGAAGCGAAGGGGAGAGCTAAGACTTCTATCCTGAAACCAGCCGCCAGCATTCCAGTGCAGCCGACACGGACTTCCCTGCGGTTGTCCAACGTCACACCCATAACTCCACCTCCAGCCGAGGCTGAGAGGGAGGTACAACCCTGTGTGGTGGAATTAGACTCTGAGGAAGAGCTAATGGAAGGCCAGGAACTCATTGGAGATCTGGATCCTGTTGACCATCCTGAGCTGCAGTCTTTACTGGCAGAAGGTGGACCCAGCAGGGCAGACTTCAGTAAGGGACAGAGAGAATGTCCAACTCTGGAAGGTCTTCGCCATCAGGCAGAAGCTCAGGCTGAAGGGCAAGAGTCTGGGAAATACAGGTTGCACTGGGAAGATGGCCTCTTCTACAGTGAACCGACCGAGTCTGCACCTGGAGACTACAAACGACTTGTAGTACCCCAAGAGAACAGACCACAGTTCTTGCAGTTAGCCCACGAGATTCCTTTGGCTGGTCACTTGAGTTTCAAGAAGACTAAGGAAAGGCTCTCTCTCTATTGGCCAAAGATGGAGGCCGAAGTAGAAAAACACTGCAGGAGCTGCCACACCTGCCAGACCTCTGGTAAGGTTGGCTCCAAGAATGTGGCACCGTTAGTGCCTCTCCCAGTAGTGGGAGTCCCATTTGAGAGCGTAGGGATTGACATTGTTGGTCCCCTTGATCCTCCAACCTCCTCAGGCAACAGGTTTATACTTGTTGTAGTAGACCATGCTACTAGGTATCCTGAGGCAATTCCTATGAGGACTGTTACAGCTCCGGCTGTGGCTAAGGCCCTCCTTGGTATTTTTATTAGGGTCGGGTTTCCTAAGGAAGTAATCTCTGACAGGGGGTCAAACTTTATGTCCCACTACATGAAAGCTATGTGGAAAACCTGCGGAGTAACTTACAAGTTCTCAACGGCTTACCACCCACAAACCAATGGGTTGGTAGAACGGTTCAGCCGAACCATGAAGAGCATGATAGGTGCTTTAGAGGAACCCCTTAAGCGTAAGTGGGACCTTCTACTGCCATGCCTTCTCTTTGCTTATAGAGAAGTCCCTCAGGAGGGAGTAGGTTACTCTCCCTTTGAACTACTCTATGGTCATCCCGTCAGAGGTCCATTGGCCCTCATTAAGGAGGGGTTGGAGAGTGCTCCTTCCCCCAAGCCAGTCCGAGTGACTGACTACGTGAAAGGTCTCCAGAGGAGAATGTCGCACATGATGACGGAAGCAAGCGATAACTTGAAGGCTGGACAAGCATTGGTCAAGCACTGGCACGATCAAAAAGCTAACATGGTTGAGTTCCCTCAAGACCAGCTCGTTCTCGTTATGATCCCAACAAGGCAGAGGGCCTTGCAAGATAAGTGAATGGGACCCTACCGAGTAGTGGGTAAACTCGGAGAGGTTAACTATCTGGTGGACTTGGGCAATCCCAAGGAGGCTCCGACAGTCTTTCACACCAACCGACTTAAAGCGTATGTCTCGCGACCTGATGTAGGAGCATTGCTTCTAGCATCATCCGAGGAAGAAGAAGAGAGTGAAGCTCTTCCGGATCTCCTCAGAGGCTTACCTTTAGATGAAAAAATTGAAGGAGTGAATCTCTCCTCCAATCTGACACCCGAGCAACAAGAAGAGTGCAAATCTATGTTGAATCAGTTTGCCTCTGTCTTCTCGCTTTCACCAGGTTTGACCCCTTGGGGCCAGCACGACATACTCACTGGTGACTGTCTGCCTGTCAAAAGCAGAGGATACCGCATGTCAGAAAACGTACGAACCCACATCAAAGGTGAGGTCAGCAAGATGCTCGATCTCGGGGTAATAGAGCCCTCTACTAGTCCATGGTCTAGCCCAGTTGTGTTAGTACCAAAGGCCGGATCTAAAGAACGTAGATTCTGCGTGGATTATCGAGCTCTTAATGCAGTCACCAAGACTGATGCCCACCCTTTGCCAAGAAGAGATGAGTTGGTGGATAAACTTGGCGCCGCCAAGTTGCTCAGCACATTTGACTTGACGTCAGGCTATTGGCAAATAGCCCTGACAGACCATGCCAAGGAGAAAACTGTATTTTCTACCCCCGTTGGCTTATACCGGTTTAAGGTAATGCCTTTCGGATTGAAGAATGCACCTGCTACGTTTCAACAGATGGTAAACCAGGTTCTGAATGGGATGGAGTACTTCTGCATGGCATACTTGGATGACATCGCAGTGTTCAGCAATTCCTGGGAAGAACATGTAACCCACCTGAGAGATGTTTTGCAGGCTCTTGGATGAGCCAATCTGACCATAAAGGCGAGTAAATGCCAAATTGGACAGAGTAAGGTAGTCTATCTTGGGCATGAGGTAGGAGGTGGAGAAACAAGGCCTTTGCTCAGTAAGATTGAAGCTGTGTAAAATTGGACAACACCGACTACTCAAACCCAGGTGAGAGCCTTCCTAGGCCTCACCGGGTATTACAGGAATTTCATAGAGAACTATGGGACCATAGCTTCTCCACTGAATGTCATCTCCTTGCCCAAATTCCCTAAAAAGGTTAAATGGAACGAGGAGTGCAATCAGGCTTTTGAAAACCTGAAAACGGCTCTTTGCCAAGCCCCAGTACTCAGAGCTCCTGATTACCGCCAACACTTCATTGTGCAGACAGACGCTTCCAATGTAGGGATAGGTGCCGTACTCAGTCAACTGGATGGGAAAGGTAGGGAGCACCCCCTTTGCTTCGTCAGCCGCAAGCTGAAGGATCCTGAAACAAGGTGGGCAACAATCGAAAGAGAGTGCTTTGCTATCGTGTGGGCTCTGAAGAAGTTTAGGCCGTACTCGTATGGTCCTACTTTTGTTATTCAGACTGACCACCAACCCTTGAGATGGTTAATGCAAATGAAAGGGGAAAACCCAAAACTATTGAGATGGTCGATCTGCCTGCAAGGGTTTGATTTCACCATTGTGCACAGGTCAGGGTGTCACCACCAAAATGCTGATGGTCTCTCTAGGATGTATGTCATCGACTAGAGGTATGAGATTCATCCAGGAGTGGATTAAATCCCCCTGTCCCTTAGTCTGGGGGGGGCCAGTGTTAGGGAGAATTCTCTGTTTAGGCTGAATGTCCTAACCTAGTGAGTCCCCCAGCAGCTTTGCTGGATTTCGGGAGTTTGTTTTTTTCCATCCTGCCAAGAGTGAGACTCTTTTCCTCCCACTCTTGGACATGTATGTGTGTAATTCGTTTGAAATGTCAATGTGTTTGATGGGCTATGGGGTCTTTTACTCCATAGGGTCTCATAAGTTTTTCTATGTGTGTTACACCGTACCCTACGTGCCGTAACACTGGGGCGTCCTAGCGGACCTCCACCATAGACTCCATACCCGGGGACTGACTACTGTCTCCCCGGGCATGTAAAGTCACCATTGGCTTTACTAGACCTAAATTTACTAACAGAACTAGTACAAACCATCTTATTGTGGACGTACTAGTAGGGGTAATTCGATTACTCCTAGATCTGTTACTCGAGGGGGCACTGTCCCGTCCCCCCTCGTCGAGTTTTGGCTGGTGGCAGTGGAAACTACTTGTTATGTTCGACCCCAAACATAACCCTATGGGATTCGTCCCATTGTTGGAGATTGACTCTTTTTCTCGTTAATCTCTAACGTACCACCGGTCTCCTTATCTTAAATAAGTTTATCGGATGGTATTTTCTGCCAGAACTCGGTTTTTAAAATGGCGTCTGTGTTCGTCTCTGTGACTCCTAAAGCAAAGGTCGAGCCCTTTGTTCCACTTTTGGCGGGCTCTGTACAGAGACCCTCCAAAGTGGTGCCATTCTGTCTGGGTTACCACAGGGGTGTGGGAGGGGGTTTAGGCACCCTGGACCGAGTTGCCTTGCCAACTCCGGTTGCACTCTGAGTGATTGGCCCAAGTGGTGAGCCTTCCCGCTCACCACTTAGCATGTGTTGATTGACAGCTAGGCTGAATGAATGGGGGTTTTCTGCATAAAAGCAGGGCTTTAGGGATTGGATCTTCAGAAGTCGCCACAGGACCTAAGAATCCGACGAGGGTAACGCTGAGCCGACCTGCAACGACGACACCTCCGGTGGAGCCCTGCTGAGCCGATTCACCACTTCCCGACGACAGAGGAGATCTCCCTGCCGGAGAGTCTCTTCCCCTGACTGGTGGGAACAACCAGTCCCCTTTGCTTTTTATTCGCCTCAGGACGCAGTGGTCGAATTGCCCGTGCAGAGCACCTCGGCAACCGGATAGCCACTACCCCTGTACCGCGACCAAAAGGTGGTGCCTTGTGACGGAGCACTGGTCTCTTCCCTGGTGGTGCACCGGACTTCACTTTCCTTCGACGACGAGATCATCTCTACTCTTGGCAAAGACCCGACGTGCATCCACCACCAGGAACAACTGCCCCCGCCGGAGCTGCCCTCCACAACAAGGTACCGTGTCCGCCTGGCTTCCCTTTCGTTCGGTTCGAGTGAGGTGTCTTAATCCTCTCTGTTCGGCTGGGTCGCCTCCAAGCTTTGCTCATTCTTTGTTCTGAACTGGTTCAATCTGCCGATAACAATTTGCTCTAAAGATTTGAATGCATCTCCACTAGAGACTTTTTGAGACATCGCGCCTTGCCTCTCTCCTAGTGGGCCTGGCCTCTGAACTTTATGATCTATTGTGATTCTTGCCTTCCTGCCTTGCATTTTATCCGCGTAGGATTGAACTGTGTTGATTTCATAACCTGCCTATCTTTTTCTCTCCCGTCCTAACCAATATTCGAGTGTCATCTAGGTTGAGGTATACACCTCTGTCTGAAAATAAGTGGTACCAGTAGAACCTAGAGTTGTCGATATTTTGCTAGGGGGATTGATCGTTTTCTACTTCGTAGAGTAATTGTGTTTGATTTGTTTGCCGTGATTTGCTTTAGTGTTTTCCATAGATGTTGTGTTATAAATAAAGACCTTAATATCTTTACACTAAGCCTCGTTGCGTGTTTGCTTGTCTTGCTGTGAAGAATTGCCCTATTTTGTATACTCCACATACTGCTCAACTTTTCTTGAGAGAAGTCTGACTGCTCAGCCACAGCTACCACGTGAATCTGTGTGGTGCAGACTGCTACCAAGTGGGTTCACCGCCAACGCCTGTAGTCCTAAATCTTTTGCAGTGGTCCCAGAGGGAACTGCACAGGTTTCCGCCTAACCGTGTCCCATGTGGTGGGGGCTACCTGCAGGGTGGCTTCATTGGTGATGGGGGCTGGGGTGTCCCATGTGGTGGGGGCTGCCTGCAGGGTGGCATCATGGGTGATGGGGCTGGGATGTCCCATGTGTTGGGTGCTGCCTGCAGGGTGGTGTCACAGATTAGGGGGCCTGGGTGTATCCCATGTGGTGGGGGCTGCCTGCAGGATGGCGTCATGGGTGATAGGGGCTAGGATGTCCCATATGTTGGGGGGTGCCTTCAGGGTGGCATCACTGGTGAGGGGGCCTGGGAGTGTCCAGTTTGGATGGGGCTGCCTGCAGGGTGGCATTATGGGTGATTTGGGCTGGTGTGTCCCATGTGGTGGGGGCTGCCTGCAGGGCAGCGTCACGGGTGATGGGGGGTGGGGTGACCCCTGTGGTGGGGGCTGCCTGCAGGGTGGCCTCACATGTGATGGGGGCTGTGGTGTCCCATGTGTTGGGGGGCTGCCTGCAGGGTGTCATCATGGGTGATAGGGGCTGGGGTGTCCCATGTGGAGAGGGCTGCCTGCAGGGTGGCATCACAGGTGAGGGGGGCTGGGGTGTCCCATGTGGTGGGGCTGCCTGCAGGGTGGTGTCATGGGTGATGGGGGCTGCGGTGTCCCATGTGTTTTGGGCTGCCTGCGGGGTGGTGTCAGAGGTGCGGGGGGCTGCTTGTGTCAGGTCTGCAGGGCAATGCCTGCAGGGTGGCATCATGGGGGCTGAGGTGTCCCATGTGGTGGGGGCCGCCTGCAGGGTGGCATCATGGGTGATGGGGTATGGGGTGTCCCATGTGGTAGTGGCTGCCTACAGGGTGGCATCACGGGTGAGGGGGGCTGGGGTGTCCCATGTGGTGGGGGCTGCCTGCAGGGTGGCTTCATGGGTGATGGGGGCTGGGGTGTCCCATGTGGTGGGGGCTGCCTGAAGAGTGGCATCATGGGTGATGGGGATGGGTTGTCCCATGTGTTGGGTGCTGCCTGCAGGGTGGTGTCACAGATTAGGGGGCCTTGGTGTATCCCATGTGGTGGGGGCTGCCTGCAGGATGGCGTCATGGGTGATAGGGGCTAGGATGTCCCATATGTTGGGTGGTGCCTTCAGGGTGGCATCACTGGTGAGGGGGCCTGGGAGTGTCCAGTTTGGAGGGGGCTGCCTGCAGGGTGGCATTATGGGTGATTTGGGCTGGTGTGTCCCATGTGGTGGGGGCTGCCTGCAGGGCAGTGTCACGGGTGATGGGGGGTGGGGTGACTCCTGTGGTGGGGGCTGCCTGCAGGGTGGCCTCACATGTGATGGGGGCTGTGGTGTCCCATGTGTTGGGGGGCTGCCTGCAGGGTGTCATCATGGGTGATAGGGGCTGGGGTGTCCCATGTGGAGAGAGCTGCCTGCAGGGTGTCGTCATGGGTGATGGGGGCTGTGGTGTCCCATGTGTTGGGGGGCTGCCTGCAGGGTGTCATCATGGGTGATAGGGGCTGGGGTGTCCCATATGGAGAGGGCTGCCTGCAGGGTGGTGTCATGGGTGAGGGGGGCTTGGGGTGTCTGGTCTGGTGATGGCTGCTAGCAGGGTGGCGTCATGGGTGATGGGGGCTGGGAGTGTCCTGTTTGGAAGGGGTTGCCAGCAGGTTAGCATCACGGGTGATGGTGGCTGGGGTGTGGGTGTCCCGTGAGGAGGGGTCTGCTTACAGAGGATTGCCATGTGCAGACACACTATTTGGCTGTGGTGCTGCCGGGGATCGTGAGGTGTTTTTCAGTGATGAAGCTGGGTGAGACCTGGATACATTTAGAGTTTTCCCGCGATTTAGCTGGGGTGTGACCGGGGTATCTGCTGAGTTTTCAAGCGATTACGCTGGGGTGCTACTGGGTAAGCACTGAGTTTTCACGCGATTACGCTGTGGTGCGACCAGGGTACGTGATGAGTTTTCATGCGAAATGGCTCAGTTGCGGCCGGGGTACACGTGAAGTTTTCACGTTATTTGGCTGGGGTGCGGCCGGGGTAGGCGCTGGGTTTTCATGCGATTACTCTGGGGTACAACCATGGTACGGTCTTAGTTTTCCCTCGATTACGCTGGGGCGGCCGGGGGTATGCGCTGAGTTTTCACATGATTTGGCTGGGGTGCAGCCAGTGATTGTGAGGTGTTTTTGTGCGATTACACTGGGGTGTGGGCGGGGATTGTGCAAGGTTTAATGTGATTTCGCTAGGCGGGCTGTATGCTGTACCAGGGACGGTGCGGGTTCTTGCACCGTGTTAGGCATTTTGCTTGATTTTAACTGCGTGTGAGGGTTTGTTGGGGGCATTCCTGGCGCAGCTTGATGTTCCTTGCGCACAGCTACAGATGCCTCGAAAAATCCATGAATACGCGTGCTGTGCAATTGCTTCTCGGCGTGCAGCGCTTGCACCTTTTCTGCGCAGGATTCTATGAATCTGCCCTTTAGTTTTAACTCTTTTTGCTATTAATTTATTAATTTTTTGTTTAATGCCAACTGTAGGAAACAAATAATTTCCTGCAGCACAGGTATGAGGCATATATATATAAAGAGACACATTGCGGAGGTGTACTTTTGTTTATGTCCCTGCCTTAGAAATGCTCCATACTAACCCATGTACCCATTCACACCCACTAACTACCACTAACCATTCAACATTCATCTTCCTGGTAAGTCTTTCCACTCTACACTTCTTTCATTAGAAACCCATCACATGATTACTGTTTTCACTAAGGGGTCGATTCATGGAAATAATGTGCACCGAAAATTCACGCGCAGAGGTGCCAAAACGTGCGAATCGCAGTAAAAGTGCGAAAATCGCAGGGAAACCAGCGCACAGCGATTCATGGAAGTCCGTGTGCTAGAAAAACATTGGATGTGCGCTATAAATGTGCGCCGCGCACGCCGGCGCACAGGTCATCCAACAGCGTGCGCCACGGCTACTGCGAAATCGCACATAGCGCGGCGCACATCACAAAAGTAGGCGGAACACGGGGCGTAACACTCGGAATGGGGAACAACGCGTGAAAATATGGGCGTCACGGGGGAAGTACAGGAGGCAAGTGCGCGGAACGCCCACACGCTCGCCTACAACCAGTATTCATGGAATCGAATAGAGCAAACCAGCGCATGGTCAAAGACACGCACAGGGCCAAACAAGTACGCCACAAGAAAGCAGGCGGTAGCGCCCCTGCGACTGAAAAAAATGTGCGCCAAAATGTGCGCTAACAAAAAGCACCCATATACAGCCATGATGAATGGGCCATACAGTGGCCCTCTAGGACAAATGAGGTGCAAAGGGGTACTGACAAACACGGACACCTGCTGTGTGAAAAATAGCATGTGCGTGTGTTCCTGGGTGCGGGGGAAGTTCCACACGCGATTGGCCTGGGTACGTGTACTTCGGGGTGCGCGGGAAGTTCCACACGCGATTAGCCTGGGTACGTGTACTATGGGGTGCGCGGGAAGTTCCACACGCGATTGTCCTGGGTACGTGTACTTCGGGGTGTGCGGGAAGTTCCACATGCGATTAGCCTGGGTATGTGTACTACGGGGTGCGCGGGAAGTTCCACACGCGATTAGCCTGGGTACGTGTACTACGGGGTGCGCGGGAAGTTCCACACGCGATTGGCCTGGGTACGTGTACTTTGGGGAGCGCGGGAAGTTCCACACACGATTGGCCTGGGTACGTGTACCTCGGGGTGCACGGGAAGTTCCACACGCAATTGGCCTGGGTACGTGTATTCCGAGGTGCGCGGGAAGATTCACACGCGATTTCAGCAGGGTACGTGTATTTCGGTGGTGCCGGGGAATGCTACACGTGATTTGGCCATGTGGGTCCTCCCAGGTGTTCCCTCTACACCCTCCACGGCCCCTGCAGGCAGCCCACACCACAGGGGACTACCCTGGACCACTGGTCCTGTCCAACAGGCAAACCATCCACCATGGCCCTGCCCACCAGCCAACCCACATGTCACCTTGCACTACTGATCACCAACACATGTCTCCCATCGCCCCCACCCCCCAGCAGTGCAGGGGCACCCTCCACCAGGCCACCACTTATGTCTCCCTGCACCCCCATTCCCCAGCCACCAGGGGCAGCCTCCACCAGGCCCCCACCCAGGTCTCCCACCACCCCCACCCCCCAGCAGTGCAGGGGCAGCTTCCACCAGGCCCCTACTCATGTCTCCCTGCACCCCCACCCACCAGCCACCAAGGGCAGCCTCCATCAGGCCCACACTCGTGTCTCCCGGCACCCCCACCCCCCACCCACCAGGGGCAGCCTTCACCAGGCCCCCACCCATGTCTACCACCACCCCCACCCCCCAGCAGTGCAGGGGCAGCCTCCACCAGGCCCCCACTCATGTCTCCCTGCACCCCCACCCCCAGCTACCACGGGCAGCCTCCACCAGGCCCCCACCCATGTCTACTACCAACCCCACCCCCCAGCAGTGCAGGGGCAGCCTCCACCAGGCCCCCACTCATGTCTCCCACCGCCCCCACCCCCCAGCAGTGCAGGGGCAGCCTCCACCAGGCCCCCACTCATGTCTCCCTGCACCCCCACCCCCCAGCCACCAGGGGAAGCCTCCACCAGGCCCCCACCCATGTCTCCCACCACCCCCACCCCCCAGCAGTGCAGGGACAGCCTCCACCAGGCACCCACTCATGTCTCCCTGCACCCCCACCCCCCAGCCACCAGCGGCAGCCTCCACCAGGCCCCCACTCATGTCTCCCTGCACCCCCACCCCCAACCACCAGGGGAAGCCTCCACCAGGCCCCAACTCATGTCTCCCTGCACCCCCACCCCCCAGCCACCAGGGGCATCCTCCACCAGGCCCCCACTCATGTCTCCCTGCACCCCCACCCCCCAGCCACCAGGGGCAGCCTCCACCAGGCCCCCACCCATGTCTACCCCCACCCCCACCCCCCAGCAGTGCAGTGGCAGCCTACACCAGGCCCCCACTCATGTCTCCCTGCACCCCCACCCCCAGCCACCACGGGCAGCCTCCGCCAGGCCCCCACCCATGTCTACCACCACCCCCACCCCCCAGCAGTGCAGGGGCAGCCTCCACCAGGCCCCCACTCATGTCTCCCTGCACCCCCGGCCCCCAGCTACCAGGGGCAGCCTCCACCAGGCCCCCACCCATGTCTCCCACCACCCCCACCCCCCAGCAGTGCACGGGCAGCCTCCACCAGGCCCCCACTCATGTCTCCCTGCATCCCCACCCCCCAGCCACCAGGGGCAGCCTCCACCAGGCCCCCACTCATGTCTCCCTGCACCCCACCCCCAGCCACCAGGGGCAGCCTCCACCAGGCCCCCACTCATGTCTCCCTGCACCCCCACCCCCCCAGCCACCAGGGGCAGCCTCCACCAGGCCCCCACCCATGTCTACCACCACCCCCACCCCCAGCAGTGCAGGGGCAGTCTCCACCAGGCCCCCACTCATGTCTCCCTGCACCCCCACCACCCAGCCACCAGGGGCAGCCTCCACCAGGCCCCCACTCATGTCTCCCTGCACCCTCACCCCCCAGCCACCAGGGGCAGCCTCCACCAGGCCCCCTCTCATGTCTCCCTGCACCCCCACCCCCCAGCCACCAGGGGCAGCCTCCACCAGGCCCCCAATCATGTCTCCCTGCACCCCCACCCCCAGCCACCAGGGGCAGCCTCCACCAGGCCCCCACTCATGTCCCCTATCACCCCTGCCCCCCAGCAGTGCAGGGGCAGCCTCCAGCAGGCCCCCACTCATGTCTCCCACCACCCCCACCCCCCAGCCACCAGGGGCAGCCTCCACCAGGCCCCCACTCATGTCTACCACCACCCCCAACCGCCAGCAGTGCAGGGGCAGCCTCCACCAGGCCCCCACTTATGTCTCCCACCACCCCCACTCCCCGGCAGTGCAGGGGCAGCCTCCACCAAGCCCCCACTCATGTCTCCCTGCACCCCCACCCCCCAGCCACCAGGTGCAGCCTCCACCAGGCCCCCACTCATGTCTCCCTGCACCCCCACCCCCCAGCCACCAGGGGCATCCTCTACCAGGCCCCCACTCATGTCTCTCTGCACCCCCACCTCCCAGCCACCAGGTGCAGCCTCCACCAGGCCCCCACCCATGTCTACCACCACCCCCACCCTCCAGCAGTGCAGGGGCAGCCTCCACCAGGCCCCCACTCATGTCTCCCTGCACCCCCACCCCCCAGCCACCACGGGCAGCCTCCACCAGGCCCCCATTCATGTCTGGGGTGGTGGGAGACATGAGTGGGGGCCTGATGGAGGCTGTCACTGCACTGCTGGGGGCTGGGGGTGATAGGGGACTTGAGTGGGGGCCTGGTGGAGGGTGCCCCTGGTGGCTGGGGGGTGGGGGTGATAGGGGACATGAGTGGGGGCCTGGTGGAGGCTGCCCCTGCACTGCTGGGGGTGGGGGTGATAGGGGACATGAGTGGGGGCCTGGTGGAGGCTGCCCCTGCACTGCTGGGGGGTGGGGGTGGTGGGAGACATGAGTGGGGGCCTGGTGGAGGCTGCCCCTGCACTGCTGGGGGGTGGGGGTGATAGGGGACATGAGTGGGGGCCTGGTGGAGGTTGCCCCTGGTGGCTGAGGGCTGGGGGTTGTGGGAGACATGAGTGTGGGCCTGGTGGAGGCTGCCCCTGCACTGCTGGGGGGTGGGGTGCAGGGAGACATGAGTTGGACATGAGTGGGGGCCTGATGGAGGCTGCCCCTGCACTGCTGGGGGTTGGGGGTGGTGGGAGACATTAGTGGGGGCCTGGTGGAGGCTGCCCCTGCACTGCTGGGGGGTGGGGGTGATAGGGGACATGAGTGGGGGCCTGGTGGAGGCTGCCCCTGGTGGCTGGGGGGTGGGGGTGATAGGGGACATGAGTGGGGGCCTGGTGGAGGGTGCCCCTGGTGGCTGGGGGTGGGGGTGGTGGGAGAAATGAGTGGCGACCTGGTGGAGGCTGCCCCTGCACTGCTGGGGGGTGGGGGTGATAGGGGACATGAGTGGGGGCCTGGTGGAGGGTGCCCCTGGTGGCTGGGGGGTGGGGGTGATAGGGGACATGAGTGGGGGCCTGGTGGGGGCTGCCCCTGCACTGCTGGGGGGTGGGGGTGGTGGGAGACATGATGGGGCCTGGTGGAGGCTGCCCCTGCACTGCTGGGGAGTGGGGGTGGTGGGAGACATGAGTGGGGGCCTGGTGGAGGCTGCCCCTGCACTGCTGGTGGGTGGGGGTGATAGGGGACATGAGTGGGGGCCTGGTGGAGGCTGCCCCTGGTGACTGGGGGGTGGGGGTGGTGGGAGACATGAGTGGGGGCCTGGTGGAGGCTGCCCCTGGACTGCTGGGCGGTGGGGTGGTGGGAGACATGAGTGGGGGGCCTGGAGGAGGCTGCCCCTGCACTGCTGGGCAGTGGGGGTGATAGGGGACATGAGTGGGGGCCTGGTGGAGGCTGACCCTGGTGGCTGGGGGGTGGGGTTGGTGGGAGACATGAGTGGGGGCCTGGTGGAGGCTGCCCCTGCACTGCTGGGGGGTGGGGGTGCAGGGAGACATGAGTTGGACACGAGTGGGGGCCTGGTGGAGGCTGCCCCTGTTGGCTGGGGGGTGGGGGTGGTGGGAGACATGGGTGGGGGCCTGGTGGAGGGTGCCCCTGGTGGCTGGGGAGTGGGGGTGCAGAGAGACATGAGTTGGACATGAGTGGGGGCCTGGTGGAGGCTGCCCCTGGTGGCTGGGGGGTGGGGGTGGTGGGAGACATGAGTGGGGGCCTGGTGGAGGCTGCCCCTGGTGGCTGGGGAGTGGGGGTGGTGGGAGACATGAGTGGGGGCCTGGTGGAGGCTGCCCCTGCACTATTGGGGGGTGGGGGTGATGGGAGACATGAGTGGGGGCCTGGTGGAGGCTGCCCCTGCACTGCTGGGGGGTGGGGGTGATAGGGGACATGAGTGGGGGCCTGGTGGAGGCTGCCCCTGGTGGCTGGGGGGTGGGGGTGGTGGGAGACATGAGTGGGGGCCTGGTGGAGGCTGCCCCTGGTGGCTGGGGAGTGGGGGTGGTGGGAGACATGAGTGGGGTCCTGGTGGAGGCTGCCCCTGCACTATTGGGGGGTGGGGGTGATGGGAGACATGAGTGGGGGCCTGGTGGAGGCTGCCCCTGCACTATTGGGGGGTGGGGGTGATGGGAGACATTAGTGGGGGCCTGGTGGAGGCTGCCCCTGCACTGCTGGGGGGTGGGGGTGATAGGGGACATGAGTGGGGGCCTGGTGGAGGCTGCCCCTGGTGGCTGGGGGGTGGGGGTGATAGGGGACATGAGTGGGGGCCTGGTGGAGGGTGCCCCTGAGTGGCTGGGGGTGGGGGTGGTGGGAGAAATGAGTGGCGACCTGGTGGAGGCTGCCCCTGCACTGCTGGGGGGTGGGGGTGATAGGGGACATGAGTGGGGGCCTGGTGGAGGGTGCCCCTGGTGGCTGGGGGGTGGGGGTGATAGGGGACATGAGTGGGGGCCTGGTGGGGGCTGCCCTGCACTGCTGGGGGGTGGGGGTGGTGGGAGACATGATGGGGCCTGGAGGAGGCTGCCCCTGCACTGCCTGGGGAGTGGGGGTGGTGGGAGACCATGAGTGGGGGCCTGGTGGAGGCTGCCCCTGCACTGCTGGCGGGTGGGGGTGATAGGGGACATGAGTGGGGGCCTGGTGGAGGCTGCCCCTGTGACTGGGGGGTGGGGGTGGTGGGAGACATGAGTGGGGGCCTGGTGGAGGCTGCCCCTGCACTGCTGGGCGGTGGGGTGGTGGGAGACATGAGTGGGGGCCTGGAGGAGGCTGCCCCTGCACTGCTGGGCAGTGGGGGTGCAGGGAGACATGAGTTTGGACACGAGTGGGGGCCTGGTGGAGGCTGCCCCTGTTGGCTGGGGGGTGGGGGTGGTGGGAGACATGGGTGGGGGCCTGGTGGAGGGTGCCCCTGGTGGCTGGGGGGTGGGGTGATGGGAGACACGAGTGGGGGCCTGGTGGAGGCTGCCCCTGCATTGCTGGGGAGTGGGGTGCAGAGAGACATGAGTTGGACATGAGTGGGGGCCTGGTGGAGGCTGCCCCTGGTGGCTGGGGGGTGGGGGTGGTGGGAGACATGAGTGGGGGCCTGGTGGAGGCTGCCCCTGGTGGCTGGGGAGTGGGGGTGGTGGGAGACATGAGTGGGGGCCTGGTGGAGGCTGCCCCTGCACTATTGGGGGGTGGGGGTGATGGGAGACATGAGTGGGGGCCTGGTGGAGGCTGCCCTGCACTGCCGGGGGGTGGGAGGTGATAGGGGACATGAGTGGGGGCCTGGTGGAGGCTGCCCCTGGTGGCTGGGGTGTGGGGGTGATAGGGGACATGAGTGGGGGCCTGGTGGATGCTGCCCCTGGTGGCTGGGGGGTGGGGGTGATGGGAGACATAAGTGGGGCCCTGGTGGCGGCTGCCCCTGCACTGCTGGGGGGTGGTGGTGATAGGGGACATGAGTGGGGGCCTGGTGGAGGCTGCCCCTGGTGGCTGGGGGGTGGGGGTGGTGCGAGACATGAGTGGGGGCCTGGTGGAGGCTGCCCCTGCACTGCTGGGGGGAGGGGGTGATGGGAGACATGAGTGGGGGCCTGGGTGGAGGCTGCCCCTGGTGGCTGGGGGGTGGGGGTGATGGGAGACATGAGTGGGGGCCTGGTGGAGGCTGCACCCTGCACTGCTGGGGGGTGGGGGTGATAGGGGACATGAGTGGGGGCCTGGTGGAGGCTGCCCCTGTTGGCTGGGGGTGGGTGTGGTGTTAGACATGAGTGGGGACCTGGTGGAGGCTGCCCCTGGTGGCTGGGGGGTGGGGGTGGTGGGAGACATGAGTGGGGGCCTGGTTGAAGGCTGCCCCTGCACTGCTGGGGGGTGGACGGTGATAGGGGACATGCGTGGGGGCCTGGTGGAGGCTGCCCCTGGTGGCTGTGGGGTGGGGGTGATGGGAGACATGAGTGGGGGCCTGGTTGAGGCTGCCCCTGCACGGCTGGGGGGTGGGGGTGATAGGGGACGTGAGTGGGGGCCTGGTGGAGGCTGCCCCTGCACTGCTGGGGGGGTGGGTGGTGGGAGACATGAGTGGGGGCCTGATGGAGGCTGCCCCTGCACTGCTGGGGGGTGGGGGTGGTGGGAGACATGAGTGGTGGCCTGGTGGAGGGTGCCCCTGCACTGCTGGGTGGTGGGGGTGAGACGGGACCATGAGTGGGGGCCTGGTGGAGGTTGCCCCTGGTGGCTGGGGGCTGGGGGTGGTGGGAGACATGGAGTTGGGACCTGGTGAAGGCTGCCCCTGCACTGCTGGGGGTGGGGTGGCAGGGAGACATGAGAGTTGGACATGAGTGGGGACCTGGTGGAGGCTGCCCCTGCACTGCTGGG